>NC_139217.1:51838135-52438135 GCF_055691185.1 Crinia signifera
TATAAGGTATGTAGCTGTGTACTGTGTGTCTGGGGCTGTAGGTGTCAGTAAGCTATGTAGCTGTGTACTGTGTGTCTGGGGCTGTAGGTGTCAGTAAGGTATGTAGTTGTGTACTGTGTCTGGGGCTATAGGTGTCAGTAAGCTGTGTACTGTGTGTCTGGGGCTGTAGGTGTCAGTAAGGTACGTAGCTGTGTACTGTGTCTGGGGCTGTAGGTGTCAGTAAGCTATGTAGCTGTGTACTGTGTGTCTGGGGCTGTAGGTGTCAGTAAGGTATGTAGCTGTGTACTGTGTGTCTGGGGCTATAGGTGTCAGTAAGGTATGTAGTTGTGTACTGTGTCTGGGGCTATAGGTGTCAGTAAGCTGTGTACTGTGTGTCTGGGGCTGTAGGTGTCAGTAAGCTATGTAGCTGTGTACTGTGTGTCTGGGGCTGTAGGTGTCAGTAAGCTATGTAGCTGCGTAATGTGTTGTTGGGGCTGTAGGTGTCAGTAAGGTATGTAGCTGTGTACTGTGTGTTTGGGGTTGTAGGTGTCAGTAAGCCATGTAGCTGTGTACTGTGTGTCTGGGGCTGTAGGTGTCAGTAAGGTACGTAGCTGTATACTGTGTGTCTGGGGCTGTAGGTGTCAGTAAGGTATGTATCAGTGTACTGTGTGTCTGGGGCTGTAGGTGTCAGTAAGGTATGTATCTGTGTACTGTGTGGCTGTAGGTGTCAGTAAGGTATGTATCTGTGTACTGTGTGTCTGGGGCTGTAGGTGTCTGTAAGGTATGTATCTGTGTACAGTGTGTCTGGGGCTGTAGGTGTCAGTAAGTTATGTAGCTGTGTACTGTGTCTGGGGCTGTAGGTGTCTGTAAGGTATGTATCTGTGTACAGTGTGTCTGGGGCTGTAGGTGTCAGTAAGGTATGTAGCTGTGTACTGTGTCTGGGGCTGTAGGTGTCTGTAAGGTATGTATCTGTGTACAGTGTGTCTGGGGCTGTAGGTGTCTGTAAGGTATGTATCTGTGTACTGTGTCTGGGGCTGTAGGTGTCTGTAAGGTATGTATCTGTGTACAGTGTGTCTGGGGCTGTAGGTGTCAGTAAGTTATGTAGCTGTGTACTGTGTCTGGGGCTGTAGGTGTCAGTAAGGTATGTATCTGTGTACTGTGTGTCTGGGGCTGTAGGTGTCAGTAAGGTATGTATCTGTGTACTGTGTGTCTGGGGCTGTAGGTGTCTGTAAGGTATGTATCTGTGTACTGTGTGTCTGGGGCTGTAGGTGTCTGTAAGGTATGTATCTGTGTACAGTGTGTCTGGGGCTGTAGGTGTCAGTAAGTTATGTAGCTGTGTACTGTGTCTGGGGCTGTAGGTGTCTGTAAGGTATGTATCTGTGTACAGTGTGTCTGGGGCTGTAGGTGTCAGTAAGGTATGTAGCTGTGTACTGTGTCTGGGGCTGTAGGTGTCTGTAAGGTATGTATCTGTGTACAGTGTGTCTGGGGCTGTAGGTGTCTGTAAGGTATGTATCTGTGTACAGTGTGTCTGGGGCTGTAGGTGTCTGTAAGGTATGTATCTGTGTACAGTGTGTCTGGGGCTGTAGGTGTCAGTAAGGTATGTATCTGTGTACTGTGTGTCTGGGGCTGTAGGTGTCAGTAAGGTATGTATCTGTGTACTGTGTGTCTGGGCTGTAGGTGTCTGTAAGGTATGTATCTGTGTACTGTGTGTCTGGGGCTGTAGGTGTCTGTAAGGTATGTATCTGTGTACTGTGTGTCTGGGGCTGTAGGTGTCAGTAAGGTATGTAGCTGTGTACTGTGTGTCTGGGGCTGTAGGTGTCAGTAAGGTATGTAGCTGTGCACTGTGTGTCTGGGGCTGTAGGTGTCTGTAAGGTATGTATCTGTGTACTGTGTGTCTGGGGCTGTAGGTGTCTGTAAGGTATGTATCTGTGTACAGTGTGTCTGGGGCTGTAGGTGTCTGTAAGGTATGTATCTGTGTAAAGTGTGTCTGTGGCTGTAGGTGTCTGTAAGGTATGTAGCTGTGTACTGTGTGTCTGGGCTGTAGGTGTCGGTAAGGTACGTAGCTGTGCACTGTGTGTCTGGGGCTGTAGGTGTCAGTAAGGTATGTATCTGTAGGCTGTGTACTGTGTGTCTGGGGCTGTAGGTGTCAGTAAGGTATGTACTGTATGATGACTGCATTCCTGCGCCTGTTTTCTGGCTGCAGCTCAGTATGATGGCATCTGTATTCTGACTGCTGGCATCCTGTCTGCTTTGATGCTACCTGTACCCCACAGGGGATGTCGTTGTCCTTTTTGACTCTGTATAAGGGAATTGTAACCGCATCAATCACCGTGATGTCCCTCATGTCACCAGCCATGCACATATAACCTTGCACACATTATTTTTTTCTTTACGTTCAACATTTTCAGTTTTACTTGTCCCGTCTCACTACCGCTCTGGTCTCCAGCAGGAGCGCTATGGTACAAGGAGCAGGATTCCGGCTGTGTGTGGCTGACTTGCGCACTACTAAGCTGTATTTGTCACTGTACATCTACGGTGATGCGCAGTAGTGTGTAGATCACTCCGATACTGAAGAAACCTATTTCTTTGTTTCTTTTCTTTGTTTCCCAATGGTTGTTTTCCTCCCACCCAATGGATCTGCTTATGTGACCCATGTCTTCCTTGCTCATGCAGAGAATCAAATCTGCTGTATGGGGCGGTTTGTATTCAATGCATCTCTTCTTTTTGTAGGGCCTGACACTGGACACCCACCTACAGTACACCCAAATCCTCTTCCATCCTAATTAGGGTAGACAATCAGTACAATTACTGACCACATTTCTAGCTGTCAGTAAAGGAATACAGATTGTATCATCCATAAAACAAATGTTTGCAGCCTCTCCATAGCAGAGAATAAAACATATGGGGCGATTTCCATGCCATACTCTTTGCGTGAGGCCATAATAGTACTAAGGCATGTATTGTGGGTCTTCTCCCAAAGCAGCGTCCTATGGCATCATCCTGATATATCCGTTGTGCCCCATCCTGCTGCAGTGTCGTACGTGGTACACTGTAATAAACAGTTTTGCATACTCTACTGTGTTTATTCATTCATTACTATTATGCTGTAGCATATATTTGACTATGTATTGCTTTAGAAATGTACCGATGGTGCAAAATTAGTGAAAACTAGAAATCCTTCGTTAATCCGGCAAAATCGATAATCCTGCACGGCACTGGAACCGATGATGCTGGAAAATCGGTGGTGTACCTGTACAGACAAATACGGAGCACCATCAATCAAGGGCTATTCTGCAGGTAAACCCAGCAGAATCCACACATTGGGGGTTATTCTGGTTCACTCCTTCTGGCAAATTCCTTCTTAGATGGACAAAACCATGTGCACTGCAGGGGGGCAGATCTAACACGCAAAGAGAATTAGATTTGGGTGAGTTATTTTGTTTCTGTGCAGGGAAAATACTGACTACTTTATTTTTTACACTGCAATATAGATCTCACATTGAAGTAAAACCCCACCCAAATCTAACTCTCTGCAAGTAACATCTAACCCACCTACAGTGCACATGGTTTTGTCCATCTAAGAAGGAATTTGCCAGAAAGAGTGAACCAGAATAACCCCCATTATTAGGTCACCGAAGCCAGTGGCTCCCAGATGGAAGTCTCATTGTATAACCGTTATTAGTTTAGTAAATCTGTAACACAATTTGCATTGAGCCCGTCACAGAACTACCACCAGTGTGGAGTCCGTGCTCTGGAGAGAACAATGTTCCGTGAATCTTTTGTATCTGAAAAGCAATAGTAGGGCGCAATGGTGGAACTACCGCGCTTGTGGCCAATGGTCCTGATAGAGAAGGAAGCATGGCAATACAGAGTTTAGGTGCCCAGGAAGGCTACAGCGGCATCAATGCCTGTCCCCAATACACACTTTAGGTAGGGGCCAAAGTACTGCCCCCTCTCCTCCATCAATCTCGGCGGTGCCGTGTTCCGCCTCTGCATTGCCATCAGCTAATGCTATGGTGATAATACAGGCACATTCTCACCGGCTTCTTCAGAATACTGCTGGTACCACAATGTATTTATCGCCATGTGCACTGGGATATCAGACACACACTACATAAACCGGTCTAATGTGTATCAGCTGTCATAGCGGTGTGATGCTCGCAGAATACATTGCGCACATTCATCATACAGTACGACATGATGGATGCAGCTCAAACCTCTCTCTCTTTCCAGCGCAGGAAGATTCATTGGCGGTAGAAAATAACTAGGAGGCTGGTTCTGCAGACAAATGTTTGCTGCCTGTTAAGGAAAGTAAATAATTCCTGGGCGTACTGTGCGTGAGCAGGAACATTGGTCATGGTCCACCATGTCTCTGTCAGCATTCATTATGTTGACACCACTGAATGGTCCACAGGGTCTAAAGATTGACACAAACTTTAGGTCGACAGTGGGAAGGTCAACAGTGAAAAGGTCGACCTATGGACATCTTTTTGTATTATGCTCTAGTACGCAGGACCCCACACAGGTTATAATATTCCAGGACACCTGTGGATTTTGTAATGTGACAGTTGGTAAAACACCGTGCTCCTGCCGGGTGACTTGGAAAACGTGACCTTAGGACCGTGTATGAGAACCATTGCTTTAGAGGGATCTGATAATCAGATTCTGATTGGGTATTCCCCAGCACAGCACCCCCAGTGGCTGCCCTGCACAGAGGGACTCCAGAGGCTGAAACCCGGAAGTGCCAGCATGGTAATGGAAACGCTCAGGGAACTCAACTGCAATGTCTCTCTGCTAAATTAAATGGCTTAAAATACACTCAAATATCAATGCACTTTTTTTATAATCAGCTTTTACAAAATAAATTTTAGGACATGACCGAACAGAAAAAGTGAGGTACTTGTGTAATAGCACGGCTCCCGTTGCGTAGTTAGTGTAGCGTCCCTGTCAGAATCAGCGTAGTGTTCCCGCGGCCGGCGTAGTCAGTCAGAAGTAGCGTAGTAAGCATAGTCAGCGTCCCTGTCAGAAGTAGCGTAGTGTTCACGCGGCCAGCGTAGTCAGTCAGAAGTAGCATAGTAAGCGTAGTCAGCGTCCCTGTCAGAAGTAGCGTAGTGTTCCCGCGGCCAGCGTAGTCAGTCAGAAGTAGCGAAGTAAGCATAGTCAGCGTCCCTGTCAGAAGTAGCGTAGTGTTCCCGCGGCCGGCGTAGTCAGTCAGAAGTAGCGTAGTAAGCATAGTCAGCGTCCCTGTCAGAAGTAGCGTAGTGTTCCCGCGGCCAGCGTAGTCAGTCAGAAGTAGCGTAGTGTTCCCGCGGCCAGCGTAGTCAGCCTCCCTGTCAGATTTGTGTTCCTGAAACACCCCCACTATCCACGGCAGCCCGAAGCATGGTGAGTCCCACAGGGGGACGCGTTACGCACCCCCCCAAGCTGTTCATACACCCACTATCCACGTCAGCGTGGAGTTGATTTTATAAAGCGAGTGCAGTGAGTGGATGTGGAATATATGTAAAGTAATCTGAATCCCCTCAAGGGGCTCGCTGCGCTCGCCACGCTTCGGGCTCGCTGCACTTTATAAATTCAACTCCACGCCAACGTGAATATTGGGGGTATGAACAGGTCGGGGGGATGCATAACGCGTCCTCTCGCTGAGCTCGCCACGCTTCGGGCTGCCGTGGATAGTGGGGGTTTAAAAAGGAGGCTCTCCCTGAAGCGGACATGGGCCGCAATAATACTGATATGCAGGAGCGTCTGAGTCGCACCTGCGGCTCAGACAGATGGAGCGTCTCTCCGCCGGTGCCCGCATTATCACCTCTCTGCGCGGTTACCGGCACTGTGTGAGAGGCGCTCACTAGGCTTGCCATGGACGCCAGGGACCGAGCCATGGTCGCCGGGGACAGAGCCGGGCTGTCGCGGAGTCACCACGCTAACTACGCTAGGCAGCCGTTGGGCTACGCTGAAAGCTGCCTCCTGTCTCTGCCCTCCACACTTGCTTCCCCCTATATAATCTGTGCTGCTGGGAGAATTACAGTATGTGGCTCCCTGTACATGAAAGGACGAATGTTTCAAAATAACACGTGTTCTGTCCATTACCTTTAATAAGTAAAAGCTTTGCTGTACAGATCCAGCCCCGTTTTTAAAATGTTTGCTGTTAAAAATCAAAATATATGTTTGAGACATTTATTAACTGCTCCGGCATATTCAGCAATTAATAACATTAATTAATACATAATGCAGTTTTATTTTAGCGCCCGTAGTCCTGCAACTAGAAGATGTAATAAATAATACAGTTGAACCAGAATGACTGTGCCTACAATTTGCTCATTGCGCCACTAGGTGTCACCTTTGTAGTGCAAAGGACAGAGAGCCCTCTGAGTAATCTGGTACAATTTGCAATACAGAGTTCATTGCTAGAATACCTAAATATTCATATTGGTTGTTTTCTTTTATTTGAAAGAAGAGCATAGTATTAACCTACCAACAACCGGTGTTGAAGCCTTGTTGCCTCAGAAGAAAGAATATATGAATAAGATCTATATTCTAAATATGGGTTTGTCTAGCATACATGCTCATATAATTGCTTGCACTTAATGGAATCTTACAGATGTCACATTCTATATATTTTGTATATATCGTTACCGGTGTTTCCTTTTCTCCATACATCGGACTACTGTATTTTATTTATTATTTGATATGTTTTAACATCATCATTGTATGTACACAATACATTGCACCAGAGTCTCTGTGATTAAGCTGTATATAAAGGCTCCCAGCTGGGGCTGCAGCTGCTGTTTTATTGCTGGTCTCGGTCACTGTCACTTCTTGCAGGGCTGCAGAACAACAGGTAAATAAATGTGCTATTACTAATTAGGCCAGTGTTATTTTATAGCCCGTCGCACTACAGAATACGGTCACTAGGTGGACCCTATGAAGGTCGACACCTGAAATAGGCCGACATGGTCGACGCAAGCATTACGTCGACAATGGCAATGTCGACAGTCAAAATCTTGACATAAGTTTCTCACTTTTTTTTGAGCCGACTTGTGCCGACAGGCGGTATTTCATACCCTACCATCTACTACGGCGTGGTGGGAAAATATAATATAGTGCCGAGGGCAGCGGTATATTTAGGCGGTGTCCATGTTGACTATGTCAACATTCGGGGACAAAAAAAGGTTATGGATCACTATTGGGGGGGGTATTATTGCCAATTACAGGCAGATATTTCCGATCCTTGGAAATATTGTCAGTTTTTGCGTAAATTAGATCAAATTCACATTCAATCGATTCAGTATTGTTCTTTTTGTTCTGACTTTTGGAAACTTTCTGAAAGTCGGAAAAGACGCAGATCGGCAAAAATATCGTCCAGCATTGAATATCCCCCTGCATGTGGTATAGATCACAGACAATTATGTCTAGATAAACCATCATTAAAGTTGACATGCATTATGTCGACACAGGAGAATGTTGACTTAAGTTTTTCATGGTTTTATATGTCAGCGTCAACACCTGAGCCCATGGACCTCCAGTTAGTGTTATAGCGTCCCCTCGCATGGCTAGAGAATTCTGTTTCAGGATGCCTACCATTATCCTGGGTAAGGGCCCAGCAAGGCTCACTCAGATTAGGACAATACAGGGATTTACTGTCCCCCTATATAGGTGCGTACACACTAGACCCTTGATGGCTAACCTTGACACTCAGCTGTTGTTGAACTACACATGCCAGCATGCTCTGCTTCAGTTTTGCTATTTGGCCATGCTAAATCTGATGCAGGGCATGCTGGCATGTGTAGTTCAACAACTACTGGAGTGTTAAGGTAGCCATCAAGGCACTAGACGATAATAGTTAACGATAAGTACAATCATTGAATCGGTAACGATATTGCCTTGCACATCATCTAGTGTGTACGCACTATATCATTAACGCTGCGCACTCCCCCGTGTCATTAATGAAGTTCTCTGTCGTCCTGCATGTACATAGGATGGAGCATAGATGGGTGAGTATGCACTTGCCGATACTGGCACCCCTCCAGCTCCCTGCCACGGCCCTTATTGCTTGGTACAAACATCCTGCCAAGCTGTTCCCCAACCTCTTATATTTCACTTGTTTACATTTAATTTGTAACCGAGTGACAGAAAGCGCTTCATTAATATTACCGCTGCACCTCTGCCCATCGCAGCCGCTGCCTCTCCATAGCTACAATGTAGCCCTCATAAGCAGGTCTGCCAGGCGAGCGACGGCTCGGAGAGCTGACTGTGGGATGACCGCGCTACTACTTCTTTCTAAGAAGCCACAGGGAGCTGGAGTGCAGCTCAGCAGGACCTGCCAAATGCAATGCTCTAATAGCAGCCTGATCCTGTAAGTCATTCAGCTCCGGTTATGATCCTGTTGCAGTTTCTCTGCGCAGCCCCTCCCTCCAGTTTGCAATCGGTTGTAAAACTGTGCGGACATTGGCAACAGTTGGCTGTGGTGGTGGTGGTGATGGGGGTGGGGGGGGGGGAGGGGACTGTACACAATTCTAAACATAATACGAGGTGCTACCATGCTGGGCTAGTAGTCTCACACCATTTTTTTCTAATGCAGATGATTTACTAATGGTCAAAAAATATGCACCTCCGTTAACACGTGAAAAAAAGAGCATTTTAAATTATTTCTGCCTCATAACTAAGCGCTAACTTACCTGGATGGCGGACATGGCTGCACCTCACAGGCTATTACATAGCGAACCAAAGGCATTCTCTTCTACTAATGTGCCAGATTTATGCTAGAAACAGAATTAGATTGTGCATTAAGTCCAAATCAACCGGCACTCAATATAACTCCATGATAATAGGCCCCAGTGCCTGAAGTAAATTCATGTAAATATCCAAAAGAGCTTTCGGGGTGTGACCCCCTTGTCTGTACCTGATGAAGGGGGTCACACCCCGAAAGCTCTTATTTTAATACAGACTTGTCTTTTTTCACCATACCTACTGCCTCCTGAGTGCTGCTCTTTTGTATATATATATCTCTCTATCTATCTATCTATCTATCTATCTATCTATCTATCTATCTATCTATCTATCTATCTATCTATCTATATATATATATATATATATATATATATATGTGTACAAATATTGGATATAGAGAGCGCTAGATAGAAACCTCCACCTTACTGTGACATTCAATAGTGGATTCACAATTTGCGATTTGTAAACAAATTTTATTTTAAAATAAATGATATAGTCGATATCAGACAATATTCACATAAAACATAATAAAATTATGATTCAAGCATTTTCAGTGAGTCGAGACCCTTATATATATATATATATATATATATATATATATATATATATATATATATATATATCTATCAATTTGAAGACCGCGGCACTCTGGGCTTGGCTTTAAAGAACAACACGTAGCCACTCTGGGATAGGTTGACGTTTCAGGCTCTCTCGGCTTTTATCAAAACAGCTTACCGAGAGAGGCTGAAACGTCAACCTATCCCAGAGTGGCTACGTGTTGTTCTTCAAAGCCGTGCCGCGGTCTAATTCTTTGCATCATTTCATTCTGTATATAGTAGTTTTTATTATACAAATCAGATAACTTTTTATTCATAATATTAAAAACTATTACACCCTTCCCAAGTGCAACAACAAAGATACAAGTCTTTCACTTTTTTTTTGTTTTATTGTTCGTTTGTATTTTGTATAATAAGACCATGTGGGGGGATTGGATTAGTATTTGGGAACTATCGGTAGGTTACTGTAGTGTCCACTAGTGCAAAAGTTTTCCTCAAAACCCCCCCCCCAATTTTCCTTCATGACACAATGTGCATCACCGGTAATGGAGGAGTGGAGACGCAAACGCTGGTTTGCTGCAACCGGTTCAGAGGCATGTCAGCCTGCCACTGTGATCCTGTATGTAGTTACAAGGGATCTGGTGCAGAAAGTTGTTTCCACATAGTAATGTATTTCTAATTGTTTCCACATTAGGCAGTATGGACGGTGTAATGGTTAGCATTACTGCCTCATGGGTTCTATTCCCACCATAGCCCTAACTGTGCGGACTTTGTATATTCTCCCCATGCTTGTGTGGGTTTCCTACGGGTACTCCGGTTTCCTCCCACAATCCAAAAATATACTGGTAGGCTAATTGGCTCACAACAAAAATAACCCTAGAATGTCTGTGTGTGCATGTACATGTGGTAGGGAATATAGATTGTAAGCTCCACTGGGGCAGGGAATATGTGTGCATTATTTATATATATATATATATATATATATATATATAACTGGTAATAAATAGCCTCATACTACCAAACCATTTGTTTTAATGGTGCACCGCTTTATAGAAGAAATCCGGGTCAAGCACTTAAAGCCAGGACAAGACAACTTGTTGTTCGGGAATTGCCTCCCATCCAGATGCGTCTTCAGTGGTTCAAAAAGATGGAAACCACTTGGTGCCAGGTGCCGGCTGTAGGGGAGATGTCCAGTATCTCCGTGGCTGTCTGTCCTACAGTGCCCCAAACGTTGACAAGTCACTGAAGACTTTTTTTTAGATTAGAACAACTTGGGCCATCTAGTCTTCCGTCACACTTACACACTGGGGTTCATTTTTATTGGGAGTCAGTTAACCTACCAGAATATTGTGGGAGTAAATACCTGGAGGCATCCCACCCAAGCATGGGGAGAATATACAAACTCCACACAGTTGCGGCCATGATGGGAAAAGACTCCATGACCTCAGTGCTGTGAGACAGTAATTCTGATCATTACACTGCTGCTGATCATGCCCTTTAGACCCTGAAATCTGATCACACTACCCCCCATGAATGTGTGACCATGTTTCCGCCATGTTGGGACAGTATGACTGATATGCGGCACAGTCTAATGGGCGTGTGGAGAAGCAGTGGTCTACCTGCTCTGGCGTCAGCCCTGTTACCTTACTAAATTAACCACCCTTGTTATATTCTGGTACATGTCCAATCCATGACTTTTGATTTATGCTTTTTAGGTGCATTCCTTGAACTTTCTGTCCCATTTGCCAATCTCTCCGTAAATGGCTCTTAGTTATTTTAAATATGATTTGAGGGGCACAAGATTGCCTCCTTTCGATGTTCATTCTTACTCTGGTTACACACACACACACTTTGCCAAAAATATTCGCAACTAAAGACCATCCTAGGACTACTTTACGATATCCAGGTTCGTAGTAATGGGGATGATGCATCAATCAGAGAAAAGAGTGGAGAAGTGTATTGGTGGAGAATTTGACCATAGCAACCAATCCCCTTTGGGAAAGCATTTATTTAGGTGGTTACTGATTGGTTGCTTTGGTGGAACTTCTCCACTGGTCCACTTTTCCACTGCTTGCTACATCACCGTGTTAGCCTGATGAAAGGACAGTGATCTGTGGACTCTTTTATCTGTTCCATGTTTTGGG
The DNA here is from genome assembly GCF_055691185.1 of Crinia signifera. Classification (NCBI taxonomy): domain Eukaryota; kingdom Metazoa; phylum Chordata; class Amphibia; order Anura; family Myobatrachidae; genus Crinia; species Crinia signifera. The sequence goes on from NC_139217.1 coordinate 51,849,543, forward strand.
AGATGTATATTTGGGCTTTAATAAGAACTACTTTATTTAATTTTCAAAAATGTGTTCCATTAAATATTTATCCTATCTGCTAACTATTGTATATATAGCCGGTAAAATATGGCCCCACGTGTTCTCTGTTTTGCCACAGCACCCGCAGACCGTAAAATAAATTGACCATTATTGTCCCAGCTCCATTCACCAACTGTAACATTGAGTTGATAAACTGCACAGCAGAATTCTGAAGCTAAAGCAGAAGATTTTATTGCCGGTATTTTGCACCTCAGTAAAAAGTCCCGTTCCCCAACCATAATTTGTGCTGATCTCATAACTCTTCAGATTGATTCTAAGGGGATTTTGACATGGTAGGTAGAAGGTGTAGGCTAGGATGGGCAAGCCACCAGAACTGGATTTCTAGTAATAGTCGGCAAATTCCCTACTGATCAATACAGTGAAGTCTTATGATACATAAAACCAGCTGCTTGCATGATGCAACTCACACAGTAATTTCTTATTCGATTGTACTGACCATTATTCAGTCTGTTTTATTGTTGCCCAATCACATAGAGGCAGCCATATTGTAAACAAAGGCTACATGCATTCACAACAAAACGATATAGGGTATGGTCACGTGATTCCTCTGTGTTGTCTGTAGTTCCATAGATCAGTCCACAAAATGGTGTTTAGGTAATGGGGCACGTTGAAGGTGGAGATTCCTTATTGCTCCTCGAGGGAGGCTTTATTTCCTGTACCAAGATGGCAACGGACATAGGTACTGTGCATGTGCAGTGTCATCTCGTCACTGTGTTACAGCACCATAGTGGGAGAATGTAGTCTTCCACTGAGCACCAGAAAGACCTGACATTACCTGCCTTCCATCGTTTCCAGTGATCCTGTACAGCTACCTGGCATCTTCATTCATACACACACACACACACACACACACACACACACACACACACACACACACACACACCAGTATCTACCACTGAGTGCAACAGCGAGGGCAGCTGTTTCTGCGTGCAACAGCGAGGGCGGTTGTTTCTGCGTGCAACAGCAAGGGCGGTTGTTTCTGTGTGCAACAGCGAGGGCGGTTTTATTCTGCGTGCAACAGCGAGGGCGGTTGTTTTTTGTGTGCAACAGGGAGGGTGGCTGTTTCTGCGTGCAACAGGGAGGGCGGCTGTTTCTGCGTGCAACAGGGAGGGCGGCTGTCTCTGCGTGCAGCAGCGAGGGCGGCTGTTTCTGCGTGCACCAGCGAGGGCAGCTGTTTCTGCGTGCAGCAGCGAGAGCGGTTGTTTCTGCGTGCAACAGCGTGGGCGGTTGTTTCTGCGTGCAGCAGCGAGGGCGGTTGTTTCTGCGTGCAGCAGCGAGGGCGGTTGTTTCTGCGTGCAACAGCGAGGGCGGTTGTTTCTGCGTGCAACAGCGAGGGCGGTTGTTTCTGCGTGCAACAGCGAGGGCGGCTGTTTCTGCGTGCAGCAGCGAGGGCGGCTCTTCTTGCTTTATCTTCAATAAATTTACTCCACTGGTTAAGTAACTAGGCTGTTGTCTCAGGGCTTCCATTGGTGTATACAGTAACTGTTACATCCTTAAGTCTGTACTTCGGATTGATTCCCCTACTTTTGGATAACTCCTGGGTATAAATTGATACCAAGTTCCCCTCCTATTACTTGATTCCAAGAGCTGGCTGCTGTAGCGGAAAGCACTGGAGAACTCCATACGTAAGGGGAGTAAGTGTGGAAGGTGTGGCTGGCTTATTTTATTTATTAACCGTTTCTTATATAGCAGCATATTCCTTTGCGCTTTACAAAAGGAGACAGTGACACAACAAACAGGGTATTTACAGACCGTCAAAATGTAGGAGGGCCCTGCTCGCAAGCTTACAATCTATAGGGAAATAGGCATTGATACATAAGGATAGATACTGTATTCTTTATTGCATTAATTCCACCAGAATGCGAAGGTTCTATGACTGGTTCTGGAATTTGATAAGCTTGCCTGAAGAGATGAGTTTTTAGGGAACGCTTATAGGTTTGGAGACTGGAGGAGAGTCTTATTGTGCTTGGGAGGGCATTCCACAGAGTGGGTGCAGCCCGAAGAAAGTCCTGCAGTCGGGAATGGGAGCGAGTAATGAGTGTGGATGATAGATGCAGATCTTGGGAGGAGCGTAGAGGTCGTGTTGGAAGATATTTTGAGATAAGAGAAGATATGTATGTTGGTGTAGTTTGGTTTATGGCTTTGTGTGTAAGTAAAAGAGGTACTTATATGTTAGCCGGGCGCCCGGCTACGCTACGCTGACAACGTAGCTTTGGCTACGTTGTCAGCGTAGCCATTGCTGGGCGGCCAGCTAAGCAGCGGGCGGGAGGGTGGGCAGGCGGCGGTGACGCAATGTGGCCGCTGGGGGAGCATCACATGTTTTCCCGGCTCCCCCAGTGGCACTAGCCAGCCACCTATGCCATCGATGGTCCCCCAGCCACCTTTGCCATCGATGGCAAAAGTGCAACTGACCATCGATGGTGTAGAAGTATGCAATGGATGGCCATTAATGTTTTTACACATCCATGGTCATCCAGGGATGGTGACATCGATGGTGGGAAACCATCTGCTTCTGCTCCATCGATGTCAAAAATATTCAACATTGGCCAAAAACCATCAATGTTTTGTAAACATCGATGATCGATGGCCATCCCTAAGGGCTGGGACTGTCATGGCGGACCCACGGAGAGCATATCCCCGCTATCCACGTCATACCCCCACTATCCACGTGGGCGTGGAGTTAATTCTATAAAGTGTGGCGAGCCACCGAGCCCAAAGGCGTGGCGAGCGGATACGCGGCCCCTCACGGGGCTCGCCACGCTCGCCACATAGAATTAACTCCACACCCACATGGATAGTGGGGGTATGACGTGGATAGTGGGGATATGACACATTATGCATTAACGTAGCTCCAAATACGTAACTTACGTAGTTCACGTAACTAGCATAGTGGTGTATTGGTATTCTCATTACATCACTAAGCAAACTACGTAACGGGCGTCCAACTAACATATAAGTACCGTAAAAGAATATTGTATTGAATACGGTAGAATACAGGTAACCAATGAAGTGACTGACAGAGTAGCTTTGCAGATGATGAACGTCTGGCTAGGAAGATTAGCCTTGCATTCATGATGGACTGTAGTGGTGAGATTCTGTATTGAGGAAGGCAGAGTCTTGTGTAAGGTAAGTGTGAATTTTAATATGTTTTTTTAGGTGCATGTGGCATGATTTTGAGACGTTGAATGTGGCGTAGACATGAAAGTTCAGAGTCAAGGATAACACCTAGGCAGCGAGCTTGAGAGGGGATGCGGTCATTTGGTCTACAGCATTATGGTCAACACCATTAGGTCGACATGGGAAAAGGTCAACATGGTTCTAGGTCGAAAGGTCATTAGTTTGACAGGTCATTAGTTCGACATTGTCTAGGTCGACATGGAGTTTTTCACTGTTTTTTTGAGCCGACATGTGCCGACAGACAGTATTTCATGCCCTACCATCCACTAGGGCGTGGTGGTAGTATAAAATAGTGTGCCGAGCGTATCGAGGCACCGTGCCCGATGCATGGCGAGCGATGCGAGGGGATGCGGTGCACTTTAAACTGTGTCCATGTCGACTGTTGACATTCAGGTAAAAAAACAGTGAAAAAACAGATGTCGACCTTTTTGACTGTCGACCTAGACAATGTCGAACTAACGACCTGTCGAACTAATGACCTTTCGACCTAGAACCATTTCGACCTTTTCCCATGTCGACCTAGACCCACGTCGACCTTTTCCCATGTCGACATTATGACTGTCGACCATAATGCTGTAGACCCAATGATCCCAACCCCTTGAGAGGTAGGAGTGATTGTCATATTCTCAACAGCAATAGAGATATCAGGTTGGTAACTACTATTTATTGGTGGAAATATAATTAATTCTGTTTTTGAGATATTAATTTTGAGGTGGCGAAATGACATCCAGGATGAAACCGCAGAAAGGCAGAGACACTGCCCAATACAGATGGGGACAGGTCCGGGGAGGATAGGTAGAGCTGAGTATCATCCGCATACAGTTGATACTGAAATCCAAAGGAGCTGATTAGTTTGCCAAGAGATGAGGTGTAGATTGAGAAAAGCAGGGGACCTAAAACTTAACCCTAAGGTACTCCAACTGAAAGAGGTAGCGAAGAGGAGGTAGAATCAGAGAAACGAACACTAATGTGGGGTACACACCAGGACGACCCGCTCACGATGCACATCGTGAGCGGGTCGTCAGTGTCTCGTCCGACCCGCTCACGATGACGCGGGGGGGGGCATGACCCGCTCACGATGTGCACCGTGAGCGGGTCCGATCCAATGGCGACCCGCACCCGGCTGTATGGTCGTCATTGAGATCCTACCTGCAGCAGGTAGGATCTCAATAACGACCGACCGACCCGCGGGACCGCGCATCGGATCGGTATCGGTCCACACCAGGTCAGAAAAGGGCCCAATCAGCACACAATCTACATCCAATTGATCGGAATTGGATCTAGATTGTGCGGATCGGGCCCTAGTCGTCCTGGTGTGTACCCAGCATAAAGGAGCGGTTAGATAGGTAAGATGAGAACCAAGAGAGGGCTGTGTCTATAAGACCTAGGGATTGTAGTGTTTGTATGAGAAGTGTGTGGTAAAAGCAGCAGAGAGATCTAGAAGAATTAGTAGTGAGTAATGGCCTTTAGACTTAGCAGTGACCAGATCATTCACAACTTTAGTCAGTGCTGTCTCTGTGGAGTGTTGGGCACGAAAGCCTGACTGAAGTGGGTCCAGTAAGTTGTGCGAGTTAAGAAAGTGTGTGAGGCTTGCAGAAATGTTAATTGTGTATTTAGTTTATACAATTGCTGAGCAGCTGATTGGTGAGAACCCAGTACAATATTAGCCGTCTTTACTGTACTGTTCCTGATACTGGTTATTTTCCTGTTAGAGGAGTCCGCAGTGCAGCTTCAGCGCACGGCTGGCTGTTCCATTGTCATGCCACTAAGGAGACTTCCATGGGCTTCTTATCATCTGCAGCAATTCTTTACAATTCCTCTTCATTTTTACTGCAAAATATATTTTTTACATGGAAAGTGACTTTGCACATAGACGTTTCTAGAACCTGAACAAGTCTTTGGGGTACTGCAAGTATTTGCCCCATAATAAAGAGTTTTGCCTCACTGGCATTTTTATAATGGATAGTACCCAGTGGGGGCACCAGCATAGTTCAAAATTCAAATAGGCCAGCCACACCCACTGCCAGTCAGTCAGTTTGGAATGGCAGTTGGTGACAGTTGGTGTAGCTCCCTTGTTTGGATTTTGAAGTGTTGCAGCCCCTCCCCTCTGGGGCCACCAATGACAGTGCCCCATTTATATATAATAATCATTCCCTAATTGATAATCTCCTATATATTTGGCTACATCTGTCACTCAAAGTGGGTGTCTGTGTCTATAACGCTCTGTTCCTGGACTTTCCTCTTAATGTGTGATTGCCTTCATCTGTGCTGAACACCTTTCTGAGAAATTAACCTGTTTAAAACAGGTGATGGCAATCATACATTAAGGGGAAGTCTAGAAACAGAGCATTGTGTCCTCCTGGAGAGGGTCATGTTGGGAGGTATGTCACAGAGAACCAGCCCAGTGAGCCACAGACAGTGCCAGACACCCTTTGCCTTCCCATGTTGCCCAGCACTGCTACTCCACAGCCACCAGGTGAGCGCCCCCCTCCCGCGATTTGCGGCAAAACCTCCCCCCCCGCGCGCCCCCCCCCCCTCCCGCGATTTGCGGCAAAAATACCCGTTCCCCGCGACCCCCCCTACCGCGATTCGCAGCAAAAACACCCCCGCGACCCCCCCCCCCCCCCGGAGTTCCCTGCAAAAAGAACCCCCCCACGACCCCTCCCGCAATTCGCGGCATAACCACCACCCCGCGACCCCCCCCTAGCGCGAATCGCTGTAAACCCTGCCCCCTGACACCCCCCCCCCCCCGATTCGCGGAAAAAACACCCCCCCCCGCGACCTCCCTCCCGCGATTCGCGGCAAAAAGGACCCCCCCGCGACCCCCCCTTGCACGATTGGCGGCACCCCCCCTGCGACCCCCCTCCCGCGATTCGCGGCACCCCCCCCCCCGCAATTCGCAGCAGCCCCAGGATTAAATGGCACATGCAAAACACTGACATGGCTATGGTCGACAATGAAAAAGGTTGACATGAGTTTTTTGAAGATTTATTTTTAATTTTTTTTAATTTTTTCATATTCATTGTCATGTGTCGACATGGACACCAATGAAGTGGCACACTTATGTCAACATTTACATGTGTTGACCTTTCTGTGTTGATTTTTTCTTTTGGCGATTCGCGTCCACACCCCCCGCAACCCCCCCTCCAGCGATTCGCGGCACTCCCCCGCGCCCCCCCCCTCCCGCAATTCGCGGCAACCCCCCACCGGAACCCCCATGAACCCCGCTCTCCCGCGATTCGCGGCACCCACCCCCCGCAACCCCCCCCCCCCCCTCCCGCAAATCGCGGCACCCCCCGCGATTCGCGGCAGCCCCAGGATTAAATGGCACATGCAAACACTGGCACGGCTATGGTCGACAATGAAAAAGGTTGACATGAGTTTTTGAAGATTTATTTCATTTTTTTAATGTTTTCATATTCATTGTCATGTGTCAACATGGACACCAATGAAGTGGCACAGTTATGTCAACATTTACATGTGTTGACCTTTCTGTGTTGAGTTTTTCTTGTGGCGATCGCGTCACACCCCCCCGCAAACCCCCCTCCCGCGATTCGCGGCACCCCCCCGTGACCCCCCACCTCCCGCAATTCGCGGCAACCCCCCACCGGAACCCCTGTGAACCCCGCCCTCCCGCGATTCGCGGCAACCAACCCCGCGACCCCCTCCTCCCGCAATTCGCGGCACCCCCCGTGATTCGCGGCAGCTCCAGAATTAAATTGCACATGGAAAACACTGACATGGCTATGGTCGACAATGAAAAAGGTTGACATGAGTTTTTGAAGTTTTTTTTTTTTCATTTTTTTGAATGTTTTCATATTCATTCTCATGTGTCGACATGGACACCAATGAAGTGCCACACTTATGTCAACATTTACATGTGTTGACCTTTCTGTGTTGATTTTTTCTTGTGGCGATTCGCGTCACACCCCCCACCCCCCCGCAACCCCCACTCCCGCGATTCACGGCACACACACACCCCCCGCGATTCTCGGCACCCCACCCCGTGACCCCCCCTCCCGTGATTCACGGCACATCCCCGCGACCCCCCTACCATGATTCGCCGCAACCCCCGCCCCCGTAACCCCCCTCCCGCGATTTGCGGCAACCCACCCCGCGACCCCCCTCCGCGATTCTCTGCAATCCCTCCCTCCCGCGATTCGCAGCATCCACCCCCCACAACCCCCCCTCCTGCAATTCGCGGCACCCTCCGCGACCCCCTCCCGCGATTCGCGGACACCTAAGTTGCAATACAGGGCATCTTTCATACAATTCTAACCATATTTCTCATATACAAACGTTCACAAATTAAGGGGGCGCAGCCCCTTACGACGGTGTGAAGAGCGATGAATCACCTTAGTTCATACAGTAAGTGTCCAATAACTGACAAATAGGGCCCACAGTGATATGAATAATAAAATAATAGTGCCCCCTTGATATAAGTGATATTGCTACATTAATAATGACATATGTGTCCCCCATGTAGTTTTGCTAATAAATCCAGTACTAACCTGAAATTTTCTACTTTATTGATATGATCTAAATCATATGGGCCCTGGTGACACCTTATTATCGGGGGCACTAATAATGTTAGTTATAGCAATGGGACACTTTTATCTTATATAATAATGAGCACAATATTTAGGGTCCCGTTCACTGCAATGCAATTGCCAGCACTGGGATAGGCTCTAATCTCCCAGTGCCGGCTCAGGACCCGCCCTGGTGAGTCACCCGCCGGCATATGCTGGGTGGGGGCGCCGGTGTAAAAAGGAGTCGCAAGTCGGGTACAACATCCCGGGAGTTTCCTGGCTTTTAGGTGGGGTATTAACTGGGCAAACGCTCAGACACGTACCATTTGTGCACTGGCACTTGGTTATGGGCTTTCAGTGCATTATACATCATTACTCTGGCACCCACCGGGGAGGGAAACAGAAGATGCCCAGTGCTAGTCAGCATTGTGCAGGTCCTCACTAGTGGGTGGACTCAGAGGACGGAGGCTGCGTCTGTTGGTTGTTCCCATCTTCACCTACAGTATATGCATGCAATGTACATCCATGCATCCGTATGCACCATGATAGCGCAGTGTGGCCTCCAGTGTCTGTATACGCGCACATAAGACGGACCATCTCCCTGTCTGCCCAGACCACACCCAATAGTTATCCAAGACATCTATATACGATTACTAATTTACTAGGTGATTCATTGCGCCCTACGGGCGCTCTTCACACCGTCGTAAGGGGCTGCGCCCCCTTAATTTGTGAACGTTTGTATATGAGAAATATGGTTAGAATTGTTATGAAAGATGCCCTGTATTGCAACTTAGGTGTCCGCGAATCGCGGGAGGGGGGGTCGCGGAGGGTGCCGCGAATTGCAGGAGGGGGGGTCGCGGGGGGTGCCGCGAATTGCAGGAGGGGGGGTTGTGGGGGGGTGGATGCTGCGAATCGCGGGAGGGGAGGGATTGCAGAGAATCGCGGGGAGGGGGGTCGCGGGGTGGGTTGCCGCAAATCGCGGGAGGGGGGTTACGGGGGCGGGGGTTGCGGAGAATCATGGTAGGGGGGGTCGCGGGGGATGTGCCGTGAATCACGGGAGGGGGTGTCACGGGGTGGGGTGCCGAGAATCGCGGGGGTGTGTGTGTGTGCCGTGAATCGCGGGAGTGGGGGTTGCGGGGGGTGGGGGGTGTGACGCGAATCGCCACAAGAAAAAATCAACACAGAAAGGTCAACACATGTAAATGTTGACATAAGTGTGGCACTTCATTGGTGTCCATGTCGACACATGAGAATGAATATGAAAACATTCAAAAAATGAAAAAAAAAAACTTCAAAAACTCATGTCAACCTTTTTTCATTGTCGACCATAGCCATGTCAGTGTTTTCATGTGCAATTTAATTCTGGAGCTGCCGCGAATCACGGGGGTGCCGCGAATTGCGGGAGGAGGGGGTCGCGGGGTTGGGTGCCGCGAATGGCGGAGGGCGGGGTTCACAGGGGTTCCGGTGGGGGGTTGCCGCGAATTGCGGGAGGTGGGGGGTCACGGGGGGTGCCGCGAATCGCGGGAGGGGGGTTTGCGGGGGGTGTGACGCGAATCGCCACAAGAAAAACTCAACACAGAAAGGTCAACACATGTAAATGTTGACATAACTGTGCCACTTCATTGGTGTCCATGTTGACACATGACAATGAATATGAAAACATTCAAAAAATGAAATAAATCTTCAAAAACTCATGTCAACCTTTTTCATTGTCGACCATAGCCGTGCCAGTGTTTTGCATGTGCCATTTAATCCTGGGGCTGCCGCGAATCGCGGGGGGTGCCGCGATTTGCGGGAGGGGGGGGGGGGTTGCGGGGGGTGGGTGCCGCGAATCGCGGGGTTCATGGGGGTTCCGGTGGGGGGTTGCCGCGAATTGCGGGAGGGGGGGGGGGCGCGGGGGAGTGCCGCGAATCGCTGGAGGGGGGGTTGCGGGGGGTGTGACGCGAATCGCCACAAGAAAAAAATCAACACAGAAAGGTCAACACATGTAAATGTTGACATAAGTGTGGCACTTCATTGGTGTCCATGTCGACACATGAGAATGAATATGAAAATATTCAAAAAATGACAAAAAAACTTCAAAAACTCATGTCAACCTTTTTCATTGTCGACCATAGCCATGTCAGTGTTTTCCATGTACAATTTAATTCTGGAGCTGCCGCGAATCACGGGGGGGTGCCGCGAATTGCGGGAGGGGGGGTCGCGGGGGTGGGTGCCGCAAATCGCGGGAGGGCGGGGTTTACAGGGGTTCCGGTGGGGGGGTGCCGCGAATTGCGGGAGGTGGGAGGTCACGGGGGGTGCCGCGAATCACGGGAGGGGGGGTTGCGGGGGGTGTGACGCGAATCGCCAAAAGAAAAAATCAACACAGAAAGGTCAACACATGTAAATGTTGACATAAGTGTGCCACTTCATTGGTGTCCATGTCGACACATGACAATGAATATGAAAAAATTAAAAAAAATTTAAAATAAATCTTCAAAAACTCATGTCAACCTTTTTCATTGTCGACCATAGCCATGTCAGTGTTTTGCATGTGCCATTTAATCCTGGGGCTGCTGCGAATTGCGGGGGGGGGGGGGTGCCGCGAATCGCGGGAGGGGGGTCGCAGGGGGGGTGCCGCCAATCGTGCAAGGGGGGGTCGCGGGGGGGTCCTTTTTGCCGCGAATCGCGGGAGGGAGGTCGCGGGGGGGGGGGTGTTTTGTTTACGCGAATCGGGGGGGGGGGTGTCAGGGGGCAGGTTTACAGCGATTCGCGGGAGGGGGGGTCGCGGGGTGGTGGTTATGCCGCGAATTGCGGGAGGGGTCGTGGGGGGGTTCTTTTTGCAGGGAACTCCGGGGGGGGGGGGGGGGTGTGTCGCGGGGGTGTTTTTGCTGCGAATCGCGGTAGGGGGGGTCGCGGGGAACGGGTATTTTTGCCGCAAATCGCGGGAGGGGGGGGGGGCGCGCGGGGGGAGGTTTTGCCGCAAATCGCGGGAGGGGGGCGCTCACCTGGTGGCTGTGGAGTAGCAGTGCTGGGCAACATGGGAAGGCAGTGGGTGTCTGGCACTGTCTGTGGGCTCACTGGGCTGGTTCTCTGTCACATACCTCCCAACATGACCCTCTCCAGGAGGGACACAATGCTCTGTTTCTAGACTTCCCCTTAAGCACACAGCACAATTTTCAGGCATTTTCTGAGCGATTTTACTAAATAGCTCAGAAAATGCCTGAAAATGCATGTAAATCGCTGTGTATATAGCCCACACAGCGATTTACATGCGCGCACCCGCCGTTCTGAATCTGTCAAAGATTCAGAACGGACGGGCTGTACAATTGAGAACAGTCGCTCAGAAAGCTCCTGCTCCTCTCCCATGTGTGTGGCCACGGGCAGATGAGCAGGGGCTTCTGAGCGAACACTGAGCTGCCCGAAGCCTGCAATCACCCTACACTGCTGGGTTACCTGGTCCCCGGAGTACTACTGCCCCCATGTATGCTTCGCTTCTCTGAAGCGCTGCTGTCTCTGAGCTGCTGGGCTGATGCTTGACAGGCAAGGTGAAGGGGTGATTGGCGCCGCTATACGCTGGCTGGCTGCTGCTGGGAACTCTGAACCAGAGACGCTGCGCGGGAGACCACGCAGCTCGAGCCTAGCCCCAAAGTGCAGAGACTCTGCAACTGCCTGGGGTTGATGACGCTGTGCAGGAGACCTTGCTGCTGCCTGCCGCTGATGAGCGGGAGACACAGCATCCAGCAGCGCTGTGCAGGAGACATACAGCAGCTGCATCCGGGAGAACCAGTGCCTCCAGAGCCGGTAAATGCAGGGAGGGGGGAGGGGGGGGATTAGAAGGGACAAAATAATTAATATCAGAATGCTTCCCACACCCCATCACCCCACCCCATCCCTCTATACCCTCCCATCACCCCCTCTCTCTTAATCTCCCCCACCCACCCCATTTTTCCTCTTTTTTCCCCTTTCAGACATTATTTTTCATTTTTAAATATTGTCACCCATGACAGTGGCTGCCCTGCCATCCTGTGCCCTACTTCAGCACCGATGAGCAGGAAAATCTGGTGCATTCATTGCCAGAACTACCCTGCAGAAGTGTACAGATTGGGCATCTATAAATGTACATTTGTGCTGCAGATTTTGAAAGTTGTGTGCTCATGGGTCAAGTTTTGATAACCAGGTACTTGTTCTGCATCCCAGCATTAATGATGGCTGTTTTTAATGAGAAGCCGTATTTCTGTGCAGTAATGACAGTTGTGACAGATTTCAAATCTCCCGTGCTGAATCTCCTATTATGAATCTCTGACACTAATCTCTCTGTATGTGGCCCATTGTCTGAAAGAGTGAAATCTCTCGTGCTGAATCTCCCGTTATGTATCTCTGGCACACATCTCTGCGTATGTAGGGCCCATTAATGTATGATTGCCATCACCTGTTTAAACAGGTTAATTTCTCAGAAAGGTGTTCAGCACAGATGAAGGCAATCACACATTAGGAGGAAAGTCCAGGAACAGAGCGTTATAGACACAGACACCCACTTTGAGTGACAGATGTAGCCAAATATATAGGAGATATTAGACTCTCCCCAACCTTGCAATGCTGCAAACGTTCGCTGAAAACCCACCTGTTCATCAATGCGTACCCTCCTGCGTAACCTCTTTGAGCAAGTACAGCGCGCAGTGTCCGCTTTCCTGCCCGCAAGCACCCATGAGTACATTTGAGTGCATTCACCCCATTGTATCATTCGTACATATGTGCAATATCTCTATATTCCCTTTCTGTGGATCAGTGCAGTTGTGTACTGGGGACGCCTTGCTTCCAGTCACAGTAAAGCTGTTTTTGTTTAGGTACATTGTGTATAGTACAAGAGTCTCGGTGCTGTACAATAGCTTGCTCTGTGCTAGCCGGCTAGGGCTCCCATAGTCCTGTAACAGAAAACCAGGACACGGACTCGTGACCTGACATTCTATCAGAAAAGCTATCTCGTGCTTCCCCTGTGTGCCTGAACCCAGTCCCTTTGGCTCCGTTAATCAGCGATCTACAGGAAAAGTACAAAGAAAATATGCAGCACCATGGCCACAATATACTAATTCCACACATCTCTTCTTATACTCCTTGGGCCCTGATTCTGGTTCACTTGCAAAAGCAAATTTTCTCTCTAATGGACAAAACCATGTGCACTGCAGGTGGGGCGGATGTGACATGTGCAGAGAGAGTTAGATTTGGGTGTTATGTTTCAGTGCAGAGTAAATACTGGCTGCTTTATTTTTACACTGCATAGATTGTAAGCTTACGAGCAGGGCCCTCCTACCTTCCATGACGGTTTGTATCTACCCAGGTTGTTTAATCACTGTTGTTTCCAATTGTAAAGCGCAACGGAATATCCTGCGCGATATAAGAAACTGTAACTAAATATAGATTTCAGTTTGAAGTACAAACCCCACCAAAATCTAACTCTCTCTGCACATGTTACAGATGGAGAGCCTCTCAGCCAGCGCAGAGAATTGCCAGATTCCCTTAGCGGGCGCAGGCTGGCAGAGAGGTGCGCCATCTGACTGGGACACGCAAGCGTCTCACACGCACGCACCCATCAGCACGGCAGTGGGGAGCGCTTTCCCTGCCTATCTCCGCTTCAGGGAGACTGGCGGGGAATGGCGGGGGGGGGGGCTGCCGGGTAGCCACAGAGGGCACTGACGGAAAGGGCCGTGTGAGCATCTTGTGCACGCACGCCCCCTTGGCGATTGTATTGCCAGGAGCATCTGTACATCAGCTCCCCCTGCAGTGCACATGGTTTTGTCCATTGCAAGTGAACCAGAATTAGGCCTCTTATCCTATGTGCTACAACTAGGGGGAGATGCACTCTGATCGCGCCTGGGACATTGTTACAGAACTTCAGCAAATATTCAGCACTTTCTGGTTTTCGGAACCAAGTGTTCAGAAAACGCATCGTACCTTTTACACGTATGTAAGCTTGGTCACCGTCAATAATACAAAACATATACCTAGCAGCTCTTTCTAAATATAGCGGCTTTTCGTTCTCATTCTATTTCCTCCCCCTACGCTTTCCTGACTTCCTATACTGTATTCCCGGGCAGGAGAAAGGCTCTCTGTGTACTCTCAGGGAGATGATAGCGCCTGCCAAGGCTGCTCTGTCTGCCGAGGATACAGAACATGGAATAATGCTTTCATTTAAAGGAAAAACCCCTTCAGCAGACGGTCCGTTGCTCATTTAATTTTATGTACGTTTTATGCTAGCGGAACACACACTTCATATACTTTTGTTGGATTTGGGATTTTCTCCCAGTGCTGGCGTGGGTTTCCTCCCATATTCTCACATTTGTATGTAAACCCTTTTATGCCGATCCCAAGGTCTGTGTCATCAGTCTCAGACTTCCTAGACCTGGCTGACTGGTTCTGACAGCCAGCCTGAGTAAGCAGCATGGCCGATGGTGATTCAATGCTGCGTCTTAGGACACAGCACTTGGATCGCAGATGCTGGCAGCAGACATCTATTTCTTACAGATGTCTCCGGCTACATTTGTATTTTACTCTTTACCTAGAAGGGCGCCCATCGCGGGCATCGCGTGTACCAAAAAATCGCATGCGATGCGACCGACGCGATTACCGCGATTTCCCATAGGGAACAATGTTAAATGTCCCAATTGACCCGATTTTCCATAGGGAACAATGTTAAAAGGCCCACAGAGGCCAAATAGCCACCCTGAAGTGTGAAATGGCCCCCCCAATTGTTAACGCCACCCCACGATCAACGTGAACCCGAAGCGTGGCGAGCGGCGGCGGTACGCGTCCTACGACCTTTTCATACCCCCACTATCCACGTCGGCGTGGAGTTGAGAATAGAAAGTGTGGCGAGCGCAGCGGACACCTGTGAAGCCCGCGAGGGGACGCGTATACCTGTGCTGGTATCCGTGTCCCCTCGCGGGGCTCGCTGCACTCGCCACGCTTCAGGCTCGGTGGCTCGCTGCGCTCGCCACACTTTCTATTCTCAACTCCACGCCGACGTGGATAGTGGGGGTATGAAAAGGTCATAGGACGCGTACCGCTGCTGCGCTCGCCACGCTTCAGGTTCACGTTGATCAGGGGGTGGCGTTAACAATTGGGGGGGCCATTTTACACTTCAGGGTGCCTATTTGGCCTCTGTGGGCCATTTAACATTGTTCCCTATGGAAAATCGGGTCAATTGGGACATTTAACATTGTTCCCTATGGGTAATCGCGTCGGTCGCATCGCATGTGATTTTTTGGTCGCATGCGATGCGACCAACGCGATTTTTTTACCTTACGATGCCCAAGATCAAAATCGTGGGAGCCCTTCTAGGTAAAGAGTACCGTATTTTCCTCATTACAGTACTGCACCGCTGCTTCACTAGTGATCTGGTCATGTCAGCTGTCCACCCCCCGCATGTCCGTCATGGACTCATTAGCATGAGAACGCCTATGAAACGCTGAGCGCTCCCATATGCTAATGCCCCCCCCCCCCCCCCCCAGCGTTGGCAAGGTTGGGTGCGTGAAGCCAAGAAATGTGTATGCGCAATTATAAAACATTGGTCACATGCGAACGGACCTGAATAAGGTCCAATGAATTAGACTTCCTTTTCCTTTTTTAGCTGGGCTGCTAACTTCCGGAGCCTTGCAATCAGGTGTATGCCGCACCACCAGAGTGAAATCCCAGCCTACGTACTGCTGCAAATCCGTTTGGAAGCCGCTCATCATTCTATGATTTTTCTCTCTCTCCAAACTCCTGGGCACGCCTGCATTTTCCCTGGCACTCCCAGCAAACGCACTGTTACCACCCCCAAACGCCAGCTTCCTGTCAACAGCCAGCGATAAAAAAAAAAAAAAAGCAGGTTTGCGTCTCAGGATGGCCCCTTGCACATACATACGAATGGCCTTTTGCATACTCAGTTTATCGATCCTCGCACAGACCCACAGCCTGAAGTTGTTGAGTGACTGAATACAAGTAAAGCATTGACTGTACACAGTACTGTTCTAAAATACGCTAAGCACCAAAAGCGCAGATCTGTGTCCTCTGAGGTCAAGAATCTCATTGGGGACTGGACCTCTTTCCATCTTGAATTCATATATTAAATGACACAGCTGGTCGCTGGCAGAATGCTGGGGCAATAAAGCCCAAGACAATTAGTTTAATGCTGGATATTAGTCCCCATGACATCACCAGTAATTCTATTCCTAACACCTCTTTTAAATCACAGTGAGAAGCGAAACCTTACAGCACACAATGAAAGTACCTTTGTTACTTCCCGTTCCCTTATATTAAAAATATCTTTCGTTTTATATTGTTACGTACTGGAAAATATGGTCCGCACCTTCTACTTACGACTATGTACTAAGCAGTGATCAAGCTTGTTAACTCTTTAAACATTAAATTACACATGCCAAGAGAGGAATGGGGTTTTTATCAAAGCATTGGGAGAGAGAAAATTGTTCGATATAGAGGGGATTATTCTGGTTCCCTCGCAAAATCACAATCACTCTCTAATGAACAAAACCATATGCACTGCAGGTGGGGCTGATGTAACATGTGCAGAGAGAGTTCGATTTGGGTGGGGTTTCTACTTCAAACTGATATCTATATTGCAGTGTAAAAAAAAAGCGGACAGTATTTACCCTGCACAGAAACAATAAAACACCCAAATCTAACTCTTTCTGCACATGTTACATCAGCCCCTCCTGCAGTGCACATGGTTTTGTTCATTAGAAAGTGATTATGCCTTTGCGAGTGAACCAGAATAATCCCCAGTGTACCAACTAACCAGCACCTAACTGTCCCTTTTCAAACACCGTTGAGAGCGGGAGTTATATTTCACATGGGATGTTGCTATTGGCAACCAATAAGAAACTACTACTTATTTATTTGGATAAATACCCCCAATGTTTTCTGTATCAGTCACTTATACCCCATTCACACCAGCCTAAATTCCCGGGTTGAGTCCGGGAACAACCCAGTACTAGCACTGGTGTGAAAGGTTCCCGGGACAAAATCCCGGGCAAATTTCAACCCGGCTAGGTACCAGGGTTGTTCCCGGGTTCAACCAGGGGACCTGGCTGGTGTGAAAGGTACAGGGTATACTTACCTGGGTTGCCGTGTCCTCGGTGTGCTGTCTGGACGGGAATCCACGCAGGCGGCGGGCGCAAATGACGGGACAGCTGGTGGATGATGATGACGCAGCTCTCCGGCAGCAGTGAGGACGCCGGAGAGCTGCGTCATCTTCTTCCGCAGCCTGTCCCGTCATTTGCGCCGCCGCCTGTGTGGATCCCTGGCCTGCACGGAGGACCAGCAACCGGGGTGAGTATTCTCCCCACCTCCGCCACCATCCCGCCGCCTGCCCGCCTCCTCCCCACCTCCTGCCGGCCTCCTTCCCGCCCCCTTCTCACACCAGAAAATGCAGGGACATTTCTGGTGTGAATGGGTCCAAACCCGGGAATGTCCCTGCTTGTCCCGGGAACTGAATTCCTGGGTTTGTCACTGCATTTCTGGTGTGAATGGGGTATAAGGGGGGGGGGGGGAATTCAATCTGGGATTCCGACTATCGGAACATCCAGACAGTCGGAATCCTGTGCCGTTTCCGTTCCGTTTGGCTGTAACTAGACAGCCAGAATTCAATGTCCCGGCTCTCGAGTGTTCGAAACGCCACGGATTAGCGAAAACGAAGATTGTTGATAAACAGCAGCGAATTAGCCAATCCGCAGCCGTATCCGACAACAGATCCGACTTGTTTTAACGTCGGCTCTGTTTTGTCGGGAACTGCCTTCAATGCTGTCGGTAACGGTAGCATTGAAAAGTCGAGTGCTGCCATTTCCGCCGGTGGAAATAGCACTCGGGATTGAATACCGCCCAAAGAGTAATTTGGGAACCACAGCAGTGTAAAACCTCAGGGCTCTTTGGACTGTTTCATAACTCTTGTTAAGTTTGAAAATCCAAAGCATTCACAATGTGCTACTTCATGTTGTATATTGCCCCCGGCTCCTAATGTTACATGTCCTATGGCATTATAAGGAAGTGTTACTATGTGTGGGAACTTGCCTGAGAAATAAATGGTTAGTAACACGTTTAGCATGCCAGATATGTAACTGGATTCGAAAATTAGGAGGAGCGCAACTTTTCCTTTGTGTCTTAGCCCACAGGTACATTCCAATAGAAAACTGACGCGCTACAACAATTTAACCTGGTTTTCATAGTAAGGTTCAAGAGGTTAATAAATGTCATATTTCTAATATGGGTAAACTGCAGCGACTGATGTAGGTGAGCCTCAAATGACACCGATCGATCGGCTCTGGGGTATCTGAGTGACTCACCTCTATCTGTCATACTTTTGTTATAGATACCGATCATGAGTCATCTAAATCAGAACCGGGGGGGGGGGGGGGGGGGGGTGGTGATGATGATGATGATGGAACAACCACATTTTACAGAACTTTGAAATGACAGTACTCCCAGGACTGAGCCCTAAAGTATTGCAAATACTGTAGTATACACCAGGAAGCAATGGCTACTGCAAGCCACCTTCACAAATAACCCTCACATACGCAGTGGCGCCCCCCTGTCCCCGCCCCGGGCATATGTAATGAGTGGGACCCGCTCATTCAATATGCACTGCATTGGGTCCCCGCTCATTAGATATGTACAGGGCAGGAACAGCTCAGCGCTCACTGCTGCCTGGGTCGCCTGTCAGTTCAGCCAGCGGCGCCCACCACAGACCCCACTGGCTCCGCTCCCCCAAGCCACCGCGGGGTCTGCCACATATGTAGCTACGCCACTGCACATATGGAAGAACCAGCCTTTGCTTGAATCATTGGTCTAGAAAACCTTCCAATCTTTATTAATTCAGTCCTTTTGCAAATACTAGCACATTTATTACATGGGGCGATTCAGAGCGGCTCGCTGCAGGCCGAATTCACTCCCCCATCAGATGTTTGGGGTTTGTCCATGCGTGAATATGCAAATATTGTTCAATATCCCTGGAGCCTTTGAAAATATCATTTGATGGTTACCATCGAATGTGACCATCGAATGATCTCTTCTCTTGTGCGACCGCATGCGAGCGGGTGTGTATGTGAACGCACATGCTTGCAAACATTTACTTAAGCTTGGCGGACAGGTCTGTATCAGCTTCTAAGAATCTGTGGTTGGACTGGATAAAGAGGGCAGGGAGAGCTGATGTCCCCTGTATACCTCCCAACCTCTGTATGTTGTAAAGAGGGTTCTCCTTTGTTTCTCTATCCCTCTCTCTCCCCCCCTGGATTCCATGTATTCTTATTTATTCAATTCTTCAATTCCCCTCCCATACGCATCATCAACCAGAATAACCCCCTATGTGTGTGATACTCCCAGGAGGAAGCAGAAGGGAGAATTACATATCCCAAAATGCAAAAGATAAGACCCTTTTTGCAGAGCTGGAAGTGTATTATATGGGTCAGCCTTGTAATGGTTAGCATCAGTGCCTCACACAACTGAGGTCATCATAACACTAACAGTGTGGAGTTTATATGTTCTTCCTTTGTTAGTGTGAGTTTTCTGTGGTTGCTTCATCGAATGATTTCCCCTGCCTTCGAAAATATAAGCCAGTGGAGACTGACTTATATTTGCAGGCAGTGGTACGAAGACAGGATTGGCGGCTGAGATGTTATGTGACGTCAGCCACTTGCCCCCGACACACCTCGTCCCTCCCGCAATCCCATTGGGAACGCCCAGCGGTTTCACTGAGATGCTCATAAAATGCTAGGCGTTCCCGAGTCCGCCGCCCCACACCGATCTGTGCGAATGGGCCGTTGACATTGCAAATCACCGTGCAGACGCAAACCCCGACCACCGGGGCAGGGGACGATTTCGGTTTGCTGCGAGTGAACCAGAATTGGCCCCTATGTGTGTTAGTTTACCCCGAGAGATGTTACCAGTTATTTGTATAGCACATACATAGTCTGTAGTGCTTTTACAGAGCACGTTTTGTCCAACAAGCGACAGTAGCAAATAGGAACGTTGCAGTGCACAATAGTACTTTAATGAAGTATCCATATAAGCCAGCGTGTCTCCTGGGCAGAGATATTTTTGAATACCGTGTAAAATATAATCTAATACAGTCACGAATAAAAGCACTAATTCAATAACTAACTGAAATAGAAACATCTGTTGTCCTCACTTAAAATCAAATTAGCTTTCATGCCACAGACCGATCTCAAAGATCAATTACATTATGGGACTGGATTGCAGCAGCTACGCTACTCACATAATCGCATTAGTGGGAGGGTTCAAGAAGCACTCAGCCAATCAGCCGGCAGTTGTCGATCAATGTGTATTTTGCAGAGGATGAGCATCAATGCGTCTTTGTTGTGGTGTTCGTGAGATGCGGTGACCCCATGCAAGCCTATAGTTCCTGTCCTGAGTCGTAAGGGAAACAATGCGACATACGGGTGGAAGCAGAAGTGATTTTTGTGCACATAAATAATATACGCCGACACCCAACTCATCCCCTCGCAGTTATCAGCGACTCCTGCATCAGTGAGCGCCTTCTGCTCCTCGTATGCGGCCGTTAGGTCGACAGTGTCTAACAGTCGTTAGGTCAGCCGCTATTGGCTGATGGATGAAACGGGTGAAGTGCATTAGGATGACATGGTCAAAAGTACGACATGAGTTTTTTTTTTCTAAAAAGGATCTGTTCCTACTTTTACCATCCCAGTTGAAGCGGTGGGGGACATAATGGTGAACTCGCCATGCTTCGACCACACTTACGTTAACATGCACACAAAAAATGCATGCATTGGGTCAACCACGGAAGGTCGACAGGCCTTAAGTCAGCACCTGAAATGCCTCAACATGGGTAAGGTTGAAAGGGTTGGAAGGTCGGCACAAGCTTTAGGTCAACATTGGGAAGGTCGACATGGGTTAAACTAAACTGTGGCAAGGCATGATGGGACGTGTAGTTTCACAATACCGGCAGTCGAAATCCCCGCGTTCAAATTCCCGACCGCCTAAATCCCGACAAGGGGGGACTTGGATTGTCCCACCCCCCACATGGACACCCACAGAGGGAGAAAGTGTCGGGATTTTGGCGGTCAGGATTCCGAACGCCAGGATTCCAACCACCGGGATTGTAACTGCATCCCGTTTGGACACTCCTGATTTCTATCGGCTGGCGCATCACAGGTTTTCCTGCGCACCTCTATACACGATGGTGGAACAGCATATTCTGTACATATGCAGTAATTGATGGCTGGGTAATACAGCTTTCATAGGAAATGAGGAACTGTATTGTTATTGCTGAAACAATAGGGGGATTTCCAGGAGGTGCAGAAATTAGACACGTATGATATAAAGGTACTGGGGCATTTCATTATTACATGACGTGATCCTGTACCCCATCCCCTTACCATTCTGCAGCCGGCGGGATGCAAGCTGAACGGTTTCAGCTCACCGGCTCTAGGGGCCACGTGCTGAAATGTTCCTCTCTGGGGCTCTGCACGCCCAAATGGAGCAACAATTGAATTGCTCCCTGGGTGCCATCTAGCAGTGACTATGGGTAGAAACAATTGAATTCTCCCAATAGTGTTCATTGTACTGCACTTGTCACAACCTGTGAAGTTCCTCTCTGGGGTGCTGTCTTACATCATGTGCTTCTAGCACACTCTTGTCTGTATCTCAGCACTGATACAGACCAGAGTATGCTAGAAACGCCAGAGCAGAGTGACACTCCGGGTTGTGTCAGGTGCAGGGTGTTGATGAACACTAAGCACAGATGGTTCAATCAAACAGACTAGGATTCTTATCCAGACACTTGTGTCTAACCCTTTATGATCCCTTGCCCAATTAAATGGACAGTATTATAAAATGCATTGTGTAGACTGAATCACAATGTCTTTGTGTACAACTACTATGCTATGTACTAAAAAACAAAAATGAATAAACATATCTTTTTTGGTTTACTTGAGGGCCTCATTTGCCTACTCTGCCAGTGTCATCATGCAATGTATCATAAGGGCTAAACCTGGAACGTAGGGTGCCCTGAGGACCAAGTTTGGGAAACCCTAGTCTGAACAATTGCCAAGAGTGTGGCAGCCGCTATAAGGGGGTTATTCTGGTTAATTTCCTCGCATGCGAATTTGCATCCTTTTCAAAAGGTGGATATACCAGCCTACCATACGCAAGGCACGTACGCTCGCACTGGCTGGAAGGTGCACGCATATGTAAAGTTGCTCTGAGCAACCTTACATATGCGTGTACGCTCAAGGGGGAAGTGGGCGAGCAGCTGACATCTGGTGGTGTCCGCCGTCCCCCCCCTCACGCATATCCGTAATGGCCGCATTAGCCTGAGAACGCCCATGAAACGCTGGCCCCACCGCCCAGCGGCCGCAAGGTTAAGTTTCTGTTCGCCGTGGCCACACGCACCAAGCGCATGTGCAGAAATGTGCATACTCAAAGCCAAAACATCGGCCATGTGCGAACGCACGTGGTCTTACGAACGCACCGGAATAAGGTCCTAAGTCCTCTATACACATTTGTACCTTTTACATGAGCACTGGGGAATTTTATTTTCTCTTCATATTCTCAAGAAGAAAAAAAATTCTGAAGATGACTTATTTCAATATGTTAATGAAGGAAAGCTCTATCTGTCCTGAAGCACAATGTGTAGCGCACGATCGGAACACACCGTGACTGGTTTTATAGTGGTGATATTAAATGACGCGTCAACAAGCACATTTCACAATCCCCGCAGACAGATGCTGGGATGTTGTTTTGGAAAAGTCCAATAATATTTATGTTTCTTTACAACGTTTCATGAAACACAAAACAAGGCGCCCGCTACCTCCACAGCATGTACTGCACTACGTCACCTTACACTACAGTGACCCAAGGCACGCCTCCCATCATATCTCTAGGACATCTGGGGAACCCTGTGCCTGGAGTACATCATATTCAGTACTCATTCATGTGAGTCTTGCAAGGTGACTGATTCATCGGTGTCCTTTGTCTGTTCTGCTTCTACTCACCACTTCAGATGGACGGGATCCATAGGATGGGTAGACACTGAAAAACGTTGACACATGCAAAAGAATTGCAAAGACGCTTGAAAAAGTCGACATGAGTTTTGCATGATTTATTTAAACTTTTTAACAATTTAACAACCACGTGGACTTCGAGCGGTAAAGTGTGCTGAGTGCAGCGGGGTACCTGGCCCCCAAAGCATGGTAATCGAAGCGAGCCATACTAATTGGGGTCCATGAGCTCAGGAGTTGGGTGTAATACAAAAAAAAAATCATGTCAACCTTTTCCATGTTATGTTGCCAGTGTTTTACTATTGACTTACCTGGCCCATCGGGAATTCCTCAACTGGGATGCCGGTGTCCCGCATGCCGGTCATCACACTAGGGTTTGTTCTCTTTAAATGCCTCATATCAAATGAATAAGGCATGAAGGGGATGATGTGATGGCAATGTGGGATGTCACAGGGAGGAAGCATGGCTTATTTCTGCTCACACCCCTATGGGGCAGTCCCAGATAGCCGCTAGGTTCTGCATGCGCACCAGTTATTACGATGGGGGGTGTTTGCACCTGTATAGTAGGGGAATGGGGAAAAACAAAAACAAATGGAGTTTGTCAGAAGCTCGCTGCTAATAGAATCTGCCCCAAGTAAAATTAAGTAGGATGAAGTAGTTTTACATTGTGACCCTGAATAGTAAGAATCCTGATCATGACATGTCGCAACAATAAAAAGGATATTTTTTTTTGCTGAAATGTGTATTGGGATCTCCCGCTGCCCAGCGGAAAGGGATCACAAAGTACAGCAGTGATTGGTTAATAGACCCTGCAATGTTCCGCTTCCGATTAATACCTGCAGGAGCAGTGAGGGTCTGGGTAGGAGTGGGAAGGGTCCGGATGAAGCGGTGAGGATCCAGGCAGAAGCGGGGAGGGTCCGGCAAGACCTCACACTGAATAAAATCTGCCTCTATAAGTTAAACTGTCCCTAAATATGGTTCTTGGGGTGATTCAGATTGGATCCGGTTGATAGATCTACAATGTCTAAATAGATAGTCAATTGGTCTACCCCAAAAGGTTGACATGCGATAGGTCCACAGGGTCAAAATGTCAACATAAAAAAGCAGACACATGATAAGGTTGACATGAATTTTTCATGTTTTTTTTCCCTAAAACCTGCGTGTTCTTACTTTACATTCCACATCGGCATAGAGGGAGAATATAATAGTGTGCCGAGCCTAGCATGTCGACTCCAGCTTGTCCTATCATGTTGACCTTTTAATACGTTTACCTTTTGGATTTGACCTATTGCCTGTCTATCTAATAATCCGCGTCCATTCACATGTGGATGGATTTATCTTACTTGGAAGCAGCAGTGATTCTAGCATATGGTAATGCAGCAGGAGGCACCCGGTATAAGTAGGCGCCTCCTGGACACCGCACCAGGTCACCTGCAACACCATTGGCCGGCTGAGTAACCTATGAGGTTCCACAGTCTAGCCACTGCAGCACTGCCTCTGAGTAAAGCTGGCCATACGCCTAAAGACTTATTGTCCAATATAGCGGGTTGCAACAAAGAAATGTGGGAATATTTGAGTGCAAAGGACAATTTATAATTGGCTCCCAAACATAAATTGTCAGTTAGACAAATAGGTAAAATTTATGCGGCATAGTATGGGGTCAATTGTCATTTGCTTGCACCAGTTGTGTTCCAAACATCCAGATTTGACAATATAATTATTAATAACAGTCAAAGGTATGAGGGCCCTGCTGGCAAGCTTACAATAAATCTTTTATGTGCGTACACACTGGGCAACATATCTACCTGACGAACGATGCCTGCTCCCCTGGATCGTTAACACCTATACATGTACAGACAAGGGAGCACCTCATTAATAAGTGCAAGCGTGATGTCACCCCCCTAGCATCTGCAAGGGTGTATGGACCAGGATGCGGTTGATTGGTCGACTGTCATTAGGTCGACACCACTAGATCGATATGCTGAAAGGTTGATGTGGGTCTGGGTCGACAGGTCATTAGGTCGACACAAGCATTCGGTCGACATGGGTAAGGTTGACAGTCAACATGGGGTTTTTCACTGTTATTTTGAGCCGATGTGCCAACAGGCGGTATGTCATGCCCTACCATCCACTAGGGCATGGTGAGTGGAAGTGGTGCTGTTTCAGTGTCGACATTTGGGTAAAAAAACTGTGAAAAACCCCATGTCGACCTAATGATCTGTCGACCTTGTCCCATGTCGATCTTTCAGTATGTGGACCAGTGTTCCCTCTAAGCTGTGCGCGCGCACACACCTCGACGAGCATGCGCACAGACATTACAACAGAGCGCACAAAGCAGCAGTGGTCCCTTTTTGCAGTTGTGGACTCAATTAATGTGTGTTTCACCCATTAACTACATTGTGTGCTGTGTTTTGAATGTTTAAATGTTTAATTTCATTTTGAAGTAAAGTTAACACAAATGCGGAACGTCATTTTCCAGTTATATATAAGTGACGCACAAAAATTAAAATTTTCTTCCAAAGTTGCACAGCCAAAATCTTTACCCGCACACAGCCTTCGTAAAATTAGAGGGAACATTGATGTGGACCTACTTGTGTCTACCAACATGCTGTAGACCTAACCCATGTGGTGATGCAGACGGGCCAATGCAGCTCTGTCACTAAGGCCAAGAAATCTCAGTCGTTCAGATGACAGGAACTCTGCCCACAAAAGTGTGGTGACAAGCCTCCATTTTTGGAAACTGAGCACTTTGCCGTAACCCAAATGACCACGGTTCTGGCACATGTGCAATGTACCGAACATCAATAAATTACATTTGTCAGAATACTGTGACCAGACGTGAATCATCCCCCCGTCCTATATGCATCCTTTCACTTGTGGGTTTCTAAGTTCCGCACGACTACCACATAATAAGATTACTAGTAGCATCCTCATTAGCCGTCTGACCACATGATGACAGCGTGTAAAGCCGTTGGAATATATATTAGTCACCGTATTGTGACTTACACCATTTACATATAATTTAACACATTAGTGACACCCAGGCAGCTACAATGCTTTGAGTAAGAACTTTATAATTACAGCACTGTGCAAATTCCATCCCACCTCCCCCCCAAATACTAGGCAGATCCTCCTGTCTCTGGTAATGAAGGCACTTAGCCCGCACAAGGTGGGGCACAGGATCCAAATTTAGACTCCTTGCTCCTTACCAAAGCTTTTGAAGTAAAAGAGAAAATTGCAATTATATTCCAAATAAAGGAAATTATAATGACCAAGACCCATTTAGCAATCACTCAGTACTCACACCCCCACTCATCAGCACTGCCCTCATTATGTGGGGAATCTGGCTTGTTGCAAAACTGAAAGGTAACAGAGGGAGGGGGAGAGGAGGTTACACACAATGGCCAAAAATACCAGCACAAAGGCTGCACCTTGTGCTGCTGCTGAATAGAGAATCTCCTATTGACTGCATGTCACCGGCTCAGCAATTGTCCTGAGTGGGAAGCTCCCAGTCCTTAGCGTGGGCGTGGATTTGGGGAGGGGGGTAGAGAGAGAGAGGTGCTGCTTGGAGGAGAGCAGAGCCTGCAGCAGTCACACAGTACTACTGATGTAGCAGCAACCTGACCATCTGGATACAAGCAGCTAGGAGTAAGGAGGGGGGTCCCAACTTACAGCCATGAAAGAAACCTTTATTGAGGACTTGCTGGGCATTGAAGACCCCCTGAACACCAGCCAGTTATCGGTGAGTGCTGGTGGCACACAGCATGTGCCATGTGGGGGGTGTAGGAGGGGGGAGGGGGGGGGGGGATGCCATGCCATGCCATGCCATGCCTGCAATCACAGTTACACCTCATTGTAAATCTGATGCCAGCTTCTAACCCATCCTTGGGCATTGCTATGATGAGGCTGCTGGAACTTGGGGAAGTTTTGCTGCTGTGCCAGAACTTCGGGAATGCTGTGTAGATGTGAGTGTATTTGTGTTAGGAAAGGGGCTCCCTAGTCTATGCAGAATAAAGAGCCGCTATTGTTGCAATGTAAGCTTCAGCCCCGGTCACATCTGTGCGCAGACTGAGTCATTAAATGGTCTGATTGCTAATGAGCATGTTGCGTGGAAGTGGCCCCGTGCACATTGTGCCCTGTGTGGAAGGATATGGTGCGGTTTGTGCACTGCAGAATAATGTTACAGTAGTTACAAGTGTAGACACCCCCCCCCCCCCCCAATTCACAGGTTACTCCGAATACTGCAAGGATTAACCCATTGATTGCCTGCAAGCAGATTACTATAGCTCTTGAGTTGGTTGCAGGTCCCTTACCAGCCTGTCTCTTCTTGCAGTCCATCCATTCCTTATTTAATATACACTTCACCCTTAATTACAATTTGTACCATTCTATATCCCATTATGAGAATCCCCCAGTGTTGAGACTGTAGTTATTATTTCAGCATGCCCTGTGTAGCCCCTCCTGCATCTGTTGGCACTTGGTTATTTTGCCTTATTATCATCTCATTAAGTGGCAGCTGAGTGTGTATTATATTTATTAATTGGGCTGGGTGTGGTTAATCTAATAAAGTAGTTTCCTTAATCCTTTGAGTGGCAATGTTGCTGTGAGATGGGCAAAATATCCGCCAAAAATGCCAGTCTGTGAGCGTCTTGTTTTTTTTTTTTTTTTTTTTTTATTGTTTTCGGGTGCAGTATTTAATTTAAACTTCAATCAATTGACTTGAGATCGTTTGCCAGCAATAATTAAAGCGATTCATATTGCCTGACTATAACCTGCTGGTTGTTCTATAACCTGCTGGTTGTTCTATAACCATTCCTATGAAGGATGCTGTGGATTGTCAGCTCTTCTGCCAGCTTCTCTCTTTTTTTTTTTTGTAGCCGCATATCTGACTGGTTTAAAGTTTCTTGTTTTCCTTTAGATTGTGCTGTCACGTGACAGTTGCAGTGTTATCGTGTGTACATGTGGGCAGGACGCGTCTCCAAAGCTTTTGTCTGTTTTTGCTACTATACAATAAATGGTGTCATGTACTTACTACTTGTGCTATTATTATACTCTGCTCTGCCTCGTCTAAGTGGTTATTACTGTACCTTGGTGGCAGTTGTTGCGTGGTGGAGCGGTCACTAATTTTATTAAGCCAATTTGTTGTAACCTTCTGTCCCCTTTTGGAACATCAGCTGTCCATGAAGTGTGGGAACACATTTTAGCTGTGAGTGATTTTTGCCCGTCACTATCTCCCCTACAGGAGAGCATTGTGTGTTTATAATATATTCAGGAGTGTAATGAATGCAGTGATGAGGTGTTTTTAATGTCACGTTGTTGTGATATGAGGAGTATGACTGTATCACTGTACTGTACAGAGTGTCACTGTACGGTACAGTTGAACATTTGGATAATCCCAGGTGCTTGTTTAATGAGCAATCACCATACCTCTTTATATAAACTATTGTCAACGCTCAGGGCAGGCCAGTGTGTAAAACGCGTTCAGTAATAGGTAATGCTGTACGCAGGAGCTTTCAGGTGTGTTTTCCTTGTTCAGTTGAGCTTACAATCTCCCAGTTTTTGGTGCCTCGGACACAAGCGAGCCAACGACAGGATTAGATCTTCAGTAAAGTGCCTCGGGAGTCCTTAATGAAATTTCAACTCCTGTAAGCACTGATCTTCTACTATGGCTGACCTCCTCCGCCTCTCGCATCTCAAGAGGATGGTAATTCACTTTGGGAAGAAAATACGTCGCTCAGAGGTAGTGTTGTTATGACGATGAAAAGAATATATCCATAGTCCAAGCTAACTTTTTGTGGGGTAATAAGCATCGGCGAAGAATCTAAGCTGCACGAGCAGGGCCCTTGTACCTCATCTGCTTTTTTATTCCTACTTGAACCAAATCTAGTGGCTTTCGGGCTGCCCTGATGCTTATTATTTCAGTGTCATTATCCAATGCCGCTGTGGTTATGTACCCTGTACTTGTCCTCTATTGTATCCAACTGTTAAGCTTAATCGTTCATGTACTCTGTAATTGGGCGCTGCAGATCCCCTGTGGCGCCATATATACAAATGATGATCAGAATGATTGGCAAAGATACCTGTATCTTTCTATTGTATTGTTGGATGTCGGCTTACTGGTGGTCTTGTTTAGTTATCCAAAGTGACCAGGCCAGTGGTGTGTGAGTTTTTCGTTTGGTATAATTAAAACTAGTTTTAATTGGTGCAGTATCAGTAATCAGATGATGTTAATCAACAGCCGTGTCCTGGGCTTACACTAAAATCACAGCCGAACTCCTAACAAACTCCGTTTGACTGAGGATTTATATTTCCAGCTTAAAAGGATGTCATTTTGATTCTGTCAGGGATAGCATAGTTGACATTGCGCAGACAGGCTTGGGCTGCGTCCAGACCGGTTAGTCATAGCAGTTGTGTCCTGATAGAGCGAAGATCTCGCTGTAGTACCTGAGGCATGAATTGTGGTTAAAGGCGCATTGTCCCGGCAGTATGGAATACGTGTGAGTATTTCTGTGGGGCTGTTCCTTTCTGGCATTAGGGTCACACTGTGTATGTCATCATGTTTAACATGCACTGGTAACTTAATGGACATAGTAGGCAGCCCCAAAATGCCACTGCCACCCTCCTGGTTTGAATTACCCATTAGGTGGTCATTGCGGAACGCCAGTTTAAGCATGTTGTTTTTGGTTTTGTTTGTAAATTTACTAAACATTCTGTTAGAATTATCTAGAGTGCAATAGAGAACATTATAGACAGAATCTGATTGGTCACTATGGGCAAAATCACCTATTCTCATTTTTAGGAGCTTTTGCAGATGTACCTCTAATTATCTTTGGGTAACGGGCCTTATTTCCCAATATGTAATCATGCCCTAGGCTTCCATCCCTCTGATCTAGTGCGGTTTTCTCTGCAAATAACCTATTGGTTTGTCCATGTCAGAGTATTGGGGTGATTCTGGTTGACACGAAGTGCTGTGAAGTTCACAGCACTGCGTGTCATTTTTAGCCCACCCGCTGCTCGCACATGCCGCCGCCTCCCCACTTGTCAGGGCAAATTCACCCGCGTGGCTGCGATTGGATACGCAAACAAGTTTCAAACCAATATATCATGCACGTCAAGCAGCCTAAGGTACTGCCTCCAAAAACTGAAGAACCACTTCAAAAAGAAAGCATACAATACCACACAGATATTGGAGAGTTCCCTGGGCGGCTAAATGTAAGAAGTTTTCTCTTTCAGAATGGTAGTACCCAAAAAGGAAGAGAAAAAAAATACAATAGTGTAGCACTGCAACACTTTCAAATATTGAAAAAAGAATACACGTAATCATGTGACTCGTACCAAAGATGCAAGCTACATGCAAGGTAGACACATGCGTTTATTGAGGGACAAGTTTCTGTCACCAACGGACTTCTCCTTCCTCCTCCTCAGAGATAAGATGGCTCAAAAGGAAATACAGGATAGGAGAACATGCCCTTATTGTCGACGTAGTTGACATGGACACGTCAAAGTGTAGCGCGTATTCTCGCATGATTTGGGCACTATTCTATTCTCCCTCCACGGCTTTATAGAAGTTTGGTGCTCCGTGTGTGTCACATTATGTAATGCATATTGAAATATTAGCAACTGTGCCTTGTATTATCCTTGGCCATTTTAAGGGCTATTGTCTGTCTGCTTGTGCCTCTCAAATTTAACTGCGGGACCAGACCGGCATTTCTATACTGAAGTTTAGTAGACGCGTACCCCGTCACTTTTGTTTAGGTTCTGTACTCACGCCTCTTTGTTTTGGTATGCCCTTAACCCAGCCCATTATGATAATTTTGTTCATATATATCGTGTCAAAAGCCCAAATCGAGAGAGTGTGTACGGTGGTACAATCTTTTTCTTGCGACTGTTTGGACGGGAGTACATCGGACGTCGCAAGTAAAATTGTACAGGTGTGTACGCGCGTGATCGGCTGTTGTTTGTGGACGGTCCGACGGGAGTACAGTCGGCCAAACGGTTGGATTGTATATATGTGTACCCAGCTTAAGTGTATGGTAGGGCACGAAATACCGCCTGTCAGCAAATCCTCCACAAAACCTTTTTAAAGAGAGTTTGCACACTGGATGTGAGCCATTGTGGTGCTTTGGTGATGAGTTATTAGTGATTCAGTTGCCTCTGTTCAATTAATCACTCGCATCTTATTCAGTAAGAGCAATTTCAGGCCCATTATTTGACAATGAGTAAAGTCCTCTTACTACAATTACATTACCATTGTTGATAATTGCCAATCATCCCAGGTGTGGATGTTCCAAAAGATTTAAAAAATTGCTGAGCGGTTAGATTGCGTGATGCATTTGCGTAGCACTTAATAGCTCCTTCCGGTTACTTCTTGGTCTCTGTAATACCCCTTTCAGACAGAAACCCTGGTTTCATTCCAACTTGGATCCAGTGCACTGAATACAGGTTGAAGCGGTGGTTTTCTGTGCTTTCTCACCTGCACACTCCTGGGTTATTCCAAGGTTGTCTCCTTAAACCTGAAGACCCATCTAGTGTTAAAGCTGGCCATCCACCTAAAGATTTATTGTCCGAAAATCTGATAATCTGTGGAGGCAAATGACCGTTGACTATTTGCTTCGACATTCTGGAAATCTGCCAAAAACGGTCATTCAGATTATACCACGTGTGCTCCAACCAGCCAGATCTGACAAATCTTTAGGTGTATGGCCTGCTTTAGAATGGACACTGAGATTGTCACAAACCTGGGTTTTTTGGTTATGTCTGAAAGGGATTAATTCAGAAAGTATTTCCTTTTGGACCAAAATGCTGAGTCTGAGCTGGGATGTTAAGCACTGTTTCTTTCAACCCACAATGATACCCCTTAACACCTAGGCAGGGACACTGGGGAAAAAAACCCATGTGTATTGACTCTAACCAGGTCTTGTACCCCTGCACTGCGATTCTGTTTATGACTAGGTTTTTTTTTTTTTAACATAAACTGGGTCAATTCTTTTACAATGCAGCAGACCAGTCCCTGGAATAACCCTGATTTATTTATTTATTTATTTATTTATTAACAGTTTCTTATATAGCGCAGCATATTCCGTTGCTGCTTTACAAAGGGGACAGTGATACAACAAAACAGGGTATTTACAGACAGTCAAAATGTAGGAGGGCCCTGCTCGCAAGCTTACAATCTATAGGGAAATAGGCATTGATACATAAGGATAGATACTGTATTCTTTATTGCATCAATTCCACCAGAATGCAAGGTTCTGTCACTGGTTCTGGAATTTGATAAGCTTGCCTGAAGAGATGAGTTTTTAGGGAACGCTTATAGTTTTGGAGACTGGAGGAGAGTCTTATTGTGCTTGGGAGGGCATTCCACAGAGTGGGTGCAGCCCGTAGAAAGTCCTGCAGTCGGGAATGTGAGTGAGTAATGAGTGTGGATGAGAGACGCAGATCTTGGGAGGAGCGTAGAGGTCGTGTTGGAAGATATTTTGAGATAAGAGAAGATATGTATGTTGGTGTAGTTTGGTTTATGGCTTTGTGTGTAAGTATGTGTAACCTGATCGTAATGAGGTTTGCTGGTCCAATACACATAACCCAGGTTAACCTTTTCACATTGACCTACAACCTGGGTTTACCCAGGTGAAATGTTTGACGTGAGCACGTACTTGATAAAGTCCCTTCTCTGAAAAAATATATTGTAGTGTTTATAACACTGCCTCTGATTTGAAACCAACAAAAAAATGTTCTCAGACGAGGTCACAAGTCCATATTTGTCATAATCTCCGGGTATGACCACAAGAGCCACACACCACTATGAAGCGCGATGGTGGAGGATGGATGTTACAGGGTATTTAGAAGTCACAGGACCTGCGTGCTTTGCAGTTGTTCAGCAATTATATCATGGAACTTCATTTAGGAAATGCCGTTTACTGAGACTAATGTCCGTGGCTTAGTTGCGCTAAACAGCATTTAGGGACATGAGGGCCAGGCGTGATGCTATTAGCACACACAACTACCATGTGGTTATAGGTAATTAGTCGGATTTCTGCTCATACCCCTGGTGGGTGTAGGGTGAAATCCTCTATATGCAAGGTTACAGTGCAGCCAGTTGAATATCTCCAGGCACTCATTCCCAGCACTAAGGGACATACACACTGGGCGGTTTTGAGTTGAAAGCTGCTCAGTTTTGCGGTTTGAGCTGATGAGCAGTGATGCGCGCTCCGGCATCATCACTGGCCGACGGGGATGACTGCTTTCCATATGCTATGGAAAGTCGTCCACCCTCAGGAAAATCGATTGGACGGGTGATAATCACTCAGTGTGTATGCACTGAGCGGTTTTATTCCTAGCAATTTTCCCCATCATCGCTGTGCATACACGCTGGGCACAATCGTCCAGTGGGTATGGACCTTCACAAACAATGTTTGGAATTGGCCAGCTCAAAGTCCAAACCATTAACCCATTCATACTATTGATGTCCTGCACGGACGGTGTAATGGTTAGCATTACTGCCTCACAGCACTGAGGTCATGGGTTCCATTCCCACCATGGCCCTAACTGTGTGGAGTTTGTATATTCTCCCCGTGCTTGCGTGGGTTTCCTCCGGGTACTCCGGTTTCCTCCCCACAATCCAAAAATATACTGGTAGGTTAATTGGCTTCCAACAAAATGTAACCCTAGAATGTCTGTGTGTGCGTGATCATGTGGTAGGGAATATAGATTGTAAGCTCCACTGGGGCAGGGACTGATGTGAGTGTTCAAATATTCTCTGTAAAGCGATGCAAAATATGTGTGCACTATAAACTGCCCCAGTTTCAACACACCCCACCCAAATCTAACTTTCAGCACATGTTACACCTGCCCCACCTGCAGTGCAGCATGGTTTTCCCACTTAAAGAACAAATTTGTGTTGCAATCAAATTTGAATTAGGCCTTCAGTTTCTTCATGTCTGCTTTTCTGTTTTGGGATATTACATAAGGTTATATTGATCTCATTTTAGGACTTGGAGAGGACAGGATGATTGCTTTCCATGTCCTGAGGATGTGTTATATATTTCTCGTTGTGTTATGAGGTTCAGTTTGGCAGCTTAATCCCTGCACATCTCATAGAACAGGGCTGGGCAACACCGGCCCTCCAGATATTAATGAACTACACATCCCAGGATGCTTTGCATTAGTTTTGCTATGTGGCCATGCTGAAACTGACGCAAGGCATGCTGGGATGTGTAGTTCATCAACATCTGGAGGGCCGGAGTTGCCCAGCCCTGTCATAGAAGAACATTCCTACCAGGAACTACTTACAGGAACTGCATTCCTGCCTACTTTCATGACTGTGGGGAAAGGGCTGTAGGTGAATACTAAAGGAATGCTGTACACATATACCATCTATAGTGTAGTATCTGACGTCTCTGCTGGCAGTATGACCGTAACATCTGATAACATGATAACATCTGTACAGTTATACTCTCCTTTATTTCCGCACATCAGTCATTGGATAAGACGTGGTCAGATTATGTCTTCCTCTGATTGTACTGGCCTGACCCTAAACCTCGCTGTAAACATTATCTAGGCATCTGCCTCCCGCCCAGCAAATGCATTAATGTTTGTCTATGCTAATATTGTGTTCTCTTCAGTTTGTTTTGGTGAAAGCAGCATGTGGCTAAACGCTTGTGTAATTAGCACAATTTAAGTCATTGCCTAAATACAATGACGATGTATACGTTGCCAGAAGACAAATTAGGCCCAAGGCTGTGTTTTTTAGTCTTTTTGCTCCAACGGTTTGGCATTGTGGAGTCCTGTCCTTGGACTAAAGTGTATTGTTGTCTGGGTGGTAGGAGAACGTCCTATACAAGTTTGCAGTAAGGGTGGGTTACAATATCAAACAAAATAATGTGATCTGATGATTATTATTATTACTACTACTTATGCATTATTTAGTGATTTTTTTCAATTTAATTTACTTAGCAGTTATTTTTATAGCGCGCACATATTACACAGCGCTTTTCAGGGGATATTCGAACATTCCCATCAGCCCCTGCCCCCAGTGGAGTTTCCCATAGAATTGAGAGAAGTATTTCCCCCATATGTACATACCCTATCTCAGAAGATGGGTCTGATTCAGGCCTGATTCTGCACTGCGAATTTGCAGAGGTCTGTGATCAGATAGCCCCTGCCCAGACAAATTAAATTTTAAAGTTTTAATTCAGTTTGACCTCACGCATGCGTACTGCAAATCCTTACACATGCGCAGTCGTTCGGTAACGGAACGGCGTACAAATTCGCACAACAGTGAGCCGATCTGAATAACCCCCTTTGCCACTGGACCGCAAGCCTGGAGTGTCTTTTTAGAGTGTCGACATGGTTTAGAAAAACAAGTGATTCAGAAAAACAGAAACTACAGCAACTCAGAAAACCAAGGGACTGCTTTGAGTGAGCTCACTTCATACTCACAACATTCTACTCTTGGCTACCTGACTGTTCATCCAGCTTATCACCATTTCTGCAACTGCTAAAACTTTGACTATCACTGTTAATACTTGTATTTGCACTGTCTGTTTTGAAAATGCCCAGCTGTACCTCTAATGACTTCACCACTCCTGCTCTTCCATTGATAATAGGTGTCCCCCAAAATTTTATTCTTGGTCCTCTTCTTCTCTATCTCTATATGTCCTCTCTGGGTGAACTTATTTGCTCACTTAACTTCCACTATCACCTCTATGCTGATAATACTAAAATCTACCGCTCCTTTTCTGATCTCTCTCCTTCCATCCTCACTCATATCTCCTACTGTCACTCTGCTATCTACTCCTGGATGACCCAGCGCTTTTTTAGACTTAAAATATCAAAGACTAAGCTGACCTCTTCCCACCCTCCAGCATAAAACCTGACCATCTCTCATCCTAACCTACTGTTTATGCCCACTTCTTTCCCTTCTGTGTCACCCCGTCTGTCTAACCCTCCCCTTTTAGAATGTAAGCTCTCACGGGCAGGGCCCTCTCTCCTCTTGTGCCTTTCTTAGAATATATATACCTCTGCCACCCTGATGATTGCTTCAGTGTCCTGTCCCCTGATGCAACTATCCATATTTACCATGTACTTGTCCTAATCTGTCTCGTACTGTAATTTGATATGTGTTTTTGTTCCTAATTATGCTTTGTAAAGCGCTGCGGAATTTGTGTGCGCTATATAAGAAACTGTAAATAAATAAATAAATAAATGTCGGCAGCCAGTATGTTGGCATAGGCAATAGGACAACATAAAATGTGGACACCCGCTAATACCCACATGGTCCAAAAGTTGACCCCAAAAATGTCATTTTTATGTAATTGTTAAAGGTTCGGTTTAGGGTCTATCAACACACTGGTGTTGACATGTTAAATGTGTCAGCATTGTTGAATGTCAACATATTATCCCCCAACCTAGTCTTCATATTAGCATTCAGAAGCTGTCGACTTTTCACAACGCACACATACAGTATGTAGTGCTGCGGGAAAGCTGGATTAAGTTGACTACCATGCAGTAGCATACCCTCCAACATGACCCATTCCATTAGGTACAAAATGCTCTGTTCCTGGACTTCCCTGCCAGTGGCAGTTACAGATGTGCGCCTGCAGCACAGTCCAATATTCAAAAAGGGGAGCCACACCAAACATCACTGTCCTGGACTCACTAGCAGTTGATGTGACCCCCCCCCCTCTTTGAATATTGGACCGTGCTGATGCCCCACCTCTGTAACTGCCACTGGCAGGGAAGTCCAGGAACAGAGCATTTTGTACCTAATGCAATGGGTTATGTTGGAGGCTATGCAGTATTGCAGGTTGATGGGCAGACATTGTGTGATCCGATTGGCCAATGTCACACATGCTTCTATCAACACTGGTCCGTTTCTTTGGGAGGAGGACAAAGCTGTCGTACAGATGTGTCCTCCTGAATCTCTGCTGTAGGTGCACCTAATAGTCCCACTTAATGGGCCAAGGTCATTGCAAATTTTGTCCCACATCTTTGGTTCCTATACGAGCAGCCACAACTATTCTGCTCATTGACCTTTGGGCCCATCATATGCTGCTGTAGAAAATGTATTGTATCTGCTACTGATCAATTCCTGGGGCCTTTGCTGACCACATCTTTCCCCTGGTTATTGGATAATGGGGTGTCGGGTAAGTGTCCCAACACCCATGTATGACAGTTGCTGATCAGATGCTGGAAAGTTGCTCTACTTGTCCTTGTAAGGGAGTGTTCTGATCCCCAGTTACCTGTGCTGTGAGTAATAGTAGTTTTGCAGTCTCCCGTTCTGTTCTAGGTTTCAGTTCTGGGCTGTCCTTCCTGGCTGCTGCGTTATGGCAGTGCCCGGGAGGAAGGCAGAACCCTCGCTAACATGCCTCGACTCAGGAAAGGAATTTGGAGAAAGCAGCAAACATATAATATCTGTGCAGAGAAGGTGAGGGTCTGTAGGGTAATTGGTGTGTGTGTGTGTGGGGGGGGGGGGGGGGGGGGGCTGCGGTGACTCTTTAGCTGCTCTGTTTGTTCTACTCCAGTCTTCTATACATTTTATTTTATTATTTTTGTTTCGCTTTGCTACGGCTGTGTGGTTTAGATCTGCCATCTATTTTTATTTTCCAGAGATAGACTATTGTAATGCCTCAGTATCACACTGGGTGGGCTTAAGTGTATTGGCACAGTAGGGCCATGTACTTGGAACCTTCGGTACTTGTTTCCTAGCACGGCCACACCGATTTGCATCGGGGTGGTCGTGTCGGAAAAATCGCGTCGGTTGCATTGTATGCGACCAAATCCAATGCGATGCGATCGACCCGATTTTTACATTGAATCAAATGTGAATAGGGTCCCTGGGACCCTATTTTACATTGGATTCAATGTAAAATATTCCCCAGACCCCCAATTTTACCCCCTCAACGCCGCCACCCCCCCACGATTGACGCCAACCCGAAGCGTGGCGAGCTCAGCGAGCCCACGAGGGGCGGCGGTGCGCGCCCTCTGACCTTTTCATACCCCTACTATCCACGTCGGCGTGGAGTTCAGAATATAAAGTGTGGCGAGCGCAGCGAGCCACCGAGCCTGAAGCGTGGCGAGCGGACGCGTATAACTTCACAGGTATATGCGGGGCTCGCTGCGCTCGCCACGCTTCGGGCTCGGTGGCTCGCTGCGCTCGCCACACTTTATATTTTCAACTCCACGCCGACGTGGATAGTAGGGGTATGAAAAGGTCGGAGGACGCGCACCGCCGCCCCTCGCGGGCTCGCTGCGCTCGCCATGCTTCGGGTTGGCGTCAATCGTGGGGTGACGACGGGGCCATATATAATGTGAAATGGGTCATATTGGCCCATTTCACATTGTTTCCTATATTTTAACATTGAAGCCTATGGCAAAATCGCGGGCATCGCGTCGGGGGCCATGTTAATGGCCGCGACTGATGCGATGCCCCCGATTTTGCCTTTGATGGTAAAATGGACCTGATTTCAAAGGAGATCGGGTCCATCGCGGGCATCATGTACCTTAACTTTAAGGTACACGATGCCCGCGATTGTGGCCGTTCTAGGAAACAAGTACTGAACCTTCTTAGGTATGCTGCCCCCTTATGTTTGCGCAGTGATCCGCTATAGAACCAGAGAGAGAGAATTTACAGGCAATGTAACTTCTGTGTTCCAAAAATAATATGGTGAAGAACCGTAGAACTGGATTTAAAACCTACAAGTAAAAGCTATTAAGGAGTATTTAAACTGTAGGTTCCACTTACAAACCTATTTGGCCTCATGATTCTTCATAAACACTGGTGTTTGCTGTGGGTTTTTTTTTTTTTAACGCTGCCCCCCCTCACACCAGAAAATGCAGGGACTAGGCTGGTGTGAAAGGGGCCAACCCGGGAATGTCCCTGCATGATCCCTGGACTGTATTCCCGGGTAAGTCTCTGCATTTTCTGGTGTGAAAGGGCTATAATACCCCTTTCACATTTGCAGAGCCGGGTCATACCCGGGAATGTGTTCCCGGATGCTTCCCGGGACTCTACCTGGGAATGTACCCTTTCACACTGCACTCAGACCTGGGATCGACCCGGGACAGCCCCATTCACACTGATCCCGGGAAATCCCTGCAAATACATATGCATGTCATTGGAAATGGACTCTAGGGCTCTGAAAGATGACATCAGCATTTGTGAGCCCGCGAAAGCTCCAATCAGCAGCTTATTTTAAAGTCCCGTGTAGGGGACCATTCAAACTGACCGCATCCCGGGTCGATTCCAGAATCTACCCAGGTCAGGACCTGGGTAGAAATCCCGGCATGTTCATCCCGGGATATTCTTTCAAGACCCTTTCACACTGAGCTAAATCCCAGGTTGATGCACGTTCATGTGCAAAAACCTGGGATATTTTTGCAAGTGTGAAAGGGGTATCAGTAAAGCATCAGTTCGGCATTTTTTTTTCTTTGAAATCGCAAGCATTTTTAATTGTACATCAATAGCTTTACCTACCATCTCCATTTCAAAATCTCTCTTGGAAAGAAAAGTAGGAGGGTGCCAGCAGAAATAATGGGCTCCACCAGTACATGAGAACTGTGGCGACTCTAATCAATTTGGTTCCCCCATTAACTCTTTCCAACACCCTTTTATATATATATTTTACAGTGAATATTATATATGTAGACACGTGTAATAGCGTTTACTGTATGTGTGTGCATTTACCATAATGTTGGCTTATTTACTTCATAAGCTTTTTAATTGGGCTCTGTTGCAAATAAACTATATACAGAAGTAAGAGGGAGATTCAGCTTAATTCTGTTTTTCTATGAATTCCTCCCCGTTCCAAGTATAAACTGAATTTTATTTGCGAACGGGGGGAGAAAATTATTCGACCATTGATTTCTCCCCTGTAAGACAGCATTTATTATTTATTTATTTATTTATTTATTTATTTATTTGCAGTTTCTTATATAGCGCAGCAGATTCCATTGCGCTTTACAATAGTAGACAGTGATAAAACAAACTGGGTAACAGACAGACATGGAGGTAGGAGGGCCCTGCTGCAAGCTTACAATCTATTAGGTATATAGGAGGGAAACACAAGGACAGGCATCAGTAATAGCATAGCAGTCCCACCAAGTTACAAGTCCAGAAGGTAAGCTATATAATACATAAGTGCCTCAGAGGGTTATGCGTGTGGTATATAAATATGATAGGCTTGCCTGAAGAGGTGAGTTTTCAGTGAACGCTTGAAAGTTTGGAGGCTAGCGGAGAGTCTAATTGTGCATGGAAGGGCATTCCATAGGGTGGGAGAAGCCTGATGAAAGTCCTGTAATAGTGAATGGGAGCTAGTGATCCGTGCAGATGAGAGACACAGATCTTGTGCAGAGCGGAGTGGTCGAGATGGGAGATATTGTGTGAGAAGTGCAGAGATATATGCTGGTGCAGTATGGTTAATAGCTTTATATGCAAGTAGAAGTGTTTTATATATATAGTGTTTTATATATATATATTTTTTAGACAGAATGTGAATGGATGTCTACGTGAACACATCCATCTGCATGCCGGTGGAGGGCGGAAGTTCGTTTGTCCGACAGGTGGCGTTAGCTTGCTTGCTAAGGCCGCTGCTTAGCCAATGTTGCTGAATTTTATGTGCAAATAAACCTGGTGCTGTTCAGCCATCTTCCTGTATTAATTGTCCAACTTTGACCCATTTTAAACTTTTTATGTGATGATTTCCGGTGCACAAACAGCGCCTCGGGCATGCGTAACCTGTAAGAACCAATTTGATCATGTAAAATATCTTATTGCCAGTAAGAAACCTTTAATTAATGGTGACATAAATTACATGTTTTCTAAGAAGGAAACCAGCGCGGCTTTGTGAGAGCACGGCATCCGGACCAGTAATCACTGTCCTGACCATGGGGGTGCACGCATCTCATCCCGTCTCGGTGTTATGGGAGGGGCAAAATTGATAGAAATGAGACTGGAAGCATGGCATATAGGCAGTAGTATTACACAATAGATCTTTCCCATAAATAACTAGATGAACCAGGGTTCTACTATAGATCAAGTGTCCTTCTTATTTATTAATACAAAGATTATCAACGGTAAATGAGCTTGTATGGATAATCAAATATATGTTAATCCATAAATGCACCCAGAGTGAAAGAATTGATCATAATTTGCCTAAATATCTATATATACATACAGATATAAATAAAAGGCTAGCTACTCCTCACCGGAAGTACCTCCAGTAACCACTAGAGGCCTCTCGATGGACCAAATTACTTCTTTGTGTGTTAAAAGATGTCATAAATGAAAGTGGGGTGTGGTTTATGGGCTAAAAACTGTCACCGCTCAAAGTACATTGCAGGAACTCTTATTTTTACGGGATTTTAACTAGTAGTGTTCATTCCTGCACCCGCCATATTTGAAAACCCATGCAGTTCCTCTTCCCTGCCTGGGGTGTCGCTGTCTGCTGTGGTGTTTCTAGCACAGGACTGGTTTGCATATCAGTGCTGATATACAGACCACACTGTGCTAGAAGCTACACAGCGACACCCCAGACAGGTAAGAGGAACTGCATGGGTTTTCAAATATGACTGGTGCTAGAATGAACACTACTAGTACCATACTGTATATATGACTGCTAGAAGCTACATCTGGAGAAAAGGTTGATGCACAGGGATGCCTGCCACACTTGTTACACAAACCAATGGACACAAGCAGCCTATTGTACTGCAGGGGTATTTAACGTGCATGCCCACAGCTGCTTCGGAACTACGCGTCCCAGCATGCATTGCAACAGTTTATGCATGTCCTACAGTGGCGTAACAATAGCCCAACAGAGGGGAGGCGCTGAGTAAAGTGTGGGTGACGGGGGTCTGCGGAGGCTATTGTTCCACTGCTGCCTGCTTGCTGCCGCCACCAGCACCTCTGTAGCCGAGACACGCAGATCTATTTGTCTGCGGTCCCGGCGCTTCTCCTGGCTCGGCTCCTGTCATGCTGCTATTCAAATCTCCCTTGCAAAATGTCCACCCCCTTATAGCAGACTTTTTTTTTTAATGCTAGAGGAGCCTCCTCTAGCATCCCAAAAAACGGTCTGCTGTAAGGGGGTGGACATTTTGGGAGGGAGATTTTAATAGCAGCAGGACAAGAGCCGAGCCAGGAGGAGAAGCGCCGGGACAGCAGAGATCTGCGTGTCCCGTTTAAAAAGGCAGCAGGGACAAGCGCGGGGGGGGGGTAACTTTTTCTTGGGGGGCCGGGCGCACCAAAATTCCCGGTGCGGGGGTTGCAATTTTATGAAGTTACGCCACTGATGTCCTAATAACAAAACTGTGACATTGCTGGCTGGGATGTGCAGTACCGCAACAGCTGGAGAACCATAGGTTGACTATGTACACCAGCTGTACTGTTTTTGAACTGGGGAAGATTATAAATAGTTTATAATCTTCCCCAGTATATACAGTTAGCCTCAATATGTCATACGTTGCAAGACACCCTGCACACGTGTTCCGTGCATCTTAACCGGCTTAATGAGACTGCACTGATTAATTTGATGTATATCTGTGAGTATGAAACGAATCACAACAGAGCATAGCTAAATGAACCCGTTGGTCGCTACAATTTTGTTGCATTTCTGAGCCGCCAATATATTGAGACACTTCTGTATTTGGAAATGAGGAGAAAACTATTCTTCATGTCCTATGAGAAGAGGATGGTTCTTGTGACGGACCTCCTAGATTACTTTCATGGACCATGACTTCTTTGTATTCCACCCTTTGGTATGTGCAATTACTAACCGTGACATTTGTTGGCTTTTTGCGTATTCACCTAAATGAAAATTCCAACGACAACGTGAGTTGTTTGTGACATTCATTATCTTAAAGGATCACACCTAATTATCCTGCTTTATGTATGACACCGTCCCATACAACCATTTGTTAGCAGAGGTGTGACCAACCCTTCCTACACGTCACCTTTACTAACGTGACAGCCGGGGGAACGGTAGGACTCTATTGTGAGAAGTATCTCTGGGACCATTTGGCTGAGTTTAGGAGACGTTTGCCAGGTAATCCAGGACATTGGTGGTATAACATGAGCCTTCCATACTGTCAGGATTTAATTGCTTATACAGGA
The DNA here is from genome assembly GCF_055691185.1 of Crinia signifera. Taxonomy (NCBI): domain Eukaryota; kingdom Metazoa; phylum Chordata; class Amphibia; order Anura; family Myobatrachidae; genus Crinia; species Crinia signifera. The sequence continues at coordinate 51,892,442 of NC_139217.1, forward strand.
GTACTATGCTGTGACAGGAAGCGCAGTTCTAGAGGCAGCTGTCGGAGCAAACCCACCATGAATTTGTGGTCGAGGGGACAAAATGTGAGTTCTGCTGTCCTGACCCATTCCTTGGAATATTCCTGCATTCATTTTGCTTGTCCACGCACAGAGTTGATACTGTGAGGTGGATTTATCATGCTTCATAAACGGTGCATCTCAAAATGGGTCCTCAGGATTTACCAATGGTCCAGGTTTTAAGAATATCTATGCTTCAGCTCAGGTGACTTGATTAGTACCTCAGTCATTTTGTTTTACCTATCTGTGCTGTAGCATGAATTCACTTAAACCTGTACTGCTGTCAGCATCGGAGACTGTGGGCGGTATTCAATGAGCCTGATTCGCCATGTTTTTATGGCGAATTTGTGCTGTTTGGCGAATTTTTGACTAAAACGGTGAATCACCCTATTCAATGACCAGATGGCGAATACATTTGAAGGTTTTTTTCGCCATGATTCACTGAGTAGCAATCGCTATCTTTTTATGGAGAAGTGGAATGTGAACTTTTAAAATAAAGTGTTTTGTTTTTTACATTTGGTGTCAAAAAATCAGGAATTTTATTCTGAGGAGGGGCATGCTATTTTTATTCATGTGCTGTAAGCACATGAATATATATTTAATTTAAAAAAAAATATATATATTTTTTTTTTTTTTACACCGCAGCCAGCAGGGGGCGCCGGAGCCGAGCCGCTCATTACATATTCATATATTCACTGCACCCGATCGTTACGATCGGGTATAGTGAATATACGGTCCCCTGCTGGCACCCCCGGGGGGCAGCCTGTGCTGCCTGGCACCCGGGGAGTCCACCTCCCCCCCCACAAACGTTCTGGGGCAGGCAGAGAGACTTCCATCTCTCTGCCTGCCACCGTCCTCAGGCTCCCTGCGGCATTCGCCGCAGGAGCTCATATTCGCCAGTCAGGGGCAGCGAGCCCCTGACACGTTGAATACCGGAGCCCGCCGGCTCCGGAACGTGGCGAATGTGCAGCGAATCCTAAAAAGGATTCGCTGCACCTCGCAGGTATTCTCATTGAATACCGCCCTGTGTGCAATCTACCCCGCAACCTTCTGATGGCCCGCAGGTTGTGGCAGTTGGGAGGTGTGGGCTCGACCATTTCTGAGTCAGATAACCTATGTTACCCACAGATCCTACTCACGTCCAAACCAACTCGAATCCGGATTATTGCCGGTTCACAGGTTTTTTTTCTTTTTTTTTTCTAGGGGGCAGTTTCCACTGAGACCCAACCCGGGTTGACCCGGCAATAACCCAGGATTATGAGACGCTGTAGGAGATGTATATGTCAGCAGTTATTCTATCAACATGCTTAAAACGTTGACCTCATAAGTGTCAGCATTATCATTGGAGTTGGTGTTATGGCTAGGGATAGACTTCCTTTAAAAACACTATATTGACATACAGATGGAGCCTTCTTCAACTAGCCATCTCTGGTGAGCCATGGTGAGCCATGGCCTATTGTTCTCAGCTGCAATACAGTACATAGAACAATATAGTAGGGAATTAGCATAGGATTAAGTCCGACCGCTCACTTAATCCTATTAAAGGGCTAGAGTGCGAAGACTCGTGGTGATTGATAAATGGTGCTCCAGCCAATACGCTCCCATTAGCGCTTCTCCCGTGCAGTGTATGCATGTCCCCGCATTGTGGCTTGTGCGCTAATAGTTCAGGTACATTACCATGAGTCATAACAATTTGCAGGAAGAGGGTTCTCTTGTTAGGACACTACTGTACGTTGTGAATCATTCGTCGGCGCTTGATAATTGCACAATTCCTCCTGTTCTCGTATTATGTAGACATGAACAAACACGACTAAAAATGTTCCCCAACACCCCATGCCCTGACGCTGTCACACTCACGTTGCTGATCATGCTCCTTGCAAGAACAAATGTTCAGCATTTCTGGTGTTGGAAAATGATGTTCCTCCAAATGCTGTCAGTATCCTATTACAGCAGGTTATGCAGTGCCCTCTCCAAAGCTGCTGTTTGCTTATTTTGGATGCTTTCTATTTGCGCGTGGGTCAGATGAATATACAGTACATCATATGCTCCCTTTAGTTCTCAGCTATTAATACATTAACCTAGAATTCAACATGGGAAAATTCCTTGTACCCTATGTAGCAAAGTGCCATGTTTAAATTTACAATGTTGAGACCTTTAAAATGCTTTAAATCACTTTACTACTGCGTCTGCATTCTCCTGTCGACAGGATCATACTTTCCTACCCTCATGCATTCTGCAGGAGACTCCCTGAAATAGCAGCAATCTCCCTCTCTCCCTCATTAGTCTAGCAATCTCCCTCATTTCACCTAGCGCACATTACACTGTTACATATTTTGGGGAAAAAGGAATGCGAGATAGATACATTTACATTGAATCCTCAGCACCATTTCCCAGCATTTTACCAAGTATAGTAGCTCTTACTAACTGCTTTGGGGCTCATCTACATTTGGATATAAGTAATTTTAAAAGATTCCTTTCAGATGTAGCAGTGCACACCCACGCTTCTAGGTGCCACGTTCACAATCTCTTTTCCCAATCTCCATATATGGAACTAGACACGCCCTTTGGGTGGAGCATGACAAGCCCCCTCAATGGGGTGCTGTGGGCATATTTTTTTGTGTTTGTACCGGGAGCCAAATTTCAATGGAAACTGCTCTACATGGTCCTTCTACTACATACTCTTAATAATAAAGAAAGAGACCCATCTCTAACAACATACCCACTAGCCTAGAACACACGCATACCCCAAGTTATCCCAACAATACCGGTTTTGTTTATAGACTGAAGTGTGATAATGGTTTTAGTTCTCTCTGGAGTATTTATCTTCTAACATATACAGAATTTGTCTTATCCTTTACAAGCTTTATATGAATCAAACTTACGGGAATGTAAATAGAGGTTTGATATTAAGAATAGGCCTGTTATCTGGCGCTCCCACTGTCTTGTGGGTAGAGTTTCAAAACAATCGTCAGTAAATAGTGATTTTGTTTGTTCTTTTTTTTCCCCGGTTTACTATCCTAGGAGGCAGAAGAATGTTTGCACAGCTAATGTTTATTTATTAACCGTGTCTTATATAGCGCACACATATTCCGCAGCGCTTTGCAGCTAATAGTGTATAATTCACTATTTTAATATTTCAGGGATACACAAAATGTATTGGTTAGGTTTATACGTTCTATTCTGCTCCTCGTCAGCAAAATCGTATTCTCTTATCCCATTGCAGCTAATAGTGTATAATTCACTATTTTAAAATTTCAGGGATGCACAAAATGTATTGGTTAGGTTTATACGTTCTATTCTGCTCCTCGTCAGCAAAATCGTATTCTCTTATCCCATCGAATGGCAATGCATCTTGGTTACAATGGGGGTTATTCTAGTCCATTCTTTCTGACAAAATCCTTCTTAGATGGACAAAACCATGTGCACTGCGGGTGGGGCAGATGTAACTTGTGCAGAGAGAATTAGATTTGGGTGGGGTTTTTCTTCAAAGTGAGATCTATATTGAAGTGTAAAATCATGCAGTCAGTATTTTTCCTGCACAGAAACAAAATAACTCACCCAAATCTAATTCTCTCTGCACATGTTACATCTGCCCCCCTGCAGTGCACATGGTTTTGTCCATCTAAGAAGGATTTTGTCAGAAAGAATGAACTAGAATAAACCCCAATGTCCGAATGGCTGTCTGTGCAGTGTGTGTGTGTGTGTGTGTGTGGAAGTTGCTGATTAGTTTGGCAAATGTGTGTGGCAAACGTGCATTGAAATAGTCTAGGTTAGAACTTCCAAGAGCATTGATAGGGTGCATCCACTGTGCATGGCCACATATTTATGAGATGTTCCTAAACTCTGTCCTCAAGGTACACGGACAGTCTAGACCAGGGGTCCTCAAACTATTTTGCTCTGGGACCCCGTCAGGCAATAAAAATAATGACAGAACGGTACTTGTTTCCTAGCACGGCCACAATCGTAACTAATCGTGTCCCTTAATTAAGGGACACGATTAGCCCGATGGACCCGATTTCCTTTGAAATCAGGTCCATTTTGCCGGCTAGGAAACAAAAATCGGGGGCATCGCGTCGGTCGGGACCATTAACATTGGTCCCGACGCGACCGACGCGATGCCCCCGATATTTGCATTGACTTCAATGTTAAAAAAAATTTTAACATTGAAATCTTGTCGGGAACTGTAAAATATCGGGGGCATCGCGTCGGTCGGGACCATTAACATTGGTCCCGACGCGATGCGACGCGATGCACCCGATTTTTACATAGGATTCAATGTTAAAAAAAATTTTAACATTGAAATGGTGTAAAAATTTTAAAAAATGTGAAATGGGTCAATATGACCCATTTCACATTAAAAATGTCCCCGTCGTCGCCCCACGATAGACGGCAACCCGAAGCGTGGCGAGCGCAGCGAGCCCGCGAGGGGCGGCGGTACGCGTCCTCCGACCTTTTCATGCCCTACTATCCACTAGGGCGTGGAGTGAGAATAGAATAGTGTGGCGAGCGCAGCGAGCCACCGAGCCCGAAGCGTGGCGAGCGGACGCGGATACCTTCACAGGTAAACGCGTCCCTTCGCGGGCTTCACAGGTGTCCGTGGCGACGCCGACAACTGTGAAGCCCGCGAAGGGACGCGATTACCTGTGAAGGTATCCGCGTCCCCTCGCGGGGCTCGCTGCGCTCGCCACGCTTCGGGCTCGGTGGCTCGCTGCGCTCGCCACACTATTCTATTCTCACTCCACGCCCTAGTGGATAGTAGGGCATGAAAAGGTCGGAGGACGCGTACCGCCGCCCCTCGCGGGCTCGCTGCGCTCGCCACGCTTCGGGTTGCCGTCTATCGTGGGGCGCTGTGTACACGCTTCAATTTGGGGGGGTTTGGAATTTTTTTCATTCAATCCAATGTAAAATTGGGTCCCAGGGACCCAATTTACATTGGATTTAATGAAAAAATCGGGTCAAAAATCGGTCGGATCGGTCGATCGCATCGCATGCGACCAAATCGCATGCGATGCGATCGACCGATTTTTTTCAGCACGACCACCCCGATCTTAATCGGTGTGGCCGTGCTAGGAAACAAGTACCGACAGAACCCTAGAAAGTTACTGTAGAAGGTCATCACATCACATGTGTAGTCAGCACATACATGGCAGCATTGTGGAGGCACACAATGATGGGAGGAGTCTAAAATAACAGACAATTCAACAGACTTCTTGAATCTCTGACTGATCAGAAAAGTCATCAGCCTGATGGTCAGCAACATGGAGTCCTGACCCCATGCTGAGAAGGTCGGGACCCACTTTGGAGTCAAAACCCACAGTTTGGGAACCCCTGGTCTAGACTTTAGGGTAACCATGCCTGGGCACAGGTGACTTAATTGGTACATCAGATAGTTTGAATTAGCCATACATGTCCTTTAAAACCTGAACTGTTATGGTGCCATGAGGACTGAGTTTGGGAACCACTAATGTTCATAGTTACCTGTAATTATAGTTGCCTGCTTCCTGTACCTTCCCTTGGGGGTGGGTTGGACTAGAAACTGTGCTCATCGTGATACAAGTCGCTTATAAATATCGTTTCTTCTAGGATAGTGAAATGGGTAAACCATGATCTAATTTGCATTATCGGGCCCTGCCCTCCTGCCCATTGCTTCACCAGGCCCCTCCCCCTCACACAGCAGGGGTTGAGCTTGGTGAAGCAAATTGCATTGAGTCTCCACCCACTTTACAAGAAACAATGTGGGAGCGTGGCCTACTGTGCTGGGTGTGTACTGTTTATATTTTTTGATGCATCTTAATATTATTATTCAATAAAACTACAAGAGGCATCAATTTTAAAGTAGTGTTCCTGTTCATCCATGCAAACGGTGCCATTTTGAGTGTTTTGCTCTTTATGCCGATCTGTTTTCTCCTCCCCTTTTAGATTGTAAGCTCTCATGAGCAGGCCCCCTCCCTCCCTCGTGTTCGTTCCTTCCCTCCCTCCTTCAATTATATAATCATGCCCTCGTAACTGCAAACAGAAGCACATTCAGGTATAACTTTTTGCAGGTAATATGAGGGCTTTAGAAAAAAAAATTACCTTTTGTCTCCTCTTATGTACTGTGTACGGAGCTGCAGACCACTTGTGGCACTATATAAATAATGATTGATAGCAGTATGGTATCTGTCCTTTGTGTTGGTGCCTGTCCTTGTGTTTCCCTCCTATGTCCCTATAGATTGTAAGCTTGCAGCAGGGCCCTCCTACCTCCAAGTCTGTCTGTTGTTACCCAGTTTTTTTTATCACTATCTAACATCTGTGAGAGATGTGCAAATTATCTGCAAAAAATGTCAGCGTTTATTCACATTTGTTATATAAATTCAAATAAAAAATGTGTAAAAAAAAAAAATATTTAGTATATAACGTAAACATTACAGGTCATTATCATGAATGTTTTCTTCACAGTTTTCATACCTATTTTGACAAATTCACTTGGCACTGAAAGGGTTAATTAAAAATGAACAGTTTTGCGCCGTCTCGCTTGCATTTATATATGGCCAACCTGTACACAGATGGAACAGGCAAATGCTGACTTATTACATAGCTTGTATTTGTCATATCATTCCTAGTGTTCATTCAAGCACCTGCTATCTTTGAAAACCCATGCAGTTCCTCTTCCCTGCCTGGGGTGTCGCTGTGTGCTGTAGTGCTTCTAGCACAGTGTGGTCTGTATATCAGCACGGATATGCAAACCAGACCTGTGCTAGAAACACCACAGCAGACGGCGAAACTCCAGGCAGGGAACAGGAAATGCATGGGTTTTCAAAGATAGCGGGTGCTAGAATGAACACAAATTTCTTTCTATTGATTGTAACTTGAATTTGAGTCACCTAAATTTTATGTATATGTATTGTATGATACTTAATATAATATTTGTTTTTCATTCATTTATTTAAACTTTTGTTCTGGAAACATCCAAATATGTCTGGTAACTTGGTATTCTAATGCCGTTTCCTCTCTGGAATATACACATGGCAAATTACTGCCGAGTATTTTTATCCTATAGCTGATTAGGGTTTTTATGCAAAAGCAAAGTGTGTGTGTGTGTGTGTGTGTGTGTGTGTGTGTGTGCGCGCGCGCGCTGCATGTGAGTGATAAGATAGAAAGTCTGATTACCCGAGGAGGAGTTATTGGCAGGAGGGAGGGTGGGGGAAGCTGGAATCAGATTGATGTGCTTAGATAGATCTGTATCAGAATATACTGTCCATTCTATACTTGACAGATATTCTCCATTTATCTATACAAGTTTATTTTCTATATATATATTTTTTTTAGAGGTTGTAATGCAGCTTGGCTTATGCACTCATGTCTCTGTCTTCTCTTCTGCAGGCTGCCACGGTCTCAGATGGAGGTAAGAACCCCTCTTTTATCATTCTGTTACATTGTACTATAATATTATTCTGCATAACAATGAATGCAACAAAGGGCTATTTTGCCTTTTTTTTTGTTTGTTTGTTTGTTTTTTCTTTTTCATATGCTTCGAGTGTCTGCCTGACATGACATTATGTGTTTCTGCAAAGCGCTCATAAAAGGTGGCGAGTACAGCTGTCATGGGGTGCCAGGCGCGCGGGGGGGGGGGGGGGGGTGCGCGGTGTGTCCTCGCCTGTCTCCTATGTGTGGACAAGTCCCTGCCGGTTGTTTGCACGCCTCTGCGGCCGTAGAAGAACAGAGAAAGTTAGAATATAAATATCACAAAGACTTCTTGTCCCCTCCAGTCTTTCATACCCTCCAGCGTGATCTACGTGCGAGGACAAGCCCGTCTGTCAAACCTCATCCACACTGACTGGCACGTAGCATAGTTGTCTATTGTTTAGTGATCTTGTCTGCACAGCTGTGCGTCGTCCTTTTAGGAGAGTCCGATTAACTCCGTAACTATTGTCATTAGTGCTGAGGCTGCTGATCTATCCCTTGGACTGTCGGCGGGCACGCAGTCCCGCAGAGAATGGAGGTTCCAGATGTTTGTTGCGATTGTTGCTGACACAGCAAGTAAAAGGTTAAACACAGGAGCCTACAGATTTGTTCACTGTAGGGCTGGGCACGTTAATGCTTATTCATTGCTTTTACATAAAATCATTGGCGTGTGCCAACGTGTTGCCTCCTGGTATTCCCTTGGCATTATGTTTTTTGAATTTCTTTACATTTGACTTGAAAGGAGAATGATAAAAGCAGGAAGGAATTAAAATGCCAGTGTGCCCGGGACCTGGTATCATGGCATTGGATAATTTATTTATGTCTAGGGAGTTTGTGGGTAAAGATTAGTTGAATGTTTTGGGTGTAATTCATGGTTTTGTTTGGTCTTGTTGGGACAAAGCCTGTGTGTGCGCGCGTGTGTAAATGTACGTGTATATAATATATAAGATCTATATCAATAAAATGGTATTTTATGCTGGAGTGACCTAACACAAGCAATGCAATAGCCCATTCTGCAAAAATAAATATTCACATTTAGCATATGATTGTGTAAACGGAATTGTTGGACTTTTTTTGTGGCTCACTTGCCTTGGGCCACGGAATATGCTGCCACTGAAGAAATAAAGGTCCGTAATCTTTCCGTTACCATAGTGATAGGGTTGGGAATTTCATGCTTGTGAGATGTGGTGCGGTCATGTTCTAAATGTAAACAATCGGAATATCGAAATGTAACTGTGCATGTCAGCATGTTGATATAACCTTAACTTCAGCCTAAACTCAACAGTGATATGTACTGCTGACAGTGAGACTGTCAACATTCACAGTGTTGGCATAATTATGGTGACATTGTGAAATGTCAACATTTTCGTGGCTGACATTTCAGCCATGTCGACGTTGTGAAGGTGGACAGGAGGACTGCATCTCCTGAGACAGTCACTGCAGATTGCACTGGCCGTTGCTCAGTAGGGCTATGTAGAGTTACGGCACGTTTCCCCGTGGTTATCGGTGAGGACTGAAGCTCTTGTGCCAGAACAACAAGGCAATATTTTACAATCCTGAAAGGGCTCTGAAGCCACGATTCCAAGTTATTACCTTTTTTTGAACCCCAGAGCAGCACATCAGCACGTTATGTCTGAGAAACCAGAAAGTTTATGACTCCGTAGAAAGAAGTTAAATATTTCAGACAAAAGCTGGAGATAAGATACAGTTCTAGATAACGTTCCGCTTGCACGATACGTATACAACCCTGCGGTGTTGCTGCGAGATTCTGGATGCATCGGACAACGCGGACAGTTCACTTCCCTGATTGTTTGGTCCGAGTTCTGATTTTTCATTTCGGTTTGAATTGTGAATAAAAAAGGATTTTCTTCCCAAAATAAAGCGGCTTTTGTCTTTGGTACAATGGTTTGAATATAAAAGTGTTCCATACAGAGAAAGAAAAATGATGCTTTGTATCATTGGGTAGATAAATGGTCCATCTCACTGGCCACTTCTATGGGACGACAATGGAGATGGCTCTGTGGTGGCCCCATGGCTTCTGTGGGAAACCACTTGTGGTGATGTGAACTATGTACATGTTGTTGCCATTCATGGATGCCTAATAACCATGATGTGGTATTTATTACTGACCTTGCCTCTCTGCCATCTCATCTTGGACTCACCACCTCAAACTCAATATTTCCAAAACTGAATTACTTTTATTCCCACCCGCTAAGAACAGTTACTATCCTGACATCTCCATCACTGTTGACAACTCGACAATGTACCCTTCCCCACAAGCTTGTTGCTTAGGGGTCACCCTCGACTCTGACCTGTCTGTTTTTCCCCACATTCAGTCTGTCTCCAAATCATGTTACATGCATCTAAAAAACATGTGGAAAATACGACCGTATCTCACACAAGACACTGCTAAGTCTCTAATCCATGCACTCATTATATCCCGCATTGATTTATTGCAATAGTCTCCTAACTGGTCTTCCCAAGAACAGACTCTCGCCACTGCAATCCATTTTAAACGCTGCTGCTAGGCTGATCTTCCTAGCAAGACGCTCATCGTCTGCTGATCCGCTCTGCCAGTCCCTCCATTGGTTGCCTGTATTTTACCGTATTCAATATAAAATACTTCTTCTACTCACATATAAAGCTATTAACCATACTGCACCAGCATATATCTCTTTACTTATCACAAAATATCTCCCATCTCGACCACTCCGCTCTGCACAAGATCCGCGTCTCTCTTCTGCACGGATCACTAGCTCCCATTCACTATTACAGGACTTTCATCGGGCTGCTCCCATCCTATGGAATGCCCTTCCACGCACAGTAAGACTCTCCACTAGACTCCAAACTTTCAAGCGTTCACTGAAAACTCACCTCTTCAGGCAAGCCTATCATATTTTAGTTCCATATGCATAACCCTCTGAGGCACTTATGTATTATATAGCTTCCCTTCTGGACTTGCAGCTTGTTGGGACTGCTATGCTATTACTGGTGCCTGTCCTTGTGTTTCCCTCCTACATCCCTATAGATTGTAAGCTTGCAGCAGGGCCCTCCTACCTCCAAGTCTGTCTGTTGTTACCCAGTTTGTTTTATCTCTGTTTACAATTGTAGAGCGCAACGGAATCTGCTGCGCTATATAAGACACTGTAATAAATGACATTAAGGGGATTATTCAATTAGTTTCGCTTTTTTCGCATCGGTGAAAAACTGAACACATTTGATCCCCGACGAGGCTGTTTTCGCTGCTATTGAAAGCATTTTCGGCAATTCCTTCTCAGTTTTCTTAGTGAAAAGGCATTGTCCAAAAAATGCCTGAGAACAGCTGCAATTTCACCGACAAAGTGGCAAAAAACATGTGGAGAGGCAGCTAATTTGCAGATCCAGGTGTTTTTAGCCACTTCCAAAGCAAAAAAGGATCCCTCCAATTGAGTAAGGCAAATCCCCATGCGCCTAAACAAAAGAGAAAGTGATTTTCCCCCCCACTATGCGAAAAATCGGACCTAATTGAATACCCTCTGAAGTATCAAAAGGGATCTTTATTATAAACTAGCTACAGTAATAAGAGAAGTCTGTTACCTAGGGTTTTTGGACTTTGGTAATTATATATACGGTGGGCTTACGGTTTTACCACACTTACCTAAGAATAAGTCTCAGTATACAAAATACTCATGTATGTCATGAGGTTCTGATTGGTCAATAATGAGGCTCATACGCCTATAAGTGCTAACTTGTTGAGAGCAGTTCCCTCGGAGTCACTCGAATAGCCATCTGACGACCAATCATAATGATGCTTAAGGGGTGTACACACGGGGCGATGAGTCAAAATTGTCTAGTTGGTTAGGCCAAATTGCAAAGTGTGTACAATGCTTTTTCCCTGCAGCATCGCTATTGCCTGGCGAAATACACTGTTCAGGCAAGGCAATTTTCACTAATACCCCATTCACACCAGCCTAAATTCCCGGGTTGAGTCCGGGAACAACCCGGTACTAGCGCTGGTGTGAAAGGTTCCCGGGACAAAATCCCGGGCAAATTCCAACCCGGCTAGGTTCCAGGGTTGTTCCCGGGTTCAACCCGGGGGCCTGGCTGGTGTGAAAGGTACAGGTTATACTTACCTGGGTTGCCGTGTCCTCGGTGTACTGTCTGGATGGGAATCCACGCAGGCGGCGGGCGCAAATGACGGGACAGCCGGTGGATGATGACGCAGTTCTCCGGCGGCAGTGAGGACGCCGGAGAGCTGCGTCATCTTCATCCGCAGCCTGTCCCGTCATTTGCGCTGCCGCCTGTGTGGATCCCTGGCCTGCACGGAGGACTAGCAACCGGGGTGAGTATTCTCCCCACCTCCGCCGCCTGCCCGCCTCCTTCCTGCCCCCTTCTCACACCAGAAAATGCAGGGACATTTCTAGTGTGAATGGGTCCAAACCCGGGAATGTCCCTGCTTGTCCCGGGAACTGAATTCCCGGGTTTGTCCCTGCATTTCTGGTGTGAATGGGGTATAAGCCAGTTTGTGTGTATTTGGCCTATCACCTTTTGGAGAGAGATAAAATACAAGCCGTTCTGCTTCTGTCACTGCCAAAACTTAATATCCCCTCCCACCACAGCCTAACCCTTACCAGCCTGACATTCTTCTGTTTGGCGGCCTACAGTCAGGATTCCGGAGCCGGCATTGTGAGCAATGTCATAGTTCCAGCACATTATTTATTTGTTTTTGTTTATTTACTTCCTTACAGTTTCTTTATATAGTGCACCACGTTCCACTGTAGTCCCCTGACCAGTTTTAGGCTTTCGCGTCTGTGTCTCGTCTGCCGGAATGTCAAACACATTTCAAATGTATCATTATTGAAATTTGCAGATTGCACTTGGTATACAGTCACACGCACAAAAATATACAAATGTTTCACATGTCAAATCAGTGCATTCCCTGGCGCATTGCACATTCAGGCTAATAATACGCTATACTATTCGTCAAAGCTCAATATAAATGAATGATATGCCAAATGGGTACTTGTGTATTATCACGGCGCCCATCGCATCGCAGACCATAAGGCATGCAATGGTATGTGATGTTCCGCGATGTCCCCCGATGTCATACAATGTAATAAACACCCTAATGGGGGCGTACAATGTTAAATGGACCCCCACGCCACCCCCACTATGAACGTGAACCCAAAGCATGGCGAGCGTCCTCTGACCTTTTCATACCCCCATTATCCACATCAGCGTGGAGTTGATTTTATATAGTGTGGCGAGCCACCGAGCCCGAAGCGTGGCGAGCGCAGCGAGCCCCGCAAGGGGCAGCAGAATACATGTAAAGTAATACTCATCCCCTCGCGGGGCTCGCCACGCTTCGGGCTCGGTGGCTCGCTGCGCTCGCCACACTATATAGAATCAACTCCACGCCAACGTGGATAGTGGGGGTATGAAAAGGTCGGAGGACGCGTACCGCCACCCCTCGCGGGCTCGCCACGCTTCAGGTTCACGTTCATACTGGGGGTGCATTTAACATTGTAAGCACCCATTAGGGTGCTTATACAATTTAAAATCGTATAGGGGGCTTAAATCACATAGCGTCGCTGTGCATCGGGTGTATGGCATGCGATGCGATGAAAAATCGTGCGACTTAATGAGCTAACTTAATGAGCTAGCCAAATGAGCTAACCATTCATGGGTTTCCTAACTAAATTTGTGTGAGGCTCAACAGGAAGTATGTGGTGGTTGTTCTAGTTTAAAGAAACCATATTCTGGTCATTTGATTTGATTTGATTTGATTTGAAACTGAATGAGTTGCCAGTTTGTGCACTTCACTGCCCTGAGATTATTCTATTACTGTATGTAACTGTATTAACAGGTGCTAAGTGTTGCCTCAAGCCTGGAAAGATATTAAATCCTGCGCAAACTTCATTTCCAATTTGTTATGCTGTAAAATTTTAATGTCTCATTGTGTTATAGTCATTCTTGGGCCACCCGAAATCTGAGGTTAAGTGGTGGTAACCGTGATTCACTTCCGGGCCTGTTTAATCATCCTTTTTTTTTTTTTTCTCTTTTGAAAGTCTTCATTTGTTTTTAAAAAAAACCTAAAGGAAGTTCTAAATAGTTTAGGCACCCTATGATGAGTAACCCGTAACCACAATCTGTAATTTCTCGAACTCCGCAACCCATTATGATATATCTTGATTTGTAAACCAGCAGATTTGCTCATCCTTTTACTAATGAACCAACTTTCACATAAATTTCCCTAAAAAAGTGATTGCAGATGTCTTGCTGCGCTAAACCTGAAAATTCCTAATTTATACGTCTTCCTTGATTAGCAGCAGACAGTTCTTGGCGCTCTATAATCAGTCTTAATCAACATTTTTTCATATGTACGAGGCAGAAATGATGTTTTTTCTGACATGTATGATAAAACTGTAGCTTTCTAAAGAGAACTTGTTGGCTATATGAAGTGGGATCGGCCATATTGTCACCTGAGGTAATAATGAACAGAATCAGGATGCGGCCTTTTCACTGGCCCGATAACCTCAATCGGGGATTAGGCAAACCTTTTATAGCGTATTAGTAGAGATTTTACCCATCTGCTTTTAGCTATATGCGTATCTACTGCATTCTGCAAAATGGTAGCTGGGATCTGATTGGCTGCTTGGGAAAGCAAATGCACTGGGTCCTATTTAGAAGGTTTCGGATTGGTGGCTTCAACTGATGCTTGCATAGTTTGTCCCAGATCACATTGCCCGCATGCTTCCTGGTGGATGTCATTGGCCAGTTCGGTTTTCCATCCTGTAGAATCGAATTTAAAAACTAGATTCCCAATTGATCTCCCTCTTGGCTGCCCTACCAATGTTAAATATGGTTGTCTGTCCTCTGATGACATTGCCAATGTTCTCCTTCATCTTTCCAGCCATATACTTATTTGATTGAAGCCATGTCTTTTCTTTTTTTTTTTGAGTAGTGTTTTTATTTTTATGCAAGCCCATCTATTGCAGAAAGCACCGTTCACTTGTATCCTGTGCGCTACTCTTAGTGGCTAATGTAATTACAGGACTGAAAAGCCCGGATAGAAGCCGTGCTTATACTATTTAGTGTATGCGTAAGTGTTGCAGTGGGCTACAGCATGTACTGATTTTAGAGAGGGGAAGGGAAGAAAAATTGTGATGCACTTGAAATAGAGAGAGGGACAGATTACAGAGAAAACAAATCACCTAGTCCCGGTAAGGGGGCCTGTGTGACCCTCCTGAAGTGCATTTTTGAGTGGCTGATTGTGGTCCTTTTTCTGGAAGGCATTCTCTTCTGAATCTGTTCTTCTTACCAGAAGTTCCCTCTTGTTCTTGGCTGAGATCATCTTGGCTGTTTGAGCGCGTCACTGCCGTGCTCCGTTAATGTGCAGTGGCATCTGTAACAAGTGCAGGATTCCTGGAAGGAGAGTTTGTCTAGGAATAGTTCCGAAGTTTATTTGAGCCAATCTGCCAGAGCTGCTATCGCTATTTGACGTAAATGGAAATGACGTCACCTAAAACTCCACGCACTAACCCAACTAAAAAAATAAGCAAGCCCTGTTCTTGCTGCAGATACTGTTTCCAAATCTACGGACTTCACACCTATTTTCCTACCAGCCTACTACTGAAATGTAGACTTTGGCAGAAACTCCGGTATCTATTAATTTATCAAACTTGTCAATCGAGCAGGAGTTCAAGCATCATCCATGCCCATAGGTTTGCCCAAGTGTAACATAGAACTAGGGTCTCGGTATATGGAGCACAGCGGCTGAAAAAATTTCAGACCAGAATCTTCAAACATTACTGGCCATCAGGCGTGTTGACGTTTTTCTAGCAGTACCTACTAGGATCCTTTGATTCCGATTTCTGTCCTTCCTTACTTCACTGGGAAAGTAAAATAACACATCGGTGCATTCCTCAAGTTCACAGACACAACACATAGCAGAGCTGATGTATAGGGTATGAGCCTGACCCCTTAATCTGACCTCTGGGCAAAACCTACATATCTGCTTATTATGCCGTGACAATTTTTTATGAGTTGTTAAATGGCTCATTGACTTACATGTCTCTTAGGGGCAGTGTCCTGCTTGGTGGGTCAGTGCCGTAAGAGGGTTCATTTGACAATTTAATTATAGGTTCCCAAACTGTGTGTTTTTTTGTTTTTGTTTTTTTTTAATCTCGATATTTTAGCACAGGCATGTCAAACTCAAAATCCCAACTGGGCCGAAAAATCATGGTCTAAATCCCAACTGGGCCGCAAGAAAAAGAAAGCGTCTTATACGCAATTTTACTCTCTTCTATATAATAATAACAATACCACATAACTGTGTGGTCCCCTCTCCCCTATATAATAATACCATATATCAGTGTGTGCCAGGGGCTGTTATTCCCCTTATATATCACCACCGACGGTGCCTTATACACATAATTGCCCCCACGGTGCCAGGTAACACGTTTGCCCCCACGGTGCCAGGTAACGCATTTGCCCCCACGGTGCCAGGTAACACATTTGCCCCCTCGGTGTCCGGTAACGCATGCCCCCTCCTTCCCAGGCTGGGAACAATGTGGCAACTATCACTTCCCTGGGTAGTGATTCCACGTAGCTACTACTCCAGGACAGTGCTGCACCAAAAAAAAAGGCATCTTACCGCTGGCAGGCATGCCATGGACTCCATGGAGGGTTACTTCACCCCGCTGCTGACACCTTCCCAATGGCAAGGCACTGGGAGGTTACTGCGCAGCTTCTGCTGAAGCACTACTCTCTGCTGCTGCCTCCGGCAGAGGGTTACTGCAGGCCGCTCTGCCCCCTCTCACTGCAGCCGCTCGCCTGCGCTAACCTGCCTTGCCGCCTCCTCCGCGAAGCACCTCCAGCCCTGCACTGCGCGGGTGCACGGTGACATCACCAGTCACCCGCGCAATGCACTACTGGGAACGCTGAAGCCAGGAGAGGCAGTATTACTGCACATTTTTTTTCTGAAGCCTCTCCTGGCTTCAGAGTTTGGATAGGGGCTTTGCCCTTCAAGTCCATGAGCCTGTTGGCCACAAAAGTAGGCGGCCGGGGCTGCAAGTTTGACACGTCTGTCTTAGAGTGTCACAGTTTATTTTGCACTACTCTTATATTATATTAAATTAATATTATCTTAAATTCAGTGGTGGCTCAGAAAATGCGTGAATATCACCCAGTGTGGGGCCCATTAGGACAAATGTTATGGAGAAATGCCCCCCCCCCCCAAAAAAAAAAGGATTACGTTTTATACCGGAGGCTCAGTTTTGTGGGGAAGATTCTTTCTGTCCGCCTATTTTATGATTGGGAGCCACTAGCACTGGGTTTGCCTATTACATTGAGCATAAATAATCTGAAATGGTGTGGTTGGACCACCAACACGGGGCACCTTCTGCAAGCTCCCCGATGCATCCCTGTTTGTCATATCAACCAGTTGTGGCACACAGGGTGACTTTGAGCTGAAAGCAGCTCCGTAAAGGGGCAGACTAGATGGGCCAAATGGTTCTTATCTGCCATCAAATTCTATGTTTTGTCTTTCGAGCTGCTTTCAGCTCCAAAGCCGCCCAGTGTGTATGGGCCAGCAATGAGCGTTGATGCACGCTGCTGTTCGTCTGCTGGTTTTTAACAACAGACTGAATGGTTTTCTATAGTCTCCTGCTATGGATGGAACCCCTTCAAAATGGTGAAAGTCGCTGGGCAGCGGGACAATCTCTCAGTGTGTATGCGCTGAGTGATTTTCAGCCAAGCGATTTCAGCGATCATTGCTGTCCGTGCACGCTGGGCAAAATCGCCCAGTGTGTATGGACCTGAAGTTAGATTTTGTCAACACTGTTACATCTTAATAACTATTGGCAATGAAACTTTAAGCCTACTTCGCTTTGCTTGTAAGATAACTCTTGAATGCCGTTATCAAATAACGTTGAGGCTATAATGCTTGGACTTCTGAAAACTGGTTATCTCGTGTCCTCTTCTTTGCATTTTACTTGCTGGACCATGGATGATTGTGACTTGAACCACCACTTTTTCCCTCCCAACTTCCTCCAACCACAGCGCCTGGCTTAGGCCTGTGTCGGCATACTTCTGGATGAGATCGGCTGTCTAATCACATTATTATTATTTTTTCCATTATGATTTTTTTTTATTTTTTTGTGAACAGTCTTTTTTTTTTTTTTTTTATTGTATTCCTTGTTAAAATACATTTTACATAAAGTTTTGTGATTCTGCCTCTACATTCTCTCTCCGGAATAACTTGTGTCTTTATGGTTTACTGTAAAACCAGAAAAATGAAGTGACAATAAATCCTGCTTCTAAATAGGGCTTGTTTGACTTCATTGCTGGGAATATCTAGTCTTTGTTATGAAGATTATACTTTATCATCCGCCCATGGCCCAATTCCAGATTCAGGGCTCCGCTGGGAGCTCTTGTAAAACTGGCCTCTGTTTATGCAGAGGTTTCCATGTCTGTGAGTACTGTGCGGTTCTGTCCAGAGGTGTAGAGGTTAATGAGCAGGAAGAATGGGCTGACGTTGTGATTTACCGCACTTGGCCTGTCAAGCGGCCTTCATTTTGAAGGTTTAGAGGTGTGTTTGGACTGTGTGCCTTTAGGGGAGGCAGGATCAGACAACATGATATAGCATACTGTAGTCTGGTTAGGACACGACTTACATCTGGTTCCTATATACAGATCGAGGTAATGACCATTATTTGTTTCTAAGGAACGTATTTATCAAAGCATGGAAAGAGATACAGTGGGATGAAATGAAGCACAAACCAGTCAGCTCCTAACTCATTTTACAGGCTATTAGAAAAAAGCTATCGGGCCCACACACGGGGAGATGTGCTGATGAGCATTCTGGATCGCTCAGCACACAGCGCTGTACAGGGATGTACAAGAAAATTGTGACCGTGAACCACCCTCTCGCGCAGCAGCCAATCCATGTATGCTGCAGATAAAATGTAACGTTACTTCACTTCTGATGAAGAAAGTGTTCACAGAAACTCCTCCCAGAAATCACGATGTATCCTCATATGCACATTTTCACATATGAATAATGTGCATGCAAAGAAGAATACATAAAAACATATATGGTGAAGTACCTCTAGGGAAACTACTAGAAAACCGTGATGCGTTCCCAACTCACATCAAACATGGGTAGACAAAACCTATCAAGGTATCTTTTGGTGATATCGTACCCCAACTCACAATAGGAAAATGTCGTTCTCTCACACAAAGGTATCTTTTATAGGCACCATATGAAGGGAGATATAATGCGTACCACAACTCACTCAGAGATATGTGTTGCTGCTCCTATAAAGGTTTCTTTACCTGTCACACAGCGTATGTTCAAAACAGCAGTCTTTAATACACTTTCTCCACATACAGAATAACACCTAGATAAAATCACAAGTGAGGATATCGGCAGAACTCCCAGATTTCAGATAGGGCAGATATAAAAAAAAGTCTACAACCTGGTAGAAAATCCAGAATATCATCCCAGGGTGTATGTGACAAGGAGCCACAATCTTCCAATCCGGTGTTTGGTTTGCCTCTTCTGGACCAACGCGTTTCGATCCAAAATCTAGGATTTTTTTCAAGAGATGTACAGGGATTTGTCCGGCGATTAACTAGATTTATCCAGCATGCTAAAGTGATACACTGGTCCCTACACACGTGGTGTAAGGGCAGTTTCTAAGCGATCTAGTGAGATCGCTTAAAAAATGCCCTAAATTGTGTAGGCCCCTTAAGACTCTGTGGTTAGTGCTTTCATTTTCTTAATGTTCTCTCTATATAATAGTGGTAAAATCAATTAAAAAAATTGCCTAATAACAAATCCGCTCTATATACATGTTTTCCATGCATTTAATTATTTTTTCATTTCCATGTCGGTAAACCAAATATGCCTTTTACACGGTATAGTGTGTGTGTGTGCGCGCGTGTACAATTTAATTTTGCCAATCAGATGAGGCTGCGCTACGTTTCCAGTAGCTAGCAACCAAACGCTTGGCAGCATCTTAAAATGTTGTAGATCAATTTTACAGCATTGTTACAAATCGCATAGCTTGTAACATCGACCAAGGATAAATTAAGGATTGCAATGGCTGATGGTTTTGCCATCCATGGCGGAGATCTGATGGTTCACTGCCATCGGTGCTTGGAAAACAGCAACACTTAATCCCGCCCATGGTGGCCTATTAAGCCCTGCCCCTTTCATTGATTGGCCCACCACCCAATGTTGACCACTGATTTCACTATCAATGATGACCATTGAAGATTAACGGATCAATGGCTGCAGGGCACCTTGGAGAAGTGTGTTGTGGACATAGTGACAGAATTTGGGGGCCGTGGGGCTGGGGGCGTGCCGATGACAATGGCGGCTCGTTTAACAAGCAGATAAATCTGACTCTATGCAGCTGAATTGCTGGAGACTTAGGTGCTCTCTCTGTAGTGGTCACCACTTCTGTGTTATTACTGTAATATAGTATTTCTAGCACCCTTCCTTTTTCAAAGCCCATGCAGTTCCCCTTTACTGCCTCTAGTGTCACTCTTTACTGTGGTACTTCTAGCACATTTTGGTCTGCATTTCAGAATTTATATGCAGACCACACTTGTGCTAGAATGCCATGTCTGCAGAGGTTCGACACAAATCTTCATTTTCCGTCTATCTCCTAATAATTATGTTAATATCCTGTTAGAATAGGTAGTGTTGCGCTTTAGGGTCTACGCCATGCACTAGAACGCTGGATTTGGTGCACTGCCCCCTCTGTCTCGCACAGGTTATCTCCAGTTCTTTTACTTTTTATATTAGCTGTTCTATGCTTCTCTGTATGCCGGTCCACCCTCTCCATCCCATAACACTAATATTACATGACAAGTCCGTAGCGGAGTTTTCTGTGGCTATTGGTTGTGTTTCACCGAGACATTAATAATGAAAGTTCCTTTATCTGCGGTAGGCTGAAGGTTCTCTTTATTAAATAATTCAGCAGGCTTCCTATGCCTCTTTGTTGAGTCTGCTATCAGTTTTCACTCCTTGCAGTCATGGGGGAACCAGAAGCAATTTGTACGGACAGCGAGGCTGGCTGATATTCTGGGAGAATGAAATGAATTTGTCTTCATTTAGCGGCACTGGTTAGGAAACAACATGTGCCATTTCATTAGGGGAGACCGTACCCTCCGGACCATGGGAATTAGCAGCTGACGCGGGCATGGAATCTGATGGCTGGTTTTCTGTGAGTGATTTGAAGTATTTTGTGAGGTGGCATACCGGTTCCTACCAGCTGCACCCAGGTAAAGTGTCTGCCCGGCTGTTCTGTTTCTCTGTGACCTTTTTTATTTTACTTTTAGGGTTTGAGGTTGGTAGGAAGATGTTGGGAATCTGCGTGTTGGTATTTGTAGGTCATTTGTATACTTTTTGTTTATTTTGTGTCGCGCTCACAGTTTCTGTTGCAGGTAGACAGAGGTGTTTTGTTCTTTGTTTTTGTTTTGTTTTTGACAGTCCTACTACAGCTGAGGACAAAATGTGCAAATTTTTTCTGAAATGTCACATAAAAAAATGCGACAGTTATATGATAACAAGAGAGCGCATTTGCAATATATACCAAAAAGTGGTTTGATTTATTAAGTGTTAAAATAAAATTTCAATCACATTCCAATTTCAGGAAGCCTATAAGGTAAGTCTGTAATCTTTTCTGGAGGTTGATTCGGTACATGTATATTTATATTGGTATCTATTTATGTATACCTCACACCAAATTAGCCACGTCATTGAACCCATCGGTACTTATATGTTAGTTGGGCGCCCACTATAGTTAGTATGCTCATACCCCCACTATCCATGTCAGCATGGAGTTGATTTTATATAGTGCAGCGAGCCACCGAGCCCGAAGCGTGGCGAGCGGACGCGGAAAACTAAGCAGATGGCTTAGTGGACACCCAACTAACATATAAGTACCAACTCATCATTTTGCTTCATTACGAGAAATGGGATGCAATATATAAAGTGTCAGAATCTGGTTGCTATTGGCAATGCCATCACTATTTGTTTTTAGAAGTCTTATTAGATGTAACCCTAATTGTCTTTATTTACAACTAGTTAAATGCCCATCAAAATGACACTCTCTGCAATGTACTTTCACTTTGAGCTATGGTAGTTTTAGGCTGACAAACTCTCCCACCCCACCCCAAGTTTGAAACATGTCAGTGTCCCTGCAAACATTGCTTTCACTTTCTGAGGGATTTGGTCCGTGGAGTGGCCTCTAGTGGTCAGTGACAGTACTTCACATCCTGATGATGGGGTACTGAGCCCTGAAACGTTGATACACAAGGGAGGAATCTCCGTTACGGTGCAGTCGCCAACGCTGGTGATACTGCAACCAGCCATCGATCCCCATAAACTATGTGATCGATAACCATCGATAGTTTTAGCTATCGATGGTCATCCATTATGTTTGACTGAATGGCCTGTGGGCCAATCCAAATGTGGGGTGAAACATCGGTTCTCTTGTGCCATCCATGTAGGTAGGAAACAACTGGTTCTCTCCCACATCGATGACAAAAGTATTCAACATCAGCCATAAACCATCGATGATACACCGGCCTCCGTTATAGAATGCAGAGAAATGGACGTATTACCTTGTGCGGGAAACCTGGTCTTTTTAAAGCCTGGGCTCTAAATTCTGCATTTCTTGTAAAAAAACATATGAATTGAAGCACTGTAATCTTTCCAGGTTGATCTTTTGTAAACTAAAAACACAGGCTTGTACTGGAATGTAAATGAGAGCGCTCCGAAATTACAGTCATCACATGAGACCACAGGTTTATTTCTGCTGCTTCAATATCTCATTCTTTATAGGCTCCAGGATACTTAACCCCTATGGAGCCCTGTTTGGAGATGGCCACAACCGCCCTAAGTTTCATGTCAACTTTGCTTTGGCTTGAATGTAGCATTAATTGTTTTGGTTGTGGTTCTTATTGTGGTTTGTACTGTTGGTTTGCAATGGACTATCTCAATGAGCACTAATGCTCTGCACGGGTGTGGGCTGGCCTTGTGTATGCTGTAGCACTTAAGCTGTGGCCATGTCTGGAAACATGAGTAGACTCAAGCTCTCAATGGCTGTGGCCTGGTTTATACCTAACAGAAATGTAATTGAGGAACAAACTTCTTAACGTTAACTAGCTAAGTGTACAATCAAAGCGAATAATCAAAAGTTTAGCCAACTCTGTGATAAGGCGCTGACCTATTTCTTTTGGGAGTCCGACCTTAAGCCTAAATGAACCAGGCTCAATCGAGTGTCTGAATCTCTCTGGACAAGTTGTCTGTTTTGGGGAAATGCTGTTGTGCTGCTCTGTATTAATTTATTCATTTCAGTTTTTAGTTGGAATACATTTTTTTAAAGTTGTATAATAATACTAATACAGGTACACCACCGATTTTCCGGCATCATCGGTTCCAGTGCCATGCCGGATTATCGATTTTGCCGGATTATCGAAGGTTTCTAGTTTTTACTAATTTTGCACCTTCAGTACATTTCTAAAGCAATAAACAGTCAAATATATGCCACAGCATAATATTAATGAATGAATAAACACAGTAGTGTATGCAAAACTGTTTATTAGTGTAGTACGTGCTGTATAAGCAAAAAAGGTATCAGGTACATTTTGAACAAACATTAACAGTAAGTGCAGTATGAATGAAAGTCTTGCTGGGACCTTGGATGCCATATCAGCCCCACTGCTGCCTGCTGTGTCAACTGCAGTGTCCTTGGAAGCTTTATCCAGTGGCACTTGTTTATGCTGTGTCTTCCGCCCATGTGCGGTACTTGCCGGGACCTTGGACGCCATATCAGCCCCACTGCTGCCTGCTGTGTCACCTGCAGTGTCCTTGGAAGCTTTACCCAGTGGTATTTGTTTATGCTGTGTCTTCCGCCCATGTGCGGTACTTGCTGGGACCTTGGATGCCATATCAGCCCCACTGCTGCCTGCTGTGTCACCTGCGGGATCCTTGGAAGCTGTACCCAGTGGCACTTGCTCATGCTGTGTGTTCCACCGATGTGCGGTACTTGCTTTGACCTCAGACGCCATGATGCTTCCTGTGTCACCTGCAGTGTATGCGGAAGCTGTACTCACTGACACTTGCACTTGTTCCAGATTAAAAGAGTTCATCAACCTCTTTTAATCCAATTTTGCTTTTTCCGGATTAAAAGAGGTCCCTAAACTTCTTTAATCCGGACAAATCAAAATTATCCGGATTAAAAGAGGTTCCGGACCAAAAGTTGCCGGAAAATCGGTGGTGTACCTGTAATAAAAAAAACAAAGACCTTAAAATAATGACCGAGGCCTTCCGTTGTTAGTGGTTGTCCCCTGACATTTATAGTCTGTGACTTTATAGTGACAGCAGGTTGGAGTATAGGAACGACTCAAGGGTTGGTGGTGGAGGGACCAGGAAGGGCCCCGTTTGCTGGTAGCTGTGGTGGTAAACTGATGAAAATGGATTTGTTGCACCATAAATGTGTCTAAAAATAACGCAAGGTGATTTGGGGATAAAAGAGGGCCTGTGCCTGTTTCGGTTATTATACGGAGCCATTGAGCCGACCTTTTATCTCTGCGAAAGATTTTTGCTATTTCACAATATCATGGAGTGGGTTTGGCACACCCACGTCGGTCACCTGCTTGGCCATGTCTGGTTAAATTGGTCTTCTTCTCACGTGCGGTTACAAAAGGGACTACAAAGTATAGGTCACGGATAGGCAACTTGTGGAACTACACATCCCAGCATGCCCCACCCCAGTTTTGCGATTTATCCTATGCAAAAACTGTAGCAGGACATGCGGAGATGTGTAGTTCCACAGCAGTTGGTGCCTCACTGGATGCCTACTCCTGCTAAAGAGCATGTTTCTACAGAACGCATGAGAGAGCACCAGTTTCATGCTTACTCAGAGTTTGGTATTTCTGGAGAACTGGAAGTAGGAACATTTGAATAATGTTAGAACTACTACTCAGACAGAGGAACTACTACTCAGACAGAGGAACTGGCAAGCGCCTTTAGAATATGTCTAAAATAAATGTCCCACAAATGTAAATGAAAACCTAACTTTCAATATATGTCACAAATCTGAAACCAGAATAACATTTTAATGGTAGAAGAATTGTGGTGCTTTCAGAGTGTTCCTGAAGCCCCATACACACAAGACGACCCACGGGTGGACAAATTGAGCATACACACCATTTTGTTCAGTGATATTAGCTGGACATGCGGGTCATTGGCTATATAGCCAAAATCAGCCGGTGGGTTAGGGGTTTCATTATCGATATGTGGGAGCGTGCATCCTTAATATTAAGTGAACACACTAGACAATGTTTTAGAAGATATATTTTATAAAGTCATCTAGTGTGTATGGGGCTTTACAGTAATGCTGTAATTGTTTAGCGTGTAACAATCTGTGCTGTCTGGATCCTGCAATAGATGGTTTTGTAACCACACCGCCTTAAATTTAAGGTTTTGCTGTGAATATCAGGGTAGGATTTAGGGCCACATGATCCTTGGGATGAAAATAATCTGGGGCTATTGTGAGAAGGGGAGGAGCTGTGGCCAGTTCTGCATGGGTGTGGCCAGTGCAATATGGGCGTGTACACTATCAGCCCCAATGTCTCCCCTTCTAAATTTTATGATAGTAGCAAAATTGCATTATTTTGCAGAATTATAATAATTTTATGGATTATGGCTTCTACGCTGACACGGTGATGGGACTATTGTTTTGTGGCTGCTTGGGACTTTATTCCCATCCACTCTATTGTTAATTTGGCCCTGGAGACTATACGGGAAAAGCACGTCAAAAGCAAAGTGACCGGATAATAAACCCATTATTAAGCATCTAAAGCTCTAATTACCATGTTCTTGCTATTGTTTAAACATAGTGATTTAAATGCTGGCAAATAGTGATGCGAAAGTGCATGACTGGAGGTAAAGCTTGTTCCACAGAGAAATGGTTTTGTTTCGGGAATGGACATGTTTGTTTCACGGTCATCGCACCAGTAGAAAAATGAGGGATAACAATTTATGGTTGGAATCATTGCTTTTGTTGTGGCCACAGTTCCTGTAACGCTATTCAGTTGTTTGAGGGACTGGGCG
Source organism: Crinia signifera (assembly GCF_055691185.1). Taxonomy (NCBI): domain Eukaryota; kingdom Metazoa; phylum Chordata; class Amphibia; order Anura; family Myobatrachidae; genus Crinia; species Crinia signifera. The sequence continues at coordinate 51,918,057 of NC_139217.1, forward strand.
CCCATTATTTCTGCCTGTACCCTCCAGGGGTGGAGAGCAGAAATCTACTTAGTCAATTCCGGGGTGCCGAGCACAGTACGTCCAGTAGAAACCCAGTGCATTTGGCCGTGACTTCTAAAAGCTGCCCAGCAACACAAACAACTGAATATCGCCCAGCGCTTTAGATGGGAGCTGCAGGCACCCAAAATAAAAAATCAAATCCACCCCCAAAGATTTTTTTTTTTTTTTAATTTATTTATTTTTTGATGGTTAAAAAAAAAGAAATGCTTTTTATTCTTTACATTTTTGGTCTTACAGAGAAGGAAGTAATAAAAATGGAGTTTCCCAGTCAGATTACTCGCACTAGACGAGATCTGCTGCATGATGTATTGAGGCTTATGGGGGGTATTCAATCTTGGATTCCAATAGTCGGAATCCTGGCCCGTTTTTGGCCGGCTCCACAGTTTCTCGCCAGGCAGAATTCAATGTTCCGAGTGTCGAAAAAGGGGGCATGTCGGCAAAAAAATCTGCCGTGGGTTGTGGAGAAACGGCTGTGAATTCGACAATCCACATCTGCTTTCAACAAAACTGATCCGATTTCGTTTTAAAGTCGGATCTGTTTTGTTGAAATCCGCCTTTCATGCTGTTGGAAACCGCAGCATTGAATAGGTGAGTGCAGCTATTTCCCCTGTCGGAAATAGCGCCTGGGATTGAATACCCCCTTAATGTATATACATCTGTATATCTGTGCAGCATACAGGAAGATAATTGATTGGTCAGTAAGAAAAAAAACCAGGGGAGTAGAAGAGAAGAGAAAATTCTATTGGTGATCTTTTTTTTAGAAGTTTTTTTTGTTTTGTTTATCAGCAATAACCTTGAATTCAGTTATTCCAATTGGATCCTCTTTAAACCAGCTGTTTTAGCTAATCACTGACACTCTTCCAACGATGTGATTGCAGAATCAGAGCAGCTGATTAGCTTTTAAAATTATACTGCAGATCAGTTGTTGTGCTGGATACTTGTTCCCTAGTAAAACATACATAAAAATGTATTGAGGGGCAAATTCATTAAGCTTGGTGAAGTGAAAAATAACAGTTAGGGGCCAATTGGCCGGTGATAAAGTACTAAGCACATTATCACGTCACTAGGCTTAATACATCTACCCCTCATTCTCCGGGGCCAGCGATACTAAACTTGGAAAAGTGATAAAAATGGACAGTGAAAAACCACCAGCCAATCAGCTCGTAACTGCCATGCTACAGGCTGGGGTTGAAAAATGACGGTTGGGAGCTGATTGGTTGGTGGATTATCACTCTCCACTTTTTAGCACATTTTACATCTCGACCGATGAGTTTGATGCAACTAATGCTGCTTTCCCACTGCCTACACGGGTAATGACCCGTTTTTTTTAAACGGGTCTTTAAACGGGTAAGAGCCATAAGACTCTTTCCCACTGCAGCTTTTAAACGGTAAATTACCGTTTAAAAGCTGTTTTTGTCACATTCCCACCTACCCGTTTAAAAACCCGTTTAAGCAGTGTAAAGATAGGGGGGGGGGGAGAATTTTAAAAAAAAAAACGGCGTGGGGTCCCCCCCACTGCCGTAACCAGCACCAGGCTGAAAGAGCCGGGGCTGGTAATAAAAAATCAGGAAACCCGACAAATAGGGGTTCCCTGATTTTTTACAACCAGCCCCAGGCTCCAGGTCCGGGGCTGGTTCCCAAAATACGGGGGACAAAATGACTAGGGGTCCCCCGTATTTTAAGAACCAGCCCCAGACCAAACAAGCCAGCAGGGTAATGTCACAGCCGGGGGACACTTATAATATAAGGTCCCGCGGCCAAAACATTCTCCCTACCGACCAGTCAGCCTGGCCAGGGGCCCTGGGGGAGTGGGGACCCCCCCAATAAAGGGGTCCCCCCCCTCCAGGACTTACCTGACCAGGCTGAAGCCTGGTGCTGTCCTCGATGCCCCTGGGCGGTGGGCATCGAGCTGATGGTATGGTGTAAAAAATAGAATAAAAACCATTGTCTTTTACTGGTGAACTATGAGTCCCAGCAAGCCTCCCCCGCAAGCTGGGACTTGGAGAACCACAAGTCCCAGCCTGCGGGGCATTAAAGGGCCCGCTGGGTCTTGTAGTGCCACAGTAAAAGAAAGAGTTAAATAAACACACTGACACACGTGAAAAATAAAAGTTTAATACATACATAACACATACATACTGATACTTACCTATCTTGAGCCCGTAGGTAGCCCTGGTCCTGATGTCCTGGTCCGTGTCGGCGTCTGTATCCATGTCGGCATCCCTGTCGGCGACGGCGTCGGCGGTCCGGAGTCCGAAGAAATCCATTTGGGAAGCTGTGGAAGGAAACCATACTCACCTGTCCCAGCGCGACGTAGTCCAGGTAAGGTCTTTGCAAAAAAAACAAACCGACACCCGAAACCAGACCGGACTGACGGAGACGCACGTGTGTTTGTTTACATCGTGCGGCTCCGCCTCCCGAATGCCGCTATTGGCCGCCTTGCGGCCTAGCGGCTCCTGATTGGCCGCAAGGCGGCCAATAGCGGCATTCGGGGGCGGAGCCGCACGATGTAAACACACCGTGCGTCTCTCAGCTGTCCGCTTGGTTCGGGTGTCGGTTTGTTTTTTTTGCAAAGACCTTACCTGGACTACGTCGCGCTGGGACAGGTGAGTATGGTTTCCTTCCACAGCTTCCCAAATGGATTTCTTCGGACTCCGGACCGCCGACGCCGTCGCCGACAGGGATGCCGACATGGATACAGACGCCGACACGGACCAGGACATCAGGACCAGGGCTACCTACGGGCTCAAGATAGGTAAGTATCAGTATGTATGTGTTATGTATGTATTAAACTTTTATTTTTCACGTGTGTCAGTGTGTTTATTTAACTCTTTCTTTTACTGTGGCACTACAAGACCCAGCGGGCCCTTTAATGCCCCGCAGGCTGGGACTTGTGGTTCTCCAAGTCCCAGCTTGCGGGGGAGGCTTGCTGGGACTCATAGTTCACCAGTAAAAGACAATGGTTTTTATTCTATTTTTTACACCATACCATCAGCTCGATGCCCACCGCCCAGGGGCATCGAGGACAGCACCAGGCTTCAGCCTGGTCAGGTAAGTCCTGGAGGGGGGGGACCCCTTTATTGGGGGGGTCCCCACTCCCCCAGGGCCCCTGGCCAGGCTGACTGGTCGGTAGGGAGAATGTTTTGGCCGCGGGACCTTATATTATAAGTGTCCCCCGGCTGTGACATTACCCTGCTGGCTTGTTTGGTCTGGGGCTGGTTCTTAAAATACGGGGGACCCCTAGTCATTTTGTCCCCCGTATTTTGGGAACCAGCCCCGGACCTGGAGCCTGGGGCTGGTTGTAAAAAATCAGGGAACCCCTATTTGTCGGGTTTCCTGATTTTTTTTAATACCAGCCCCGGCTCCTTCAGCCTGGTGCTGGTTACGGCAGTGGGGGGGGACCCCATGCCGTTTTTTTTTTAACGTGTAAGGGCTACCCCTTTCCCACTGCGGAAAAAACGGCTCTTACACGTTAAAAACACTGCTTTTTACACGGGTAACAAAAACCGGTATTTGTTACCCGTGTAAAGCAACCTGGAGCTTTCCCACTGCAGCTCTAGCCGTTTAAAAAGGCTAAAAAAACGGCATTTACACGTGTAAAGCCTGCAGTGGGAAAGGGGCATAAAGCTCTTTTGGTTATTGATGTGAATGATCTCCCCCATGTCATTTAGCGATCAATGCGGTCTACAGCAAGTGCTGGGATGTTAATGTGGTTTTATGTGGATGTTTCATTTTTTCCGTACATCATGTGAGCAATAACCTTCGTTGCCTGCTGTATGTTTTTTAAAGGACATATTTGCCCTAGGCTTTGTCTCAGCCGCTGTTCAGCATTTCTTGGCACGTATTAAATAAACAATAATGGAAATAACAGCCCTGGCTGCTCGCATCTAAATGGGAATGCCTGTGTAAGGGGCCTTTTTGTTCCGTTCGATGTGTTAACATAATGATAGGTCTTCAGCGTATCCTCCTTTCTCTAGTCAAGTTGATTGCCCATTGACTGCCACCCCGCACAATGGCAGAGAGTGGGGGGAGGCTTAATTATCCTGACAAGCCTCTAATCCCCAGCCTTTGTAGGCTGTGTTGATGACTTGATTGCCTGCTGTCACAATGGCACATCCCATGTGTTAGATCACAGTGCAGCAAGCCTTATCTAAATAGTGCGCTGTTATCTGGCAGTGCTGAGCTAAATGTTTCTGCATGTGTGATGGATGGAGACTGGAGGCTTTGTGTACATACCACTTCTCCAATTTATACCCAGCAAGCCTTCCTGGTACAGAGGTTTTGATCCTGCAAGTGTCTAAAGGTCGTCTAACCTCAGATTCTTTGTCTATCTGGATGGTGTCTGTGTATTTCAGCAAGTATTTATAGGATCAGGCAGAGTCCTTTGTATCTGGTGTTCATTCTAGCACCCTGCACCTTTCGAAACCCGGCACAGTTCTTCTTTCCTACCTGGAGTGTCGCTCTCTGCTATGGTACTACTAGCACAGTCTGGGCTGTATCTTGATCAGTACAGACCATATTGTGCTAGGAGCCCCAAAGAAGACTGTGACACCCCAGGCAGGAAAGAGGAACTGCGTGGGTTTTGAAAGGTGCAGTGAGCTAGAATGAACACATTGGGGTAAACTTACTAAGATGGGAATGCTATTGAAGAGACATGTTGCCCATAGCAACCAATCAGATTTCTTCTTCTTTCTCTTGCACCTTCTAGAACCGGCATATCCAACCTGCGGCCCTCCAGCTATTGTGAAACTACACATCCCAGAATGCCTTGCCATAGTTTGAGCATTCCCTAATAGCAAAACTGTGGCAAGGCATGCTGGGATGTGTAGTTTCACAACAGCTGGAGGGCCGCAGGTTGGACGTTCTTCCATGGTGATTGGTCTCTCGCTTATTCATGTCCAATGAAAGCTGAGGTTCCGATCCTTCAGACTCCCGTCACTAGACATAATGTGGTCTTATGGCATTTTCCAATCACTTGGTGTTGGCAAAGCCTCAAGCCCCAGAGTTCAGCTCTCCATGGGGTTGATTTATTAAGCTCGGTGAAGTGATAATCTGTCTGGTTTTTCTCACTCGCCAATCAGCTCCTACCTGTTATTTTTCAAAACAAGCCTGTAGCTTCACAGGTAGGAGCTGATTGGCCGGTGATAAAAACCAGACAGTTTATCACTTCACCGAGCTTAATAAATCTACCCCCATGTCTGTATGACTGCCCCACATGTAGCTGTCTGTTGCCGATATACCAGCAATGTGTGGCACTGCAGCTGCTGTGGAACTACACATCTCAGCATGCCCTGCTAACATGGCGGTGTTAAGACCTGCTGGGATTTTTAGTTCAGTGGAAGCTGGAGTGCCACATGTTTTTCACCCCTGGCTTAGCTATCGCTTTACTGCTGGGAATGATGCCAGCCTACCTACTGCACATGTGCACCCAATTGATCCACTTATGTGGAAGCTAAGAATGATGGGGCAGGAGTCAAAGGATCCCTCTCCACCAAAGACAGCTGTAATACTGTAATATACCTGCTCACTCTTCCAGAGTAGACTACTGAATTAGGGAGAAGGTCTCCTGGGTCCTGGAAAAGTGGACAGTTCTCCCACAATCCCGCATCCCCCAGCATGGTATGCTATAACTGGTGCCTTAGCCTATACTAAGCCAGGAATTGTGTCAACAATATCAAGGGGAGGGGCTACCATTGGACAGTTCACCTATTCTGCCTACCAGGCCCATAATATCTTAGGGACTATCCAAACTGCACTGTAGCCTATACGGTTAACATTGTCGGAAAATGTCATTGGCTAACTGGGCACATCTCTGAAAAGTATTCCCCTGGCTAGCTGCATGTGTGATCAGCGTGCCCGTACATAAAGGGCTGGTTTTATGCCAGCAGTGTGCACTGTGCTTACCTGAGTCCCTGCAGCTTTAACTGAGATGCGTGGTGTTCTCTGTAATATAAGTTTACAGATGTGAAGGGTTGGGAAAGTCACGCTGTAGAGAATGTTGGAAATGAGGCTCTGACTTCAGAGGTAAAGCATTTCCTTTACATTAAGCTGTGTACACACTATGCAATGACATGGATAGTTTATTGTTATGAGGTGATTCAGAAAGATAAATCATTCATATTGAACAGCAGTGTATACACCCTATGGGCCTGATTCAGACCTGGTTGCAGTTTAGGGAAATTTGGCAAAACTGCAAAATTTCTGCATCTTACACAAGGCAAGGCCGCCCTGGGTCCCACTCCGCAATGTGGCCATAAATCGCACATCCCTGGCTGCGCAGCCTAGTGGTTTTGAGCTGCAAAGGCTGCGTGTGATGTGGTGCAGCTGCAACAGGCCTCCCCACCAAGCAGTCAAGGCATGCCTGCATTTTCTGAACTGCTCCCACAAAACGAGGTGTCACCGTTCCATGTTGCTACTTACACTGTCTAAAGGTGCCCATACACTGAGTCGGTTTGGTCCGATTCCGACTGATCGGGCCGTTAAATCGGACCAAATCAGCTGTCCCTGACATACCGTCAGGTCCTGTGGTCGCACCGGCGGGACATCACATGTGTCAGAATCGGACCCATCAGTGGCACATTGCCACTGATGGGTCCGATCCAGATGTGTGCCAGCGGTGAAGCAGTTTACACTGCCCCACCACTCGGATCCTCCCCGCGTTCCACCCTGGACCAGGGTAGGATTAGAGGGGAAATGGACCCGTGTTTTTTTATTTTTTATTCAGTACTCTTTTTACACAGATGCTGACCCGGGTCCACAAGGCAAAAACCCAGCGCTTTGCCTTGGTGCATTTTGCCTTGGTGCAAAAGGAATATTATTTTGTTTCTGTGCAGGGTAAATACTGGCTGCTTTTTCTTACACTGCAATTTAGATTTCAGTTTGAACACACCCCACCCAAATGTAACTCTCTCTGCACATGTTACAGATGGAGCCGGCCTCTTCTTTGCAGGGGCTGGCGAAACTATCGCCTGCCTCCGCCATTTCCCGACAGGGGGGGGGGGCGCACGAGATGCTTGCGCGCCCCATGGCGAAGAAGCTCCCCGCAGGTCCCCATTGCCGCACGCGCGTCCCAGTTTGGTGGAGTCCCTCTCTGCCAGCTCTCGCCAGCGGGGACGTTCTGGTAACAGCCGGGCAAACATGTGCATCCGCCCCACCTGCAGTAGTGCACATGGTTTTGTCCATTAAAGACAAACCAGCTAGAATAACCCCCACTGTATGATTTATGGTAACTTTCCTTCCGATCTTGACCCTGTGAAGGGTATTCCGGGTAATAATGGTGCCCCCACACCTAACTCTCTTCCTGATGTGGAACATTTCTGCTTGTATTGTAGCGATGTGCATTGTTACTATGTTCCCCTCTTGTATCCTGCATCCCACTAAGCGGGATTATCCAGTCTCCGATTTCTCAAACGTGAGTGCCCCCATTCCTTGTCCGTTTCTTCTGACTATTTATTACTGGCGTATACAGTGTATCAGATTCTATAAACAAGCTTGTTACTATTTATACTGTGCATGGAAATGTAGGTGAAACTGAACAAGTAGACATCGGATAGTCCTCATATAATGGGAGCTTTGGTGCGGTGATCTGGTTTGTGAAAGGATATTAGTGTATTATGTAACAAGCCTCAGGCACTGACTGTTTTCTGTACCACCCATTGTGATACATTGTGTATACACTGTATTACTGTGCTGTTATAGCCACGTTAGCTTGTTATAATACTATTTGTCTGTAAACAGAAAAGGCTGTTCTTACCTGTATCAGTATCCGCGCCCTGAGGCACACAGCTCCTCTGGCAGATCAGGGTGGGGTTATTGTTTAGGTGTGAACGTAAAACGTGCAGAGACGGTGGCTGTACAGTGTTGTACATGGCTCTCTGGGGTCCACCACTGTCAGTGCAGCTAGTCTTGATGCCTCTCATTTTCAGGTCGTTGCTGGTAATTGTTCCAGGCTGGCATTATGGGGGGTGGGGTGGGGGGGTGCAATCATTTCTTAAGTCATAGTCTTTGGATGGCGTCTGTGGGTACACACAACCACTGGATGTGGCTTGCGCCATGCTGGGTAGAATCTGTTTAGATTGATCTGAATTAGATCATTTTGGACCAAAATCTGTTTTGTTTTTTATTTTTACTATACACAAACTAATAAGGGATCAATTGTATAACTATCTATCTGCGATTGTCAACCTTTTTACCTTGCAGGACACTAAATAAGATTCTATAATTGCCATGAGATCCCGGATTCAGAATGAAATCCCGGCGTTCAAAATCCAGACGCCGGAATCCCGACAAGGGGGGGGGGGGGGGGCGTGGATCGCCCCCCCCCCCCCCTTGCGGGCTCGCTGCGCTCGACACGCAGCGGGCCCGGTGCCTCGCTACACTTGGCACGCTAATTTGTTCTCCCTCCAGGGGTGTCGTGGACACCCACGGAGGGAGCAAGTGTCAGGATTTCGGCCGTCGGGATTCTGAACGCCGGGATTTAAACTGCATCCCGAGATCTCCACAGGGCAAAACACATTGGCACCCACAGGATAAAAACAAACCTATTGGCCTCCATATAAAAAAACACAATGGTTCCCACAGGTAACAAAAATAAAATACATTGACTCTTTACATGAAGAGACCAGTAAATAACAGTTGAACTGGTGGTGGCGTCAACTGGTTTGGGCATCTTTAGATTTGGGGGCACACTTGAGAACAGCTCAAGGTGCAGTGGTTGGAAAACACTGCTCTGCAGTGATTGCTAGGTGGAGGCGGATGGTGTTGCTCCCATTTCCTGGGTGTATTCAGTTTCCTTGGCCTCGCAGTGTTCTCTTGGGACTGCAAGTCTGAGTAAACGTGAACATCGCAACCTCCACCTGTATTTGCATTACTAAAGGCTCCCATACACTATGCATCTTCGCCAAAGAGAGCGGCCTGATCCTTCCCGGGCAGCAAGAACGCATGCAGTATATTGAATGTGGTCCTTTTGCATACAGTATATCGAATGTGATCCCAGCAAGTGATACGACAAATCCTAAGTGCAGCCTTTCCGCTCTCCGGCTCCAAAGCGCGCGTATTAAATCGGAACCGGAGGTGACGCCCATGCAGAACTTCTCATGCGATTTATCAGACCGATCCATTGGAGCCTAATAAGTCCAAATCGCACAAATGCATAAGCACCTTAAAGATTGCATGTGCTATTCTGCTATGGGCAGCTAATGGGGTCTACACACCGGGCAATTTTCAGGGCATTTTCTAAGCGATCTCACTGAAGTGTGTATGTAGCAAATGGGTACAAACAGAATAGAGGCTACATCTGTCGGGGGGGGGGGTTCCCCCTGTGTTCCCCCTGTGTTCCCCCTGTGTTTCATTGTATAGTGTTATGCTATTTATAAGGGATGCGGTCATTTGGTCTACAGCATGATTGTAGACAGTCATATGGTTCTTTTAGCCAACATGTTGTGGGAGAATAAAATAGTGCACCGAGCGTAGCAAGGCACCGTGCCTGAAGCACAGCGAGCAATGCCAGAGGATGCGGTGCACTTTAAACTGTGTCCATGTCGACTGTGTTGACATTCAGGTAAAAAAAAAACCCTGCAAAACCCCATGTCGACCTTTTAACTGTCGACCTACACATTGTCGAACTAGTTACCTTTCGACCTAGAACCGTGTCGACCTAATGACTGTCGACCATCATTCTCTAGACCAAATGATCCCAACCCATTTATAAATTAGAAAGTCACATTGTGGTACATTATACACACAAGGATACATAGATCAGACAGCCCAAAAGGAACCTTTGCAATTTGTCTGGACCAATATGTAATATGTAGCACTTATCCTTGAAATCCACATTTCTCTAAAGACTGAGCAGGGCCCTTCTTCCTCTCTGTCCGGTATTTTATTACTGTTTTGTTAACAATTATATGTTGGCGCTGTATAAGTAAATGATAATGGATGTAATTATTAGCATAATTGCCTCTCCTAAGGGCAGAGTGGCAGTAATGCTACGTGTTTGACAAACAGAAGTTCCAGATAACTAAATATATGTACAATTTGGCCACGCACATGATTGGCTGTAAAGCTGTCAGGTGGTTGCTTTGCGATCAAGTTGAATGAATGAGCCAATTGTGGTGTTAATTGTATTTTTCCTGGTAGGGTCTGTTGCACAGTTTTGGGCAATAGTCATTTTGCTGATAAACAAAGGTTTTACCCGTGAGTCCATAACAATCACTCTATGACCACCCGGATATCTGATCGCCGCGTCCTGTTATCTGTCATACTATTTAGTGACCTCGTTAAGAGTCATTGTGAAAGGGGACGTAAGATAAAGGATGCAAAGCGAAATCCTTTTCTGTTATAAGACATTTAAACCTTGTTTTGTGTGTATTTGTTAATTATTATGGGGTTAGTGCTTAAAAAGGAAAAAATGTTAAAGTGCCCTAGCCTATATGGCTGTGATAGTAAAGCAGACCCATCAAAGATTTTGTTGTTTCCCCTCTCTTCTCCATTATCTCTTACTATTCTCTTAGAGCTCTCTTTTCAATCTCATTAAAGAGTGGCCCAGTGGCATGTGCAGGTGTGACATTGCACAAATATAGACGTAGTCAGATTCTTAAAATAAATAAATGGCAGGAGATCAGCTAGTCGCCACTATTATGTAAATATAACATTTGGAGCCGTTATAATGCATTATATATTGTGGAACCTATATATTATCTAGCTTTATTCATTCTGTCTTCGCTGGGCTCAGCAGACATTCAGCAGAGGACTGTATTATTGGACAGCAAACGCTGTTCATTACTCAGTACTATATCTTTTATTATTTGTCTACTTTTCCTGTTAGAATTGAACAGCACTGACCTGAAAGGATGCGTCAGCGAAAACAGTTTGAGCAGCAATGCCAGCCTGCCAAGCGTGCAGAGCTGCCGGAGACTTGGGGAGCGCAGGGTTGCCAGCTGGGCTGTCTCATTCGAACGACTTCTTCAGGATCCAGTTGGTGTTCGATATTTCACGGTAAGTGGAAACATTCAGACATATGGCGTTTTGGCTGTGTGAATATATTGCATGTGTAGGTCGGTTTAAATCAGTGATTTTCAACCTTTTTACCTTGTGGCACACTAAATAAGATTTTAAAGTTGCCAAGGCACACCATGAGATCCCCACAGGGCAAAACACATTGGTCCCCACAGGAAAAAAACAAACATATTGCCCCTTATATAAAAAAAAATCACACTGTTCCCCACAGGTAACACAAATAAAATACATTGGCCTTTTACATGAAAAGAAGAGACCAGTAAATAACTGTTGAACTGGTGGTGGTTGTAAATTGGTTTGGGTATCTCTAGATCTGAGGGCACACTTGAGAACAGCTCAAGGCACACTAGTGTGCCACGGCACAGTGGTTGAAAAACACTGGTTTAAATAGATGGCGCGTTCCATATTCCTGGCAGACCAAACTTCTTCATAGCAACATAAAATATATATATATATATATATATATATATATAACAAATATGGCATGGAAGCTAGCTGAACGTGTGACATGTATACCTTGCAGGCCTTATCCTTAAGGCTGCCATACACTAGTACAATTTTTGTCTGCATCGGGCCGATCTCAGTGTGTTTGACTGGAGATTGTACCTGCTGAACATAAAATCTATCGGATTGGACCCATCAACTGCACATCGCGGGTGCATTGTAGCACCTTCTCCCCGCAGCTGCCCGGGTGTCAAGTGCCAAATCGTAGGTGAGCCCTCCCGGGGAGCTCAGGGGTAATTGGGTCCGACTTGTCCTTAGGACAGGTCGGTCTAGTGTATGGGGGCCTTTGCACCTTAACTTTGAGACACATCCTATATGTACACAGAAACTTTTCAAAAATCAATGATGGACTAATGGGCACTTCCAATTTCAAAAATATATTAGTTATATTCACATATCCATCATCGGTCAAGGTCCATTTTAAAAGGTATAGTTTCAGTCTAAGATAATACATCCTGATGGGGTGTGTAGTATATTTTGTTAATATGCTTGGTGTATCAACATTGACCAAATGAGATTCATCACGAAATATCAACATGATTCGAATGTCAGCAAAATAACTGTGGGGTCTAGAAATGACTTATAAGGGAGGGTCCTAGCTGCAGAGAGAGCGAGAATGCAGGTGCACTGTTCACTCATTACTAATTACATATTATGCAACTAAATAGAGTTGATTTGCATAATCTTGGTCCAGGTTGTGAGCTTACCCACCATATCCAGGTAACTTTACCATCGGGTAAGTCCCTAACATTCTAATAGTTCAAGTCCGAGTGTTGGACACTCCTAAGCCAGTCCAACCGAAACGCAGAGTGTTAGACTGAGACGCACTACACAATGTGTACTCGGCAACATCGCCTACGAGAAGACCCGGCGGAAGAGGCATCATCGAGGATGCCATCATCTACTGAGCCCTGGCCATGCTGCATTCAGCAGCATTGCCCTCGCTAGCAGTGTCTTCTGTCTGTCCGGGCTGACGGAGGATGTTTCTGACAGCGCACATAAGCACGACCTAGTGGGTACACAGTATGCCCCATATGTCTGTCCGATGTGCCAGATCGGGCCACTTCTTGCCAGTGTCAGTGTTACAGGGGTGAAAAATGTTACATGTGCTATGGTGTGGTATGACTGGCCGATGGTCGGTATTCCGATGGTTAGTATACAGACATCGGAATCCCAAATGCAGTTCTTCGACAGGGAGGTAATTGCAAAAAATACCTTTTCATGTACACTGCGATTGCCACAGGTTCTATTCTCCCTCTATGGGGGTCGTGAACCCCAACGAGGGAGAATAGCCCATTACTCGGGATCCTACTGGATCTGTCGGCCATCATCCGGCACCCCTACAAGTGTACATGCAAATGCACAATATAGGATATACAGTTGTGCTCATAAGTTTACATACCCTAGCAGAATTTGCGATTTTCTGGCCATTTGTCAGAGAAAATGAATGATAACTCACAAACTTCTTTCACTCATGGTTAGTGGTTGGGTGAAGCCATTTATTGTCAGACAACTGTGTTTACTCTTTTTAAATCATAATGACAACAGAAACTACCCCAGTGCTAGACATCTCTCTAATGACGCAATACCGGAATTGTACACAATTCATTTTGAGTTGGCAGCTGCCCTATGTATTATTCTGGAACACCGCTAAACCTTTAACAGGGTCTCCTCTTCATCTGCATGTTTCGTGACACAGAAATATACATTCACACTATGCAAGAAATGAGCAATCTCTCGCCTACTGTCGCCATACGCCCAACATTTCCCTCAGTCCGTCCTTAGCAGGGAAATGATCGGCTGAACAGGTTCCATTGTCTTCCCCTCTTACTATTTCTATACTAGAAAGAGAGTGTGACTGCAACACTGCCAGCCCCCGCCCCGCACATGGCTATCTGATTACACTGCTGAGACTTTATCACGGACGTTAGCAGCGCTAGGCTCCCCGCCATCTCCCTTCCGAAATGAAACCATAGAGAGGGGGCAGGTATTGTAACCTGTTCAGCTGAACAGCTGAACATATACCTTTCCCAATGCGCTCCTTGCTGCTGTATGCTGTGCTATCTGCGGAGGGGGTGGAGATGGTGGTGGGTACGCTACAATAGGCAGGGAATGTATTATGTTAGGGTTTACTTTTTAAGAATTAAGCCGTCACCGTATTATAAACCACCATCCAATCCGCTCCTAACTGCCATGTCACCGGCTGTGTTTGAAAAACGACAGGTAGGAGCTGATTGGTTGGTAGTTTATATCTCTACATTTTATCACTTTTCAAGGCATAGGGGGTGATTCTGGTTTAATCGGTCCCCCGCGCGTTGGGATTTGCCCATGGGAATGCCCAGCGTTTCATGGCCATTCACCCCTGAAAACGCTAGGCGTTCTCATGGTAATTTGCCAAGGGTGCGGGGGACAGGCAGCTGATGTCCGCAGATGTCAGACGCACGTTCGCTTCCCGCACAGGGCGCTTGCGGATCTGAATCACCACAGAGGCGTCTCAGATCTGTGCGCACAGGAGAAATCATTTCTATGTTCGCCGACCATTGAATGATTTTCTCCCCCGCCACCCAAGGCTTCGGACGGGATCACGGCGTGCGAGAGGGGGGTAGGCAGCGTCTGGGGGACTCGCAAGGCTGAGAATATCAACCAGAATAACCTCCTTCGTACATTTCGCCCTTAGACTATAGCGTAATCTTGATTAAACACAAACTGCATTTTTAACGTTTATAATTATGTCCGTAATCAACTGCTGCATTTGTGTCTCAGACGATCTCACCCCATTGTGTATATAGAAGCTCTGCGGACCTTTGCCTAAATGTAATATGCCTGTGTGTTGTCTGCTGCAGGAGTTTCTAAAGAAGGAGTTCAGTGAGGAGAACATCCTGTTCTGGCAATCCTGCGAATATTTCAGCCGCGTTCCTGCCCATGATAAAAACGAGGTAGGTCCCTTAGTCAGTGGCTGCTGATTGTGTTCAGTATGTATATCTGACTGTCTATCTTCTGGGCAGATATAAGGGTCTGTCCTAATAACCCCGATGTGTGCGGATGATTCGCCAAATTTCAGTGAATTCGGTCATGCGAAGGGTGCACGTTAGGGGTAATTCGGGTGCCGTTTTCAGCGTTAAAACGGCACCCGAACGGCAACTCGCACCCTGTTCATTTAAGGTATCCTCTTTCCGCCAAGGTCTCTGCATCCGTTTGCAGAGGACAGTATTTGGTAATGGTGGATGCTGATGAGATCACGGCCTGTCCGTTCTCTCCCTAGTGATGTCACGGCTTCCTGGTGTGTTGATTGGCTGTGGATGGGTCCTGCTATGTGTATATCAGCGAGACTTAATGTAACCGTGCTTTTATTGTCTGCCCGCAGCTGTCGTTCCGAGCCCGGGAAATCTTTAATAAGTTTTTAAGCAGCAAGGCCACCACTCCTGTGAACATCGACAGCCAGGCTCAGCTGGCCGACGACATTCTTAATGCGCCTCACCCTGATATGTTCAAAGAGCAGCAACTCCAGGTAACCGTTCTACGTTTGCATTCATTAAAGCACCTGTCTTCATACATCCTCTATGCTCCGTGTAGGAGAGATCCTGCCCAGTGGCGTAACTATCATTTTTTTCTCCCCCCCCCCCCCCCAAGTACAGTTAACCCCCCGTGCCTTACCCCTCCTGCGTCCGCCGCTGGTCTTGTCTGTCTGCGGTTCCGTCCCGGCTCTCCTGGCTCCTGCTGTTAATGAAAAGGGACACTCACAAAATGGCTGCCCACATACTGCAGACCGTTTTTAAGATGCTAGAGGAGGCTGCTGCCTCCTCTAGCATCTTAAAAAACTGTCTGCTGTATGGGGGCAGCCATTTTGTGAGTGTCCCTTTTCATTAGCAGCAGGACTCGGAGCCACGAGTGCCGGGACGGGACCGCACTGATGCGGCAGTAGGAGGTCATGGCAGGCGGCAGTGGGTAACAATAGCCCCGCAGACCCCCCCCCCTCCCCGGCGCCCACACTTTCTAAGCGCCTCCCCGCCACCGCTGGGTCTGCGGGGCTATTGTTACGCCACTGATACTGCCTGATTGCTGGCAGATTGTGCTCAGTAAGCTTTCAGCGTGGTTTGGGTTGGTGCACATTTAGTGTCCCAGGGAGCTCCTGTCCCATTTTATACTCATTACCATATATTAGCATAACCACACCGCTATACACTGCATGTGCCATGGAGCCCTGGTAACCATACCTTGCAAGCACTTAAAGGATATTGAAGTGAATATACTTGTCATAAGGTGACTTCTCCCAGATTGTCTTCATTTGTCTTACATAAACCCTACTCGAGAAACATTTCAAATACAAATTTATTATTTTTACTAATATAACTTTTCCATAAAGCAAGATGTATTTTGGGATTTTTTTGGCAATGAAAGAATTATTGAAAATTTTAATCGGGGAGGTGTGACCCCAAAGACAGGTGCTGATTAGTCCCCTAAGACAGCTATAGGGACAGTGACTGTATCCCTATTTAGGAATTACTCTTATCTGTTAACATGGCACAAGGATCTGTTGAACTCTGGCCAGAGACCCCCACAAAGTTTTGCTAATTGGTGGGAGAGCAGATGATTATTAATTACTATTCACCCCTGTTTGTTTCCCCAGCCCCTCTAGAACATTAGCTCATGCGAGAGGGCCCTTGTCGTCATCTTTGTCACTAAGGGGCCCATTTATTATTGGTCCGCATAGACAGCACGATCTGGGCGGCATTTACCGCCCAGGAGTGCATTGCAATATGCAATCCTTTTGGATGAATGTATCAACCAGGAAGGGACTGGGGTTGTGAATGGGAACCCTTCTCTGTGCTCTGTTTCGCTGGTCGTGTGCAGTTAGCGCTGGCACCTGGCCGACCTCGCCGGCAGGTTTGTAGAATAAAATAAAGTTCTATATTGAATTATTATTCTTCCTGACATTACTGTAGGTTACTAGCTCCGCTTTGCCCTCCTCTCCTCCATAGATACTTGATAAATCATTTTCATGTGTGATAAATTAATATTCATGAAGGTTCTAGACTGATATCTGTGACAGCAATGTGGTGATCTGATGAACTATAAAGATTACACATGATTTGTTCCTTCTGCAATAGGTCTAGATACGCACGCCACATGGGCAGATCAGTGCAGTGTGGTGTACATAAAGTGACCCTGGTTTGGTCGGGCTATGGCGTTCCGTGACCGATATTTTACCATCCCATAAAGCAGTCCATAGTAACTAGCAATGCGGGGTGGTGCAAATGGCTTTTGTGATATTTGTGATAATCGTTCTAAGAAAAGTCTTTTTTTTTTTTTTTCCTTTCTTGCCGGGACCACCAGATCTTCAACCTGATGAAGTTTGATAGTTACACCCGATTCCTGAAGTCTCACCTGTACCAGGAGTGTATGCTAGCGGAAGTGGAGGGGCGCTCGCTGCCTGACCCCCAGGAGATACCGAGCAGCCCGACCTCAAAGCATAGCGTCAGCTCTGACCGTTCCAACATCTCTACCCCTAAGAAGGTATCCTCATTTATATCTCCTACATATACCGTCGGTGAGGGCTCTGTGCATCATGTGGTCTGTTTGTGTGTCTCACCATATTCCTGTGGTTGAACGTTTGGTGATCTGGCTGTTCAACAGCCCTTTTAAGCAGCACAGTGTTATTATATATAATTATATGTCTCCGTTTTTCTTTTCTTTTTCTTTTTTTTTTTTTTTTTTTTCTATAAATGTATTATTTAGATGTGATTATCTGCTGTAAATGATGCCCAGTTTCTGAAATGTTAAGATGTGTGTTCCGCGCTAGGTAAAGGGTTAATAAGAAAAGAGCCCTAATGGATGATTGAGTGAACACCTAAAAATAAAATACTGGTTAAAATTTATGATTTCTTTTCATAAAAACCAGTGTTTACGCTCCTTTTGGGAGATCAGTGTGGAAAAGTTCCAGGTTCCAGCACTATCCCTGGTCTTACCCTGTAGAGGCAGAGGTATTCCTCAGCCAAAGGACGGCTGTCCACTGTGCCGATGTTGAGCTCTGGACGGCTAGCAGGGGATTGCCGCAAATGGGCTGGATGATGTTACCACTAGGAGCGGGCAGGTGCAGGGACTTGCAGGCACCTGTGTCCAATATTGCACTCTGAGCGGCTAGCGGGGATTGCCCCGAACAGGCTGGGTGATATCACCGCTAGGGCCGGGGAGCAGGCAGGTGCAGAGACTTGTGGGCAGCTATGTCCGACTTGAGCGGCTAGCGGGAATTGCTGTGATTCGGCTTGTTGATGTCACCGCTAGTCTGGGGAGCGGGCTGGTGCAGAGACTGACGGGCGGCTGTGTTCGAAGAATCCCTTTGTGTCTAGGTCAACAGTCACTTGGGCGACCACTAATGGTCAACAGTGACTAGGACGACACCTTGAAATGGTTGATCTACCATAGGCCAAGATTGAATTTGTGGACCCAGGGACCGCATACCATTTCAGCGTACACCATGGAACCACTTGGCCCATCTAGTCTGCCCTAATACCCCATGCTGTAGATGCTGGACCACCATGTCTGAGGGGTATCTCAACAGAGAAGCAAATTGTCCACACCACTAGCCGAACGCTATAGCCGGATCATAAAGACCTTTTATGCCCCTTTCAGACCACACTTTTTACCCGTTATTTTGCAGTTTTTATACCGTTTTAAAATGGTAATTTGTGCAGTCTGTAAGGTGCAGAGTGAATTTACCGGTTCTATTGAACTGGTATTTCTAAACTGTAATAAAGCAGGGTCCTACCCATTTCAGACTCGTTTTTTTTTTTTTTTCATCCATGGTTTTCTATGGGTTAAAACGTGTTCACTGTTGTGAAGGAACAAAAACTGCATTGAAATACCGTTTAAAGACATGCGGTGTGAAAGGGTTTTTAGCTGGCAGATCCGTTTTTCGAAACGTTTTAAAATACCTGGTCAAAGCCAGTTTTGCGGTCTGAAAGCAGCATTATTCCTTTGTGGTTAGAGCCGCTTGGCCTGACTTGTGTTTCTTGTGCACACATTACAGCAGTTCAGTAAAAAAAACAAGTCTGGGAGATCTCTAAATGAGGAGTCGGGAGGGGAGGATGACAACGAGAGAAAGAAGAGAGGGACTTTCTTCTCCTGGTCCAGAAGTAAGAGCATGGGGAAATCTCAGAAGAAGAGAGAGAATGGCGACATCTCTAACGGTAAAAATAAAGAAGCTAGATTAAGAAATGTGCCCAGATACTGTGTTCTAGGTGTTGTACAAATGATGTTGACTTTGTGACATTTTTTTAATGTTCTCTTACAACTTTTATTAAATTAGTCGCGTTCTCTTACTGGCTTCTTAATAACCTTTTTAACCATATCTTTATTATCGGGAAGAAAACTCTACTTTTATGATCTGATGTGACACTCGACTGTCACATTGGTGTGATGCAAATGTGCATTGATTGATGGTGTGAACACATGGAGAGAGGAAAACAGCAATTCTTCTGGTGAAACCAGGCTTTTCCACGTCACTGTCCCAAGGATACTCTTACATTTCCCTTTTTAAAGGGATTCTTAACCTCAATAACTATTTCATACCGCATGAAGCTTGTGGACAGTAGCATCCTTTAATTCAGTGTCTGTGTCTTATTGTTAACGAGATCAGGCAAGAAGACGTCCTGTGATGTGATGTATTGCATTTGATGCTCCTAGTGTCTCCCTGGTGTGTCAGGAAGCCTGATAAGACACAAAACATCTTCCTGTGATATATTCCTAGCAAATTCAAAATTCATCATTGAAAATAGAGTTTGGGTCTACTCTTCATGGAGGTAGAGGCCCTCAATAAGGAACGGCAGTCACTGGATTTATATTATTCCATTAATGTCTTCTTATGCTGCCCATACACTTGTGCGATCGGATTCGATGCAACATCGCAGTGCGATGTCCATCGAACCCGATCGCATCTTGTGGTGCTAAAGTGCCCCCTTTGCAGCACCCGATGTCGCATGCCATCATGAGATGGCACATCGGGTGCTGGAAGAGCGATCTCAGCCAATCACGAGTGTTGCACAGTGTTTTAAACACTTCTGCCGCCTCCGCTGACTGACCCCCGCCACCCGCTAGCACTACTTCTTGCGCTACATAACGCCGCCGTCTCCCACGCCGCCAGCGGTCCCTCCGGCCCCCTCTCCCCATCCGCCCCCCACCAGTGGATTGCATTTAGAATCGCATGTGGTTAAAAACCGTGGTTTTTCAGAATATTTCGGGTTTTTTGTTTGTTTGTTTTTTTTGTCCCCCCAGCCCCTTTTTTCCCATACTTACCTCGTCCCCAATGATGTCCACGGCGGCCTCCGCGCAGGCGACCCGGTGACGACTTGGCCTGTAATATAAAATAAAAGTTGTGACAATGAAAGAATAGTGATGTCAGTGTAGAGTGTGTGTTTTAGATCTCGCCCTGCTCCTGTCTGGGCGTTCTGCTGTCACGCAGCATTATCCTGCTGGCCGGGCGGTCTCCGAATCTGCAGCTGACCGTTGTCTGTAACTATTTTCCTGGCAGATTGTTCTGTTATCAATGGGGTCCCCAGCAGGAGACGGGAATCGCAAGGCTCTGTATCCTCTTCAGCCAGTCTCGAGATGATTCATTGTGGCAGTAATGGCAATGTGCTGGAGGTAAGGATCACATTAAGAATCCTAATTGTTTTACAAGGCAGAAAATCTGATCAATCGTTTTGACATCAGGCGCTACATTTCTACCCTTGTAACTGCTGTTATACGCATCTTATCACCGTGATGGATGCTTGTGACATTTCTAAACGTGTGGCTACATAGGGGGGTTAGTTAGTTTAGCCAGGAGATAGTGTATGTGTCTGCGATATTTGGTGGAGCTGGCCAGATCATTTACCCTAAGAACGTATGCTAGGCTGTAGTCTCCAAAATATTCCCTTTTATTTGTGTCCGTTATCACTGAATTTCTAGACACTTTAGTTTGGCCGAAGGGGGGGGGGGGGGGGGGGCAAAAGCCTCTTTTCATTGTCCCACTGTCAATCTAATGCTCATGAAACCATCCTCTCATTTATCTAAAAGCCACTGGCAATGGTTAGGCGTTTTAGTTGAATTAGGGTAGAGACGGCCCATAACATTTTATGCATCATCAGTCTTCTCTGTGCGTGTGGCTCTGGTATGCAAATTAGAAAGCTTTCTCAGCTGCGCCCCTTGTGGTAATATTGTGAACATCCGCACCAAACCAATCATTCAATTAGCGGCCAGTTCCGTACATTCAACGTGGTTAACTTAACGCACGTATCATGCAGTATTTTTTACGTGTGCACTCCCACGATACGGGGTATAGAATTAGAAATGGCACATTATAAATGTATAGCACATTTTTATCTCTTTGTAACATTTTTATATCTTTTAGGGGTTTTTTTTCCCCTATTTAGGAGGTACAAACTATAAGATGCATTAATTCCCATTCACAGCTACATTAGGGATTAATTGAATAGCAAAAAACGAACTTTCTGGAGGTTTTTTTTTTTTTTTTTGACCCGCAGTCAGGTTATTGCGGCCAAATTATTTAGAAACATCCTGGTTTAGATCTGTTGGCTCCACTAACCAACTTCAGTAATCCCATCATGTCCCACCATTACAAGCCTGCACGCTGTGTAGCTTTACTCCGCCGGATACGGCCAATTAGCCATGTTTGACTCTCTCCGGTTCCGCCGTCTGCACTTACTTATTACCGTGTCCCGTTTCTATCTTCTCCAAAGTTCGAATCATCGAGAGTTTCTTCTTCTTCGGACAAATCCCCCAAGCACTGTTACATCGCCATGCCAGACGGCTCATCCTGTGCCATGGCCGTGAAAACTGGCTTTTCCATTAAGGAAATCTTGAGCGGCTTGTGTGAGAAACACGGATTCAACATCGCTGCGGTGGATCTATTTTTAGTCGGAGGCAGCAAGGTACAGTATTGTATTTCTATCCCGTCCAGAGTGTTTGATTCTGTTGAATAGATAATGCGATGTCTCTTTCCACCTTACCCCCCTCAGTCTCAGACACACCGGCTGCGGCGCGCTCTTTGGCTGGGCCACCGCTTACTGTTGCTTATAGCGCAGGGAAGGAGTTAAACGACTTGAGCTTATTATAGGGTCCTGCACAAGCAGAAGCGTGCAGGCGGCGTCATACCTCCCTGCCTCTCCCATGTGTAATTTATTGGATGTTTCTGTTTTATTTTCTCTCCGCATGTAATGAAGCCTCTGGTTCTCAGCCAAGACAGCAGCATTCTGGAGTCCCGGGATCTAAGAATAGAGAAACGGACTTTATTCCGGTAGGAAAAACAAAATGAATCTAACAAAATGTAAATCTGGGCGGCAGAGAGACTTTTTTTCCATTGCAGACCCTCCTGGCAGCCAGGATTCCGTTCCGGGTTGTATAATAAATGTGTGTCATTGTGAGAGGCTGCGATATGTGGTCTGCAACCTCCATACTCTTCCAGCGATGGCTGCTGCAGTGTATAGGTACGGGGCTGTAAAGGTCTGTGCATAGAACCCTTATAATCGCAGCAGGGTTCCACACTTCGTTCTCATAGATGACTAACCTGGCTCCGGTCCTCTCATTGTGCAGCTGTGTGAAATAACACACGCTTGCTTGTTTTCATGGAGCATTGTAGTCAGCATCTGACCATTAACCCCGTGTGATCCCGTGTCCATTTAAATGGGCATTATTAAAACTTGTAATGCGTAGACCGATGACGGAGAACCGTGGCAGCTGTTGTTCAAATACACATCCCAGCATGCCCTGCAACAGTTTTGACACGGCCAGATAGAAAAACCGTTGCAGGGCATGCTGGGATGTGTAGTTCAATAACATCTGGTTCCCCAACACTGGTGTAGACTGTATTAGGATTACGGTTGCCGTTTTAAATCCCACTGTTCGTTTGAATGTACGGAAATACTGTGAACCTTTTCCGTCAGATGGTGGAGTATCTAATCAGAATGAATCGCAATGTTTTGGTGTACGAGCTACAATTAGTTATGTACTAAAAACCAAAATTACTAAACCATATTCGTTAATCTGCTTTACTGGTGTCATCACTGGGGTAAACCGAAAACATGCAATAGGTCATAAAATGTTAATGCCAGATACTCTAGAACAAGGTTGGGGACCTTTGGCCCTCCAGCTGTTGTTGGACTACACATCCCAGCATGCCCTGCTACAGTTTTATTATTTGGCCGTGCTTAAACTGTTGCCGGGATGTGTAGTACAACAACAGCTGGAGTGCAAATGGTTCCCCATATCTGCTCTAGAAAGTTTAGGTCTGTAAAAGGAAAATAGGTCCTCATTCCAAAGAGCCTACAATCTAATTGCCTATATGGAGGCATACAGAAAAAGGATATCCAGTGGTAGAGTTTAATCCCAAAGAAAGAGGCTTCTAACACAAAACACAGTTTAATTTATTTATGTATTTTTTTTATTTTTTTTCCAGCTTGGATCTTGTACCAATTAACAGATCAGTGGGACTGAAAGCCAAACCTACAAAGCCAGTAACTGAAGTCTTGCGTCCAGTTGTGGCGAAGTACGGGCTGAACCTTAGCGAGCTGGTAGCGAGGCTTGTAAGTACTGCGGCCTCCCGTCTACACGAACGCCACCATTGTGCTGCGTATCCCTATATATTGACTATATTGTGGGGTTATAACTGTGATAGAAGTGTATCTTCTTCCGACACAGCGTTTTGTATCCAAGTATACGCGGCTGCCTCGATTTAAAGCTTTCTACATGTTACAGAGGCATTTAGTCAGGTGACCATTAACCGTCATTCTGCCTAATGGAAAGATCTGGTCTTTAGCATTGAGATTGGTCATATAGAATGTTCTAGCAGTCTAGTTGTAGCATTGTCTTGTCGCATTGTCCTATTAGTATACGGCTGTAAGGTCGACACATCCAATGATCAAGCACTGAAATACGTTGAAATGCCTATGGTCGACATGGATTGAAGCTCAACAAAAGGTTGACATGGGGGTTTCACTTTTTCTTTGTGCCGACATGTGTCGACTAGGCTGTGGAGGGAGAATAGAATAGTGTGCCCAGTGTAGCGAGGAACCGTGCCCGAAGCATGGTGAGCGCAACGGTGCCATGTGAGAGGATGCGGTGCACCGATATAGGGTCAATTTCCACATTCGGGAGAAAAAAAACGAAGTGAAAAACCCTTGTTGACCTTTTGACTGTCGACCTGGCCAATGTCAACCTAACGCAGGCCGTAAGCTTAAGTGGCCCGCCCTCCCACCTGGCGATCTCCGCGGAAGATATGTAAGGGAGTCTCGCATTGGGTGGTGACGCGGATGGGAGCGCGACAGGCGTCCAGCAGCAGTTAATCTGCGGCGTCCGGAGCACGGGACGGGGGAATCAAGGTACTGGCCCCCAGAAGGATTTCATGCATTTAAAATGGCCCGGGTAACAAAAAAGGTTCCCCACCCCTGCTGTAGACCGTTCCTTTGCGCACCGTCATAGGCTGCTGCAGAGTCTGCTCCGGAGTGTTTTAGAGGGGTAATGTACCAATCAGCTTCTAACTGAAAAATAACAGGAGCTGATTGGTTGGTATCTTATCTCTCTCCAAGGTTTTATACGTCCGTCGGTTAGCACTAATGACGTTAAGATGAAATACAGAGTGTCACAAGCCTTCATCAGTCCAGTACTGCCGGCCTCCTGCCTATACTGGCCCGATACACCTGCACGTGTCCGCTTCATGCAGGTGTGACCCCGGTAACCTCAGCGCACGTGCAGCCGAAGCCGACCAGAGTCCCATCATCCATTAGGCTAATAGCGGTGGTGGTGGAGTTTTTTTTTATATATAATCTTTTACCTTAAAAACCTATGAAAGGAAAACCAAAGTATTTTGTGCTGTCACTACAGAGCGGGGAGCAGGAACATCTAGATTTGGGGGTCCCCATCTCCACCTTGGATGGGCAGAGAGTTGTACTGGAAGAGAAGGAGAACTGTAGAAGTAAAGGTGAGTCCGAGAAATTGTCTGCAAACAACAATAAAACCTGCCGTGTTAGCACCGACCTGATACAGTATATCCATAGGTCGCCCTTTACTATAATATGGAAATGTTTTGTGTTTTATTTGTGCTTTTCTCCTATTGTGGAGACTGGTATGTGCTGGGAGGAACTGGGCAGGAACAAGGTCACGTTCCCGTAGGTCTCCGTCATTGTACGCGTTACATATTGCAGGTTCAGCCTTGAACAGGAGCTTATGCTGTAGTCAGTTATTGTTCTTTTTGTGGGGCTAACCTTTATTTTTATTTTACTGTTTGAGTTATAACTTAGAGCTTTTACTTGATTGCAGACAAAGGGAAGGCAGCGGCCATCAAATCAACGCAGGCAGTCGCAAACTCCAGAAATCATACATCCACGGTAATTATTTCGCCAACAAAATATTTGTATTTTCATTTGAAAATCGATGTTTTCTTATACTAATATGTGCTTTGCTGCTGTTAGTGTTCTTTATGCCTTAGGCTGCTGTTCAATCACCCCCAAATAAACAGTATGCAGTCATTAGGTCTACAGTGTCTAGGTTGGCAATTCAAAAGGTCAACCACTATTGGTCAATGGTCAAAAAGTCGACCTGAAAAAAATCGACTCAAGTTTTTTATTTTAAAAAAATTGAGTCGACAGGTGCTATTTCATACCCTACCATCTGCTACGGCATGGAATAGTGTGCCGAGGCACCGTGCCTGAAGCATGGTCAGCGCAAGCGGTACACATAGACTGTGTCCATACCGACCTATGTTGACATAGACACCAAGAAACATGAAAAACTCATGTCAGCCTTTTCCATGTTGGCCTTTTGTCCCTGTCGACCTTTTGACTGTAGTCCTAGACCTTGTTGATTGAATATACCATAACTACATAAGCATCTGGTGCAAAAAAAACGGAAAAGATTTTTCCCGTTTTATTTTTTTATGTTTTTAACCCCTTCCCGACATTTGACGTATATATACGTCATGGCCGGGATGTACTTCCCGACACATGACGTATATATACGTCATGACTTTAAACTGTCACCGCGTCTAGGGACGCGTTGACAGAGGGACGATGTCTGCTGTCCCTGACAGCAGACATGTCCCAGCATGCCCAGGGGGGGGCGGCGATGCCTCCCCCCCGTCGGCGATCGCTGCGATTGGCTGTTCAATGTGAACAACCAATCGCAGCGTTTTCCTGTGTTACCGGCTAATCAGACGCGAATCTGACGCTCGGTAACACAGGGATCAATCACCGCCGGGTGTGAGGGGGCGTGAGGGGGTCACCGGTGATGACCACACCTCACCCCACCTGCCCCCAAGGCTGTGATTGGTCCGACGGACCAATCACAGCCATGGCGCGTGATTTAAACTAACGGTGACTGCGCTGCAGACTCAATTCCGGTCTGGAATTGCGTGCAGAGCGGTCACCGACCAATCTGTCATGATATACATACCTGATCCTTGCCTGATACTTACCTGATCACCGCTGGTAGCGTGCTGCCAGCAGCTGGATGCTTCCTGGATCTTGTCACTTCCTGTGTGCTGCTGCTGCAGTGTCATATAGTGACAGATAGTGACAGATAGTGACAGAGAGTGCTATATTTTGTGTCTGCTGCCCCCCCCCCTTTTGTGCTGATCAGTATATCTGTGCTGATCAGCAACTTTTTGGGGGTGCAGGGTTTTTTTTTTAATATATATACCTGTCAGTTGCACCAAAGGTTGTGCTGCCTGTGCAACTGACTGCTGCCCCCCCTGCTGCCCCCCCTTTTGTGCTGATCAGTATAAATTAACTGATCAGCAACTTTTTGGGGGTGCACCCACCATTCATTCCACCAGAATCTGAGCTGCAAAATCCAAAAATCACTCCTTCCCTTCTGAGTCCTGCCATGCACCCAACTGGTATTTTTTGGTCACATATGAGGCATTGCCATACTCGGGAGAAATTGGGGCACAGATTTTGGGGTGCTTTTTCTCCTTCATACCTTGTGAAAATGAAAAATTTTGAGCCAGAACTGCATTTTTGTGTAAAAAATTTAATTTTTCATTTGCACAGCCCAGTTGTATCAAAATTGGTGAAACCCCTGGGGGTTTGAAATGTACACTAAACCCCTAGTTGAATTCCCTGAGGGGTGTAGTTTGCAAAATGGGGTCACTTGTGGGAGGGTTCCACTGTATTGGTGCTTCGGGGGTCTTGCTAATGCGACATAGCACCCACCAACATTCCACCAGAATCTGTGCTGCAAACCCCAAATATCACTCCTTCCCTTCTGAGTCATGCCATTTTTTGGTCACACATGAGGCATTGCCGTACTCGGGAGAAATTGGGGCACAGATTTTGGGGTGCTTTTTCTCCTTCATACCTTGTGAAAATGAAAAATTTTGAGCCAGAACTGCATTTTTGTGTAAAAAATTTAATTTTTCATTTGCACAGCCCAGTTGTATCAAAATTGGTGAAACCCCTGGGGGTTTGAAATGTACACTATACCCCTAGTTGAATTCCCTGAGGGGTGTAGTTTGCAAAATGGGGTCACTTGTGGGGGGGTTCCACTGTATTGGTGCTTCGGGGGTCTTGCTAATGCGACATAGCACCCACCAACATTCCACCAGAATCTGAGCTGCAAAATCCAAAAATCACTCCTTCCCTTCACCTGTCATGCACCCAAATGGTCTTTTTTGGTCACATGTGAGGCATTGCCGTACTCGGGAGAAATTGGGGCACAGATTTTGGGGTGCTTTGTCTCCTTCATTCCTTGTGAAAATGAAAAATTTGGAGCCAGAACTGCATTTTTGTGTAAAAAAAATAAATTTTTAATTTTCACTGCCCAGTTGTACCACAATTGGTGAAACCCCTGGGGGTTTGAAATGTACACTATACCCCTAGATGAATTCCCTGATGGGTGTAGTTTGCAAAATGGGGTCACTTGTGGGGGGGTTCCTAACTATTAGCATCTTATGGTGCCTAGAAACCTACATGGTGCCTAAAAAATAATCTCATAAAAAGGAGGCTCCAAAATCAAGTAGGTGCTCCTTCTATTATGAAGCCTATGGTTTGGTCAACGTGCACACTAGGGCCACATATAGGATATTTATGAAAACAAAAGAATTGGGGGAATCAATTTTTAGTCACATTTCTCTAGTAAAATCTACTGTGTTCCTTAGAAAAATGTATTAAAATTGCAAATCTGCAAAAAAAATGAAATTTTGAAATTTCACCTACGCTTTGTTTTAATTCCTGTGAAACACCTAAAGGGTTAACAAACTTCCAAAATGCTGTTTTGAATAATGTGAGGGGTGCAGTTTTTGAAATGGCATCATTTATGGGGGTGTCTCACATACAAGTCCCTCAAAGTCACATCAGAACTGAACTGGTCCCTAAAAAAATCAGTGTTTGAAATTTTCTTGAAAATTTGAGAATTTGCTATTCATATTTTAAGCCTCCTAGTGTCCAAAAAAATTAAAAGGAGGCTGAAATAATGATGGAAACATAAAGTAGACATATGGTCTATGTTAGTTATTAACTATTTTGAGTGGTATGATTATTTGTCTCACAAGCAGAAAATTTAACATTTTGAAAATTGCTAAATTTTCAATTTTTTTACGACATTTTGGTATTTTTCACAAAAAAACACAGACTGTATCGACCAAAATTTACCACTAACTTGAAGTACAATGTGTCACGAGAAAACAATCTCAAAATCACTGGGATAAGTAAAAGCAAAAAAAAGTTATCCCCACTTAAGTGAGACATGTCAGATTTGAAAAAAAGGGCTCTGTCAGGAAGGCAAAAACATGCTGCGTCAGGAAGGGGTTAAATTTCCTTCTCTATCCAACGTGGTCCCCCGGCAAAACATTTTTTGACGTAAATACACCGGTTCAATGAAACGTGTTTTTGCTAGAAACGGCCCTATTTTCTGGGATATGGTAAAACAACATTCCCGATAAGCCGCAGCTCATTTTGGCTCATAGTGGTTAGATAAATAGCGCCCCTTCCCGATTGCGAATAATGAAATACTGGCCCTAGATCTCTAGGGGCGAGATGTATCAATGTTTGGAGAGAGCTAAAGTGCCGACCAATCCTCTATCTGCCGTATTACAGGCTTTGTATGAAAAATAACAGCAGTTTGAATTTAAAAAATGCCAGGAGGTGATTGGCCGGAACGTTCTCTCTCCAAGCTTTGATGCATCTGCCGAAATGTCTTTGACGATTTGATGCTAAATCACAAAAACCATTTTGCAAGTTGTCCGATCGCTTACCGGATTTATACACCAGCGCAGCAGCCTGTCACGCCGTGATAGATATAGGCAATTTCTCAGTTGCACAAATATACTCTCATGAACTTCAAGCTATTTATTAATGGTGAGACTAGAACTTTGGTGAGAATGTAATCACTCATTCGCGGGAATATTATTTTTTTAGACCGTTCTGAGAAGGAAATGCTGCTTTTGTTCTTTGTTATGAGATTCCTTAAAGCTTCATCTGAGGCAGCGGGGTAGATAAATGGCTGCTATACGGGGCCTCACTGTATGACCGGGTAGCTCACTGTCTCTGACCTTTCTGTAGGTAGAAGATCGGCCGCTGGTAAAATCCGCCTCCATCAGACTGAAGGGAGAATACGGGAAAGGAACCAAAGATCTTCGCGTGTCGAGGAAGGATGACGCGGTTTTGAGGATGGGCAGAAAAAATCAGCATAAAATTAATCTGGACGAAGCAGAAGGTAAATGTTTGAATTGGCTGCATTTATAACTGCTGCAAAGATTGTATGCAAATGCTGCAGGAGGCGTCTTGTGTAAAAGTGCGTCTGCCAGCTGACTTCTGGGATCCCGCTGCTGCATCTGAGGACAAAGCGTCAGATCATCCGCGTTAATCTTGGTCTTCTGAGTAACCCTCAGCTTACTTGGGATGCACAGTATATTCATGCAGCTCAGCTGGGTCCAAGAATGCAGCCATTGGCTTCAGCGCGGCCAGAAACTAAGGGTGACATGCCCGTCTCTGCCCCTGCCACCCACCGAACAGCCACAGCCTGTCATCTATGGTGCCGGTTGGAGGCACGGCATGTAATCTCACAGAACGACGCACAGATCTCACCATCTGGCAAACGTACAACTCTAAGGACCCATACACACTGGGCGATTTTGAGCTGAAAGCTGCTCAAAACAGCAAGTTTTAACGGCTTTCAGCTCAAAGCCGCCCAGTGACGGACAGCTGTACGGTTGTTTTAGGAGTCCTACACTCTTCCGTATTCTACTAGCAGTGAGAAACTGGGGAATGTTTAAGGTATTTTCTATGGAAGAAATCTAGGACCTTTATTCCGGTTGACTTGCCCGCCCGCCACACGCAGTGCCAGTCGCTCCCTTCCTCGTACGCCGCGGATCCCTGCACGGCTGCAAATGGATGATTTTCATAATCATCCATTCACAGCTGGGGAGAAATCATTCATGGGTCGGGGACCATTGAATGATTTCTCCAGAGCTCACAGATCAGAGACACCTCTATGGTGTCTCATCTCAGAGAGCTCTGCATCAGGTGATGTCAGCTGCCTGCCCCCCCCCCCCCCCCGCACCTGTGTCACCGGACGATTACCATGAAATGCTGGATATTCCCATGGGTTGTGCCACCCGCCGCATGCTGTGCTAGCGTGCACCCTGCGTCTGCATATGCGCAGACACAGAACATTGATCCCCTGTGCGAACACTCTGGGAACCGAAGCGATCGGAATAACCCTCCTAGTTTCTATGGAGCGGTGTCTAAGCCTTTTCATGCCATATTTGCAGTCCGTCTGCCGTCTTCTGTTGGTAATCTGTAAAATTGGGCAGTTGTCCTTATCCCGCCAGATCTTCATTTTTCCTTGCCGCTGTTTTAAAATTATATTTTAGGTTTCACAAAGGTTTTTTTTCTTTTTCTTGCAGCCTTTTTTGAACTGATTTCAAAAGCTCAGAGTAACCGCGCAGAAGATCAGCGTGGTCTTCTACGGAAGGAGGACCTGGTGCTTCCCGATTTCCTCCGCCTGTCTCCGCTGGATGTCGCCTCCTCCATCCCAATGGCTGCACACTCCGGCAGGAAGAGGACTGAGAAGAGCAATAGTGTCGATAAAGGCAATAATGGGTCTTCCCGTGTTATGTTGGGTACTAAACAAGACTTCCCGCTCAATGGGGCAGACAAGTCCAGTAAGCACAGCGGGCTGGAAAAGAGGGACAAATTAGACAATGTGCCACCTGCTGGACGGAAACCATACCTTCCATTTAACCCTGCCTTGTCCCCAATTCCACACGTTCAGGACAGACATGCCCCCAGCAGAGAGAGGCTCTCCAGAGACTTGTCCATTGGGAATATCCAGACTGTAGAAGATGACAATGTTGCTGATCTAACCCTAGTGGCCGAAGGAGACATTAGCAGTCCCAATAGCACTTTACTACCACTACCCCCCACTCCACCTTACGATGTGAGTAAGATCTCCGAAGCCAACTTTTCGCCCCCACCTCCATGCTCGGGCACTCAAGATAACTCTGGATATCAGAGATCAGGTATTTCTAGATTTTAGTTTTTGATTTTATTTAATTTTTTTTTTTTTTGGAGTTTTTAATTTTTTTTTTTTTTTAACTATACACGGTTGTGTATATTATTGTTTTTGCACTTTTTAAATATTGCAGAATTGCACATTTTTTATTACTTTTTTTTATTTTTTATTAACTAAATATATATATAACCTAGATCTCGGTTTACAACACTAGTACAATGTACAAAAGGGCAACAGGGATTGTGTTTAATCCAAGTGCCAAAACTGCCCACTAGATAAGCGCATCGACTCGTCTTGTAAATGTTGTGACTTGTGCTTATGCCCGATACCGCACAGGGAGACCTACAGCAGATGGTATCGTTATTATAGAATGATTTCCTGGTATAATTGGTGCATTTGATATGCTTGATTTTCAAGCAGTAGAAAAGGCTAATTACCCTGTCCTGATATCGGTACACTTCAGTACCACGTAATGTAGTTTTGACATTTTGGAGTCTGCATGACTTCGATGTTGACGTGTTTGGGTGACTCATGTCCCTATGAAGTCGTTCTCTTGCCTTTTGTCCATATAACAGTTGTCATCATCTTCGTGACCCATATCTCCCTAGGAATAATTTGTCTCCTGTTCTTTGTACTGATTTTCAAATGAAATTAACTCGGATTTAATGTTATAAATACCAGTACCAAGCATTACTTCTGACCCGGCCAAATGTGCAAAATCAGTGGGAAGAGGGGGAACGTATTGTCCCTAGTGGTAAAGGTCGTGTTAGGTGGCCAAACTCACTGAAGACGTTCTATATGAATTATAAGATTTAATATTTTTCTACTACGGGAATTTTTTTTTAAACTGTATTCTATGTTGAAAAACAAAAAGAAACCACAATTATGTGATCGTTGTATACATATATATTTTTTTAATTCTGTTGAGTACGTTTCGCAAAGGTTTTCTCTTTTTTTAATTTAAATTAAAACTTTTTGTTTTTCATTTTGTAATATAGAACATTCATGATTTTCTGTAAATATTCCGTGCCCATATCAAACCCCTGCATGCATCTCTAAAATCCAGACTCTGTACAAATAGCCTGTATAGTTTTTATCAATCCTGTATGCTCTGATTTCTAAATCAAATCTCTCTCTTTATAAAAAGTGTGCCTTTCTTTCCAAGCATGTTCTGTGTGTTCTAAAATGGATCTTCTGTTGTGATTTCTTTATGATCTTATAACACATTATACATTGCTAACACTCCTTAAAGGCGTTCTACATTTACCGATCCTGGAACCCAACCACTGTCCATTGCACTGTTTGGGGCCAAGGGGGCAGCTTATGATTTAATACTGGGCTTTGTGCAGTCTGAACCCCTGCCCTTGATCATAGCAGTCACACAGGATGTCACCAATACCCTTGATCATAGCAGTCACACAGGATGTCACCAATAAAGCTTACAATCGCCAGAAAATGTTTACATCTATTTTTATTTTCTTTAAAAATTTTCACATTCACGTAATTCCGATAGAACCCATAGGAGGAAGTTTCTGGATCGGTGGCACCTCATAGGCATTAAGGAACAAACTGCCTCAGTGATGTCACTCTTTGTGGTTCATACATAAATTGGATGCATTCTTTCAAAATGGCCGCCTCCAGTGCGTGCAGACAACCGTAACACCTTAATGCGTACACACAGTTCTAGTGAAAAAAGGATCTACCGACAAACCCCAATTGTAGAATTCCTTTAAGGGTAACCAATGCATTTGCACTTAGAAGCTTGAAATGATCTTGTGTACTGCATGTAAATTTAATACTGTGTGATCTGTAGCCTGTGTTCATTTTTTCCTGCTTTGTAGATACCGTGATTGTAGACATTTTGTATCAACTCTCTCAAAATGTAATAAACTGTCTCCATTCTGTTTCCTCTGTTTGTTCTGCTTATCTCATATATTAAAAGTGTCACTCTAACACAATCACCCCCCGTAGCAAAATAATACATTGTAACCTATTAATTTAGTATGCATCGCAATGTCCAATTACATATCGCAACTTCATTCAATTTACTACAGCTCAAGGAGAATGATTTGGAATTTATATGGTTTAATCTCAACGGTACATTAAATGGAAACGGTAAAGGATAACTTCATACAAGCATGTTTCTTAAACTGAAATCACTGTGCTAGGTACTACTGGGAGTGAAATAACGCCTTCTACTTGAAATAGGACTTCTGCCAGAAATCACCAGTTGAAATCTCAAAATCACATTCTTAATGTAATTTGATGGATACATTGTGCATAACTGGGCCTGGCGTCACTTGTGTTTTTCCCCATACCTGTAGTTAGATGTTTTTAAGAGTGGACAGATATTCACAATATTCAATACTGTATCTGTCAAACTGCAGTGACAGTAGGCTTCTGATGTTTCAACAGACATTTTCAGGCACAAGTCTTTTTCACATTACAGCAGTTTTCTCTGTAATTTATAGTACTTATCATGATGATTCTATTTATGCATATGTTTGGAAGGTGGTGCATTTTTAATGACTCACGCATGTGAATGAAGTAATGCCTATTCTAATGCAAATGAGTTAGAGGGGTCTACACCTCTGTCATTTGTTTGCGATGATACAATAACTGCATTTAATAACTTTGCAATAAGGCAAACTCAAGGATCAAAGAGCACTAATGTATTTTATTAATCAGGAATGTAAATTAGTGGGACTTAACGTTTATCAGAAATGATACCGATCACATGGTTATTTTATGTACTGTATTTGTTCGTATGTGTGTTTCTTATACTAGTCACCAGCCCGTCCAAATGAGGGAGCTGCTGGATCCAAGGGTTCTATCCTGCTGAGGGGTGTAGGGTGTAGGGGGTTGTGTGTAAGGGGGGGGGGGGGGGAGGATGGGGAACCTTTGGCCCTCCAGCTGTTGAACTACACACCCCAGCATACACTGCTACAGTTTTACTATTTGGCCATGCTACAACTATGGCAGAGCATGCTGGGATACGTTGTTCAATAACAGCTGGAGAGCCGATGGCTCCCCAACCCTAGTGTGGGGAGATGTGTCATCTAGTGGCTGCGGCGCAATGAGAGGAAACAATATCTAATCTGGGACACAGTCCCAGGGAAGGACCAGCCACTCTGAAGCAGGACTACGTTTCGGCCATGTCTACCATAATAATACTATGGCAGCGGTCCCACCTTTCCTCAACACCTCAGTACTGTATATGGGTTTGGGTAATGATGACAAACTGGTAGGTGGCCCGGGGTTTCGGCTGTGTTGTTTGGCCTTGTATCTTAGGGCAACATATGATGTTTTGCAGAGTAACGTGACCACCCACTGGAAAATGACACCCAAAATCTCATGGTAGCCACTTCTTATTAATCTAGACCTGGGCTGGCCAAACGGGTCCTTGAGATCTACCAATGGTCCACATTTCCCAATCCCCTAGCTGGTGCACAGTTTTAGTCATTACTAACTGTCACATGACCCAAATCCCCTAGCTGGTGCACAGCTGTAGTCATTACTAACTGTCACATGACCCAAATCACCTAGCTGGTGCACAGCTGTAGTCATTACTAACTGTCACATGACCAATGTTCCCTGTAATTTTACGAAGGCTGTGTGCGGCAAAAGATTTTGGCTGTGCAACTTTGGAAGGAAATTTTTATTTTTGTGCGTCAATTATATGTAACTGGAAAATGACATCCAGCATTTGTGTTAACTTTACTTCAAAATGATATTAAACATTTAAACATTCAAAACACAGCACGCAATGTAGTTAATGGGTGAAACACACATTAATTGAGTCCACAACTGCAAAAAGGGACCACTGCTGCTTTGTGCGCTCAGTTGTAATGTCTGTGCGCACGCTTGTCGAGTTGTGTGCGCACAGCTAAAGGTGCCCATACACTAGTAAGATTTATCTTCAGATCTGGCTGGTTTTAACAAAAACATGGTTATGGATAAGTGACAGTTTGTCAGTTTTCCAGCATTTCCAAGCAAATGGTCAACTGTCATTTGCTCTCATCCATAACCATGTTTTTTTGTTCCAACCACACAGATCTGCAGATAAATCTGCGTGTGTATGGCCACCTTTAGAGGGAACATAGCTGGTGCACAGCTGTAGTCATTACTAACTGTCACATGACCCAAATCACCTAGCTGGTGCACAGCTGTAGTCATTACTAACTGTCACATTTTCAAACCTGCTGCATTCATTCCTACTATAGATCCACAGGTTGCCTGAGAAACCATGAACTGTTGGTAGATCTTGAGGACAGGTTTGGCCACCCATGATCTAAACTATATTTCCAATTCTATGCTATGTCCATTTCAGCTCACAGAACTTTTACCAAGTGGAAAAATTTGAAAACTGAATTTTAAAAATTGACCGTTGTCAATCATTTGTTGTGTTTTGCCTACAGTATAACATGTGTGATCGCTTTTTCCTATGTGTGCATCAGCTGTCTTTGTGTATATACTTAAAATGCAGTTCTAAAATGTTTTTTTATTTTTTTAGCTTGTAACTGTCATATATTAACATTTCCTTGTTTTATTCTGAGCCGTGAATATCAGAAGATCAGTGGTTTGGGAGCCTTTTTCTGACACTTTGATACTGACTGGACCAAACCAGCGCACTAAACACCATTTACGACTTATAAAGCTTTACTGCATTTTACTTTATGGCAAGACTCAAAACACATTCAGGATTTGTTATGTTACCATTTGATTTACGTTTGTCTGACTGTTAAAGCAGGACTATTTATCAGCTGTAAACGGCAAAAGGCTCCATTTAAAGGACTAGTAAACCTGTCCTGCAGGCTGCCTGGATATACGGTAGATTGTTTTAATTTCCATGTTGTCACTCTCCCTTATCTCCATTAGGATCTGAGGCGCGTACCTTTTTTGTAAAATAACTAAATCAAAACAAATTATTTTCCTACGGTGAAAAAAGAAAAAAAAAAAGATTTACCAGTGGTAGATTGTCGACAATGCAGATGATAATTATGTCGACAATGCAGATGATAATACGGACACAGTTGTAGTGTGACTAAAAGCATTTTTAACCATGTCGGCAGTTTAACCTATAAACATGATCCTAAATCATCTTGCATAGTTATAATGCCGACACAAATGCTTTAAGTAATCTACACAACAATAGATTTGGGCCTTCCCGACCGATTGAAACGACCAATCGCTCAAATCGTTCTGTGTGTATTGATGATGCGAGATAGGTGAATCTAGGGGGTGGTCCAGGGGTGCACAGGACCACCCATTAGCCCATTTTGTAGCTGAGGGATGGGGCTTTCCAATGAGCCCAGCCCCGTGTCTCTAGCCCCCTGGGAACCAGAGATACTGACAGGCAAAGCTGGAACGTTTTCCCTATAGGATATCATGGGACCCGCTAATTCCGACCCCCTCCCAGTTCAACGGCTGCCAGTTCCCCCTTCGGCATCACTGAAGCTCGAGGTTGATCTCAGTCTAACCCAAATCGCTGTGCCTTCAATCTGATACCAGGCTGGATCCATATGGGTTAATTGGTTCCAGGGATATTGAGGTTAAACCGTTTTTTGGTACTTGTGTATTTTGGCGGCGCCCATCGCATCGCATACCATAAGGCATGCAATGGTATGCGATGCGACGCGATATCGCCTGATACTGTACAATGTCATACAATTTTAAAATTGTATGACATTGTACATGGCATACAATGCGATGCGATTAAACATTGTATAAGCACCCTTATGGGTGCTTACAATGTGAAATGCACCCCCACGCCACCCCCCCCCCCCCCCCCACTATAAAAGTGAACCCGAAGCATGGCGAGCGCAGCGGTATGCGTCCTCCGACCTTTTCATACCCCCACTATCCACATCGGCGTGGAGTTGAGAATAGAAAGTGTGGCGAGCCACCGAGCCCGAAGCGTGGCGAGCGGTCGTGGATACCTGTGAAGCCCGCGAGGGGACTCCGATACCTGTGAAGGTATCCGCGTCCCCTCGCGGGGCTCGCCACGCTTCGGGCTCGGTGGCTCGCTGCGCTCGCCACACTTTCTATTCTCAACTCCACGCCGACGTGGATAGTGGGGGTATGAAAAGGTCGGAGGACGCATACCGCTGCCCCTCGCGGGCTCGCTGCGCTCGCCACGCTTCGGGTTGACGTTTATAGTGGGGGGGGGGGGGTGCATTTCACATTGTAAGCACACATTAGGGTGCTTAAAAGCACCCTTTATGGTGCTTATATGATCTTGCGTCGCATGCAATGAAAACTTTGCGCGATGCACATCGGGGGCGCCGCTATAATACACAAGTACCCGTTTTTTTTCCATTTCTTAAATGTAATTTTATGACTCTTTGGGGGAAATTTAGTAAAGGAAATGTGTAAAAAATAGGTGTATTTGTATCCAGAAATACACTTATTTTTGACATTTACTATCCCAAAAATACGGCAATTCATATTCGTATTGATAGCACATCAATACGACTACGAATTGCCGTATTTTCGGGATAGTAAATGTCAAAAATAAGTGTATTTCTGGATACAAATACACCTATTTTTTTTTACAAATTTCCTTTAGTAAATTTCCCCCTTTATGTTCTTTGAGGGCAGATTTCTCTGGAACCAAACAGCCCAGTTTCAAGGGACCAAAATCATTTGAAGCCAACTCAAAAGTTCTTCAATATGATACTTGTCTCATGTAAATGGGTCAGTTGGTTCTAAAGATATAGCTGGTTGGTTAAAGGGGGGTAGTGAGAGGGGAGTGGTTGTCTCTCCCCCTCACACCAGAAAATGCAGGGACTAGGCTGGTGTATAAGGGATCAGCCTGGGAATGTCCCTGAATGATCCTGGGACCATATTCCCGGGTAAATCCCTGCATTTTCTGTTGTGAAAGGGGTATTATTTCAAACAGCCGTGACCTGCAGTGCTCTGAATACAGCTGGGCAGCCCCCTGCTCTCTGCCCAGCTGTCAATGACTGTCACCCCGGCAGCTTCCACTCCAATTCTTCTCCCCGCTTTCACCTCAGCCCCCCCCCCCTTAATCATGTGGTGCCGGCGCCCGGCGTGCTCCCCCGACGTCACGCACAACAACACAACAACAGCGCGCACAATATTTCAAATGTCCACTCGGCTAGAGGGGACACCAGGAGGGGAGTGGGAGCGTGCTCTGCGCTGCGCTCTGCACCTCTCCCCATAGAAGCATCTGCACTGCTCTCCATCTCTCCCTGCAGCAGCAGCGAAGGCTCATATAAAAATTTACAGTAAGTGGCACTTTTGGGGGCATTGTTTAAGGGACGCTACAAGTGGCGGTATGTGGGGGCATTACGTGTGGCGGTATGTGGGGGCATTATGTGTGGCTTAATGTGTAAGGGCTATTAAGGTGTGCAGCAACATGTGTAAGCGGCATTATGTGTGCAGCATCATGTGTAAGGGACATTATGTGTGCAGCATCATGTGTAAGGGACATTATGTGTGCAGCATCATGTGTAATGGGTACTATGGTGTGCGGCATCATGTGTAATGGGTACTATGGTGTGCGGCATCATGTGTAATGGGTACTATGGTGTGCGGCATCATGTGTAATGGGTACTATGGTGTGCGGCATTATGTGTAATGGGTACTATGGTGCCATCAAGCAAGAACCCCCTAGCAATGAGCACGAAGGTAAGCAGCACTTATGTGGCAAATATGTAATGTGCACTACGGTGTATGGTCTATAGTGTAATACCACACCCCTTTTTGTGATGCCACGCCTCCTTCCCATGAGGCCACGCCGCGCAAAGGTCCCCCTACTTTTATGTCTAGATCTGGGACCACCCAATACCATAATTCTAGATTCGCCTATGGATGCGAGTACCCGCCAGTCCTTGGTAGAGGACTATGGTCTTTCCTGCATGCAGAAAGATCATAGACCAATCTTTAGCGATGTGTACCAATCATTTCATGTGTATGAACGATTTGGTAAAGCTGATTGATTTGGCTCCCACTCCCCTCCACCATCGTTAAAGAACAATCATTCGTGTGTAATCGTTTGCTAAATCGTTTAACATTTCACACCAAATTGTTTGTGCAGGAGTTCAGAGGAAATCGTTAAAGAGATTGAATCCTTTGCCGAATCTATCCGTGTGTAAGCACCTTAACAACCGCCTCAGTATTGTACTGTCAGCAAATAAACGACTTCCACAAATAAAAGCAAATATAACGGGTTGTTTTTTTTTAGAGAGAATCCAGGTTTTCTTCCAAGAATAGAGTTCACATAAATACATAAAAAATAATCTTAACCCTTTGAGTGCCAAGTGAATTTTTTTAAACTAGGTGTGAAAATTGGCAAGCAAACATTGTTATTCGTCGTGATGACCTGTAATGTTACCTTATATAGGAAATATAATCTTTTGTTACAAAACATTTTTTTTTTTAATTTATATAACAAATGTGAGCGACACTGGCATTTTTTAGCAGAATTTTTGCACATCTCTAACAAATCTTGGCCATTTAAAGGGTTAATATTTGACTCTGTCCAGAGGTGTACATAGTAGGAATACATTATACTAAATATTGACTTGCCAAAGGGCTTTGTTTCCAAAATAGTAAGTCGGGGGGAAGGTCCCCAGTGACATATTAGCCAGGATGGAGATGACAATTGCGTGATGAAACCCATGGTGGGAATGGACACTTTGGTTGGTGTGCTCAGGAGTTTATCTTGTCCTGCAAGTGATGAATTAGGACAAGGGGAAGTAAACAGTAAAGTCTGATTGTTTTCCAAGGTCTTAAAAAAGCCAGCGAGGAAGATAGTCCTTGAGATAAAGCCAATTGGACTGAAGTGAGAGGTCATTCGTCGCAGACCTGTCAGTCCAAGACCAGATGACCTTAACATAAACATGCAGTCAGTAGACAGCTGGTAAGACACCACAACAGGCTAAAAATCTAATACATCAATGCACAGCTATGTTATGGGAATGACCATGTTCTAAAGTAATTGCAAACTTTGTTATTTAACCTTTTTAGAGGTAGGAAATTAAAAGGATTTTAGTTTAAATAATGCATGGTAAAAGATGTAACTCAATTTGAGGTGCTGCCTGAAAGTGCCTCACGATTCGTAGTGTCTGGCTCCCTGCATAGGCTGCATTCACATGTATAGTGAGCATAATGAGAATGGGTCCTTGTGCCACACGTGTACACTGCCAAGTGCCCCCAGACTAATTAATGTAGGCTTTGCAGTGTTTCTGGAAGGTAACGTGTAGAGAGACTGGCTGGAGATTTGGGTGCACTCCACGTTTTTATAGTTTGGTTTTCTATGTATCTGTCTGTGTGTAATGGGAAAGCTGAACACCAGTATTTACGATGAGAACAGGACCTCACAATTGAAGCCTTTATGAAGCCTAACTGTATGGTACATTGTCCAACCTTGCAGTGTAATTCTGTTAAAAGACAGTAGTAACCGCGCTCCTTTACCATGGACGGTAGAAGCCGTACCACAAGTATTTGTGATGCAAAAGACACACTACAATTAACATTTCTGTTCTCACTGCGCACACTTACAGCACTTCCCCAATGTGAGCACTGCTAGTCCAATACCACTGATGCAAGGATGTGGGGTCACCACCTTCTCTTATTATTGTTTATTATTAACAGTTTCTTATATAGCGCGCACATATTATGCAGCGCTTTACAGAGAATATTTGAACATTCACATCAGTCCCTGCCCCAGTGGAGCTTACAATCTATATTCCCTACCACATGTACATGCACACAGACATTCTAGGGTTAATTTGTTGGGCGCCAATTAACCTACCAGTATATTTTTGGATTGTGGGAGGAAATCGGAGTACCCGGAGGAAACCCACGCAAGCACAGGGAGAATATACAAACTCCACACAGTTAGGGCCGTGGTAGGAATCAAACCCATGACCTCAGCGCTGTGAGGCAGTAATGCTAACCATTACACTGTCCGTGCTGCTGCTTGGAGAAGTCTTAAATAAACCATAGATTGGGCTGCAGCGCTGTATTAGCTTTTTAATTTGTCACATATGAAACTAAATGCTTCCATGCTATTGGTGAAAAGTTATTGGGTACTTATGTATTATCTGGGCTCCCATGTTAAATGCACCCCATTTTTTTCATACCCCTACTATCCAACTACGCATGGAGTTGATTTTATATAGTGTGGCGAGAGCAGCGAGCCTCCGTGCCCGAAGCGTGGCGAGCGGACGCGGTCTCCTAAGAAAAACGGGAGCCCAGATATTGTAATGCGCAATATGGGCCGGCACGGTAATGATTGCCTCTGTGTCTGATGGATAATATGGCTCTGGGCATACTGACTGCTACAACTAACGTGCATCCATGTATCCGACTAATCCCTTTCTGTTAGATATAGCCTACTGTAATCTGCTACATACACTGTGTCAGTGACCATACCCTCCAATCACAGACTAGCTATATATCCACTGTGACACTGCTTAATCTCTGATGCAACTGTCTAGAACAGGGGTGTCCAAACTTTTTGCGGCGAGGACCAGATTTGGTGAAGTGTAAATGTGTAGGGGCCGACCATTCAATCAGACATTCTTTGAATCCTTAATCACATCAGAATGGTCCCCCACTCTGTCCCCCAGCCTGCCCCTTCACTGTATGTCCCCCAGCCTGCCCCTCCTTCACTGTATGTCCCTCATTCACTGTATGTTCCCCACTCTGCACCCATTCACTCTGTCCCCCTTCTCTTAATGTCCATCAGTGCCTCCATTCATTGTATGTCCCCAAGCCTGGCCCTCCTTCAATGTATGACTCCCATTCACTCTATGTCCCCCACTCTGCCACCTCCCTTCTCTGTAGGTTTCCCAGCCCCTTGTGTGAGCCAGAGGAAGGAGAGGCAAAGCAGGCAAGGACAGGAGATGCTTGGGCTCCCGCTGCCGCCCTCCTCCGCTCTGCATGTTATGGGAGCAAGCTGCCCCCCTCCCCAAACCTTGCTGTCACTGTGATTGTGGAGTAGGGTGATATACGATTGCAGCAGCAGGGGTAGGACCCCAAACACATCTGATTGTGGCGGCCGGCACCTCCTCACTGCAGCAGACAGCAAGGTAAATGCGCACTCGCCGGGGCCCCACCTTTAGTGTCCTGTGCTGTGCTTCCTACATCTGATGCTCTGCCCGCTTGAAATGACAGGACAGGCCGCAATTGGCCCCCGGGCCTGACTTTGGACATGCCTGGTTTAGAAGCTCATTAACATACGGAGGTGGAGATAAATACAGCGGAGAGAGATAAAGTACCAGTTAGCTCTTAACTCCTTTTTTAACAAAGCCTCTAAATGGCCTAATTGGTACTTTAGCTCTCTCCATTTTATCACTCCCCAAGGCTTCGTACATCTCCATTATTGGCTGGGTGATTGCTCACTCTATGACATCACCATCTAATAACAGACTAAGCGACACACTGACTGCTCATTGTGAAGGAACCGGATGACATACATAGACTGTGTGACTGCTGTGCCCTCCAATCACAGACGTGCAACACACTATTTCACATGAATATGAATCAACCCGGTATTTTGTCATGTCTGAAAGGCACCAACCTGGGAAAGTGTTCCCAGGTCACCAACCCTGTATACCCCCTGTAGACATACTACCCGGCATTTTGACTGCTGGGTCATTTTCCCGGGTTTTTCTTATGTCTGAAAGAGTCAACCTGGGTCGTAAATCCTGGGTCCTCAACCCAGGTAAAAAGACTGGTCAGAGACCCGCATTTTAACCCTGTCAGACATACCAAAATCCCGGGTTGATGCGCGTTTATGTGCAAAAAAACAGGGATTTTGGAGTATGTCTGAAAGGGGTATAAATGACCTGGGGTTTTTATCGGGTCTTTCTACCCAGGTTG
Organism: Crinia signifera; assembly: GCF_055691185.1. Classification (NCBI taxonomy): domain Eukaryota; kingdom Metazoa; phylum Chordata; class Amphibia; order Anura; family Myobatrachidae; genus Crinia; species Crinia signifera. Next base: position 51,960,996 of record NC_139217.1, read on the forward strand.
GTGACTCAGGTTAAGGGCCAGATTCTCTAATTTTCATAAGTGATAAAATGGAGAGTGATAAACAGCCAGCCAATCAGCTCCTACCTGCCATGCCACAGACTGTGTTTGAAAAATGTCAGGTAGCAGCTGATTGGCTGGCTGTTTATCACTCTCCATTTTATCACTTTTGAAGCTTAGAGAATCTGGCCCAGAGTCTGAACAATGTGACCTGGGAATTCACTCTCTGGCCACATACAAAGTTTAATTGGCCAGGTAGTACCGTCTGATGCTTGCTGATGACTTAATTAGTGGCAGCCAGAGAGGGACATATGTCACATATTAGAGGAACAGAGCTGTGTGGAGAACTGTGCATTATGGGAACCATACCCAGTCCATTTATGGTCTGTCCCCCACCTTTGCATGACCTCATAATTGTGTGCCTACAAACCATCCCCTTCAAAGAATGCCTTAACAACTGGAAAAAAAAAATCTTATGTATGAATGGGGTCAACCCGGGAACTTTCCGGGTCTGTGGTGCAGTGTGAAAGGGGGTCTCGAACAAAAACCTGGTATTTTGTAAAAGAGAACATCTTGGGTCTGAGCAGGGAAATCCCGGGTCATATGTCTGAAAAGGGCATATGTGACATTACCAGCTGTCACTACCCTACTACATCCATGGAGATAACGATTAGGTGCAAACGCTGAATTTCTGGAGGGGGTTCCAAATGTTCAATATTAGTGGGCTGTCAGCTCACAAAGGGTGAATAATTAGCCTGGAACAAGCTATAGTCTGCCCCATACAAAGTGCATTTTATGTAATCCAGTATGTTAGACATATATAGGCTCAACGGCCACTGTTAGCCACTTACTATATTCTCCATGGTGCAATGATACTATGGACACACATGCACTTGGTAGGAAAATCTGCTGCCTCTGGGCCCCTTCATTCTGCATGTAACTGTCGCTGGTGAGCCGCTATGGGGAAGGGAGGTTTCTAGGCAACTGGAATCCCCCCTGCATTCACCTCTAACCATCCTGCCACACATTAACCTGCTTCATTGAAAGGTGACTTCATGCTCATTGTCTAACACTAATTAGTATCTTACATAGACTGTGATATTACTATCCAATCAGCCTAACACCATAGGCACTACACCTAGACATGGTTCAATCTGTGACATGATCGCACATGTATAGTTTGGAGCAGAGAAGGGAAAGGGGGGACATGATAGACATATTCAAATATATCAAGGGTTTTAACATAGTACAGGAGGGAAATTTTCTTCAAAGGAAAAGAAGTAATAAAACATGAGGACATGCACTGAAACTGGAGAACATTTCAGGGGAAATGTTAGAAAAATTACTTCACAGAAAGGGTAGTGGATAAGTGGAATAGCCTCCCATCAGAGGTGGTAGAGGATAAGACCGTAGAACAATTTAAACATGCTTGGGATAGGCATATGAATATCCGGTACTTGTGTAGTTTCACGGCGCCAGCATGGCGCCGCGCGTCAGAGTCCCCTTGCGGGGCTTGCTTCGCTCGTCCATGCTGCAGGCTCGGTGGCTCGCTACGCTTGTCACGCTATTTAAAATCAACTCCATGCCAACATGTATAGTGGAGGTATGAACTATCCATGTTGGCATGGAGTTAAGTTACTTTTCTTAACATAGTTTGTGGCGAGCGTAGAACCCGGAAGTAGCACGGCGGCCTGCTGGCGCCATGAAACTACACAAGTACCGAATATCCTTACAAAGAAATAAGGATTAAAAGGGTTGAGATTACCTGAAGGGTAAAAAAAGGGGCAGACTAGATGGGCCAAATGGTTCTTATCTGCTGTCAAATTCTATGTTTCTATCTCTTAACAGTACCGATATTTGAGCACTGTTCTCCCTTCCCACCAGTGGGCTGCAGCGTTTCGCTGACCTCCTCTAAACACTGTTTAGAGGGGCTTGGGAAGCATTGGGCATGCTCTCAGCATTACAAGCAATGTGGGTGTGCACATATGGCCCAAATTCCCTCATTCAGATGTTTGGAGGTATGATCGTCATACAGTCCCAGAATAATCCATTGCCGTGTGAAATCATCTAGCAGCCTGTGCCACTCGCTGCATTGCACTTACAGACCAATCTGCTACACAGACTGTAATGAGCGCAGTGTGTGACATCACTACAGCCATACAGTAACCTGCTAAACAGACTGTGACTGCACTGAGCGCTGTGTGTGACATCACTACAGCCACACAGCAACCTGCTACACAGACTGTGACTGCACTGAGCGCAGTGTGTGACATCACTACAGCCACACAGCAACCTGATAAACAGACTGTGACTGCAATGAGTGCTGCTTGTGACATCACTACAGCCACACAGTATCCTGATACACAGACTGTTTGCTATGAGCGCTGTGTGTGACATCACTGCAGCCACACAGTAACCTGCTAAACAGACTGTGACTGCACTGAGCGCAGTGTGTGACATCACTACAGCCACACAGCAACCTGCTACACAGACTGTGTGCAATGAGCGCTGTGTGTGACATCACTGCAGCCACACAGTAACCTGCTACACAGACTGTGACTGCACTGAGCGCAGTGTGTGACATCACTACAGCCACACAGCAACCTGCTACACAGACTGTGACTGCACTGAGCGCAGTGTGTGACATCACTACAGCCACACAGTAACCTGCTAAACAGACTGTGACTGCAATAAGTGCTGCTTGTGACATCACTACAGCCACACAGTATCCTGATACACAGACTGTGTGCAATGAGCGCTGTGTGTGACATCACTGCAGCCACACAGTAACCTGCTACACAGACTGTGACTACAATGAGCGCAGTGTGGGACATCACTGCAGCCACATAGTAACCTGCTACACAGACTGTGACTGCAATGAGTGCTGCGTGTGACATCACTACAGCCACACAGTAACCTGCTACACAGACTGACTGCACTGAGCACAGTGTGTGACATCACTGCAGCCACACAGTAACCTGCTACACAGACTGTGACTGCAATGAGTGCTGCGTGTGACATCACTACAGCCACACAGTAACCTGCTACACAGACTGTGACTGCAATGAGTGCTGCGTGTGACATCACTACAGCCACACAGTAACCTGCTACACAGACTGTGACTACAATGAGCGCAGTGTGTGACATCACTACAGCCACACAGTAACCTGCTACACAGACTGTGACTGCACTGAGTGCAGTGTGTGACATCACTACAGCCACACAGTAACCTGCTACACAGACTGTGACTGCACTGAGCGCAGTGTGTGACATCACTACAGCCACACAGTAACCTGCTGCACAGACTGTGACTGCACTGAGCACAGTGTGTGACATCACTGCAGCCACACAGTAACCTGCTACACAGACTGTGACTACAATGAGCGCAGTGTGTGACATCACTACAGCCACACAGTAACCTGCTACACAGACTGTGACTGCACTGAGTGCAGTGTGTGACATCACTACAGCCACACAGTAACCTGCTACACAGACTGTGACTGCACTGAGCGCAGTGTGTGACATCACTACAGCCACACAGTAACCTGCTACACAGACTGTGACTGCACTGAGCACAGTGTGTGACATCACTGTAAAGCTATATGATCAGCGTTCAATCACAGACTGATCTGACTAATATGTCACAATGAGCTCTATGTGACTGCACTGAACTTATTGGGACCTAATCATATAACAAAATTGCATACTTTTCTCTCCAGTAGAAGAGCAAGAGATGAGTGGCAGCTGGTAGCAGAGTGGGGCCGGATGCTCTGTGTAATTAAGCCCTGTCCCATCTGTGGTTGTGTGATGAGCGGGTTGAGACAAAGGGCGGTATTCAATGAGGCTGATTCGCCAGGTTTTTATGGCGATTTTGTGCTGTAAGGCGAATTTCTGACTAAAACGGTGAATCACCCTATTCAATGACCAGATGGCGAATACATTTCAAGGTTTTTTAGCCATGATTCACCGAGTAGCAATCGCTATCTTTTTATGGTGAAGTGGAAGGTGAACTTTTAAAATAAAGTGTTTTGTTTTTTACCATTGGTGTCAAAAAATCAGGAATTTTATTCTGAGGAGGGGCATGCTATTTTTATTCATGTGCTGTAAGCACATGAATATATATTTAATTTAAAAAAAAATATTTTTTTTTTTTTTTTTTTCACAGACCAGCCAGCAGGGGGCCGGAGCCGAGCCGCTCATTAGATATTCATATATTCACTTCACCCGATCATTACATATTCATGATCGGGTGTAGTGAATATGCCCGGTCCCCTGCTGGCACCCCCGGGGGGCAGCCTGTGTTGCCTGGCACCCGGGGAGCCCACCTCCCCCCCACAAACGTTCTGGGGCAGGCAGGGAGACTTCCATCTCCCTGCCTGCCACCGTCCTCAGGCTCCCTGCGGCATCCGCCGCAGGAGCTCAAATTCGCCAGTCAGGGGCAGCGAGCCCCTGACTCGTTGAATACCTGAGCCGGCGAGGCTCCGGAACGCAGCGAGCAGTGGCGAATGTGCAGCGAATCCTAAACAGGATTCGCTGCACGTCGCCGGTATTCACATTGAATACCGCCCAAAATGTTGCAATAGTCATTGGATCAAGTCATACTGTGTTCCTAGCATAACCTTCTACAAAGAAGATGCAATTATATAATTGTGTGACATAGCTCACTTCACTCTGTGACATCACACATTACACTGCTACAGTCCAATCACAGACTAGCCGACTGTATAGATTGTGTGACCTCACTTCACTCACTCTGTCATCATGCAGTCACAGACTCACGTGCTGAATTGACCATACCTCCCATCAATTGGAGATTAGATAATGGAGCAAAGGTCTGACCAGTGGCCACATCACTTGGGGCCCGATCAGCCTTTCTGAAGCACTAGGCTGTTTCATCCACTCCCTACAATAATAACTTCAGTGCGTCAGTGCGTACACAGAACACATTACATTAGCGGAACCCATGTAGCGTCTTCTGTATCATGGGATTGACAGCACAGGTCATAGAAACATAGAATGTGACGGCAGATAAGAACCACTTGGCCCATCTAGTCCACCCCTTTTTTAAACATATTACCTCAAACCATATTTGATCAATATGCCTATCCCAAGCATGGAACAATTGATCCGTATACTTAGGCCAATACACTGTCCTCAGACTATTACATGTGACAAAAAAGCAAAAATGACTCCACCACCCATCCTGCACCCAGTATGGATCTGGCAGAATGGCTGCTGGCAGGGCTGTATCGGCCTATGGCCGGGCCGCTAAGTGTTATTTTGGGCTCCCTCTGGCACTACAATCTTTCACCCCCACCACAGCTGACGGTTGGTAAGCAGAGCTTATAGCATCAGTTACACTGTTACTCACACGCACACCAATACCTGGGTGTACTAATGTATGTTGCCCTCTCTTCTCACAGCGCAATCACTTTTCCTTTTCTTTTCTCTTTTTTTGAAAGAGTGTGGTCTGCTGCCTCCTCCCCATGTCTCAAACCGAACCTCAACTGACTACAAGTGTACATTGGTACAGCACAGCCTGGGGGTAGATGTATGAAGCAGTGATAAGGGAGAAGTGAGCCAGAGGAGAAGTGGCCCATGGCAACCAATCAGCTGCTCTGTATCATTTTATATTATGCAAATTATAGATGTTACGTCAGTGCTGATTGGTTGCCATGGGCCACTTCTCCTCTGGCTCACTTCTCCTCCCTTATCACTGCTTCATACATCTACCTCAGAGTGCAAAGTACCTCTATCCATTAAAGCCTTTGGGCACGGGTAACAGTGCCTCAGCAAAAAATATATTAGCCTTATGTATAATATGGCACTGATGGCATGTGACATATTTCTGGTGTCCTCTTCAGAAATACAGCGCTATCATCAATGCGCCCGCCTGCTGACTCCCATTGGCTAGTTTCACAGGAGTCAAGTGCGGCTTATTGATGATAGACAGGTTGAGCGCTGTGATCTGTGCTGTTGGGGAGGCTGATGATCCCTGGGTAAGGCAGCCAGTACATACTATATCACATACAACTTTACATGTCTGTTGATATGTTCCCCCTGCTATCTTTAGTCTGCTGTGTAGCCCAGGGGCAGAAGCCGCCGATGTTTATTATTTTTCCATGTAAAAAACATTCTCTGTGTAAATGTGTCAGGTTGTTACAGTATGTCACTATAGACTATATACTAAATTCTTGAAACCTGAAAATTCAATAATATTAAATGATAAGGACCCCTGAATCCACCATTATTGTAGTTTTACATTTCGGGATCAAGACAACTGCTGCTTAGTAGGTCCAGTCCTACACCTGTGTTCTAGCCTTATACCTGTCTTATTTTCCAAGGCACCACCAGCAAGTGGACCTGAAGCTGTGATTTATGATGGCCCCATAGCCGGTGCAAGGCTTCTCCGCACCCTAGGCAAAACGTCAACCTACTGCCCCCCCAACATACACTTCCACCAATACCCACTTTCCAGAGTCTCAAATAAAAGTGCGCAATGAGCGTCTTATATGTTCCACAGCCACAATTCCACAGCATTCAGTTAAAAAAAATGCTTTCTTCCTTATAGACGTCCTTAATTTTGTGATAGGCAGACTCAGTGGCGCCCCCTCAGATCCCTGCGCTCCCCTAGGCAGAAGCCTAATGATAGAGGTGACCCTGGAAGGCCCTAATGTGTAAGTCTGCAGGAGATGTCACTGGCGCTGCTAGCCGATACGGGTGAAGTGGTAGGGCTAGTGCTGACAGGGAGTGGCGTCTGTTGTGAGGTCTGGCTAGCGCCATGGAGGGCAATGCTATATGTATGCTTAGATAGAAAGATATGCTTACATATATATACAACTGAGCAGGGCTACGCTGGTATGTATAAGATAAATCCTTACCTGCTACATAAGATCCGCTACATGTATTTATAGATTAGATCTCTCATATCAGAAGGCATGCAGACACATACACACAGGGCCGGCGCCACCACTAGGCAGGTCTAGAGGCCATTGGAGGGCGGCAGTTCGCCCCTCGCCCCCCATGCAAAGGGGGTACCTGCTGCGCCGTCTGGGGAGCGGTCAGGGGGGTCCATGCTGGTGTCTGACAGGAGCCTGCAGTGGTGACCTTGCTGCGCGGGTACCTGCGGCACTGTGTATAAAGCTGGCGGTGGTGGGGGGTCCCTGCAGTGAATAAGAAATAACTAGCGCTATCCGCCGGGCTATGCGGCGGCGCGGGAAGTGCTGCCGGGTTTGAAAACATTGGCCGCACGCTGATTGGTTGAGATTCAGCCAATCAGCGTGCGGCCAGTGTTTTCAAAACAGAAGCGCTTCCCGCGCCGCCGCATAGCGCTAGTTATTTCTTATTCACTGCAGGGACCCCCCGCCGCTGCCAGCTTTATACACAGCGACGCAGGTACCCGCGCAGCAAGTACACCACTGCAGGCTCCTGTCAGACACCAGCATGGACCCCCCTGCCCACTCCCCAGACGGCGCAACAGGTACCCCCCGGCACCGGGGCGCCCCCACCCCGACTCGCCTGGGGTGCTCCGGTGCCTTGCACCAGCCCTGCATACACAGTGCACACTCAGTGCACCCCAGCATAGAACGGACACCACTGAGAGATAGGCAGAGCAAGGCAGGCGGGAAGGACCAGGGCAGAGTATGGATGTATTAGGGAGGAAGTGGGATGTAGCAGAGATTGAAGGGTTGGCCTGACCAAGCTGTTATATACACTGTAACCTAGGTGCTGACTAGTGGAATGTGGGCCAGAGATGGCTGTATATGTACTAACTGGTGAAATGGGCAGAACCTATCCATCATCCCCATTATCAATCCAGCCCTGGTACCACAGAGTTCCATGACTTCTATAACAGGGATCAAAGTATGACCTCATGTTTATCGGTCACGAATCGCCCCAATATATTTTTTATATATCAAATATTTGACAGTAACTGGTGCATTAAGGGGCTCATTTATCAGCGGGTGCTAAATCTAACTGTGTATGATAATACCTGCTCCAGTCAGCTCCTAACTGCTGTGTCCTGTCCTGTTTAAAAAAATGACAGTTGGGGGATGATTGACGGGAGCACCGTTTATCATACAAGTTTTATCATTCACCACTTTTATCGCTCATTGATAAATAGGCCCTATGTCTTTTAAAATATTTTCACACTTTGGAAAACCTCAACAACCATAACAGTACAACCACACAGCCGGTGTAGCTTCTATACTTTAAGATCTGTTGTAAATGATGAACATGACCATCCTAATGTTAGTGCGAGAAATATACTAAGGGCCATCAAGCTTCAAAAAGTGAAAAAAAAATTAAAGTGATAAACCACCAGCCAATCAGCTCCCAACTACCATGTTACAGGCTGGGTTTGGAAAATGATAGGTAGGAGCTCATTGTTTATTATTCTCCACTTTAGTACTTTTTGAAGCTTGATACATCTGGCCCTTTATCAGATTCTTGATCCTGGTGAATATAATGCTGCAATAATGCAGGAATTATTTGCAATAAACCTGACGTGCTCTGTTTTTCTGTCCATTCCCAGGTCACCGGGACAGAAAGAAAAAAATGTCTCGGAGCTCGGAGAGTTTTTCTCAAGATCATTACAAAGAGAAAACGGCCAACCGGTGTAACAGCTCCGCATATCCACCGCAAGCCGGGAGAGTCATAGATGTGGATGAAGTCAAACAATCGGCAAGAAATCACGATTCCAGGGAGGACGTGGGCAATGTTAGTTTTGAGGGCTACATTTCAGAACTGAAGACTTGCAAAGGCCGAATGCGGACAGGTGTGTACAGGACATCAGACCTGCCATCTATGGTGTCTACAAAAAGCGAGAGAGTCAAAGAGCCAGACACTAAATATAAAGCCACCTTTGTGTAACGGAGATGTAGACAACCTGCAGAGGTCCAGCTGTTGTGGCTCTACACGTCCAAAATCTCTGGTGTAAAAACACTGCCACTAAGAGCCCAGCGATTATCTAGATCTTGATTCTTGTTCTGATCATGTTGAGTGTCGAGTGTCTTCAAGAACCACTTTGTACAATGATAATTTCCCCATTTGTTAACGTCTGGTGATTTTTTTGCCAATATTTCTCTTACTGTAGCATCTGATTCTCATGACAAGAATGGTAATTTGCTAAGCTCAATATAGGTGTTGAAATCATTATTAATAATTATGTTTTCATACAGTATTTACGTAGAAGGTACACATTGTGAAATGAGCTTGTGTTTTCAGAACTGACTGCATAGGTGGCCGAGAGGGGGAAGGTAAGGAGTGGTTATAACAATTACATAGTGTAAAGTTAGTTCTTTATTCCGGTCGGTCCTGAATGTTGGCTTTCAGGACTCTAATTTCTGGCATACATTCCTTGAAGTCCGAGCTTGGAAAAAGTGCAGATTTTAGTATAAGATTTCTCCCTGGTTTAGCCTTTTTTTAAAAAAAATCCAGTTCAAAATCGCCAAAGAATTTCCCATTTTTCAGAATTTCTGAAATATAAAACATCAGTAGGAGTATTAATTTGGATAAATAGATGTGGAACACCTCAGAAGTCCCATGGAGGACCACACATTGATGTACAAGTCTGAGACAACTGGATTTCTGTAAGGGTCCTACCATGTGAACATCGCTTTATCATGATAATATATTAAAAAAGATGTAGCTGACAACGTTCTCATCATCTTACAAATTTCATTGGTTTCAAACAGGTTCTGTGTGGGTTTGTTGGAATGTCTAGCTACATATGTTTTTTGGCAAGGGGGGTATTATGTGATGGAGGACTAAGTGTGAAGTGTTACTAATCAGCCTAAACATTCATTTTCGCAATGTGGACCACCACCTATTCAGATGCTCATTGTGTCTACAAATTCCGAATGACATACGTTCTAAGCTTGGCTTAACATTGCCAGACATTTACATTGTACTAGCCATGGCTGATACAAGTAAGATTCTTTACCTTCCAAAATAATTATTGTACAATATAGTTAACAAATATCCCAATGAAGAAAATCGGAGTCTGGAGACTTTACCCCTGTTTGCACTCTACGTTGCTTCTTCCTCATTCACAGGCCGAGACAATTGAAACAGTGCCGTGTTATGCTCGGTACACACTAGAAAATATATCGTTCATACAACCAATGAATTCTATTTAATCTCGACCATCTGTAAGTGTGTACAACCAGTCTGTTTTCAATATCCTTCCCCGATATATAGCATCATCTGAGCTGCATAGTAACTATGCAAGGCAGACTGAACCATATTGAATTTGGAATTAGCAACTTAGATCCGTCATTCCCTAGGTCAGTATGTAATAATTTTTTTTTACTGTCTCATCCCACTCACCTTTCCATCTTCTCTGTCTCACCCTGCCGCCGCAGTGACTCTCTTAGGGGGTATTCAATGTGGGATTCCGACTGTCGGAACAGTCGGAATCCCGGGCCAATTTTGGTCACCTCACCTGCAACTCGACAGGCGGAATTCAATGTTCCGCCTGTCAAGTTGCAAAAAGTGGGCGTGTTGGCGAAAATGGCTGTGGATTGGTGAGAAACGTCCGCGAATTCGACATTCCACGGCCGTGTCCGACAAAACAGATGTGTCTTGTTTTAAAGTCGGATCTGTTTTGACGAAATCCGCCTTCAATGCTGGTGGAAAACTGCAGAATTGAATAGGCGAGTGCCGCTATTTCCACTGTTGGACATTGAATACCGCCCTTAATGTTTCCCTAATTTCTCTCCCTACCCATCTCACTGTCTCAGGACCTTCTCCTCTGGGGGAAGGGGAAAGTGTGTATGGGATGAGCAGTTTAGGACTTTCTTGTGTGTTGGTGGACTGTGTCCTGTCAGACAGCCAGTGAGAGCTGTAAGGGTGTGAGGGGAGGGAGGTGTAGTACTCTTTCATCTCTTTACCGGGTTAGTACAACCAACTATGTTTCAATAAGCGTGTTAAAAAAGTACCAAACTCATGAACAAAATCATAGAATAGCTATTTTTATACACTTGTAAATATCTCCTAACTAAATGAGTTGTTTATAATCTGCATATGATGTTTGGGGAGTTTATTGCACTTTTGTGTCCCGTCACTGTACATTATTTGTCCTTGTAAATTATGTCCTGCATTTCAATAGAAGAAAAACATAAGTGGTTCGTTTAACGTTGCTTTGAGTTGACCATGAGATCCCGGCCCTCATTCAGCAGTGGCGGCAGGACTCAATATGTTTTTCGCTGTAATTAAACTGCGGATTTGTGTAATGTTTGCATTGTTATTAAGCAGCTACCATTTGAAAAATGCAATTGTATTTGAAAATTAAAATATTTTTTTATTACATACAACTGTTATGGATTTAATTTTCCACCTAAAAACAAAAGTTTGGAAGTCACGACATTAGTCGTAGCTGAATTTTTAGTACATGTGTTTCGCAATCGCATGCGATTTTCTCTGTGGTGCAATTTACCACAAAACCCCCTGTGTATATGTATGTATATGTGATGCAACTAAACACACAGTGTATATGTTTTGCATAAACATCAATTCACGGCCTACGGGGCCAAACCCACATCATTCGATGGTCACCGACCATCGAATGATGTGGAAGGTACATGCAAACTAAGACACTCTCAGGTGTTTTGGCTTTGCATGTGTCCTGGAAGGGAACATGGCGGGCAGCTGACACCCGGTGATGTCAGCTGCCCACCCCCGGCAGCCGCATCACTGGCTCATTACCATGGGAACGCTCAGCGTTTTCATGAGAACACCCATGAAATTATGGGTGTTCCCATGGGCATGACTATCCGCCGCTGCCCCCCGCGCCCCCCCCCCCACGCCCGCACTGGTGGGTGTGAGCGCCCCAGCAAACACTCCGTAGTTCGCCGTAGCCATTTGCACACGGCGCATGCACATATGCAGAAATGCGCATGAGCAATTAGGAAACATTGCTCACCGCTGCGAATTTGCAACAGTGCGCATAGACTAGATTAAGGCGGATACGGTCATTGGGTCTACAGCTAGTTGGTCGACAAGCATTGGATCGACACCATTAGGTCGACGTGGTTTAGGTCGTCAGGGGTCAAGGTCGACATGGGTCTCGGTTGACATGGGTTTAAGTCGACAGGTCATTAGGTCAACACAAGAATTACATCGACAGGGTCTAGGTCGACAGTCAAAAGGTCGACATGGTGTTATTCACTGTTTTTTGAGTCGACATGTGCCAACAGGTGGTATTTCATACCCTACCATCCACTAGGGCGTGGTGGGAAAATAAAATAGGTTGCCGAGCGAAAGAGGCACCGAGCACAAAACATGGCGAGCGAAGTGAGTGATGCGAGGGGATGCAGTGCACTGGAAACTGTGTCGACATTCGGGTAAAAAAAACAGTGAAAACCCCATGTTGACCTTTTAACTGTCAACCTAGACACTGTCGACCTAATGCTTGTGTCAACCAATTGACCTGTGGAACCAATTGACCTTGACCCATGTCGACCTAGAAACATGTCGACTTTTCCCCATGTTGACCTAATGGTGTCGACCTAATGCTTTTCACCCAACTTGCTTGTAGACCAAACGATCCCAACCCAAATAAGATCCACAGAGTAATCAGAATGGAAAGCATTCTTCCTTCAGATCGGAGGCAAGATAGCATCACAGTCACCAGCAGGGCTTCAGTGGGTTCACTTGAGCTGCAATGTTTGCATGACAAAGACCCTTAGAAATGAGACGCGCCATGTTTGAGGCTCACCTGCTAACGGTTCATAGTCTGCAATTATCTACAGCAGAGTTTATTTGAATAATGGGAAATGTGAGGCAGCTGAGAGCTGTGCTGTATGAGAACGATGGCAGTAATGTGGCTGATGACGCTATTGTCGATGATAATGAATTTAAAAATATTTGGGAGTAGGAACACAATCTACAGTATCTCTCTGCAGATCCTGCTCAAATTCCTCACAATGCTAAACTGGTTCGCTGTTTACATCACTGGCCTGCCTTCTTCCAAATTCAGATAAAGAGAGAGGACGTCATTGTGTATCCAGTGTAATAAATTGCAGAGCTGGAGACATTGTATAGTACACAGAAAGAAAAGGCTTGGGCAGGCCCCATACGAATAACAGGAAATAACAGAATTACCAATCCAGAAGGCCTGTGATTGGCTACAGTGTGAGAATACGGCTCTGAATGGTTATTTGTATCTAGACTCCACAATGGGACTCAGCAAACTTCACTGATTCAGTTAAGTCAATTACAAGTAGTCGGTGTAACATTGTCCATGATGTGCCACAAGATTTGGTGTGGTGTGCCAATGTCCATGTTCCAGAAGAGCCGGAGGTACCATTGACCAAGTGCAACAAAGGTCAGTGTGCCAACATCCACATACCAAAGAGTCATATGCCATTGTTTATTTGCCACATGTGTTGGTGTGTAATTGTCCATGTTCCCCAAGAGTTGGTGTGCAATTGTCCATGTGCCACAAGAGTTGGTGTGCCATTGACCAAGGATTACAACTGTCAATGTGCCATTGTTTTGAAACCACGTACAGAATTGGTAGTGAATAGGATATGATGCATATATGACAATCCAAAAACCCCACCAAAAATATATTCAACCCTACTTTGTGATCCCCTGATGTAGTAGACCTCCATACACTTATATCATTAGGGCACTTTTCACCTGATTCTGATGAATTGGTCCGAGAAATCGGGTGGAGAGTGCCCAAAGCGTATGTCCCTAACCTCTGATTCCAATCTGCGGGCCCAAGCACATCGGATCGCTGCCGGGATCGTATGCGATGGAGGCATCCGTTACAGTACCTTGCAGTAATGTATGGGCACCTTTAGGTCCGCCTCTGGAAGAAGCTGCAGTCTGCAGTGAAATGCATTGAGGAATACAGACTTTCATTTTATGGGCGCTACGGATGGTGTAATGGTTAGCATTACTGCCTCACAGCGCTGAGGTCATGGGTTCTATCCCCACCATGGCCCTAACTGTGCGGAGTTTGTATATTCTCCCCGTACTTGCGTGGGTTTCCTCCAGATACTCCTGTTTCCTCTCACAATCCAAAAATATACTGGTAGTTCAATTGGCTCCCAACAAAATAAACCCTAGACTGTCTGTGTGTGCGTGTATATGTGGTAGGGAATATAGATTGTAAGCTCCACTGGGGCAGGGACTGATGTGAATGTTCAATTATTCTCTGTAAAGTGCTGCGGAATATGTGTGCGCTATATAAGAAACTGTTAATTAATAAATAAAACTTCTCCGGGATTGCTACTTTGCCACTTTGAAGCCTTTATAAATCCATAAAGCCAGCAGGAATACATTCTTCTAATTATTATACCATCTTCCTATACTTCCTATATTTACACTGTGCCTCTACCTCTATTGGCCTCTACCACTGAGCTGCGCGGCACCTGATGGCGTTTGGAGTGAGCTGGCCTGATCTAGATTCCCCCTTACATACGGTAGGGGCCCTCTGTGACATATGTGACTACCCTTTGGACTGATTGGCTGATATCCGGTGTTGTGATTATCATCGGGATGGCAGCAGTCAGAATACTGGTGCCGGCATCCCAACTAGTGGGCAGAAGAACGGCGCCGAAATACCAACATGGATGGGGATGCCAACTTTTCTGCACTTATTTTTTGGCCAGTCGGGTGCAATATTTCTAGTTACACCACTATGAAATGTCACTTCTTAAACACCACAGGGATGGGAACGCCGGCCCCAGCAGATGGGCCAGAAGTTCCAGCGATGATTATAATACGTCTGGCAATCTATAAACTCTTAATACATGAATAGTGGCAATAGTACATGGGGCCAGATGCACTAAGATCCAACAGTGATAAAATGGAGAGTGATAAACAACCAGCCAATCAGCTCCTTCCTGCCATGTCACAGACGTTGTTTGAAAAATGTTAGGCGGGAGCTGATTGGTTGGTTGTTTATGACTCTCCATTTTAGGGACTTGTGTATTATAGCGGCGCCCATCGCATTGCATACCAAAAGGCATGCGATGGTATGCGATATCGCGCGATGTTATACAATGTCATACAATTTTAAAATTGTATGACATTGTATATGGTATACAATGCCATACAATGCGATGCGATTAAAAATTGTATAAGCATCCAAATGGGTGCTTACAATGTTAAACGTGAACCCGAAGCGTGGCGAGCGTAGTGCCGGCGGTACGCGTCCTACGACCTTTTCATACCCCCACTATCCAATAGTATAAATGTAAAGTGTGTAAGAATATAAAGTGTGGCGAGCGCAGCGAGTCTACGAGCCCGAAGCGTGGCGAGCGCAGCGAGCCCGGCTAGGGGACACGGCCCGCGAGGGGACGCAGATACCTGTGAGTCCGCTCGCCACGCTTCGGGCTCGGTGGCTCGCTGCGCTCGCCACACTTTATATTCTCAGCTCCACGCCGACGTGGATAGTGGGGGTATGAAAAGGTCGTAGGACGCGTACCGCCGCCCCTCGCAGGCTCGCTGCGCTCGCCACACTTCGGGTTCACGCTTATAGTGGGGGGGGGGTGGCGTGGGGGTGCATTTGACATTGTAAGCACCCATTTGGGTGCTTAAAAGCACCCTTTAGGGTGCTTATACAATTTGCCATCGTATAGGAGGCAAAATCGCGTCGCATTGCATGCCATCAGGTGTATGGCATGCGATGCGATTCGATAAAAACATTGATAAACATTCGATAAAAACATTGTACGACCAACATCAGGAGCTCCGCTATAATACACAAGTACCCCATTTTATTACTATTGAAGCTTAGTGCATCTGACCCATTATCATTATTAGGTCTAAAACCAGATAATTATTAAATAATATATATCCCAAAATGTATCTGTGCTGAAGGCTTGAGGGATACAGACATTAATGGGTACATTTACTAAAGCTTCTATAAATGAAAAGAGGTGATGTTGCCCATAGCAACCAGTCAGATGCTGTGTATCATTTCTCTACTCTACTGCATTCTACAAAATGACTCTGGGCCAGATGCACTAAGCTTCAAAAGTGATAAAATGGAGAGTGATAAACAGCCAGCCAATCAGTTCCTGTCTGACATTTTTCAAACACAGTCTGTGACATGACAGGTAGGAGCTGATTGGCTGGCTGTTTATCAATCTCCATTTTATCACTTTTGAAGCTTAGAGAATCTGGCCCTTTCTGATTTGGTTGCTATGGGCAACACTTTATTTTTAGAAGCTTTAGTAAATGTACCCCAATAATGCAAACCTTCATATCTACAAACTTTAGCAAAGAAAAAGTGACAACAAAATAACGTCCGTGTCCCACGTCAAACAACTTATTGTATTGTGCAGATTCCACAAATTCTTTATCTCAGAAAGGAAACTTTTGCTGCTCATGGAAGGGAAACGTGTTATCAGGCGAATAAAGGAGGACGTTGATATGGAAGTGGTAACAAAACACTATTTCTGGAATAGCGGACTGGCAGATTTCCTCCGCCTGAGTTCTGCTCTTCCTCCGCCATGATAAACACCCACATGCAGCATCGTCACTGCACCAGCTGCAGCCTGTATACAGTAAGTCGGTGATCCGAGAGGATGGATGAGGGGGCTGACACCACCCTGGTGGTATATCATCCTATATATGAGCCTCCAATTACAGCCTTTCAGGATGGTAAATATTACTGGTCTGACGTGTGGCAAACACAAAGAACAATAATGCAGAGATTGAAATGAGTGCATAGAAAGTATTAAAGCAGTTTAACCCCTTCAAGGCCTAACAATGATCCCTGATTTTCCCATGCTGCCAATTTTCCATTAGAAATATTTCCTTGACCGCTTAGCAACGTCAGCCGGAGCCATGAAGATGTCAAAACACAGTTACAATTTAATGCTTGATTATAGCAGTCTGTTTTCTTTTCAGTGTATTTTCAAACGCAGGCCTGAGATGCACTGTGATTTGCTAGGTATCCGCCTGATGCTAAGCACCCTAAGGGGCCCATTTATCATTATATATATATATATATATATATATATATATATATATATGAGAGGTACCCTTTCAATGCGCTACACTGAATGAAATGAGTGGGCAGCAACTAAGTAGGTCCCCCCTATTAGTGGGGGAGAAGGGGGAGAAATGGCAGACAATCAACAAAGTGACCCCTAATCAGATGTATCCACCACCAATAGAACAAATTGTGACAATAGGGTCACGATACAACAGATTTAATATAAAACAGGAAAAAATGGCAATAAAACACTTTTTTCATCTGTGTGGAGTCATAAACTCAATAACGGTCAATATACAAGGACACCCAACGCGTTTCGTCATTACAACGACTTCCTCAGGGGTAACCGTCCGCAGGCAACTTAACTTTTGGATAAAGATGTTTCTGTCTCAGTGTAATACGGCTTTCAATTGGACTCAGTAAACAAATGTAAGGGAGTGGATCCTTTGTAGATCTCAATCCTGATGCATGACTGCATTTAAAAAGTAATCAATTTCCATACAGAACGAGGGGAAAAAAGGGGGGGAATATCCCGAAGAAATTCAGATTGATCCTTAGTGTAGTACCAAAAACCTCAATATGCAGTGCTAGGTAGTCATATGTTAGACCAGACTCCAGGTCATATATATATATATATATATATAGCAGAGTGATATATCCGGCACTCAGACAAAACTGGAATACTTGAACGGGTGCCCCCAGTATATACCGCACAAAGTCTTGTTTGCCCAGCAATTACATAAATGAATTTCCAAAGTGGCACTCACGTTACTGAAGTATAGACAAGGACTACTGTAGTTGAGTCATCTACGTTTCGGTTATTTATTAACCGTCATCAGGATACAGTGTAAAAAAAAGTAAGTTACCTTAAATAGAAGAACACCCTGTGGATTCAGTCTGACGGACCAACCACGCCAACGCCGCTCAATTGTGGAGGCGGGATAGTGCTACGGTGTCTTAGACAAGATACAAAGTAACAGCTAGCGCAACATGAACAGTCGCTGTGATACACAGCGTCCGCGGCGCTCATAGAATACTGATTGTACGTGTCGGCACCAATGTCGATCAGTCAGACCAAAGAGATTCATAGCAAATAAGTGACATGCATATATATTACAGTGAAAAGCATATAATTAAAGAGAGAAAGAGCAACATCTGCAAATCAATTTACATGTAGAAAACACAAAAATAAATCATGTGTATATGTGATAAAAACCACACACACACAATAAATCATTAGGGCTGCGTTAAATATGCATATCAATTAATAAAGAACAACTACAAATAGTCAAATACACATAATGTTTTAAGAAATGACTGTAGATGAATATTAGTCAGCTGCAAAAAAATGTGTAATCCTTGATCAGTTACCTAAGGCATTATATCAGTGGTTCCCAA
Organism: Crinia signifera; assembly: GCF_055691185.1. Lineage (NCBI taxonomy): Eukaryota > Metazoa > Chordata > Amphibia > Anura > Myobatrachidae > Crinia > Crinia signifera. Next base: position 51,979,354 of record NC_139217.1, read on the forward strand.
ACTGTGTGCCGTGGCTCCCTGGGGTGCCTCGGGACACTTGCAGGGGTGCCATGGGTTGCTGGTCCAGGATCAATTTGAATTATTTATGATCAATTATTTATGGACAAAACCAGTGCTGGTGGCTGCCAATCATAAAATATGAAGCAAATGCTGCCCTTTAGCACATAACTGAAGATATAAACTCAATCTACTTGATTTTATATTGATTTTTCTACATTTTTTGGGAGGCCTGGAGTGCCGTGAAAAAATTCTGATACTCTAGGATGCCGTGATTCAGAAAAGATTGGGAACCCCTGCATTATATACTAAACTTTACAGATGGCAAGTAATTTCCCTGAGTGTGGATGGAAAAATTGATCTCCTGTTATTAAGTATTTGCACGTAACACATGAGCATCTGAAACATCCCATTCTATTTTTAGTCAAAAAAGTTTCACGTTCTCTTTTATCAAAGCCTGTAATGTCGGATTTGACAAGATTATCTCTTAAATTTTTGTTTCTTTTGTAGCAGGGCATGATTGAATGGTCTGTAAGACCAATTGAAGGATCCGTTTTAATCATTGGCCATGATTTCTTTATGGCCCTAGTAATGCCTTCAGATTGAGTATTATATCTGGAGACAAAAGGTAAACGTTTATTCAATGTTTTCTTATCCTGCTGTTTAAGAAGCTGCTCTCTAGGGATTGCTAATGCCTTGGATTTATTTTTTAATAATTATTTTTTGTAATAACTTCGATCACAACAATTAGCGATGAATTCATCAATTTGTATACCTGCTTTAATAGGGTCACTATTAATACGGCACATTCTCACCATCTGGGAATATGGTAATCCTGCTTTTAATTTAATAGGATGACAACTTGTTTTATGCAGGAACGTATTCCTGTCTGTGTTTTTGGAATGGACCGTAGTAGAAATAATACCCTCATCGCAAGTTACCAGGACATCTAGAAAACTAATTTGATGCTGTTGCATATTGTTGGAAAATTTGACTGTACTTGAAGACGCATTTTGTTTATCTATGATCGACATCAGTGCTTCCTTGGAGTCATTCCAAATTATAAACAAATCGTCGATAAATCGACAAAAGAAAATAATTTTAGAATTTATAGCCGGATCTGAGAAAAAAATATCTTTTTCGACATCAAACATAAAGCAATTAGCATAGCTGGGGGCCACGGAGCTACCCATAGCACACCCAGCTTGCTGTAAATAATATTTACCATCAAATAAAAAATATTTTTTGGTAAGAACAAAGGTAAGCAACTGTAATAGAAATTCAACAAAAGCAGAAGTAATGATATCACTTTTCATAAGGATATTTCGGACCGATCTTATGCCCAATTGATGAGGGATTACTGTGTAAAGACTTGTAACATCTAAACACACAAGCCATGCCCCTGTTTAATTATTTAATTTATTCAAAAAGGCCGTGGTATCTAGTAAATAAGATTCTTCTTGTTGGATCAAAGGTTGTAACACAGAATCAACCAGTACTGAGGCCGGTTGAAATAGCGACCCACGGGCCGAAATGATCGGGCGTCCTGGGGGAGGGGTTTAACACAATAGTTTAACTAAACTAGTCCTACACTAGTTTAATTAAACTACAAGTCCCAGCATGATAGCACCTCATGTAAATCGGGTGTGCATTCTAAGATCCCCCCCCCCTAAGCTAACATTGTGTACACCTGTACACCTGAAGGTTGGGACTCCTTCAACTTAGAGTAGCACCCCGCCCACCTGATCTGAACATTAGTTCACCAGTTTGGTCCCTGGTAGCCACAGACTGCAAACTGAGGGCACAATGAAGGTAAGACCTAAAAATTTACACTAATTGCTAGTCTTGGAGATGGATTTGGGGCGCGGCTCCCCTTGGGTTGGTGTAACCGAGTTGCTTTCGGGGTGGCACACCCTAACATTTATTTAGCACTATTTATTTTCACTAATATTATACTTCCTAGCACTACACTTTTTAACCTCTAGCTCCTGCTTCTTTCTTATTAACACACATTTATAGCTTAGTTTTTCACTTGTGTGCTGCCCTGGGGTGACTGGCTTATGCTGGCCTTTTTGGGGTTCCGCGCCCCAGATTCTTAGTATTAGGGACCCACCAGAAATGAGGTTACCGTGAAGCTGGTTGGTGGGCAAATATTTCTTGGCCAATGAATATACCAAGAACCTCTATTATTGATTGAATTTGATTAATAATATGGAGTGTGCATCTGCACCACATGTCTTTCTTTGCAGAACTACAAGTCCCAGCATGATAGCACCTCATGTAAATCGGGTGTGCATTCTAAGATCCCCCCCCCCCCCAATACATTCACTGCTCAACAAGCATTTACCTAAAGATGAGGCAGGCGGCTGACGTCCTGTGAAGCCAGCCGCCCGGCCCCGAATACATATAGGACACCTGCATCCTCAGGGGCACACCCAGCGCTTTCATGGGGACGCCCATAAACCTCTTGGCGTTCCCTTGGACTGGGCCTTTGTCCGCCTCTGTCCTCCCCCTCCCTCCTTGTGCAAACAGCTCGGCGAGTGTGATACTCACAGAAGGCGTTCCCCCATCGGCCCTGCGCATGTGTATATTCCCATATACGCATGCGCAGAACTGCACCATCGGTCCCCAGTCCGAATTTGCATTTCTCTGAGCCAACCTGAATCACCCCCTGTGTACTGGTACACACAAAACGATGTGTGTACCCACAGAGATCGGGAGAGACTGGGACCTGGTGGGGCGTCAGCATCACAAGTATATGCTCAGTATTACCCCTCCTTCCATGCACCTGAATGGTATTACTTAGCTGATTGAGCACCTGCCACTATATATATATATATATATATATATATATATATATATATATATATATGTGTGTATGTTGTGAGAGGCAGAATGGAGCCCATATTAGGAGGAGATGTGGGTCCTGATATGCCACTTGGAGTAGTCTGAGGATGCTCCAAGGTAGGTAGCTCTTAGTTTAGATATGTTTAAGGAGCCATTATCATGTACCTCCTTGCTGGCTAATCGTAGACCCAATTTAGGGTAACGGTGGTGTGGGGTGCGGTGCCCCTGGACTGGTTGGGCTGGGTGGCTGTAGTGTGGCACACCTTTACATTCTATTAACACTTTGCACTACTTTTTTTCTCACTAACACTATTTCTTTAATATTTTAATTACATCTCATTTAATTTATTTATTTATTTATTTCCCTCTCACTATCTATATATAGCTTCGGCTTCCTACCTATTGACACTATAGTATTTTCACTGGTGTGTTGCTCTGGGCTTTCTAGCTTGTGCTGGGTTTTTGGGGTGCCTCACCCTCAGGGCTTAAAGTGGTCATGCAGAGGTGAGGGAACTCATTTCTCTATACCACCACCTAATTACCACCCTCCCCTCCCCCCCATTAGGCAGAAACAGGGCCAGTGGTAGGGTATTTGGCATCCCCCTGCAAACTAGAATGCTTTTCTGTGAGAATTACTGTGCAGGGTCAATGTGGAGGTTAAAATGTTCCACCTCACCATTAGAGATGGTGGAACTCAGTTCCACCCCGTTCCCCCTCACTTTAACCCCTGCTCACCCTACACCTAGATATAACGCCAGGGACCCCCAATATACAGAGAAGCCTTGATGACGGCTTGGGGGCTTACACATAAATTTGCGCAAATATATGTAACCAATATCTCGGAATTCTATGATCGTGTAGTGTTCTAGACTGGTTACTAATGCCATTCAGTCAGCTGGGGGAAACCATGGATTGTTACTGACACAGTATTACCCCTCCTCCCATGCACCTGGATGGTAATTACTAAACTAATTGAGCACCTGCCACTAGCTATGTGCACCTCTATTTCAGCCCTCACCAAAAGTCTTCACTCTTATCTCCTTCAATACTCCTTCCCACCCCTCTTTACTGGCCTAGTGACTGCTGACCCTCTCGTCTCCCTCCACACTCCTTCCCACCCCTCTTCACTGGGCTAGTGACTGCTGACCCTCTAATCTCCCTCCACACCCCCCCCCCCTCTCCACTGGTCTAGTGACTGCTGACCCTCTCGTCTCCCTCCACACTCCTTCCCACCCCTCACCACTGGCCTAGTGATTGCTGACCCTCTCGTCTCCCTCCACACTCCTTCCCACCCCTCGCCATGGCCTAGTGACTGCTGACCCTCTCGTCTCCCTCCACACTCCTTCCCACCCCTCGCCACTGGCCTAGTGACTGCTGACCCTCTCGTCTCCCTCCACACTCCTTCCCACCCCTCACCACTGGCCTAGTGATTGCTGACTCTCTCGTCTCCCTCCATACTCCTTCTCACCCCTCGCCACTGGCCTAGTGACTGCTGACCCTCTCGTCTTTCAACATACTCCTTCCCACCCCTCTCAACTGGCCTATTGACTGCTGACCCTCTCGTCTTCCACCATACTCCTCCCCACCCCTCTTCACTGGGCTAGTGACTGCTGACCCTCTAATCTCCCTCCACACTTCCCCCCCCTCTCCATTGGCCTAGTGACTGCTGACCCTCTCATCTCCCTCCACACTACTTCCCACCCCTCTCCAATGGCCTAGTGACTGCTGACCCTCTCATCTCCCTCCACACTCCTTCCCACCCCTCTCCACTGGCCTAGTGACTGCTGACTGTCTCATCTCCCTCCACACTCCTTCCCACCCCTCTCCACTGGCCTAGTGACTGATGACCCTCTTGTCTCCCACCACACTCCTTCCAACCCCTCACCACTGGCCTAGTGACTGCTGACCCTCTCGTCTCCCACCACACTCCTTCCCACCCCTCGCCACTGGCCTAGTGACTGCTGACCCTCTCATCTCCCTCCACACTCCTTCTTACCCCTCTCCACTGGCCTAGTGACTGAGGACCCTCTCGTCTCCCTCCATACTCCTTCCCACCCCTCTCCACTGGCCTAGTGACTGAGGACCCTCTCGTCTCCCTCCACACTCCTTCCCACCCCTCTCCACTGGCCTAATGACTGCTGACTCTCTCATCTCACTCCACACTCCTTCCCACCCCTCTCCACTGGCCTAGTGACTGATGACCCTCTCATCTCCCTCCATACTCCTTCGCACCCCTCTCCACTGGTCTAGTGACTGCTGGCCCTCTCATCTCCCTCCATACTCCTTCCCACCCACCCTCTCCACTGGCCTAGTGACTGGTGACCCTCTCATCTCCCTCCACACTCCTTCCCACCCCTCGCCACTGGCCTAGTGACTGCTGACCCTCTCGTCTCCCTCCACACTCCTTCCCACCCCTCACCACTGGCCTAGTGATTGCTGACTCTCTCGTCTCCCTCCATACTCCTTCTCACCCCTCGCCACTGGCCTAGTGACTGCTGACCCTCTCGTCTTTCAACATACTCCTTCCCACCCCTCTCAACTGGCCTATTGACTGCTGACCCTCTCGTCTTCCACCATACTCCTCCCCACCCCTCTTCACTGGGCTAGTGACTGCTGACCCTCTAATCTCCCTCCACACTTCCCCCCCCTCTCCATTGGCCTAGTGACTGCTGACCCTCTCATCTCCCTCCACACTACTTCCCACCCCTCTCCAATGGCCTAGTGACTGCTGACCCTCTCATCTCCCTCCACACTCCTTCCCACCCCTCTCCACTGGCCTAGTGACTGCTGACTGTCTCATCTCCCTCCACACTCCTTCCCACCCCTCTCCACTGGCCTAGTGACTGATGACCCTCTTGTCTCCCACCACACTCCTTCCAACCCCTCACCACTGGCCTAGTGACTGCTGACCCTCTCGTCTCCCACCACACTCCTTCCCACCCCTCGCCACTGGCCTAGTGACTGCTGACCCTCTCATCTCCCTCCACACTCCTTCTTACCCCTCTCCACTGGCCTAGTGACTGAGGACCCTCTCGTCTCCCTCCATACTCCTTCCCACCCCTCTCCACTGGCCTAGTGACTGAGGACCCTCTCGTCTCCCTCCACACTCCTTCCCACCCCTCTCCACTGGCCTAATGACTGCTGACTCTCTCATCTCACTCCACACTCCTTCCCACCCCTCTCCACTGGCCTAGTGACTGATGACCCTCTCATCTCCCTCCATACTCCTTCGCACCCCTCTCCACTGGTCTAGTGACTGCTGGCCCTCTCATCTCCCTCCATACTCCTTCCCACCCACCCTCTCCACTGGCCTAGTGACTGGTGACCCTCTCATCTCCCTCCACACTCCTTCCCACCCCTCTCCACTGGCCTAGTGACTGCTGACCCTCTTGTCTCCCTCCACACTCCTTCCCACCCCTCTACACTGGCCTAGTGACTGCTGACCCTCTCGTCTCCCACCAGACTAATACTTCCCACCACTCTCCACTGGCCTAGTGACTGATGACCCTCTCATCTCCTCTCACCCCTGATGACCCTCTCACTCCTTCCCACCCTAAAATAGTTAGTTATGGTATGAATTAACAGAGCAAGTGCACCATACAGTAGTTGTTAGAAGTAGCATCAGTGCAGGGTCTGGGAGGCAATCTCAGTTGTCACCCACTGAGGAGGGTCACCAAAATGCCAGCTCCTCTTCTGTGACAGCAGTTGGGGGCAATCAGTTTATTTGTTCAAAATCTGTTCAAAATCTGCAAAATGCAATAAAGTAATGCTCTATTGGACACCTCCACTTCCTGTAACTGGTAATATTTAACAACACCAGTGAAAATAAATAGCTGCTAAACTGACCTTAAAGATACAAACAGCATACCTCCCAACTTTCCGGCTGCAGAAATAGGGACACTAGCGCCCAAAAAGGAGGTGCGTCTTATGCAAATGAGGGGTGCGGCTTATGCAAATGAGCCACGTCCCTGTTTTCGTCCGCGAATAGACGCTGTGCGCATGCGCACAGCGTCTATTCTGTCAAATTGGGGGGGGGGGGGGGGGGCTCCGAACTGCCCCCCCCCCCTGCAGCGGGACACCTCCGGCCGCGGGTGGGACAGGGGGACAGGACCCGGTAATCGGGACTGTCCCGCTGAAATCGGGATTGTTGGGAGGTATGAAACAGTGACTCATTTGGTTAATTACGCATCCAGTGGAACACTACGGTGGTATATAGTTACTGCAGTGCTGACATCTACTGGACAAAGATAGCAGCACAGTTTTATGGTAATATTTCAATATTTGCATTTATTATTTTTATTACAAAGGACGGATTGCAAACACAAGGCAGGGAGGATCTGTTACACGGCCGGTGAATTGAAACCAATAGGTAACATAGATTTAATGAAATGCCTTTTCCAAGTAAGCATGTTCTTGGCAACAGTCCCTAATTTCCAGGGATAGACCCAGATAAAAAAAAAAAAAATACATTTTGTCAGTTGAAGTTTTTTTTTTTTTTTTTTAAACTGCTCAGTTCCACAGTAAAATATCATTATGTGTAGTAAATACGAATCTCAGTGCATGTTACATATCAGATATGCTTTTGTCATTTATAATTTTAATATTTATATATCTATCAACAGTTTCATACGTAGTGCAGCAAATTCCGTTGCGCTTTACAAGTGGAAACAACAATGAGAAAACAAACTGGGTAGTTACAGAAGTAAAGATAAGAATTTCTGTATTGCTTTGTGTGTAATATACATGTGGAAGGGTTGAGGCACTAAGGTGCTGGGAGATAATCTTTCTATTTTCACTGTATTCTGGGAGGATTGTGGAATTACCTCCAATTTATCTTTCCAGCAGACTTGCTGCCCACCTGGGAGCGCACTACCTGTGATTCTGAAACCTTCCTAGAAATAGAGGTAGGAGGGCCCTGCTCGCATGCTTACACTATATAGGGAAATAGGCACTGATACACAAGTGAGAGAGAACATTAGTGAGTACACATACCTACCAACTGTTTGATTTTCACGGGACAGTGCCATTTTTTTAGGAATGTCCTGTGTTCCATCCGGGGCCGGCAGTGCTCCGGATGTGGGACCATTTGTAGACAACAAGTAGATAGACAGCCATTAGGTCGACACCATTAGTTCGACAACTCAATAGGTCGACATGCTTTTAGGTCGACATACCATTAGGTCGACATGTCATTAGGTCGACATACCATTAGGTCGACATGTCATTAGGTCGACATTGCCATTAGGTCGACAGTGTCTAGGTCGACAGTCAAAAGGTCGACATGGTTTTTTCACTGTTTTTTGGCCGAAATGTCAAAACAGTCGACATGGACACAGTTTGAAGTGAACCGCAGCCCCTCGCATCGCTCGCTTCGCTCGCAATGCTTCGGGCACGGTGCCTCGCTGCGCTCGGCACACTATTTTATTCTCCCACCACGCCCTAGTGGATAGTAGGGAATGAAATACCGCCTGTCGGCACATGTTGGCTCAAAAAACAGTGAAAAAAACCATGTCGACCTAATGACATGTCGACCTAATGACATGTCGACCTAATGACATGTCGACCTAATGGTATGTCGACCTAATGACATGTCGACCTATTGAGTTGTCGAACTAATGGTGTCGACCTAATGGCTGTCTATCTACTTGTTGTCTACAAATAGTCCGGATACCCAGTGCTCCATGGTGGTGTTGGCATTTGGGAGGGAATACGGTCATTGGGTCTACAGCAAGTTGGTCGACATGGGGATAGGTCGACATGGGTCTAGGTTGACAGGTCATTAGGTCGACACAAGCATTAGGTCGACAGTGTCTAGGTTGACAGTCAAAAGGTCGCCATGGGGTTTTTCATTGTTTTTGAGCCGACATGTGCCGACAGGTGGTATTTCATGCCCTACCATCCACTAGGGCGTGGTGAGAGAATAAAATACTGTGCCCGAAGCCCAAGCGAGGGGATGCGGTGCACTTAAAACTGTCCATGTCGACTGTGTCAACATTCAGGTAAAAAGACAGTGAAAAACCCCATGTCGACCTAACCCCATGTGGACATTGCCCCATGTCGACCTTTCCCCATGTCGACCTAACAGTGTTGACTAATGATTGTCAACCAACTTGCTGCAGACCCAGTGATCCCAACCAGGGCCGCCACTAGAGGCCGGGGCCCGGGACAGCTGTACCCACAGCACCCCCCTGTCGGCGGCCCTGATCCCAACCCTTTGGGAGTCCCCTCTGTCAATGAGGGGAATATTCCCATAGGCAGAAGGACAGGAGGCGCGGCTAGCAACGAGTGCTGCCCATACTCCCCTGTGGTGAAATGGGTCAGGGCCTCACAGACATTCGGCCGGCGGCATTACAGGGCTCGCTAATCAGTGAATGGCCGCTGCTTAGAGAGCCTTGCTGAATCAGGACCTATATGTGCACATTTGCAGTTTACCGTGGATATATAGACTACATTGCATTTTTAATAAGATTGTATATTCATTTACCGTTTATTTCGAATCTTCTCCAAAGACACAACAATCACAGGAAACCCTATATTTACTTGCACAGTTTGTCAGCTCAATGTCCACTTCTCGGATGACCCCTCCTGTGTGGAGAGACGCTGGGACAGCAGCACAGGAAATCACTGCTGCTTGCAAAACACCAAGATGACCATTTGTCCATTAGCATTTTATTTACTTAGCACAACCCTACAGCAAACATTATCTACCACAGGCAGCAAGCGCACAGCATGGAGGCTCCCCGTCCTCTCGCTTGTGCCCTGCTTCTCTTGTTCTATATTTCCCAAACTTCCGGAACATTGGTGAGTACGTTGCCTTCTTTTAGCTTTATATATAGAACTCTCTGGGTGTCTGTTCTCTAGGGTTATGTTTTGCAATTAGGCTGTTAACTGTCACATACAGGGGCGAGCAATAGGAAAGACTTGTAACGTGTGTGTCTATGTAATGTATATGTGTTCCATTACCTACACAATATTTTAGTTCAGAAAAGTTACTAATCAGAATGGGGCAAAGATTGCTTTTGCAGCAGCCCCCCAGAGGCATATTCAGGGTCCGGCGCATGCTCAGTATTGTCCTCGTACTGCGAATGTGCAGAACCCGGTTTTTATACACTACCACTCAGCAGCCCACAAAGAGGCTTCCCGGAGGGAGGCAACACCTCCCAATGAGACAGCCATGGGCAGGGGCAAACGCAGGATTTTCTTAAGGGGGTTTCCAGAGAGGGGCGGAGCAAAGCACGGAGATGGACACTTAGGTGACCCAGTATATGCCGAGTCAGTTAAAGTATTATAGATAAATGTATATAATATATATATATAATGTATATAATATATATATATATATGTATATATATATTTATTTATATATATTTAACAGCAGTGTAGACCTCTGGGCATAGCAATGTATTGGGGCCCCTACCGATCCTCCAGCGGTAGGGGGTGCTATGAGTGGAAGCTTTGATGTCCCGCAGGTGGTAGGGGGTATTATATCAACCGATCAGCATGTAGGGCCTGGATCAGTAATTTCCACTAATTACCCCTTTAGGGGATGGGGTGGGAGAAGAGGGCATTGGGCTGAATGAAGGGGCCCTGATGCAAAACTTTCGGGGTGGTAGAGGATGTTTAATACGCAGAGGAGGGGTGTATAGTGGAGTGGGCTTATTATTCATAATTTTCTGGTGGGAGGACAGCTTGCTTGACTGCAGATATCTCCAGTTCCTGGAACTAGATTTATTAGCTTTAAATGGAATTAAACACTAGAGAATCCCACCTACCAAATGGTACTGAGGACTAGGGGATCACAGTTCAGGAGTCAGAGCAATCTGCCAACCAGTATATAAAACTACATACCAGGTGTGTGTAGCTGGAGTAGTAACTAGCTGCTGGAAGGCTGATATCTCTGGTTCTGGGCACAGTAGAGACAAGCTTCTAGTGTTCCTCAAAGGGGGAGAGTCCCAGCTTTTGGAATATACCCTCAGAAAAACTCTAAGTCAGACAGAACCTGAAATATCTGACTGGGAAGAGCAATTAACAGGCTTGGATGGGGACCACTCCTTTGAAGTCAGATATCTCCGGTTCCCCAGGACCGATTTTAAAAATTCTTGTACCCCCAGCTTAGATTCCTGGGGAGTTTCTGGGTACTCAGAAACCCCCCTGCGTGCGCTACTGATGGGGGACTGGCAGGTCGGACTTCCAATAGGAAGTCGCTGCCAGTCACAGTGAAGTCAGAGCAGTCTCACAGACTGCATCTGGCTTAGGCAGAGGACAGTGGCAGATTTCACCTGGGGAGGAGGGGGGGGGGGTGCAGCCCTGCAGCCCTGCAGCCCATAGGTAAAGACCACCACTGGTAATACTCTAGGACTGTAACATTCATTAAAACTGTCTGAACGCCAAATAGACATGAGGCCTTATAAGACCCCTATGCTTTTGTGACTCTTTTTAAAAGCAGTGTTGAAATGTTAGTGTCAGTCATAGTGAGTTTCTCAGTAACCTTGTGGTGTAGCCTATCAGAAGTCAATGGGTGTAGCCTATGATGTATATAATCCTAGGTCAGGTGATTCCTCTTTCTCTTGCCATCTTGTGAAGCCCTCCCACCACCCTTCAATTTTTCATTTGGTTTGATTTATTCAATTTATAGCCGGCTATTTTAAAGCCAGATGGGAGGAAAGTCGCTGCCAGCCAGCGGTTGAACCAGTGCATAAGCGGTTATTGTGGGGCACAACCTTTTGGAAGGATGGCGGGTGTGTCCTTCCCTTGCGGGTGGACAAAGGGTATTGCTGTGCATTGTTTTGCCAGAGTAAAGGGGGTGGGCCCACACAATGCAGGTTATGCAGTAGGAGCCGGTGGTGAGTCCCTCCTCGATGTTTTGGGCTAATATCAAGTTGACTGGGCTGGCGTTTGGTAGCGCCTTCTTCTTGCCATCCTCCCACTCTTAAGGCCCCCATACACTAGCCGATTTTGGTCAGATTTCGGCCAGATCAGTCGGATCTGGCCGAAATCGGACCAAAATCGGCTAGTTTTGATGTCCCCTCAGATCCGATGCGCGGTCCCGTGCGCATCGGATCTGCGTCGGGTGGTCAGACCTGCTGCACGTCCGACCACCCGACTTGGGACCTAGTGGGGCGGCGCGGCGGTGGAGGGAGCAGGGGGGGCTGGGGACGCTGCGGGGGACACAGGCGGCATAGAGCCAGGCAGGGGGAGCCGTGAGCCGTCAGTACTGAATTTTAAAAAAAATGCCCATACAATGAATGGGCGGCCTGTGATTGGCTGAGCGCTCTCTCAGCCAGTCAGCAATTAGCTGAGAGAGCGCTCAGCCAATCACAGGCTGCCCATTCATTGTATAGGCTTTTTTTTCTAGCACTGACAGCTTCCGGCTCCCTCTGCCCGGCTCTATGCCGCCTGTGTCCCCCGCAGCGTCCCCAGCCCCCCCTGCTCCCACCAGCAGCCCTGCTCTGTAGCCCCCCCCCCCCCTTGCTCCCCGGGTTTTTTACATGTGATAAATCGAGACGATTTATCACATATAAAAAATGGCACATCAAGTGTCAATCTAATCAAGCTCCCCCGGGGAAGCTCAGGGGGAAGTCGGGGGCGACTTGTCCTAAGGACAAGTCGCCCTAGTGTATGGGGGCCTTTAGTTACACAAGTCACAAGATCAATAAATACTTGTTGACCTTTATTTATTGTCTGTGATTATTTAGTGTCATAGTCTTATTTCTCAGTGTTAAGCTAGATTATGTATTTTGGTAAAGAAGCGTGTCACAATAAGATAATGGCCGCCTTAATTCAGCTTTGCATGTTCTGTAATAATGCTGCTTACTATTGCCTTAAAGGAATCATAACAGTGAAGGGACGTGTGTTGTTTTTGTGAAGTTTTTTATTTTTTTGGTATAAAGTGCGACAGGTCTACGGCCAGTGCGATGATTTGCGGAACTATACTAACTACATAAGAAATGATTTGGTAATTTATTACTTATAAGGTTTGTGTTGCCCAAGGAAAAGCAACTGGAGTTTATGAAACATACGATGTTATTTCAGATTTTAATTTTATGATAGACATTCAGAGAAGACAATAAGGCTATAATAATAATGTAATAAAGATTACCGTATACAAGTACCAGTGACGTATCTATAATGGGCAGTGCTGCTGAGAGGTATGCTGGGCCATGGTAAAATGTTTAGGGGGGTGGGGAAAAAACTGTCTAAAGTCGAAGGGGGATTGTTGGTATTGTTCCCCCCACTCCCCCCCCCCCCCTCAGCAGCAGCAGCACACACCTACAGTATGTGCTGTTAGCAGGCTCAGCATGAGCTCTCACGCTGTCAGTGAGACGCTCATGCTGAGCCTGCTGACAGCTCAGCACATGCTGTAGGTGTGTGCTACTGCTGCCTGGGATGGACGGAGGGGGAAGGGGGTCAGACCAGGGCCCCCACCAGCAAGCCCGGGTAATTAGTACCCGCTTCCCCCCCCTCCTCTCGGCAGTCCTGATAATGGGTGCACATGGACCCCGGAGTCCCAGGGGGGCCCACCCCACACACACTGCCCCCCATGTTTGTAATACTTAACCACCGTTGTCCAGCGGCAATAGCAGGAGTGCTGCCAAAATGGGCCGGAAAATGGTATGGTGGAGACATTTTTTGGGCGATTTACGCATGCGCAGTGGAGTCTGAATGCTCTTATGGAAGGGCCCTTCTCGGCCTATCTTTTAAAAATCATCTAGTGTCACCCGCGCAGTGTTCATTTGTCAATGGACCCCCCCCCCCCCCCATTGTCAGAACATGCATGTCAATTTTGGCTATGAAGACTGCATGTTCAGCAGCCCTGGGTGACATCATTGAACAGTATCGGTAACTATATCGGTGATGCCCCTAGTCGTCTAGTGTGTAGGGGGCTTATGTTCTCCCTGGTTTGTGGAAAGGATTGTTATGTAAGAGAACCACCTACTGAAAAAGCTACAGCCAGTAGCGAAACGCGTCAGGTGTTTACAGCCTCAGGACTCTAGGATTGACCTTTCATATCAGCTGCCATCATTTCAGCCCGACCCCATCCCCCTTTGTGTTGGTGAACCCCCAACAGGCCTCACTGTGGCCTTTTACAGGACCCCAAGCCATTGGGATATCCTCAGGTGACTATATCCACCTATCATCACCCAGAGAGGACTCCTCCAAAAAACTTTGTATCACCTCTTACAACCTCTGTTCCTCCAGCGGTAACTGGGGGCACCGCATCACCAGAGAGGACTTTGGGAACACGTGAGGGTCCTTCTGTTTCAAATATTCCTCCAGGGGCTCCGGATTGGGAACCGTACAAATAGAGAGGATTCATCATTTTCTTGAAAATTCACCCATCATCTTCAGGCAGCTGAATTGGGAATATGCACTTACCTCTTCTGACTTATCCTAGAGCCACATGACAAACTAAAGGTGCGTACACACAGGGGCGATTTTGTGCAAAATCGCAGGAAATATGGTCGCTGAACGACCATATTGCCCGCAATGGGAGTGTGCGTGCTCCCATTTTTGCCCCTGTGGTGATCGCTGGTCGCAGGAACATGCTCCTGCGACCAGCTGATTACCACTGCCGGGCTCCCCCCGGCAGTTTCTTTTTCATCAGCGACCATCTCTGGTCGCTGATGTAAAGGAGAAACTGAGCAATATATTGCTGAGCCATATATAGCTCAGCCATATATGGCTGAGCAATATATCTCCCCCGTGTGTACACAGCATAAGGCTCGCAAATTCATCCTACGAGTGAGGCTAATTTTATGATTTTTTTTTATCTTTATCCTAATACTTACGTATGTTTTGTATGTGTATGTGTTAATTAAATTGGGTTAAATTTAATATAAATTAATTTTATTGAACAATCGATTTATTTTATTCATTGTGGTTGTAGCGCTGCTTCTCTTGGTTTTTCTTTATGTTAAAGAACACCTGATTCTGTGTCACACTTAAGGCAGCCGCTCCTAGTGATTTTAGTGGATTGCACATGCGCCGGGGGCTGCATGCTTATCATTGCTACTAGACGGGATACGGTCGTATTGTCGACAGCACATAGGTCGACACCGTTGGTTCGACAGAGTTCTGGTCGACATGGGTGAAGGTCGGCGGGTGCCTAGGTTGACATGGGACAAGGTCGACATGTGTTTAGGTCGACAGGTTGTTAGGTCAACATGGGTTTTTTCATTGTTTTTTGAGCCAACATGTGCTGACAGGCGGTATTTCATGCCCTACCATCCACTAGGGCGTGGTGTGAGAATAAAATAGTGTGCCGAGCGCAGTGAGGCACCGTGCCCGAAGCATGGCGAGTGATGCGAGGGGCTGCGGTTCACTTCCAACTGTGTCCATGACGACTGTGTCGACATTCGGGTGAAAAAACACCTGTCGACCTAACGACCTGTTGACCTAACCATGTCGACCTAACGCATGTGTCGACCTAAACCCATGTCGACATTGTCCCATGTCGACCTAGACACCTGTCGACCTTCACCCATGTCGACAGAGAACCCTGTCGACCTTGCCACCTGTCGACCCAACGGTGTTGACCTAATGACTGTCGACTATCGAAGTGTGGTCGATAAAATGATCCACACCCTACTAGACATGTCCTCTTACCTTGATGTTTTGGTTTTGGTTCTAAAATTCATCATTGTTTTGGTTTTGTCAAAACCACCCTCAAGCATGTTTGATAACAGAGATTTCAACAGTTTAAACATTTAAACAAATGATTTCTTTATTTGAATGTGATATTAATTGGCTTCATATCTATATACAGAAACCTGCCCGTCACAACCCCAGACATGACCGCATGTTCCCTGTTGCTCAGACATTGAAGCACACTGCACAGACAGGTAAGATCCCAGCAGTGGAGAGTGTTTTCCGGATGGGGATATTAAGTGAACTATTAATGAATACTTGTATTGGGGAAAGCAATGAATGACCAACAGTAGCGGTATTTCTCCTGCTGCCTGAAGAAAAAGGTGGGTGTACAGCGCTAGGTTTGTTCTGAAGAAGTATACACTACCACATGTGAATATTTATAACATTTAATAATAAAAATATAATTCAATGAGAGCTCTCATAATAATTCATAAACAATAAAAATACATTAAAAAATACATATAATAGGACAGAGGCTCTCTGATGTAAATATCTCCACAGTATTGGCACCAGCACGTTATATTTACCAGGTGGAGACGGGGGAAATGGAAAGTCTCCTTAAAGGTCTAGCTGCATAGGTTATGTCCCAATCCGGGTAAATGCCCAGTAGGTCCAGGTGATTCAAGCAGGTTTGTTATGGCAGTCCTTTTGGTATAAGCATACCTGGCATGACACTGCTAATAGCTGCTGAATTGGAGAGGTCCTGGAGACAATAGTGAAACCGGTCCGGAATAAAGTGCGGGATATAGTGCAGTCCTGGTATTGTGCAAATGGCAGTTGGGTGCAGTGGAGAGATACTGGATGCTGCTCAACGCGTTTCGACGCTAGCTCGCGTCTTCATCAGGAGCTTGGGCATTTCTCCTGCTGCCTGATGCTTCCCAGGAGAACCGACCACCTATGAAATGTGAGCAGAGGTGAAGAATTTTATGGATGCGGATTCATGATCCTTGAACACCACATTTTATAGATTTGCAAACATCGCTGTTCAGTGATGATTGGGCAGCGACAGAGGATTGTGATGGCGCGATCCGAAGGCTGAGTGACATCATGTGCAGGGGCTGCATCACAAAAGATGTCCGTCCGGCAACTGGCTTTGCAGCCAGGTTGTGCTGCAGGGAAGCAATCACACAATAGCGTTACACATTCACAAAATTTTGCATCGAGGGGAGGGATCCGGCATCGACAATCACTTGGTCGACAATCAGATGGTAAACACAAGTTTTTCATGTTTTTTTGGAAGTCCACATCCAGCAGAATCCTCTGTTTATTGGTGTTGGTGCACATTAGCACCACCAGACTATCATTCTAGGGCACAGGGGAAACGGGACATAAGCCACAAGTGCTATTGGCCCACTAGACATGTCTTGAAATAGCATAGCAGGGTGTTGTATGATGCTGGTGAGAAATAGGCATATGCCCTTAAGTTAGAAGTTAGGGGAGTGGACACTAGATGGCAGCAGAATCCATGTAGTCTCTTTTCCACTGAGCCCTTCAATAGCCCTACAGAGGTCAGTTCAACAAAACTTTGGGCCTTATTTTGGTTCATTCTTTCTGACAAAATCCTTCTTAGATGGGCAAAACCATGTGCACTGCAGGTGGGGCAGATGTAACATGTGCAGAGAGAATTAGATTTGGGTGGGGTTTTACTTCAAAGTGAGATCTATATTGCAGTGTAAAAATAAAGCAGTCAGTATTTTCCCTGCACAGAAACAAAATTACTCACCCAAATCTAATTCTCTCTGCACATGTTACATCTGCCCCCCCTGCAGTGCACATGGTTTTGTCCATCTAAGAAGGATTTTGTCAGAAAGAATGAACCAAAATAAGGCCCCATATGACATTCATGACAAGCGCACTTTTAGGGGAATACACATGCATGATTGGCAGTTGGGCTACTGACACTGATATCCCGATAGAGGGGATCCAGACAGGGGTCCGGTAAGCAGGGACGGATTGGGGACTAAAAGTGGCCCTGGAAAATTTCTGGAAGTGGCCTCATGTGGGTGGCACCAAATAAACAATGTGTGCTCCACACCAGCATAATAGAATGCGGGATTAGCACATCAGTATATTTAGAGACATCGGTGACTAAAAATTTGAGAGTGTCTAAATATTAAATTCATAAACTCGTGTTTGTTGGAGGGACTGTAAAATGTGAATGGACCCTGTGTGGTTGCCTGGCACTAACTTCACCTTACACACTCACCTTCAGGCTGTTGATATTTTGATCCTTCAGGTGCGGGAGGGGGGCATTCGGGCTGGTTAAGCGGGTTTAAGCATATCGTCCATAAGCTTTAAATCAGCCTAATCAATATTGGAGTTTAAATGGGAGACATACTGCTGCATCCCCTTACAGTGCCCCTTCCCCAGACCCCAGCAGCAGCCTCCTAACTGCAGCCTGGCATATCTTCGCACACCCAGCAGCAACTCAATTTAAAAATTCACATTATGCCACACTGAATAAGCCCAAAATTCATACAGTTTGAGCCAAAAATCACATTATGCCACACTGTTTGAGCCAAAATTTACATGTAATAATTCACATTATGCCACAGAAGCAGAGAGTATGCGAGAAAAGAGATAGCAGGGATGCGGGGACAGACACGGAGGTGTCATGGGGACAGAGGGGGAGGGAATGCGGGGACTGAGATGTCAGGATGCAGGGTAAAAATGTGGAGAGGATGCGAGGACATTGACAGGTTGGACAGAGATGAAGTTGGGGCTCTGTGCAAGACTACCTTTCCAGCACGGAGCACCATCACACTGTGAAGCAGAGGTGTAGCTAGGTTACGATGGTGCCCAGGGCAAAGGTATGTTGGGTACCGAATTGTGGTCGTGGCCAACATGTCGTGGCATGTTACATTTGAAAAAAAAACAAACATTTAAATTCCAAAATTGGTGACACAGTTTATTCCTTTGTATAATTCAATTGAAGATAGTGAGGTGCTGCAGTCTAAAATGGAAATTAAATGTATGTTTTATGATTATATATATATATATATATATATATATATATATATATAGTACTCATCCTGCTTGTCCACAACCTCTGCAACGTGCTCAGAGCTGGGCACTAGGACTCCCTAAGCCTGCCATCTCCGGGCCATCGTCATCCTCCTGATCATCTGAGCTCGCAGCTGAGAGAAGTGTTGCGGCGTCTGGAGCCTCGGGGAATGGCGCTGGAGGTGTCAGGCATCCAGGTTACTGTGGGAAGGTCCAGGCTGACTGCAGGCGCTGTGGGTTGTGTGGCTCCTCATGTTCCGGCTCACAGTAACCCGACAGCCTGCCGCCCGTGCATTGGCGGATCTAGACTTTTCTTCTAGGGGGGGTGGGGCGGTTTACTGATAAATCTTGCCCCCCCTCCAGTCCCGACTCCTCCCCTTCCCAGTCCCGACTCCTCCCCTTCCCAGTTCTGACTACTCCATGAAACAGATAAATATATTGTAAGTTTATTTGCCTTATTTTAGGCAAAACACCAAATAGCTATAAATATCCTGGGCGGCGGCAAGATGTGGCAGGTGCTGACCTGAGTGGCAGGATGGGCTAGCGGTGAAGCGGTGCATATGAAGCTACACAGTAATATCCCATATACACAATGCCCACCATAGTAGTGACACTTTCTATAAGTTGTGTGGGCGCCTCTTAATGTGGTGGAGAGAAAGATAGATTGTTCAATGAGGTGGGAGGTCTGGGCACACAGGAGCATGCCAAGTCAGATCCAAGAACCATATCCCCCCCCCCCCCCACTGAAGTTAACCTGCATTCAGCGCCTCCAAGTATGGACTGAGCAGTAGGTGCTGATTGGGAGCTGATAGTCAGCAAATACATGCAGGTAGGCCATGCTCAGCAATCTTTGGTGCAGGGCTGACTAGCAAATTTTAGCTTGGTGGGGGGGTCAAAACCACTGGTCCATGAACGGCCCATAACACATGGACATGCAGACATATGCTTACAATGACACACAGATGCAGTGATACGCAGATGTGGACACAGACACTGACATTTAACACACAGATGCTGACACATAGACATATATGCTGACACACGGACACTGACATACAGACACATAGATTCTGATACACAGACGATGACACTCGGACAACCACTGACATACTGACACACACATGCTGACACATGGACACTGACATCCTGACATAAACTGACACACAGAAACTGACACAAATATACACTGACACATGGCGCAGACATACAGACACAGCCTCTGGTTGGGACAGCAGGGAAAAAGAGGAGAAATAGTTGTGAGTGGTAGGGGAGAGCAGGGGGAGACACTACAGCAGAGAGAAGGGGGCGTAAAGACACTGCCACCAGGCAAGAGTGTGGGTGCCTACAAACAGAAGCCAGGGTGACGACAAGGGGTGCATATCCAGTGGTAGTTCCCGTGGTTTCATCAATTAAGATAAAATACATCCATAAAGAAAGACAGTGGCATTCACAGTAGAGAAATAAAATGGTTTTCTGGTGATGTTTTGACACTAAAATCTGTCTTTCTTTATGGATGTATATATATATATATATATATATATATCCATATACTATATGTGTACATTAAAAAGTAAAGAGGGTGCCTACCTATGTTCCACCAGGCTGTCCATGACCCAAGCTGCGCATCAAGTTCTGTTCATTCTGGATGCCTGGGAGCAGTGGCGTAACTATAAATTTTGCTCCCCCCAGCCAAAATATTTTCAGGCGCCCCCCCACATACTGTCCCTTATACATTAGGCAATACGTCTTAGTGTCACTTATACTATATGATACACACTATAATTCCACTCACACTATACACCCCACACCATAATGTACCTTACACTATACACTCTATGGTTAGGGTTATAGAATGTGGTGTGTGTATGTGTATGGTTAGGGTTATAGGTTGCGGGGTGTGTGTATGGTTAGGGTTATAGGCTGTGGGGTGTGTATGTGTATGGTTAGGGTTATAGGTTGCGGGGTGTGTGTATGGTTAGTGTTATAGGCTGCGGTGTGTGTGTGTATGGTTAGGGTTATAGGCTGCGGTGTGTGTGTGTGTAAGGTTAGGGTTGTGGGATGCGTGGTGTGCATGTATGGTTAGTGTTATAGGCTGCGGTGTGTGTGTGTGTATGGTTAGGGTTATAGGCTGTGGTGTGTGTGTGTGTGTATGGTTATGGTTATAGGCTGCGGTGTGTGTGTGTATGGTTATGGTTATAGGCTGCGGTGTGTGTGTGTGTGTGTATGGTTAGGGTTATAGGCTGTGGTGTGTGTGTATGGTTAGGGTTATTGGCTGCGGTGTGTGTGTGTATGGTTATGGTTATAGGCTGCGGTGTGTGTGTGTATGGTTAGGGTTATAGGCTGTGGTGTGTGTGTGTATGGTTAGGGTTATTGGCTGCGGTGTGTGTGTGTATGGTTATGGTTATAGGCTGCGGTGTGTGTGTGTATGGTTAGGGTTATAGCCTGTGGTGTGTGTGTGTATGGTTAGGGTTATTGGCTGCGGTGTGTGTGTGTATGGTTAGGGTTATTGGCTGCAGTGTGTGTGTGTATGGTTATGGTTATAGGCTGCGGGGTGTGTGTATGTATGGTTAGGGTTATAGGCTGTGGTGTGTGTGTGTATGGTTAGGGTTATTGGCTGCGGTGTGTGTGTGTATGGTTATGGTTATAAGCTGCGGTGTGTGTGTGTGTGTATGGTTAGGGTGATAGGCTGTGGTGTGTGTGTGTGTATGGTTAGGGTTATTGGCTGCGGTGTGTGTGTATGGTTATGGTTATAGGCTGCGGTGTGTGTGTATGGTTAGGGTGATAGGCTGTGGTGTGTGTGTGTATGGTTATGGTTATAGGCTGCGGTGTGTGTGTATGGTTAGGGTGATAGGCTGTGGTGTGTGTGTATGGTTAGGGTTATTGGCTGCGGTGTGTGTGTGTATGGTTATGGTTATAGGCTGCGGTGTGTGTGTATGGTTAGGGTGATAGGCTGTGGTGTGTGTGTGTGTGTGTATGGTTAGGGTTATATGCTGCGGTGTGTGTGTGTGTAAGGTTAGGGTTGTGGGATGCGTGGTGTGCATGTATGGTTAGTGTTATAGGCTGCGGTGTGTGTGTGTGTGTATGGTTAGGGTTATAGGCTGTGGTGTGTGTGTGTGTGTGTATGGTTATAAGCTGCGGTGTGTGTGTGTGTATGGTTATGGTTATAGGCTGCGGTGTGTGTGTGTGTGTATGGTTAGGGTTATAGCCTGTGGTGTGTGTGTGTATGGTTAGGGTTATTGGCTGCGGTGTGTGTGTGTATGGTTAGGGTTATTGGCTGCAGTGTGTGTGTGTATGGTTATGGTTATAGGCTGCGGGGTGTGTGTATGTATGGTTAGGGTTATAGGCTGTGGTGTGTGTGTGTATGGTTAGGGTTATTGGCTGCGGTGTGTGTGTGTATGGTTATGGTTATAAGCTGCGGTGTGTGTGTGTCTGTATGGTTAGGGTGATAGGCTGTGGTGTGTGTGTGTGTATGGTTAGGGTTATTGGCTGCGGTGTGTGTGTATGGTTATGGTTATAGGCTGCGGTGTGTGTGTATGGTTAGGGTGATAGGCTGTGGTGTGTGTGTGTGTGTGTATGGTTATGGTTATAGGCTGCGGTGTGTGTGTATGGTTAGGGTGATAGGCTGTGGTGTGTGTGTATGGTTAGGGTTATTGGCTGCGGTGTGTGTGTGTATGGTTATGGTTATAGGCTGCGGTGTGTGTGTATGGTTTGGGTGATAGGCTGTGGTGTGTGTGTGTATGGTTAGGGTTATTGGCTGCGGGGTGTGTGTGGTTAGGGTTATAGGCTGCGGGGTGGGTGTGTGTGGTTAGGGTTATAGGCTGCGGGGTGTGTGTGTATGGTTAGGGTGATAGGCTGTGGTGTGTGTGTATGGTTATGGTTATAGGCTGCGGTGTGTGTGTATGGTTAGGGTGATAGGCTGCGGGGTGTGTGTATGGTTAGGGTTATAGGCTGCGGTGTGTATGTATGGTTAGGGTTATAGGCTGCGGTGTGTGTGTATGGTTAGGGTGATAGGCTGTGGTGTGTGTGTATGGTTAGGGTTATTGGCTGCGGTGTGTGTGTGTATGGTTATGGTTATAGGCTGCGGTGTGTGTGTATGGTTAGGGTGATAGGCTGTGGTGTGTGTGTGTATGGTTAGGGTTATTGGCTGCGGGGTGTGTGTGGTTAGGGTTATAGGCTGCGGGGTGTGTGTGTGTGGTTAGGGTTATAGGCTGCAGGTGTGTGTGTATGGTTAGGGTGATAGGCTGTGGTGTGTGTGTATGGTTATGGTTATAGGCTGCGGTGTGTGTGTATGGTTAGGGTGATAGGCTGTGGTGTGTGTGTGTGTGTATGGTTAGGGTTATAGGCTGCAGGGGGGGGGGGAATAGGTGTACACACTCACATGCAAACTTGCTGCAGGTGTATTGGTGCAGTTATTATACTTATCTGCTCCTGCAGAGGTCTCTCTGCTGGCTTGAAGTCTGCACAGCCTGGAGCAGGAGGGTTCTATTAGGCAGGGCAGGCAATGAAATAGCGCTGCAGGCGCTATGTGGAGACACCGTAGGGCGGAGAGTGACAGCCCCCCCCATCATAATGTTACAGCGGGCTCCGTCTCCTCAGCTCCCCCGGCATAATGACACAGCGCGGACTCAGTGCGGGCACAGCATTTGAGTGACAGCGCAGTTAGCCCCTCAGCCAGGGACGGATTGGGGACTAAAAGTGGCCCTGGAAAATTTCTGGAAGTGGCCTCATGTGGGTGGCACCAAATAAACAATGTGTGCTCCACACCAGCATAATAGAATGCGGGATTAGCACATCAGTATATTTAGAGACATCGGTGACTAAAAATTTGAGAGTGTCTAAATATTAAATTCATAAACTCGTGTTTGTTGGAGGGACTGTAAAATGTGAATGGACCCTGTGTGGTTGCCTGGCACTAACTTCACCTTACACACTCACCTTCAGACTGTTGATATTTTGATCCTTCAGGTGCGGGAGGGGGGCATTCGGGCTGGTTAAGCGGGTTTAAGCATATCGTCCATAAGCTTTAAATCAGCCTAATCAATATTGGAGTTTAAATGGGAGACATACTGCTGCATCCCCTTACAGTGCCCCTTCCCCAGACCCCAGCAGCAGCCTCCTAACTGCAGCCTGGCATATCTTCGCACACCCAGCAGCAACTCAATTTAAAAATTCACATTATGCCACACTGAATAAGCCCAAAATTCATACAGTTTGAGCCAAAAATCACATTATGCCACACTGTTTGAGCCAAAATTTACATGTAATAATTCACATTATGCCACAGAAGCAGAGAGTATGCGAGAAAAGAGATAGCAGGGATGCGGGGACAGACACGGAGGGGTCATGGGGACAGAGGGGGAGGGAATGCGGGGACTGAGATGTCGGGATGCAGGGTAAAAATGTGGAGAGGATGCGAGGACATTGACAGGTTGGACAGAGATGAAGTTGGGGTTCTGTGCAAGACTACCTTTCCAGCACGGAGCACCATCACACTGTGAAGCAGAGGTGTAGCTAGGTTACGATGGTGCCCAGGGCAAAGGTATGTTGGGTACCGAATTGTGGTCGTGGCCAACATGTCGTGGCATGTTACATTTGAAAAAAAAAAAAAACATTTAAATTCCAAAATTGGTGACACAGTCTATTCCTTTGTATAATTCAATTGAAGATAGTGAGGTGCTGCAGTCTAAAATGGAAATTAAATGTATGTTTTATGATTATATATATATATATAGTACTCATCCTGCCTGTCCACAACCTCTGCAACGTGCTCAGAGCTGGGCACTAGGACTCCCTAAGCCTGCCATCTCCGGGCCATCGTCATCCTCCTGATCATCTCAGCTCGCAGCTGAGAGAAGTGTTGAGGCGTCTGGAGCCTCGGGGAATGGCGCTGGAGGTGTCAGGCATCCAGGTTACTGTGGGAAGGTCCAGGCTGACTGCAGGCGCTGTGGGTTGTGTGGCTCCTCATGTTCCGGCTCACAGTAACCCGACAGCCTGCTGCCCGTGCATTGGCGGATCTAGACTTTTCTTCTAGGGGGGGTGGGGCGGTTTACTGATAAATCTTGCCCCCCCTCCAGTCCCGACTCCTCCCCTTCCCAGTCCCGACTCCTCCCCTTCCCAGTTCTGACTACTCCATGAAACAGATAAATATATTGTAAGTTTATTTGCCTTATTTTAGGCAAAACACCAAATAGCTATAAATATCCTGGGCGGCGGCAAGATGTGGCAGGTGCTGACCTGAGTGGCAGGATGGGCTAGCGGTGAAGCGGTGCATATGAAGCTACACAGTAATATCCCATATACACAATGCCCACCATAGTAGTGACACTTTCTATAAGTTGTGTGGGCGCCTCTTAATGTGGTGGAGAGAAAGATAGATTGTTCAATGAGGTGGGAGGTCTGGGCACACAGGAGCATGCCAAGTCAGATCCAAGAACCATATCCCCCCCCCCCCCCCACTGAAGTTAACCTGCATTCAGCGCCTCCAAGTATGGACTGAGCAGTAGGTGCTGATTGGGAGCTGATAGTCAGCAAATACATGCAGGTAGGCCATGCTCAGCAATCTTTGGTGCAGGGCTGACTAGCAAATTTTAGCTTGGTTGGGGGGTCAAAACCACTGGTCCATGAACGGCCCATAACACATGGACATGCAGACATATGCTTACAATGACACACAGATGCAGTGATACGCAGATGTGGACACAGACATTGACATTTAACACACAGATGCTGACACATAGACATATATGCTGACACACGGACACTGACATACAGACACATAGATTCTGATACACAGACGATGACACTCGGACAACCACTGACATACTGACACACACATGCTGACACATGGACACTGACATCCTGACATAAACTGACACACAGAAACTGACACAAATATACACTGACACATGGCGCAGACATACAGACACAGCCTCTGGTTGGGACAGCAGGGAAAAAGAGGAGAAATAGTTGTGAGTGGTAGGGGAGAGCAGGGGGAGACACTACAGCAGAGAGAAGGGGGCGTAAAGACACTGCCACCAGGCAAGAGTGTGGGTGCCTACAAACAGAAGCCAGGGTGACGACAAGGGGTGCATATCCAGTGGTAGTTCCCGTGGTTTCATCAATTAAGATAAAATACATCCATAAAGAAAGACAGTGGCATTCACAGTAGAGAAATAAAATGGTTTTCTGGTGATGTTTTGACACTAAAATCTGTCTTTCTTTATGGATGTATATATATATATATATATATATATATATATATATCCATATACTATATGTGTACATTAAAAAGTAAAGAGGGTGCCTACCTATGTTCCACCAGGCTGTCCATGACCCAAGCTGCGCATCAAGTTCTGTTCATTCTGGATGCCTGGGAGCCGCCGGTGCCTGTGTGTAGGTAGGAACAGGGGCTGCTGCTCAGGTCACCGGACGGGGGGGGGGGGGGGGGGGGGCTGCAGCGGCTGCGGAATAAAGAGCGTGGATGCTGCTTGCGCTGTCATGTAATTTGACAGGCGCGGTAGCAGCAGCACTAAAGAACAGGGTCAGCAGGGCAGGGAGAGTATCTCTCCAGCTAGCACCGGCCCTGCTGTAAGGCTTAAGCTACGCTGATGCTCCTGCTCCGCTCACGCTGCATGGGCCCTTTCATTGCCGCGGGCGCAGGGACGGATACAGGGGGGGGGGGGAGTGAAGAGGGCTGTCGCCCCCCCAGGCAGTTATTCATCAAAGTTCAGGCAGGCACCGCTGGCGAGACGTCCTGCCCCAGCCACTCCAGCCCTGCTGGGTGCCCCCCTGCGGTCAGCCAGCCCTCATGTTACACCTGCGACTGGGTTAAGCTTTCGGCCTCGCATTCGGCCGGCCTCCCGGGAAACTTCCCGGTAACTTCAATGGCCAATCCGCCCCTGCCGGTAAGTATACTTATCCTCCCCCTGCCCCCCTTAACCCTAATCCTCCCTCCCTGCAGCTTACCCTAACCCTCCCGTTAGTGAACAACAGTTTGACACTGTGGATCACACTCTTCTCTTACAAACACTACACTCCCTCCATTTCCTGTTCTCATCTTACCTATCTGATCGCTCTTTCAGTGTTCACTTCTCTGACTCCACTTCCTCCTCACTACCTCTGTCAGTTGGAGTTCCGCAAGGCTCAATCTTAGGTTCTCTGCTTTTCTCAATCTATACCTCATCTCTTGGCGAACTAATCAGCTTGTTGGTATTTCAGTATCACTTGTATGCTGATGATACTCAAATCTATCTATCAACCCCAGAGTTGTCACCAGTGGTTTTAGGCCGAGTCTATGAATGCCTCTCTGCCATCTCATCTTGGATGTCTTCTCACCACCTCAAACTCAATATTTCCAAAAGGGAATTACTTATATTCCCACCAGCCAAGAACAGTTACCATCCTGATATCTCCATAACTGTTGACAACTCGACAATCTACCCTACCTCACAAGCTTGTTGCCTTGGGGTCATCCTAGACTCTGAACTGTCCTTTGTTCCCCACATTCAATCTGCCTGTGTTTTACCGTATTCAATATAAAACCGTTCTACTCACATATAAAGCTATTACCCATACTGCACCAGCATATATCTCTTTACTTATCTCTAAATATCTCCCAACTCGACCACTCCGCTCTGCACAAGATCTGCGTCTCTCTTCTGCACGGATCACTAGCTCCCATTCACTATTACAGGACTATCATCGGGCTGCTGCCACCCTATGGAATGCCCTTCCGTGCACAGTAAGACTCTCCACTAGCCTCCAAACTTTCAAGCGTTCCCTGAAAAATCACCTCTTCAGGCAAGCCTATCATATTATAGTGCCACACGTATAACCCTCTGAGGCACTTATGTATTATATAGCTTCCCTTCTGGACTTGTAACTTGGTGGGACTGCTATGCTATTACTGGTTCCTGTCCTTGTGTTTCCCTCATATGTCCCTATAGATTGTAAGCTTGCAGCAGGGCTCTCCTACCTCCAAGTCTGTCTGTTGTTACCCAGTTTGTTTTATCACTGTCTACAATTGTAGAGCGTAACGGAATCTGCTGCGCTATAAAAGAAACTGTAATAAATAAGTCATCCACCAGTGCCTAAACCTCCACCCACCCCTGGCCTAAAGTAAACCTGCCCTGCATACTTACATTTGGGATGCCAGCAATCGGGAATATGGCATTGGCATCCTCATTGATGTTGGGATTCTGGGGCCGGTCTACTGCCTGTCAGTTGGGATGCCGACATCGGTATTCGGACTGATAGGATGTTAACTGCATCCCTTTTTTAGGATTCCTGGGAAAAATCCCTTCTCACGGAGTTCCACCAGCAGCCTAATGACGTACTGCCATTGTCCATGCATGCACACATAGCCGTACTCTACGCTTTCTCTCCAGCTTTGCCCATCTCCCCATTGCCTGCTATAGGTGACACTATCTCATGTTGGAATTACTTACAGACAAAACTCTGCTTTCTGCTAATTGGTCAATTGGCAAATTCTGCCACCCCCATAGCAGACTATAGGGACAGCGGTACTATAGGGGCCAGTAAATGGGTTATGGCTAAATAAGCTCAAACTCATTGTAATATTCATTGAAGAAATAGGACAAGAACTTACATGATTTAATCTCTTGACGAATTCAGATAAACCAGAAAAGGTACCATTGGTTCCGGCCCCATACATACTAAACGACAGGGGCCACAGTCAATATAATTAACAATTCCACCCGCAGGCCTGATATTGTGTTTACACACTAAACGATATTGGCCGCCGATATCGTTCAGTGACGTCACCCGGGACGCTAAACGTGCAGAATGTTTGGCTATACAGGTTGGGTCTCCCTTATCCGTGTATTCCAAAAACTGCATTTTTTTCCCCCAAGCCCCTATTTTTTATACTTGCCTCGTCCCCCGATGTCCACAGCGGCTTCCGGGATCCTCTTCAGCAGCATCTCCGGTCCCTGGGGTGCATTGCGCGAATGCGCACTAACGCATGCCACTGAAGAGGGCATTGATGCCACTGAAGAGGATCCCGGAGGCCGCCGTGGACATTGGGGGACGATTTGGGCACCACGAGGAGACCAGGTAAGTATGAAAATAGAATATTCCAAAATGCGAAAAAATTCCTTATCCGAAATGCTCAAGACCCCTAGCATTTTGGATAAGGGGTACTCTTATCTCTTATATATTTAGCCAGATCTGTCACTCAACCCCTGTGGAGAACGTTCCTGTGTAGAACAGTTTCACTTTCATGTGTCTGACGTTCCACCCCCTTGACATCACCTCCCCCCGCCCAGCCAGGGCTACAGTACACGCCCACCATCCACCATTACTCCACAGCCACCATCCACCATTACTCCTGCACATCCCTACCCTCTGCCAGGACCCCCGCGACCCCCCTCCCGCGATTCGCGGGACCCCCCTGCGACCCCCCCCTCCCGCGATTTGCGGGACCCCCCGCGACCCCCCTCCCGCGATTCGCGGGACCCCCCCTGACCCCCCCTCCCGCGAATCGCGGGACCCCCGCGACCCCCCCCTCCCGCGAATCGCGGGACCCCCGCGACCCCCCTCCCGCAATTCGCGGGACCCCCGCGACCCCCCCTCCCGCGATTTGCGGAACCCCCGTGACCCCCCCTCCCACCATTCGCAGGACCCCGCACCCCCCCTCCCGCGATTCGCGGGACCCCCGCTTTCCACCCTCCCGCAAGTCGCGGGACCCCCGCGACCCCCCCTCCCGTGATTCGCGGGACCCCCGCGAACCCCCCCTCCCGCGATTCGCGGGAACCCCGCGACCCCCCTCCCGCGATTCGCGGGACCCCCGCGACCACACCGGTATCCGGACTATTGTTAGACAGCACTTACATCGACAGCCATTACATCGACACCATTAGTTCGACACCTCAATAGGTCGACATGGTTTTAGGTCGACATACCATTAGGTTGACATGTCATTATGTCGACAGCTCATTAGGTCGACAGCTCATTAGGTCGACAGCTCATTAGGTCGACATGTTTTTAGGTCGACACTGCCATTGGGTCGACAGTGTCTATGTCGACAGTCAAAAGGTCGACATGGGTTTTTTCACTGTTTATTGAGCCGACATGTGCCGACAGGCGGTATTTCATGCCCTACTATCCACTAGGGCGCGGTGGGAGAATAAAATAGTGTGCCGAGCGCAGCGAGGCACCGTGCCCGAAGCATAGCGAGCGGCTGCGGTACACTTCAAACTGTGTCCATGTCGACTGTGTCGACATTTCGGCCAAAAAACAGTGAAAAAACCCATGTCGACCTTTTGACTGTCGACATAGACTCTGTCGACCTAATGGCAGTGTCGACCTAAAAACATGTGGACCTAATGAGCTGTCGACCTAATGAGCTGTCGACCTAATGAGCTGTCGACATAATGAGCTGTCGACCTAATGGTATGTCGACCTAAAACCATGTCGACCTATTGAGCTGTCGAACTAATGGTGTCGATGTAATGGCTGTCGATGTAAGTGCTGTCTAATATCCGTCCCAGACCCGACCACCCCCTCCCGCGATTCGCTGGACCTCCGCGACCACCCTCTCCCGCGAAACGCGGGACCCCCGCGACCCTCCCGCAAATCGCGGGACCCCAGCGACCCCTCCCTCCCGCGAGCCCCCTCCCGCGATTCGCAGGACCCCTGCATCCTCCCCTCCGGCGATTCGCGGGACCCCTGCGACCCCCCCTCCCGGCATTAAAAGGGCCCCCCGCGACCCCCCCTCCCGCGATTCACGGCACCCCCCCCCTACTATGATTTGCGACCCCATTCGCGCCGCCCCCTCCCGCGATTCACAGAACCCCCCGTAGCGCCCCCCTCCCGCGATTTGCGGGCCCCCTCGGCACTTCTCGCGATTTGCGACCGCCCCCTAATTTACACATTCGGGGACCCCACCTCCCGCGATTCATGCCCCCCTCACGCAATTCACGGCACCCCCCACACCCCCCTTCCTGCGATTCGCAACCCCTCACGACCCCCCCTCCCGTGATTCACGAAACCCCCTGTAGCGCCCCCCTCCCGCGATTTGCGGGCCCCCTCGGCACCTCTCGCGATTTGCGACCGCCCCGTAATTCACACATTCGGGGACCCCCCCTCCCGCGATTCATGCCCCCCTCACGCAATTCACGGCACCCCCCATACCCCCCTTCCTGCGATTCGGAACCCCCCACGACCCCCCCTCCCGCGATTCATGCCCCCTCCTGCAATTCACGGACCCCCGCACCACCCCCCTGCACCCACCCTCCCTTGATTCACGCCCCCCTCATGCAATTCACGGCAACCCCCCACACCCCCCCTCCTGCGATTCGCAGCCCCCCCACGACCCCCGCCTCCTGCGATTCATGACCCCTCCCGTGATTCACGGACCCCCGCACCACCCCCCCTTGACTCACGGCACCCCACGCGCCCCTCCCGCAATTCACGGACCTCCGCAACCCCCCCTCCCGCAATTCACTAACCCCGACAACCCCCCTCCCGCAATTTGCGGACCCCCCTTCCCACGATTCAAGCCCCCCCGCGCCCCCGCCCATGATTTGCGGACCCCCGCCCCCTCCCGCTAACCGTGACAATGGGGGATCCTGTACCACCACAAGCAGGTACCGCCCCTAGGTGGGAAATCCGGCCCTGGCTGCCGCACTGCAGGTTTCCCCACTGCCCTCTGCACCAGCGCCACAACTTTTATCAATGTCTTGCCCACATACCACTATTATACAGCCTCCTGCTCTCAAGCACGCTCACTCCCTCCCAGTGGGAGGAGACGCTCACCCACTGCCGGGAGCTGCATACTGTCCCCCACCCTCCTCCAGTTCTAGGGATGCCCATCGACCATCAATGATTTTCAAATAATCGATGGTTTATGGCCGATGTTGAATACTTTTGCCATCAATGTGGGAGGACACTGCCCTGCCTCCTGTTCTCCTGCCCCGTAACTTCCGCCAGTGGAGACCCGCTCACCCTGTGTTGCCCACATTCCCCTATCATGCTTTACCGCCCAGCCTCCTGCTCTCATGCACCCTAACTCCCACCCAGTTGGAGGAGACACTGACTCCTGTATTTCTGTGCTGCCACGCTGGACCCTCACCCACTGGCAGAAGCTGCACAGTGTCCACCACCCTCTTTAGTCCCCCGTGTGCCCACACACCCCTATCACTACCCAGCTTCCTGCTCTCCTGAACCGTAACTTCCACCACTGGGTAATCGCTGACGCTGTGTTGCCCACATACCCCTATCATGCCTCATATCCCAGCCTCCTGCTCTCATGCACCCTAACTCCCACCCAGTAGGAGGAGACACTGACTCAGGGCCACCGTCCGGTACTCCTGTGCTGCCACGCTGGACCCTCACCCACTGCCAGAAGCTGCAATACAGGGCATCTTTCATACAATTATAACCATATTTCTCACAATACAAATGTTCACAAATTAAGGGGCGTAGCCCCTTACGCCGGTGTGAAGAGCGCCCGTAGGGCGCGATGAATCACCTAGTCCTTTATATTTGAGGATGTACAGTACAGGGGGGATGTGGACAAAATCCTGGCGGTCAGAATCCTGGCGGTCGAAATACCGCCGCCGGAATCCCGACGCTGCAATCCCGACCGCCGCAATGCCGGTACTTTGTCCCTCTATGGGTGTCTACGACACCCTTAGAGGGAGAATAAAATAGTGTGCCGAGCATAGCGAGGCACCAGGCCAGCAAGGGGGGGCGATCCTTGTTGGCATTGCGGCGGTCGGAATTCCGACCGTTGGGATTTCATTCTGATCCCGTACAGGGAGGTATAAGAACGTGAGAAAGGCCTCTAAGTGGGTAAGCCAGCTTGCCAGATAGATTTGTCTCCGGAGCAGATTGCCTCGTCGTGAGTTGTAAATATTAAATAAAAGTTTAACATCTGTGAAAATGCTGAATTGCTTATGGCTAAAATAAGACAGCTGAGACATTACAGGATTTATCTCTCTGTGCAGTATAGTTATTTTCTATTGTTTGTGCAATTCCGTAGATAAGCACAGTGTGCGCCCCTCGTCCTCTGTTTCCCAGAAGCAGAATACAGACATGATAATGTAATATAATAACGGTGCAATCTAGAAAATGCCTGAAACTTGGAGAAACAGCTGACGGCTGAATTCTGTGCCTTTGTCTGACACCAAAGTAAAGCTCATCTATAAAACTATATATACAGTAGGGGACAAAATATGCAAACATCTGGGTTAATGAGGCACAAAAAGCATATAAATAGTTAATCATGCATCTCAGTAAGGCAGATAACATGCACGGTGAGGGTCATGAACATGCTGGACTGCCCTAGTTGCACATCATTACAGAAAGTGTGGCTGCATAAGTCTGGGCTCTTTCATTCAGGGATGGCTTTTGGGGCACTCTTATCAGTGGCTAATGTCCCCAAAATAGCGCAAGTTGCAAATGATTCACAGAAAGGAAAATGCATAGGGAAAAATGTAATACACAGTACAGTAACTCTCATCAGACCTGAATATATCACCCCCAGAGTGTCACTGGCTGCACTCATTAAGAAACCGCATCCTTATGAGTCATGGACTTATCACTCTATTGACAAGTGTGCGGCAAATTTAGCATAAAAATAAAAACGAAACTTGCAATGTAATAATGTCTCATATATCTAATGATAATAATAATAATAATGATTATAAAACTGATGGCCAAAAATCACAGCATGCTCTCGTGTACCTAATTGATATCAGTAAATCCTCAAATAAATTTCACTCGGACAAACAGATGCAAATCAATACACACCTTGACTTTCATCTATCTATCTATCTATCTATCTATCTTTCTATCTATCTATCATGTCTAATGTCTGTGTGTAGCTGAAAACTTACATCTCTATACAGAAACAAGAGACAGACTCAAGGTAGCAGACTCAAGGGCCCTACACACATAGCGATGTGTGTAGGGCGACCTAGCTATGCTGCCGATGCCGAGATTGATGGACACTGTCCATCAATCTCGGCCAGCGATAAAGACGCGCGGGGACGCGCACTGCTGCCGATATAGCCCCCACACATACACTGATGTGAGGGCATTTGCTAATGCACTTTGGGCCTTATTTTGGTTCATTCTTTCTGACAAAATCCTTCTTAGATGGACAAAACCATGTGCACTGCAGGGGGGGCAGATGTAACATGTGCAGAGAGAATTAGATTTGGGTGAGTAATTTTGTTTCTGTGCAGGGAAAATACTGACTGCTTTATTTTACACTGCAATATAGATCTCACTTTGAAGTAAAACCCCACCCAAATCTAATTCTCTCTGCACAAGTAACACCTGCCCCACCTGCAGTGCACATGGTTTTGCCCATCTAAGAAGGATTTTGTCAGAAAGAATGAACCAAAATAAGGCCCCTAATGAGGAGAGAGTGGGGGCCTTGAAAAAGGTCTGGAGTCAGAGCGAAACGTCGGCCCTTGGCCCACTGTCTTGCACTACTTGCACTTTATTGTTGGGATGATGGAATAAATATTTCTGCTTAAGAAGAAGACTGGTGAGTGTCCTCTATGCCCTTTACAATGTCATTGTTTCTGGACTGGTCCGGATGACTGAGTTTGGCACCCCAGCAGTTGCTTGAACCCCTTGGAGGAGAGTGTGATCCGAATTCTTGGATACACACACACACACACACACACACACACACACACACACACACACACACACACACACACACACACACACACACACACACACACACACACACACACACACACACACATATACAGGGGGCTCAACACTCACCATATTAAACTAACTCAAATAAATAATGGTGTTTTATTAAGCCTCCTAAGTTTGCCCAAAAAGGGGAAGTTCAGGGTAAAATGGAGGAATTACTGGGAAAAGTTGCTGAACTGGCAGCTGGGCAGCAGAGTAAGGCTGAAAGACAGCAGCATGTGGCTGAAAGAAAGCAAGCTCAGGTGCAAAGCCATCAGACTCAAATTCAAATATTGTGTGATGAGTTAAAAGCGCTAAAAAAAAGTGAGCCAGAGCAGAAAAGGCTACTGAAGTTCACCTCAACTGATTGTAGAGGCATTCTTTTGCCCATTTGAGCGCACGGCCATGTGGTTGGGATGGCCTGCGGAGAATTGGTCTGACAGGCTGGCTCCCAGGGGAGGAACAGCGAGCATATGTGGATATGACTGTGGCTGAGGTACGCTCCTATCCTAGCTGAAAGAGGCTATACTGGATAGGATTGGATTGATGGGGCCCAGCAAAGCCCAAGGTGTTCCATGACTAATGGCTGGAGGGCTCTAAACCTCCCAGGATTCATCTGGCCAAACTAGCCTGGCTGGCAGGGGCCTAGTTGCAGCCAGATAAAAACTCTGCAGTGCGGATTGTGGAGATAGTCGCACTGGACCAGGTTTTTCAGGTGTTAGACCACTCAGTGCAGCGGCAGGCTCTTCAAGCTGACCCCCAGACATTTAAGGAGGTGGCAGTGGGGATTGAGCGGCACCTGATGCTGGGAAAGCTGAATAAAGCCAGGTCAGGATACCAAAGCCCAGAATTCAGGTCCCAGTGGTTAAACCAAAGGCTCCACCTCCTTTGGTATGCTTTGAGTGTGGCAAGCCTGGTCATGTGCGGCAGGACTGCCAGGAACAAGGATAGCCAATGGATTGCAGTTTGGGAAAAACTGCCATTGGTCAGCATGGCTGCTGCGGTTGTATCCCAAGCAGAGTCCTCCCTGTTTTGATTGCTGGTACAGTTGGAAGGCTGGGAGATCTGGGCACTGGTGGATACCGGCTGTGAGTTCACTATTCACGCTACCATTGTGGTTCCTCCAGAGCTGACAAGGTCCAGCCTCTTGTCAGGGTGTTGGGCATCCAAGTCGAGGTGGATTAGTGCCCAGGTGTCTACTTACCCCTGACTGTTCAAGGTCAGTCATTAAATGTGGTAGCGGCGGTGACCTCCACACCACCTTACCCGCTGATCCCGGGCCATGACTTTCCATTGCTGCAGGAGCTGGTTACCTGGCATTACACCAACAAAACGTCAGCCGCTGAAGCAACTCAGGGGCCAGAGAACAGACACTACCAAAGTTTGGCATCCGGGATAGCTGCTGGTGGAAGCAATTTGGTACATGCCTTTGAAACTGGTAAAGTGGTTAATAGCAGGGTAATTGATGCTTTACCATCAGAGGTGTACCATATTTTGTTTTAAAAAATTATTTGCTATATAGTGTTCCTACTTTACAAGGGAAAAGGGTAGATTAGCTCTTAGTTTCCCGAAAACTGGGGAAGCGGCACATGCTCATTTGTGGGGTGGCCATCTGGTAGTGGAGAAAACACTCCAACGCATCCAGTTAAGGTTCTTTTAGCCCGGCATCTATGCTTCTGTTAAGAGGTATTGTCAGGAATGCCCAGTGTGCCAGAAGACAGCCCCACTGCTAGAGTTTAGGGCTCCACTGGTACCCCTCCCGATAATTTCCTTGCCTTTTGAGTGGATTGGTATAGATCTGTTAGGGCCAATGGAATTGTCTTGTTGAGGGAACCAATACATTGGTGGTAGTTGATTATGCCACCAGGTACCCGGAGGCTATACCCTGTGCAATATGAAATCTGCCACCATTGCCAGAGAGCTACTAACCATGTATACCAGCTTAGGAATACCAAAAGAGGTCTTAACAGAACAAGGTACTGTACACCTTTTGTTTCTAAACTCAAGGATTTATGCTTGAAAATCAAGATTGGGATCTTCTCCTACCTTACTTGATGTTTGCGGTCAGAGAAGTACCCCAAACCTCTAGCAGGGGTTCCCAAAGTTTTTGAATCACGGCACCCCTAAGCATCAGAAATGTTTTCGCGGCACCCTTGGGCTAAAGGTTTCTCATTGAGAAAGTCAGAAACAAATAATAAGTTAAATAAATTGTGTTTATATCTCATCCTTAGGGTCAGTTATGTGGTAACGGACAGGATTCCGTCTGTTGTCTGTTCACAATTTTGACTATTATATTGGACGTAAATAACTTGAATTGGTCCTGGACCACCAACCCAGGGCACCCCTGCAAGTCCACCAAGGCACCCCAGGGTGCCACGGCACACAGTTTGGGAACCACTACTCTACAGGGTTTTGTCCCTTGGAGCTCCTCTATAGGAGACCGCCCAGAGGAATTCTAGATCTCTTAAAAGAAGGGTGGGAAGAACAGCCATGTCAGGACCCTAATGTTGTTCAGTTTGTGGCCCAGTTATATGGCCATCGAATGCAAATTGCGCCACTCCTGAATGAACACATGGAAAGGGCCCAACATAATCAGAAACAAAGGTATGACATTACCTCAGTGAACCAATCCTTTAATCTGGGAGACAAAGTGTTAGTGTTGGTACCAACCACAAAAAAGCAAGATGGATGCACAATGGCGGGGCTATTTTGAGATCATAGAGGTGGTGGGACCGGTCAATTACAGGGTTCGACAGGAGGGTACAAGGAGGGAGGTAGAAACCTACCATGTAAACCTGTTAAAACCCCGGAAGAAAATTGCCACGGAACGGAACGCTCTGTGTGCTGACACATCTCCCGGCTGAGTTTGACCGTGACGTCCCCCTCTCCTGCATCGCAATCCAGCGTGGCGGTTTTCAGGTGGACCGATCCGGCATCTCTCCTTGGCTTGTTGTGAGCAGCTTGGCCTTTGGCTTTATATATTATATCTTGTGGTACCCAGTCCACAGCCGTTTTTTAGATGGTACGAGTCTCTTTATTTTGTGCCGTGTTTTTTTTTATCCTTATATTAAACATCTATCTTGGTTAATGCACCATGAGGCGCCTCTTTTCTACCCCCATCTAGATCTTTAACTCTGTGGATTCCAGAGGTTCCTATACTAAGAAAATTGGCTGCGGGTCGAATTGGTTGGACTCTGGTGCTGTGTTAACCCTTATTGTTATATTAAGGGTATTTCATCGAACTGGACTTTAGTGAACAGTTTATGGGCGCAGGCTATACTTCCCTCCATATATATTTATATATATATATATATATATATAAAACAGAAGGGTGGGGATCCGGCTCTCCCTGTGGAAAATTAGCTGCGCTGGGTGCCCGCTCCAAAGGTAGAAGATACAGACGGTGGTGGGTGGGAGTAGCAC
Organism: Crinia signifera; assembly: GCF_055691185.1. Lineage (NCBI taxonomy): Eukaryota > Metazoa > Chordata > Amphibia > Anura > Myobatrachidae > Crinia > Crinia signifera. Next base: position 52,016,956 of record NC_139217.1, read on the forward strand.
TCCATGCGACTTAGAAAAAATACTCTCAGTAGGCTGCTTTACAGACAACGTTTCATCGATCTTTAATGATCAATTTCCTCAGGTCTACAAATAATACAAATGAACGCTTACCTTTATACACCCTGGTGCAGTGGCGTCTTCCGGGAACGGGACTTCTCCCCCGGCCGGCTGGCGCTAAACAATGACGTCACAATACGTGAGTCATACAATGTGAGCCCATCACCATAGTAACCTACAAACAACAACATAACTCCGGCGGCTGCAGCCGGAGACACGCAAATGCAGCGCATACAGAATGCATCTGTAAACCCGTTATAAAACAGTTATAGAACAGTGTCAATGCAGTTACAGCTGGGTCAACTAATACATATCATACCTCACACGCCCAAATCAGTAACCTCAGAACGGACTGAACATACATATAAAAGACGGATATATTTAGCAGAGCAGACATGAGTGAAGAAAAACATTAACACACTGACAACACATTCATACAGCAAGCTGGTGAATATTTAGCAGAGAAGAAAACAGTTTAGGAAATACATCAACAAAGAGAGCACATGCAAGCGCAGTCAGAAAAATTTAGAAAGTAGCAAAAGATGGATGAAAAACAGATAGACGCAGACAGAGGTACTGCAGGGCTTGCTGGGATACGTGCAGCAAACACATACTACAATGCAGTCATAACATCAGACATAATTAACTGGCTCACCCCTCCAGTACAGATTCAATGGGGAGCCATACTCATAAAACTAGCCAATGGATATAACCTCAAGATTTTGGAGAGATGCAAGTGGGATAGATTTAGCAGAAAAGATAAAGCTGTAGAAACAACACAGAGACAAAGACTCCACAATCACACTAAAGTTAGATATATTTAGCAGAATAGAAAAAGAGGTGAAAAGCTAGAGGGCTAACTCAATCATACTAGTTACGAAGAATCTAGCAGAAAGACAAAGATTGGTGAACAACATAAATACACAGACTGAGGTACTCCATGGCTATAAGAACCCAGAACATTTCCTAAAGGTAAAACTCAAGCAATACAGTATCATTATTAAGGCCCAATATGATAGCTTAACACTCACTATATCGCTAAGAAAGAGATAGACAAGAATACAAAGACTGATATAATTAGCAGAGAAGATTTAGATGGGTGAAACAGAAACACATAAACACCCAGACGACTCATTTAAACAGAATAGAGAGAGACATTTAGCAGATAAGAAAAGCAAGAATCAAGAGGGTTACCACATACATTCAAGGAAGAAAAATTTAGTAAGAAGAAGTAGGTTGATGAAAAACACTCAAACACAGACACGATATATGAGAGATACCATCGACAGAGATTAACATGAGTAGCAGCTGTCAATCAGGATCATCCTGTAGCATATTAAGTTTCAAAGAAAATAGCTCAAACTCATGTGATCATTCAGTCCTCTCGGAGTGAGAGTCCCCAACTTATGGATCCATCGGGCTTCCAGTTGCATAAGTTGTGTAGACCTATCACCTCCTCTGATGTTGGAGGGAACATGGTCTATCATCCTGTATCTCAAGGAATTAAGGCTATGTTTTATTTGGCAGAAGTGCCTTGATACTGGTTGCTCGCTTTCCCCTTTCTGCAGTGCAATCCTGATAGCTGAGCGGTGAGCTGTCATCCGCTCCTTGAACATCCTTTCCGTCTTCCCCACGTATGATTTACCACAGGGACAGATGAGCTGGTAGATAACGAATTTGGTATTGCATGTCAGGGTATGCCTGATGTAGATTTTCTTACCCGTCAGTGGGTGTGGGAATTGGTTACCCGAGATGAGGTATTGGCATGTTGTACAAATACATTTCACACATCCCTTAGGTTTATTACCACCATGATCATTAATGTCCTGGTGAGTGATATTGGTTTTCACCAATATATCTCGTAGGTTGCGTCCTCGTCGGTAACACGACATGAGTCTTGTTTCCCTGAGTTTTAGCTCATTGTCCGTTTGCACAATGGGCCACAATTTTTTAGAGATGTCATTCATACCCTTGCTGGCGGTGGTAAACTGGTTAACCCATGGGATCATAGCAGTGGGTGCAATATTCTTTTTGCTGGCCAATAGCTCCTGTCGGTCAAGTTGATTAGCCTTTGTTTTGGCTTGTGCCAATAGTTCTGATGGGTATCCCCTCTCAAGAAATTTGCACGACATTTCATCCATCTGGATCTGGGCTAGTGTCGGATCTGATGTAATTCTTTTTACTCGCACGAGCTGAGAAAAGGGGAGGCCTCTCTTCAATGGCTGGGGGTGACAGCTATTGTAATGGAGCATGTTGTTACGGTCGGTTTTCTTAGCGTAGAGGGCGGTCTGGATTGTTCCTTCGTTGATTGAAATTTGCACATCCAAATATTGTATGGTGTGTGCATCTATGCTATAGGTCAACTTGACAGGGTGTTCTTTAGCATTATGACATTCGATGGTACTGATCAACGAGTCCTGATCGCCCTTCCATAGGATCAAGAGGTCATCTATGTAGCGGCAGTAAAAGGCTATATGTTTAGCCACCTCTGGATCCTGGAAGAAGATTTCCTGTTCAACTCCAAACATATAGATGTTCGAGTACGATGGGGCCACTGGGGACCCCATCGCACACCCCCTGTTCTGCAGGAAGAATTTATTATCATGTAAAAAGAAATTTTTGGTCAAAAGCTTGTAACCCATCGATATGTGGTATTACTGTGTATAGACTTTGTACGTCTATACTACAGAGTAGGATTTTGTCCTCAAATTTGGGTAATTGCTGTAGTTTAACCAATAGGGTGGAAGTGTCCAGTAAAAATCTGGGGTGATTTTGAATATACGGCTGGAAGATAGCATCTAGATAGAGTGCTGCTGGCTGGAATAAGGACCCAACGGCTGATATTATTGGCCGTCCTGGGGGCTTGGTCATAGACTTATGTATTTTTGGTGTAATATAAAGGAGTGGTACCTTAGGATGTGCTGGTAACAGTGCTGCTTTCAGAGCACTACTAATGGTACCTTCCCTTGCTGCTCCATCAATTATACTGGCCAATTCCTTGGCAAATTGTATGGTGGGGTCTCCTCGTAACCGTACATAGTGTCACGGCTAAAGGGCTGGATGGAGTCGTGCGGTGCACAGGAACCGGAGACGGACCAGGAGGAGTAGGATTGAAACGTGCAGGTTTAATAACTGATTTCATAAATGATAAACTTCACTCAAATACTTCTTTAAGTGACAGTTGGAATAAATTAAATAGAGTCCAGCACAATACTAATAACGGGCAGGGAAATCTGGAAACGTATACTTGGTGAGCCAGAGTACATAGATGAGGATCCGGAAGGAGGTTGATTTGATGACAGAAGAAATGGATCCGGATGACTGAAAGATGATGGAATGAATGAGTTGTATGAAGGAGGACAGCGGAAAGCTGTGCAGGGTAATTCTGGGACACAAGCAGGAACAAGCACTAGGTAGGACTTGCAGCATTGGTGTCAGGAGAAAACTTCCTTGTAGCAAGATGCAGGGAGCAAGGCACCAGAGTCAGGAGAGAAAGAGCCAGGATCCGGGAATCAGCTAGGAGTTGTGAATGACTCCAAAGACTCATTGCACTGACACTGAACAGCCTAGGCAGATCCCCTATATCCCCAGGGGATGGCTGCCATTGGCTGTCAGCACAGGATGAGGAGGGAACCTCCACTCTGGGCCAATCTGTCTCCTGCCCTCAACCAAGATGGCGACGCCGGCCTCCCGGCACCACTACTGCTGCCATCCCTACCCAGAGCTGCCGCTACCCGCACACCGCAGACCGGAGCCTGCACACGCTAGCCGGCGGCGGGCGCGGACGGGTGAGTACTGTACCCGCCGCGCTCCGTCGCGGCTACGTGTGACAGTACCCCCCCTTTTCAGGGTGACCCCAGGGCGCCTATGGGCCTTGTGCGGATTTCTCTGGAGAAATTGCTTTACCAGTTTTGGAGCGTGCAAATCAATGGAATCCACCCAAGAGTTCTCTTCGGGACCAAACCCAACCCATTCCACCAGATACTGGGTACGAGAATTGCGGCAACGAGAGTCTATAATGCGTCTTACCTCGAATTCAGACCCACTTTCGGAGTTAATCTTGGGCGGTTTGGGAATCTTCTTTTGATAAGAGTTCAACCTTAAAGGCTTGAGGAGGGACACATGGAAGGAATTCGAAATCCTTAGGGAAGGAGGAAGTTGAAGTCTATAAGCGACAGGATTAATGACTTGGATGATAGGGTATGGCCCAATGAACCGGGGAGCCAGCTTCATAGAGGGCAGACGGAGGCGTATATGGCGGGTAGACAGCCATACCCGGTCTCCGACTTTCAATCTGGGCGCTGCCCTTCTTTTCCTGTCTGCCATCCTCTTGTATCGGGCGGAAGATTTAAGAAGAGCGGTGTGGACATCCGACCAGATTTTAGCAAAGCGTTGTAATGAAGTGGTTGCTGCAGGAACTTCGGAAGAGGATAATTCTGAGAAATCCGGAGATCGTGGATGTTTGCCGAATACTGTAAAGAAGGGGGTGGTTCCGGAGGAAGAGTGATAGGAGTTGTTATGCATATATTCTGCCCACGGGAGAAGATCCACCCAGTCATCTTGGGACGACGAGACAAACAGTCGGATAAAGGCCTCCAAGTCTTGATTCACCCGTTCTGTCTGGCCATTGGTCTGGGGATGAAAGGCAGTGGAAAACTTGAGTTTGACCTGTACCGCGGCACAGAGAGCTCTCCAGAACTTTGCAACGAACTGTACTCCGCGGTCGGATACAATCTCTTTGGGCAGTCCGTGAAGTTTAAAAATGGTTGAGATAAATAGCTGAGCCAGTACTGGAGCAGAGGGGAGACCTTTTAGTGGGAAAAAATGGACCATTTTCGAGAATCGGTCGACCACTACCCAGATTGCGGTATGACCTTTTGAGGGAGGTAGTTCGCAAATGAAGTCCATTGACAGATGGGTCCATGGTTCTGTGGGAATGGTTAGAGGGCGGAGAGGACCAGCGGGAGTTGTTCTGGGCACCTTATGCTGAGCACATCTTACACAAGAAGCGACGAAGTTGGTTACGTCGTGGCGGATGGTTGGCCACCAATAAGAACGTGACAGGAACATCAAGGTCTTTTGTGCTCCTGCGTGCCCTGCGAAGCGGGAAGAATGTGCCCATGACAATATTTTCTTGCGGAGTTCGGGGGGAACGAACGTTTTACCTGGAGGAGGAGATGGCTGTACGGTTACTTGGGCGAAGACCAGCGGATCGAGGATTGGACGAGGAGGTGTCTCTAGGTCAGAGGTCGTCTCAAAGGAGCGGGATAGAGCGTCTGCCTTAGTATTCGTGGTTCCAGGTCGGAATTTAATTTGGAAGTCAAAGCGTTCAAAAAACATGGCCCAACGGGCTTGGCGGGCAGTAAGGCACTGAGCCTGTTTAAGAAAGGACAGATTTTTGTGGTCTGAATACACGGTGATCTTATGCCGTGCCCCCTCCAGAAGGTATCGCCACTCCTCTAACGCAGTTTTGACTGCAAGCAACTCCTGTTCCCCGATGGGGTAATTCTTCTCTGCCGGGAGGAATTTTTTGGAGAGGAAGGCACAAGGGTGTAATTCTTGATCCTCACCTTTTTGTGACAAGATGGCCCCGATCCCTTCCGAGGATGCGTCCACCTCGAGAATGAAGGGCCTGTCGAGGTCTGGTTGGAGGAGGATTGGTGCCGTTATGAATGCTCTCTTTAACTGCTGGAAGGCAGAGGATGCTTCTGGCGACCATCGGCTTGGATCAGCTCCCTTGCAAGTGAGAGCAGTGAGGGGAGCAGCGATAGTAGAGAAGTTCCGGATAAATCGCCGGTAATAGTTTGAGAACCCTAGGAATCTCTGAATTCCTTTGAGTGTTGTGGGGGCTGCCCAGTCTTGGATGGCTCTCACCTTCTCTGGGTCCATTTCTATCCCAGTGGCGGAGAGAATGTGACCCAAGAGTGGAATGGACGTGACCTCAAAAACGCACTTCTCCAACTTGCAGAACAGTTGATTTTGGCGAAGACGTCGTAGGACTTCGGACACTGTCTGTCTGTGAAGTTGAAGATTTGGAGAGAAGATGAGTATATCGTCTAGATAGACTACGATGGAGTGGTACAGCAAGTCCCGAAAGATATCATTTACAAACTGTTGGAAGACGGCGGGGGCGTTACAAAGGCCGAAGGGCATCACCAGGTATTCATAGTGGCCGTCGCGCGTGTTAAAAGCCGTCTTCCACTCGTCACCTGGACGGATCCGGATCAAATTGTAGGCCCCTCGCAGGTCCAATTTAGTAAAGATTGCTGCCCCTCTGATCTTGTCGAATAGTTCTGCGATAAGGGGTAAGGGATAGCGGTTTTTAATGGTGATGTCGTTCAGGCCCCTATAGTCGATACATGGCCGAAGACCGCCATCCTTCTTTTTCACAAAGAAAAACCCGGCCCCGGCCGGAGAAGTAGATGGTCGAATGAAACCTTTGTTTAAGTTCTCTTGAATGTACGAGGACATGGCCTCAGTCTCAGGTAGCGACAGGGGATAGATGCGGCCACGAGGAGGGAATTTCCCGGCCACCAGCTCTATCGGGCAGTCCCAAGGACGGTGAGGAGGCAGGGTGTCGGCACCACCTTTACTGAATACATCTGTAAATGAACGATATGGTGCGGGTATCGACAAGGGTGGAGCTGAAGAGGATGAAGGATAGTTACCCTCACGTTGTGGATGGGTCTGGTAGACCGGAAGGATCTGAGGAATGCAAGTAGACTGGCAATCTGTTCCCCAGGCCTTGACCTCCATATTGGTCCAATCGATGTGTGGGTTATGTTTGGAGAGCCAGGGAAGGCCCAGGACCATTTGGTGTGAGGACTGTGGAAGAATGAAGAATTCGAGGGTCTCTTGATGTAGAGCTCCTATGAGCAGTGTCACCGGGGTGGTCTGATGGGTGATTTGTCCACTACGAATTCGACTCCCATCCACTGCAGTGAGGACCAGCGAGTGATCCAGGGGTTGCACAGGCAGGGCATGTTGGGTGACAAAAGAAGAACAAAGGAAGTTTCCCGCTGCTCCAGAGTCCAATAGGGCCTGAACTCTTTTTCTCCCTTGGGGACACACAAGGGTAACCGGAATGGTGGAATCAGAAGAAAAGGGAGATGGAAGCAAGACTCCTAATCGGACCTCCCTCGGGGAGATTAGGAGCGGTCGTTTCCCGGCCGCAGCGGGCAGGAAGCCAATAAGTGAGCTGAGGAGCCACAGTACATGCATAGATTCTCTCGCCGTCTTCGGGACTTCTCTTCGAGAGAGAGACGGGAGCGGTTGATTTGCATGGGCTCATCTGTTGACACCGCAGGAGGCGGGGTTGGTTTGGAGGCTGGTGCGACATTGGAAGGAAATCGAGGGCGAAGGCGATCAGAGCGATTCCTCTCAAGTTGGCGTTCTTGGAGTCGCAGATCGACTTTGTTACATAATGAAATGAGTTCAGCCAGGGTGGAAGGAGAATCGCGAGTTGCTAACTCGTCCTTGATGCGCCCGGCTAGGCCGTTCCAGAAGGCAGAAACGAGAGCCTCTTCGTTCCATCTGAGTTCGGAAGCCAGGGTTTGAAATTGTACGACATATTGTCCCACTGGGCGACTGCCCTGACGAATCCTTAGGATCTCTGTGGCTGCGGAGGACACTCTGCCAGGCTCGTCGAAGATGCGACGGAAGGAGGCCACAAACTCTTCATAGTTATTGAGGATGGGATCCGCACGCTCCCAAAGGGGGGACACCCACTCCAGGGCTGGACCCGCCAGTAGGGACACGATGTAAGCCACCCGAGTCTTGGGAGAGGGGAAATTGGAAGGCTGGAGGGTAAAATGGACGTCACATTGATTCAGGAATCCTCGACACCCCCTCGGGGACCCGTCATATTTACTGGGGGTTGACAGGTGTAGATGGTGAGGAGCAGCTGGCCCAGGGGGAGCAGCAGAGGCCGAAGCTCCGGAGGTTGGTGCTGCTGAAACTGAGGGAGCCACCTGAGGTGATGACAAGGTCTGGAGAAATTGAGCCACTTGACGCTGGGTAGTCTCTACTTGTTCCAATCGAGCCATGATGCCTTGAAGAACATCCGTCATGGAGGCCTGTGCTTCACCCGATTCCATCGGGTCAGTGCAAACTGTCACGGCTAAAGGGCTGGATGGAGTCGTGCGGTAAACAGGAACCGGAGACGGACCAGGAGGAGTAGGATTGAAACGTGCAGGTTTAATAACTGATTTCATAAATGATAAACTTCACTCAAATACTTCTTTAAGTGACAGTTGGAATAAATTAAATAGAGTCCAGCACAATACTAATAACGGGCAGGGAAATCTGGAAACGTATACTTGGTGAGCCAGAGTACATAGATGAGGATCCGGAAGGAGGTTGATTTGATGACAGAAGAAATGGATCCGGATGACTGAAAGATGATGGAATGAATGAGTTGTATGAAGGAGGACAGCGGAAAGCTGTGCAGGGTAATTCTGGGACACAAGCAGGAACAAGCACTAGGTAGGACTTGCAGCATTGGTGTCAGGAGAAAACTTCCTTGTAGCAAGATGCAGGGAGCAAGGCACCAGAGTCAGGAGAGAAAGAGCCAGGATCCGGGAATCAGCTAGGAGTTGTGAATGACTCCAAAGACTCATTGCACTGACACTGAACAGCCTAGGCAGATCCCCTATATCCCCAGGGGATGGCTGCCATTGGCTGTCAGCACAGGATGAGGAGGGAACCTCCACTCTGGGCCAATCTGTCTCCTGCCCTCAACCAAGATGGCGACGCCGGCCTCCCGGCACCACTACTGCTGCCATCCCTACCCAGAGCTGCCGCTACCCGCACACCGCAGACCGGAGCCTGCACACGCTAGCCGGCGGCGGGCGCGGACGGGTGAGTACTGTACCCGCCGCGCTCCGTCGCGGCTACGTGTGACACATAGGTCTCCTGGTCTTGAAGTTGTGATGCTATTTCCTCCATGTAATCTTTGTGATTGAGAATGACCAAGGCTCCGCCTTTGTCGACTGACCTAAAGATCAGGTTTGGATTATCTGCTAAATTTCTCAATGCTAGTTGCTCTTTCTGATTCAGATTAGGTCTCCCATTCTCCATCTTTTTGACATACGTGTTGCTCTGCTCATCCAACATGCGTGAAAAAGTTCGGATGGATGCATTAAAGCTTTGTGGGTCGAATTTTGACCTTGGTAAGATCTTCTTCAGTTTTACTGGTATGTCAGATGCTTCGACTTGATTACTGGAGGACTCATCACTATTCTTCGCAAAGAACTCTTTTAATTTCAATTGGCGGTTTAGTTTGTATTTTTCTACTTCCCATTGGAAGTCATCGTGTTTTTGGGATGGGACATAATGTATTTGTACAACATGCCAATACCTTATCTCGGGTAACCAATTCCCACACCCACTGACGGGTAAGAAAATCTACATCAGGCATACCCTGACATGCAATACCAAATTCGTTATCTACCAGCTCATCTGTCCCTGTGGTAAATCATACGTGGGGAAGACGGAAAGGATGTTCAAGGAGCGGATGACAGCTCACCGCTCAGCTATCAGGATTGCACTGCAGAAAGGGGAAAGCGAGCAACCAGTATCAAGGCACTTCTGCCAAATAAAACATAGCCTTAATTCCTTGAGATACAGGATGATAGACCATGTTCCCTCCAACATCAGAGGAGGTGATAGGTCTACACAACTTATGCAACTGGAAGCCCGATGGATCCATAAGTTGGGGACTCTCACTCCGAGAGGACTGAATGATCACATGAGTTTGAGCTATTTTCTTTGAAACTTAATATGCTACAGGATGATCCTGATTGACAGCTGCTACTCATGTCAATCTCTGTCGATGGTATCTCTCATATATCGTGTCTGTGTTTGAGTGTTTTTCATCAACCTACTTCTTCTTACTAAATTTTTCTTCCTTGAATGTATGTGGTAACCCTCTTGATTCTTGCTTTTCTTATCTGCTAAATGTCTCTCTCTATTCTGTTTAAATGAGTCGTCTGGGTGTTTATGTGTTTCTGTTTCACCCATCTAAATCTTCTCTGCTAATTATATCAGTCTTTGTATTCTTGTCTATCTCTTTCTTAGCGATATAGTGAGTGTTAAGCTATCAAATTGGGCCTTAATAATGATACTGTATTGCTTGAGTTTTACCTTTAGGAAATGTTCTGGGTTCTTATAGCCATGGAGTACCTCAGTCTGTGTATTTATGTTGTTCACCAATCTTTGTCTTTCTGCTAGATTCTTCGTAACTAGTATGATTGAGTTAGCCCTCTAGCTTTTCACCTCTTTTTCTATTCTGCTAAATATATCTAACTTTAGTGTGATTGTGGAGTCTTTGTCTCTGTGTTGTTTCTACAGCTTTATCTTTTCTGCTAAATCTATCCCACTTGCATCTCTCCAAAATCTTGAGGTTATATCCATTGGCTAGTTTTATGAGTATGGCTCCCCATTGAATCTGTACTGGAGGGGTGAGCCAGTTAATTATGTCTGATGTTATGACTGCATTGTAGTATGTGTTTGCTGCACGTATCCCAGCAAGCCCTGCAGTACCTCTGTCTGCGTCTATCTGTTTTTCATCCATCTTTTGCTACTTTCTAAATTTTTCTGACTGCGCTTGCATGTGCTCTCTTTGTTGATGTATTTCCTAAACTGTTTTCTTCTCTGCTAAATATTCACCAGCTTGCTGTATGAATGTGTTGTCAGTGTGTTAATGTTTTTCTTCACTCATGTCTGCTCTGCTAAATATATCCGTCTTTTATATGTATGTTCAGTCCGTTCTGAGGTTACTGATTTGGGCGTGTGAGGTATGATATGTATTAGTTGACCCAGCTGTAACTGCATTGACACTGTTCTATAACTGTTTTATAACGGGTTTACAGATGCATTCTGTATGCGCTGCATTTGCGTGTCTCCGGCTGCAGCCGCCGGAGTTATGTTGTTGTTTGTAGGTTACTATGGTGATGGGCTCACATTGTATGACTCACGTATTGTGACGTCATTGTTTAGCGCCAGCCGGCCGGGGGAGAAGTCCCGTTCCCGGAAGACGCCACTGCACCAGGGTGTATAAAGGTAAGCGTTCATTTGTATTATTTGTAGACCTGAGGAAATTGATCATTAAAGATCGATGAAACGTTGTCTGTAAAGCAGCCTACTGAGAGTATTTTTTCTAAGTCGCATGGAGTGCTCCTCCCACCCACCACCGTCTATATATATATATATATATATATATATATATATATATATATCAATAGGGGGTGTATGATCCGGCACTCAGTAAAGACATATACAATTGCTCCAGGTGACCTTGCCTTGAGAAATACACAGGGGGATGCTCACAGGGGAGCGATGGCCGGCACTCACGGAGACTCTTCAAAGAAATCAGCAATCAACACAGCAGTGTTATGTCAACGTTTCTGAGGACTTTAATGTACCTCTTTCGTCAGGACAACAATAATCACAGTGAAATACAACATATAAATAGCTTACCCATTGAACCACATGATGCTCCTGCACGCTGCGCCCGGCGGGGAGTCGCGATGACGTCACAGAGGCGCGCCACGCACCGGCGTCACGACAGACAGCCCAGGGGGCGTGTACAGGGAGCCACAACTATACATCACCATGGGAACTGTAGGGAAACAACGTAGGTACACAGTTACAATTGGCATTTAAAACTGAAACTGACATGTAGCGCAATCTGAAAAACGGGGAGGTTGCACAGATCAGAATAAGTAACACAGGAATCATAGAGACACAGAGGGAAGATTATACAAGTGCAAAACGGAAGGCAGAACGATAAGTTTATAAAAAGCAATAAAGACTTTGTTTTTCATTAAGCCCTAACGGGGCCACTGTTTGCAATTTATCTATCCAACGTGCCTCTCGTTGCAGCAATATCTTGCTGCGATCTCCACCTCTGGTAGATGGTGGAATCCAATCTATCATTTTACATTTAAGTGAAGCCAGAGAGTGATTCATAAGGATGCAATGCCTGGCTACAGGCTGTTCATTGCTTTTCCCCTCAATGGCCTTTCTAATGTTAGATCGGTGTAACGCCATCCGCTCTTTAAAAGTGCGGATGGTTTTTCCCACATACAGTTTGCCACACGGGCATTTGATGTAATACACCACGTGTGTACTAGAACAGGTAAGTGGGTGACGGATCCGATATTTTTTCCCGGATCTAGGATGTGAAAAGCTGTCACCAGGCTCCAGGGCATTACACGTGGTGCAGCCTAAACATCTATAGTTCCCGGGTTTCCTGGTTAAAAAATGAGGGGTGGGAGTACTCTTAAAGGATGAGATATCGTTATGGACTACCCACTGCTTGATATTTTTGCCTCTCCTATACCCTGGCATGATGGTCTTATTTTTAAGGGTGGTGAGGGAGGAGTCATTACTGACTATTGGCCACAAAGATTTGGCTTTTAATACAATATCAGTGGAGGTGGTAGAGTAATCCATGGGAAAGATCATCCTATCTGCAAGATTGTCCCTAGTACGAGGATGTAGAGTATTAGCTCTAGGAGTATTAAGAACCTTCTGTTTGGCTTCCAATAGATTGGCCCAACTGTATCCTCTTTTTAGGAATTTGCTCATCAAAGCATCCATCTCAGTTAGAGCATCACTTTCATTCGTGCATATCCGCCATATCCTAAGCAGCTGAGAAAAAGGCAAGCCTCTTTTTAGGGCCGGCGGATGATGGCTATGGGCCTGCAACAATGTATTTCTCTCAACTGCTTTGTGATATAAGGAAGTAACAATCTCATTTTGAACAATAGAAATGGAGACATCAAGAAAGTGAACATTCACATTGCTCATATCATAGGTGAATTTAGTATCTACATCTTTCTCATTGATAACAGACAGGAATAAACGCAATGCTTCCTCAGGACCAGACCAAAATAGGCAAATATCATCTATATAACGACAGTATAAAGAAATACTGTTCGCTACTGCAGGTTCAGAAAAAACTATCTCCTGCTCAACGCTGTACATATAGGCATTTGCGTAGCTCGGAGCTACGCAAGATCCCATAGCACACCCGCGTTTTTGATTGTAAATAGCACCATCAAACAAAAAATAATTGCGGGTGAGGGTCAGCTGTAAAAGATGTAAAAATAAATCGATGTTAGGGCCTTTGTAGTGTGGGCTAGAGGAAAGCAATTTGCGTGTAGCATGGATGCCCCTATTATGGGGAATGATGGTATATAGGCTCACTACATCTATAGTGGCCATCCAATGTTCACCTCTTAAAGGGGACAAGTCCTGTAGTTTGAGTAATAAAGAGGTAGTGTCTTTAAGGTAAGTGGGCAAATGCTGGATGACAGGCTGTAAATAAAAGTCCAAAAATTCAGAGATAACATAATAGAGTGAGTCATTAGCAGCGATTATCGGCCTACCAGGCGGTTTCAGGGAATTTTTATGGAGTTTGGGGATGGTGTAAAACACCGGTATCCTAGGGTACTGCATCATCAAGGAATCGCAAACCTTCTTAGAGATAAGGTTCCTGGCTACAGCCGCAAGCAGAATCGAATCTAACTCAGATTTAAAATCGATGGTAGGATCCCCACTCAATTTTTCATAAACCACAGGGTCATGTAGTTGACCATAAATTTCCTCCTTATAATCGCTGAGATTTTGCACCACTATCCCCCCGCCTTTATCAGCGGGGCGGATAGTGATGTCTTGATATTTACTCAGATCACGTAATGCACTCATTTCGGATTTGGACAAATTGGGTCGACTCTGCAATGACTTATTAGGGGTATCCACAAAATTATCCATCTCTCGAGAGAAATATTTGATGGCTACATTTGTAGACATCGGGTCAAATGTCGATTTTACACGAATGGGACACTCTTCCCTAGGCATATCAGAGTCGCCAAAATGTTCTTTCAACCGCAGCTGTCGACAAAACTTAAATGTGTCCACCTTACTGTCAAAAGATTCACAAGAATGGGTAGGGATGAAAGTGAGGCCTTTATTGAGAACAGAAACTTCTATGTCAGTAAGAGTTCTGTCCGACAAATTAAACACCAGGTTGGATCCTAAGGCTTCTTCTTTCCTCCTTTGCCTTTGCCCTTGGCCTGCACGTCTGGTGTATTTTCTGCAGTGCCAGCTTTTCGGGCTCGGGTGGCCACCCCCGGAGGGGGCTTTTTGGAGGTGCCAGGTCTAGGATCTGTTCCCAGGTCATTTTCACTGGCTGATGACGCCGCTCCACTTGAAGATTCAGTGTCAAATCTTACTCTTCGGAATTTGCGCGCCCTTTGCTGTCTGGCCAATTGTACATTTCTGTTGTTCACCCAAGAATAGACTTTTTGTTCCGCATAATCTTTGGTGACTGTCTCCATCTTTGATTTCTTGAACTTGACCAGTTCCATTTTATAGCGCTCTATCTGCTGAGTGAGTTTTTCAAGCCAATTGGCCTCAACATCGTTTGATAGTGTTGGCAGATGTGCGGCTTCAAAGACGTTGATTTGTTCAGTCACCACTGATTTTTCACGTTTAGATTCTTCAATTACTAACAGGAGTAAATCGAAGGAACATTTATTCAATATTCCTGCCCATTTTCGGCAGAACTCGGGGTTGTACCGCCCGATCGTGGGAATATTTTTGACCCGGAATCCTCTCGGGATCATTTTCATACGGAAATAGTCCGACAGGGTAACAGCATGCAAATGGAAGTCAATTTCTCGCTTTCTCATTTTGAGCAATTGACTGTACAGGTGCTCAGGTATTTCAGCCCCAGCAGTAGTGATTAAATTCTCCTTGCACAGGATGCCGTCCGCGTCAGATTCAGAGAAAGTATAAAGCTCCCCTAATTGCAGGGCAATATTACTAAAGCCCGAGGGGGCAGTCTGTGTACCCTGTACAGGAATCTCCATAGTCCCAAAAACAACACCTCCAAGCGTGAAAAAATAAAGACTGTATGCACCTATAAGACAGGTGAAACAGCGGTGAATACAAACAGTGAATAGTCCCAATACCTATCCACTGATAGGACAAACAATGGCCAGACAGCTATTTAGCTAGCAGGGTTCCGGTGCCTTGATCCAGGAATCAATATCAATAGGGGGTGTATGATCCGGCACTCAGTAAAGACATATACAATTGCTCCAGGTGACCTTGCCTTGAGAAATACACAGGGGGATGCTCACAGGGGAGCGATGGCCGGCACTCACGGAGACTCTTCAAAGAAATCAGCAATCAACACAGCAGTGTTATGTCAACGTTTCTGAGGACTTTAATGTACCTCTTTCGTCAGGACAACAATAATCACAGTGAAATACAACATATAAATAGCTTACACATTGAACCACATGATGCTCCTGCACGCTGCGCCCGGCGGGGAGTCGCGATGACGTCACAGAGGCGCGCCACGCACCGGCGTCACGACAGACAGCCCAGGGGGCGTGTACAGGGAGCCACAACTATACATCACCATGGGAACTGTAGGGAAACAACGTAGGTACACAGTTACAATTGGCATTTAAAACTGAAACTGACATGTAGCGCAATCTGAAAAACGGGGAGGTTGCACAGATCAGAATAAGTAACACAGGAATCATAGAGACACAGAGGGAAGATTATACAAGTGCAAAACGGAAGGCAGAACGATAAGTTTATAAAAAGCAATAAAGACTTTGTTTTTCATTAAGCCCTAACGGGGCCACTGTTTGCAATTTATCTATCCAACGTGCCTCTCGTTGCAGCAATATCTTGCTGCGATCTCCACCTCTGGTAGATGGTGGAATCCAATCTATCATTTTACATTTAAGTGAAGCCAGAGAGTGATTCATAAGGATGCAATGCCTGGCTACAGGCTGTTCATTGCTTTTCCCCTCAATGGCCTTTCTAATGTTAGATCGGTGTAACGCCATCCGCTCTTTAAAAGTGCGGATGGTTTTTCCCACATACAGTTTGCCACACGGGCATTTGATGTAATACACCACGTGTGTACTAGAACAGGTAAGTGGGTGACGGATCCGATATTTTTTCCCGGATCTAGGATGTGAAAAGCTGTCACCAGGCTCCAGGGCATTACACGTGGTGCAGCCTAAACATCTATAGTTCCCGGGTTTCCTGGCAGTGGGTAGTCCATAACGATATCTCATCCTTTAAGAGTACTCCCACCCCTCATTTTTTAACCAGGAAACCCGGGAACTATAGATGTTTAGGCTGCACCACGTGTAATGCCCTGGAGCCTGGTGACAGCTTTTCACATCCTAGATCCGGGAAAAAATATCGGATCCGTCACCCACTTACCTGTTCTAGTACACACGTGGTGTATTACATCAAATGCCCGTGTGGCAAACTGTATGTGGGAAAAACCATCCGCACTTTTAAAGAGCGGATGGCGTTACACCGATCTAACATTAGAAAGGCCATTGAGGGGAAAAGCAATGAACAGCCTGTAGCCAGGCATTGCATCCTTATGAATCACTCTCTGGCTTCACTTAAATGTAAAATGATAGATTGGATTCCACCATCTACCAGAGGTGGAGATCGCAGCAAGATATTGCTGCAACGAGAGGCACGTTGGATAGATAAATTGCAAACAGTGGCCCCGTTAGGGCTTAATGAAAAACAAAGTCTTTATTGCTTTTTATAAACTTATCGTTCTGCCTTCCGTTTTGCACTTGTATAATCTTCCCTCTGTGTCTCTATGATTCCTGTGTTACTTATTCTGATCTGTGCAACCTCCCCGTTTTTCAGATTGCGCTACATGTCAGTTTCAGTTTTAAATGCCAATTGTAACTGTGTACCTACGTTGTTTCCCTACAGTTCCCATGGTGATGTATAGTTGTGGCTCCCTGTACACGCCCCCTGGGCTGTCTGTCGTGACGCCGGTGCGTGGCGCGCCTCTGTGACGTCATCGCGACTCCCCGCCGGGCGCAGCGTGCAGGAGCATCATGTGGTTCAATGGGTAAGCTATTTATATGTTGTATTTCACTGTGATTATTGTTGTCCTGACGAAAGAGGTACATTAAAGTCCTCAGAAACGTTGACATAACACTGCTGTGTTGATTGCTGATTTCTTTGAAGAGTCTCCGTGAGTGCCGGCCATCGCTCCCCTGTGAGCATCCCCCTGTGTATTTCTCAAGGCAAGGTCACCTGGAGCAATTGTATATGTCTTTACTGAGTGCCGGATCATACACCCCCTATTGATATTGATTCCTGGATCAAGGCACCGGAACCCTGCTAGCTAAATAGCTGTCTGGCCATTGTTTGTCCTATCAGTGGATAGGTATTGGGACTATTCACTGTTTGTATTCACCGCTGTTTCACCTGTCTTATAGGTGCATACAGTCTTTATTTTTTCACGCTTGGAGGTGTTGTTTTTGGGACTATGGAGATTCCTGTACAGGGTACACAGACTGCCCCCTCGGGCTTTAGTAATATTGCCCTGCAATTAGGGGAGCTTTATACTTTCTCTGAATCTGACGCGGACGGCATCCTGTGCAAGGAGAATTTAATCACTACTGCTGGGGCTGAAATACCTGAGCACCTGTACAGTCAATTGCTCAAAATGAGAAAGCGAGAAATTGACTTCCATTTGCATGCTGTTACCCTGTCGGACTATTTCCGTATGAAAATGATCCCGAGAGGATTCCGGGTCAAAAATATTCCCACGATCGGGCGGTACAACCCCGAGTTCTGCCGAAAATGGGCAGGAATATTGAATAAATGTTCCTTCGATTTACTCCTGTTAGTAATTGAAGAATCTAAACGTGAAAAATCAGTGGTGACTGAACAAATCAACGTCTTTGAAGCCGCACATCTGCCAACACTATCAAACGATGTTGAGGCCAATTGGCTTGAAAAACTCACTCAGCAGATAGAGCGCTATAAAATGGAACTGGTCAAGTTCAAGAAATCAAAGATGGAGACAGTCACCAAAGATTATGCGGAACAAAAAGTCTATTCTTGGGTGAACAACAGAAATGTACAATTGGCCAGACAGCAAAGGGCGCGCAAATTCCGAAGAGTAAGATTTGACACTGAATCTTCAAGTGGAGCGGCGTCATCAGCCAGTGAAAATGACCTGGGAACAGATCCTAGACCTGGCACCTCCAAAAAGCCCCCTCCGGGGGTGGCCACCCGAGCCCGAAAAGCTGGCACTGCAGAAAATACACCAGACGTGCAGGCCAAGGGCAAAGGCAAAGGAGGAAAGAAGAAGCCTTAGGATCCAACCTGGTGTTTAATTTGTCGGACAGAACTCTTACTGACATAGAAGTTTCTGTTCTCAATAAAGGCCTCACTTTCATCCCTACCCATTCTTGTGAATCTTTTGACAGTAAGGTGGACACATTTAAGTTTTGTCGACAGCTGCGGTTGAAAGAACATTTTGGCGACTCTGATATGCCTAGGGAAGAGTGTCCCATTCGTGTAAAATCGACATTTGACCCGATGTCTACAAATGTAGCCATCAAATATTTCTCTCGAGAGATGGATAATTTTGTGGATACCCCTAATAAGTCATTGCAGAGTCGACCCAATTTGTCCAAATCCGAAATGAGTGCATTACGTGATCTGAGTAAATATCAAGACATCACTATCCGCCCCGCTGATAAAGGCGGGGGGATAGTGGTGCAAAATCTCAGCGATTATAAGGAGGAAATTTATGGTCAACTACATGACCCTGTGGTTTATGAAAAATTGAGTGGGGATCCTACCATCGATTTTAAATCTGAGTTAGATTCGATTCTGCTTGCGGCTGTAGCCAGGAACCTTATCTCTAAGAAGGTTTGCGATTCCTTGATGATGCAGTACCCTAGGATACCGGTGTTTTACACCATCCCCAAACTCCATAAAAATTCCCTGAAACCGCCTGGTAGGCCGATAATCGCTGCTAATGACTCACTCTATTATGTTATCTCTGAATTTTTGGACTTTTATTTACAGCCTGTCATCCAGCATTTGCCCACTTACCTTAAAGACACTACCTCTTTATTACTCAAACTACAGGACTTGTCCCCTTTAAGAGGTGAACATTGGATGGCCACTATAGATGTAGTGAGCCTATATACCATCATTCCCCATAATAGGGGCATCCATGCTACACGCAAATTGCTTTCCTCTAGCCCACACTACAAAGGCCCTAACATCGATTTATTTTTACATCTTTTACAGCTGACCCTCACCCGCAATTATTTTTTGTTTGATGGTGCTATTTACAATCAAAAACGCGGGTGTGCTATGGGATCTTGCGTAGCTCCGAGCTACGCAAATGCCTATATGTACAGCGTTGAGCAGGAGATATTTTTTTCTGAACCTGCAGTAGCGAACAGTATTTCTTTATACTGTCGTTATATAGATGATATTTGCCTATTTTGGTCTGGTCCTGAGGAAGCATTGCGTTTATTCCTGTCTGTTATCAATGAGAAAGATGTAGATACTAAATTCACCTATGATATGAGCAATGTGAATGTTCACTTTCTTGATGTCTCCATTTCTATTGTTCAAAATGAGATTGTTACTTCCTTATATCACAAAGCAGTTGAGAGAAATATATTGTTGCAGGCCCATAGCCATCATCCGCCGGCCCTAAAAAGAGGCTTGCCTTTTTCTCAGCTGCTTAGGATATGGCGGATATGCACGAATGAAAGTGATGCTCTAACTGAGATGGATGCTTTGATGAGCAAATTCCTAAAAAGAGGATACAGTTGGGCCAATCTATTGGAAGCCAAACAGAAGGTTCTTAATACTCCTAGAGCTAATACTCTACATCCTCGTACTAGGGACAATCTTGCAGATAGGATGATCTTTCCCATGGATTACTCTACCACCTCCACTGATATTGTATTAAAAGCCAAATCTTTGTGGCCAATAGTCAGTAATGACTCCTCCCTCACCACCCTTAAAAATAAGACCATCATGCCAGGGTATAGGAGAGGCAAAAATATCAAGCAGTGGGTAGTCCATAACGATATCTCATCCTTTAAGAGTACTCCCACCCCTCATTTTTTAACCAGGAAACCCGGGAACTATAGATGTTTAGGCTGCACCACGTGTAATGCCCTGGAGCCTGGTGACAGCTTTTCACATCCTAGATCCGGGAAAAAATATCGGATCCGTCACCCACTTACCTGTTCTAGTACACACGTGGTGTATTACATCAAATGCCCGTGTGGCAAACTGTATGTGGGAAAAACCATCCGCACTTTTAAAGAGCGGATGGCGTTACACCGATCTAACATTAGAAAGGCCATTGAGGGGAAAAGCAATGAACAGCCTGTAGCCAGGCATTGCATCCTTATGAATCACTCTCTGGCTTCACTTAAATGTAAAATGATAGATTGGATTCCACCATCTACCAGAGGTGGAGATCGCAGCAAGATATTGCTGCAACGAGAGGCACGTTGGATAGATAAATTGCAAACAGTGGCCCCGTTAGGGCTTAATGAAAAACAAAGTCTTTATTGCTTTTTATAAACTTATCGTTCTGCCTTCCGTTTTGCACTTGTATAATCTTCCCTCTGTGTCTCTATGATTCCTGTGTTACTTATTCTGATCTGTGCAACCTCCCCGTTTTTCAGATTGCGCTACATGTCAGTTTCAGTTTTAAATGCCAATTGTAACTGTGTACCTACGTTGTTTCCCTACAGTTCCCATGGTGATGTATAGTTGTGGCTCCCTGTACACGCCCCCTGGGCTGTCTGTCGTGACGCCGGTGCGTGGCGCGCCTCTGTGACGTCATCGCGACTCCCCGCCGGGCGCAGCGTGCAGGAGCATCATGTGGTTCAATGGGTAAGCTATTTATATGTTGTATTTCACTGTGATTATTGTTGTCCTGACGAAAGAGGTACATTAAAGTCCTCAGAAACGTTGACATAACACTGCTGTGTTGATTGCTGATTTCTTTGAAGAGTCTCCGTGAGTGCCGGCCATCGCTCCCCTGTGAGCATCCCCCTGTATATATATATATATATATAAACCTGGGCTTTGTTGGAACATTTGGACCCTACCAATTTCATAGGGATTCAATACCAATGCAATTCCTTACTGTGACAGGAATGGCTCGGTGACCTTCACTTGTACCTGTCTTATGCAGAAGTCCTTGTGCTTATCCACGTAACATTGTGTTTCTATGGCAATTATTGGTAAATGTTCTACTGAAATAATAGTAGAAAAAAACCTTTTGTAATAACGCAGCACAGAGGGCTGTTTGTTACTTGATGTATGCGAACGTATATTTATAATTCTATATACAGAGGTCATGAGTCAGGAACCTTCAGCTTAGTTTACATACAAACAAGACAAAAAGAAGGTAGCGCTTGCCAATGAGGAAAATCAATATAAAAATTTATTACACAATAATGACAATAAATAAATCAATATAGTAAAAGAATACACAATAAAAATATAAGTAAAATGCTCAAGCCCTCAGTGGATGCCACTATTTATGAGATGTTAATAGGATCCGTCCTATGTATGCCGCAGGGTGGGTAAATGAATGGGGACCCAACAAAGTTCTTTTTTGAACTGAAACAATATATAAGGTCTCCAATTGGGAAAAAGGCAGCGAATTTTTAGAAGATGGAAATAATTACCACTGATTGTCCCGTGGGAGTCTTGTGTCCATATAGGACTGCTGAAGAAGCTGTGATCTCCGTGTGGGGTTTGTGGACAAATCTTCTCCGCTTGGTAAAAGCAAATATGGAGCCAGATGGTGGGTCTCAAGGATGAAAGGTTATTTTCCCAAAATATGAAGGTGGTCAACGGCTGGTTGGATCCAAGTAGCGTGGTGTGGCAAAAACAGTGAGGGGCCAGTGTGAGCAAGCAGCTTCCAACGCGTTTCACTGTCTCTAGGTACAGCTTTGTCAAGGATATGCTGCTAACAGTCCTTTGGGGGTATTTATACCTGTGTCTGATAATCAAACACAGTGCACCTGTGTGCTAAAGAACATTTCATCTACTTTAGTACATATAATTTCAATAAATAAAAAACAATAGAAGGCAACAGTAAAATAAATAGCATCTAGAATGAACTTTCATATTAATATAACGAAAGACTAGGTTTTAAGCAAGAAAAAACATGTGTAACAGAGGCGCGCTATTGGACGGGGATCAGGTGTCCAATAGATTATTTCCTCAAACATCAAACGTTTGTCATGGTAACGGGTCATGTGTTTACAGTACAGCCTATACTAGGCGTGGGGCGGGATGAATTTAGATAGAAGAGGCTGGCGCGATGTTCGCGTGCGTTCCAAGCCTCTATTTAGGAAGCATACTTCCTGTTTCATTCATTTGGCCTGGACGCCTCGTGGTAGGCTTGTGTCCCAGACCTCGTTTTGAAGATGGTACTCCGGAAGTTCCGGTTTTCTCTAACGTGTAGTCCGGTTGCCTAGTGATAGGCTTGCGTTCCAGACCTCTTTCTAAAGTATATTGTTACAAAAGTGACGGAGGAAAGTTAGACTAAAGTTGTATATCTGTTACGCATCAATCTAAACGCACATCATTATTGTA
This sequence comes from Crinia signifera, assembly GCF_055691185.1. Taxonomy (NCBI): domain Eukaryota; kingdom Metazoa; phylum Chordata; class Amphibia; order Anura; family Myobatrachidae; genus Crinia; species Crinia signifera. Next base: position 52,039,477 of record NC_139217.1, read on the forward strand.
GAAAGAAGCATAGTTCAAGAAAGGACATAACCTTTTTAAATGGTCACGTAACTCAGTGTTGGTGTGTTTAACTTTTGTATAGACATGAAAATATCATGTGTCCATTTCTAATAATCACATATAGATTAGAGGGAGCTTTTTTGGAATTTAGAGGAGAGGGTCTCATTCAGTAAATAAGAACATTTGGTAGGTTATAATTAGCTAAAAATGCTAAACCATAATTGCAAAATAGCAATGATCAAGAAGTAGCGCCATCTTGTGGCCACTTTTGATTTATATACTAATACATTATACACATTTGGCCTATATAGTTGGTCAATGAAGGAGGGAAATACAATATATAGCAAACAATAGTATGGCATCACTTAATTCTTCTTTTGATAGAAGAATAGATGAGAAGGTAACCAAAGGTTATTACACAGATGAAAAAATGAAAAATTAATAATAATAATGATAATTATATTTAATAGTACAGGTACAGAAAAAATATATATATACACAAAAATATTGTAAAAAAAATATTGTAAAAAAATATATAATAAAAATAATAACAAAAAATAATAAATAAAAAATAAATAATAAATAATAAATAAAAGTTGAGATTGAGGATTAGACCAGTAGGGCAGGGAGGACTCATTATAAAAATGAAAATATTTTAGTGTGTAACTCATTGGTTTCAAATCACACTATTTAATTCTACTGCTTCGTTCAGACCATTAGGGTGGATACAGTTCATCTGATACATCCAGTAAACTTCTCTCCTACATAACTTTTTGAACTGATCTCCACCTCTAATGGTCTTAGCGATATGTTCAACCCCTATCAATTTAAGACTCTTAGGGTCACTGGAATGTTTCTCAAAAAAATGTTTAGATACACTATGCAAAATGACTTTGTTAATGACATTTCTACGGTGCTCTAAAAAACGCTGTTTAAGGGGGCGTGTGGTGCGCCCAACATATTTCAGGTTGCAATCGCATGTAAGTACATAAATAACAAAACTGGTATTACAATTAATAAAACTGTCGATTTCGTGAGTCGACCCATCATCTACAGTGACTTTCAGTGTCCTTCTGTCTACATGTTGACAAGTGAGACAGCGGTTAGACCCACACTGAAAAAAACCCTTAGGTTTAGTGGGTAACCAGGAGGTAGGCTTCTCGTTTGTACACGTAACAATTGGTTTTAAAAAACTGGGGGCTAATAGATTCTTTAAGGATTTATTTTTGCGGAATATAAAGACAGGTTGGTCTGGAATAAGATTGCAGAGTACATTGTCACCTTTAAGAATATTGTAGTTCTTCTTAATTATATTACGGATTTTGGGACAGTAATCATTATATTTAGAGATAAAGGCCATCTCTCTCTTATTGTCATAGGGTTCTTTATCATTTTTATTTTTATTTTTTTTGGAAGTGGCTGTAATATTTGTGAAAAGATCTTTTCTTTCGATCTGTGAAACGTCAGATAGTGCCTTTTTTAGGATATTTTCTGGGTAATTGTTTTGTTCAAAGGCTTCTATCAAGATATGGGATTGTTTTTGATATGTTACTTCGTCCGAGCAGTTTCTCTTTAAGCGGAGTAGTTGGCCTTTTGGTATATTCTTTTTCCAGATAGGAAGATGTGAACTATGATAATTGAGGTAGTTGTTGGTACTTACCTCCTTAAAATAGGTGCTAGTAGCAATCTTGTTGTCTTTGATCTCTAATGTGAGATCTAAATAATTAATTTTTTGCTTATCATAAGCATGAGTGAATTTCAAATTAAATTGATTATTGTTTAAGTGCTCAACGAAAGAATTTGCAGAAAAGTGATCCCCATCCCAAATAATAAAAAGATCATCAATGTAACGACCATAGAGGACCAGGTTCGCACCGAATGGACCACCCCATATAAGAGTGTCCTCCGCCTCCCCCATAAAGAGGTTGGCGTAACTCGGCGCGAACCTGGTCCCCATGGCCGTCCCATTCACCTGTAAATAAAAAGTGTCCAAAAATAAAAAATAGTTGTGCTGTAAAATATATAAAATAGAACGTGTCAAAAACAGTCTGTGATCCTCCCCCAGGTCTCCATCTCTTAGAAGTTTGTTGTTGATTGCTTGTACTCCTAGTAAATGGGGGATGTTTGTATACAAGCTTTGCACATCCAGTGTAAGGAAAGCATAAGATGGTTTCCATACTACAGTTTGAATTAGTTGTAAAAAATGTCCTGAATCCTTGATGTGAGACCTGAGGGAGGGTACACGAGGCTGTAGAAAAGAGTCAACATAAAAGGAAAGATTAGAGGAGAGAGAATTAATACCTGAAATAATAGGGCGCCCAGGGGGTGAAGTGAGGGACTTGTGGATTTTGGGTAAATGATAATAAATGGGTGTGAGGGGGTGTTCATTATAAAGAAAATGAAATTCTTCCTTTGAGATGATTCCGTTGTTTTTGGCCTCATCCAATAAGAGAAAAAGCTCGGATTGATATAACAATGAGGGGTCTTTGGGCAGAGTTATATAGAAGTCTGTATCGTTAAGTTGTCTTTTAGCTTCTAATATATAATCTTTTGTGTCCTGAATCACCAGGCCCCCCCCTTTGTCTGCCTCTTTGATGATTATAGAGGAATCCTTCATAAGATTTTTTAAGGCTCTTTTTTCCCATTTATTTAGATTGGTGTGCCGTCTTGGGTGTTCATTGACCTGTTTACAAAGATCTTTAAAGTCTTTTAAGGTGGTCTTGTAAAAGCTTTCCACACTACTTCCTTTCGTTTTTATCGGAAAAAATTCCGATTTCATCTTAAAATTTTTCTTTATATCAAAAATTTTTTGAGGGGAAGAAGAAAGGGATGGGTTTTCATTTTCATCTAAGAGCTGTACTAAAGTGGCTAGAGCTTGTTGGTCTTCTGTGTCTAGCAGAATGGGTGAGGCCTGGTCCTGTTTTTCAACAAGAGTTTTATTGGCGAAGTATTTTTTCCTGCACAGGGTCCTAATGTATCTGTTTAATTCGACGAAAAGGTCGAAAATATTGGGTGTGGATGAGGGTGAAAATTTGAGTCCTTTATTTAAGAGTTTATTTTCGGTGGTGGTTAAAATTCTTTTTGAAAGGTTAAATATTTTTTGAGGGGGTTTTGAGTTATTGATTATCTTCTTATTCTTGAGTTGTACCTGTCTGCCTCCTCTACTTCCTCGAAGCTTGAGGCCCTTCTTCTTTTTGGTGTACCTGTTACGTGATCGGTTTTTTGGTGTGGACTTGGGAGTCTCTTCTTTCTCATTTGTTGGTCTAAAAAAACTACCTCAGGTTCTTGTTGGGATTTAGTTTTGAGTGGGTAAGACCATTCTTTGGGTCTAGCTCCTCTCTCCATTGTTTCTCTAGATCTATATTCTTTTTCTCTTTGGAAATAGTTAGAGGGGGGATTGTAATGAGTTCTCAGGGGAGGAGTCCTCCTCATGATTTCTTCTCTGTTATTAGTGATAGAGGCTTTTCTTCTAGTGTTAGAATAATTATTACGGGAGTGGTTTGGTAGAGGGGTTCTGTCCGTATTTCTTTTGTAATTATTTCTACCATTCCTATCCATTTTTGAGGTCTTATTGTTGTGATCAGGGTTTTCTTTCTTTCTGTACGTTCTTACTGTACCCCCCTGGTAATCCTCTAAATCTCTTCTATATTTTTTGCATTTTGATTCTACTAAAAGTTGTTCAAATTTATTCACTCTGTCCGTGACCAACGCATCTCTGTCTTTAAATTCCTTTGTGGTATTCAAAGGTGCAAGTTTGTTCTTCAGGGTCTCTATCTCAGATTCTACTTTGTGGGTTTTTTCCTGTCTATACTTAATCACCAATTCTATCAGATTTAGAGAACAACTATCTAGAATTTTTTCCCATTCCTTCTGATAATGTTCATTCTCTTGGAATATAGAGGGTTTAAAAATTCTAAGTCCTCTTGGAACCATTTTTTTCTCTAAGTATTTCTGTAAGTTGACACTGTCAAGCCAGTGTCTCATTTCTAGTTTTAATAGATCCTCTAGAGCATAAAAATCATCTTTAAGATCACTTTCCACATTCTTAATCTCTACTTCGGGAAGATCCCACCTGGAAAAATACTGTTGCCTTCTATTGATTCTTTCCTCATACTTGACAAAACAGCCCATAACTGCTGCCCAAAAATACTCAAAAAGGATGCAAGAATTAGACTGCCCTAGGGCAGTCAGAGGGCGCTGTTATGGGATGTCGGTCAAATGCAGCAGCTACTTCATAGGGACTGAGTGGGTCCCCAAAAGTAGATACAAACAAGACAAAAAGAAGGTAGCGCTTGCCAATGAGGAAAATCAATATAAAAATTTATTACACAATAATGACAATAAATAAATCAATATAGTAAAAGAATACACAATAAAAATATAAGTAAAATGCTCAAGCCCTCAGTGGATGCCACTATTTATGAGATGTTAATAGGATCCGTCCTATGTATGCCGCAGGGTGGGTAAATGAATGGGGACCCAACAAAGTTCTTTTTTTACAATGCAGAACAGCAGGTTTATGTTCTGTGCCACAACCTGCTGCTCTGTATTACGCATTTCGGATATTGGTAAATCGGGCAGCATCGCATCCACCTATAGACACCTACGGGGGATGCGTCTGCCAGCGGCAATGGAGGCATCACAGCAGGTATCCGAGATCGCTTCTTCATACATGATAGTACTTAATATTTGCGGATAACCCCCAAAAAACCCAAATATGACATAATAAATGGGCATCGCGTGTGATGTAGGCATCACCGTTCTGTGCCTTTTGCAATAAATGCCACCTCCTGACTAGGGGACACTAATAATGTCATTAATTTGTTCTATGATGATTTTTCTTTATCCATAAATGATAGCGACCAGTGATTCGTACTAACAGCTTCTTTTTCTTCTCTCCAGTCATGACAGAAGATGGTAAGCCATGCAAGTTCCCATTCCGGGCTGGGGGACGCCTGCATTTCTCTTGTACAACCGGACGCCTCTTCCAAAGAAAGTGGTGAGGGGATTACTGTATGCAGTGTATTTTGGGCCTGTATCAGGTTCATTCACAAAGCACATTTGTAAATGGCTAATAGAGAGAGAGAGTTAGATTTGGGTGGGGGTTTGTACTTCAAACTGATATCTATTTTGCAGTGTAAAAATAAAGCGGCCAGTATTTACCCTGCACAGAAACAAAATAACTCACCCAAATCTAAGTCCTCCTGCACATGTTACATCTGCCCCACCTGCAGTGCACATGGTTTTGTCCATTAGCCAACCAAATATGCTTTTGAAAACCAACCTGAATCAGGCCCATTTTTCTTTATCATACAAATGGTTTAATGCCCTTATTCAGATCTGATCGCAATGCAAATTTGTTCTCAAAATGGGCAAAACCATGTTCACTGCAGGTGGGGCAGATGTAACATGTGCGGAGAGAGTTAGATTTGTGTGAGTTATTTTAGTTCTGTGCAGGGTAAATACTGGCTGCATTATTTTTGCGCTGCAATTTAGATTTCAGTTTGAACACACCCCACCCAAATGTAACTCTCTCTGCACATGTTACATCTGCCTCACCTGCAGTGCACATGGTTTTGCCCATTTTGAGAACCAATTTGTACTGCGATCAGATCTGAATAAGGGTCTAAGTGTAAATGAAAACATACAATTGGGACATTATGAACACTTCTCAAAATATAGCCATGAAGTAAAGGAGAAGAGACGTAAATCAATCACCATGTTTGCTTCTAATTTGTAACTACAGTAGAAGTACAGTATGACAGAAGGTGATTCTTGTGGTAACACCAACTTTTCCCTGCAAATACATGGGGAGCAGTTTTTATGAGTAAAATAAATACATCCCAAATTAAACAAGTGCTGGTCAATGTTTCTTGCTACCTAGGCAAAGGTTCTGCCTACCACCCTCCTCCTAATACTCACTTCAGAATACGGTACTTCATTTTTAGAAAACAACAATATCTCTTTGCTTCTCTAACTGGTTTGCTGGAAAAAGCCCCAGTTAAGTTCTGCAGAACATTATCCTGATTCCACTAGTGCCCAAGGGCAAATGCCATATTAACAGATGATTGTTCCCTTTTGTCCACATTGTCCTTATATTTAATCATAGTTTCCTACCCTCCTGTATTCTGCAGGAGACTCCCTGAAATAACAGCAATCTCCCCCTCTCCCTCATTAGTCTAGCAATCTCCCTCATGTCACCTAGCCCACATTACACTGTTACATTTTGGGGGAAAAGGAATGAGAGACAGACACATATACATTGAATCATCAGCGCCATTTCCCAGCATTTTACCAAGTATAGTAGCTCTTACTAACTGCTTTGTGGCTCATCTACATTTGGCTATAAGTAATTTTATAACATTCCTCTCAGATGTAGCAGTACACACCCACGCTTCTTGGTGCCACGTTCACAATCGCTTTTCACAGTCTCTCCATATATGGAACTAGACACGCCCCTTCTGTGGAGAGTGACACGCCCCCCTCAATGGAGCACCTTTCAAAATTCTATTACCAACTATAATCTCGATGAAACTAGTTTTCAAAAGTAGGAAAGTATATATTTACTTGCCTGCATTGTGCATTAAGTGACTGCAGCCATCACATGATTTAAAATTAAGAACGAATAATTGGATGGACTTCTCTTGTTGCTCTGCTACTCATTATTGACCCTCAGACCTGGGGCCTTATTTTAGTCTTTAGGCACCAGCACAGTATAAAGGGCCTTCTGGTGACTGCAGCGAGGGGCAGCAGTAGTGAATAATGCCACATGCACATAACTTTGGTGTATGTTGAAATCAGTGACTGGAGGGGTTAGCATAGATCTCAAAAAAATCACTAGACAGTGACACGCCCACAGAGATGTGACCATGCCGGACACCCTGCCCTGATTTTATAGCGATATAACATTGTTTTTACATTTTACCCATTTAAGAGGTGTAAAAGTAGTAAATGTATCTGTACATCACATTGCAGGTGCGCAACAACAAGAAACTACGACAGGGACAGAGAGTGGGGATACTGCGCGGGAAACGCCAGCCTACACACCAGTAAGTCTCCACACTCTAGAACCAATAAGAGGTGTATTCAATGCCCTGATGGCAAACTATGACGGTGAGCAGTGCCGATAGCTCGCCGCCAGTATTCAACTCGCCCCCCTTCACTCGCCATTTCTACCTCACTTGGGGGGAGATTCTCTAAGAATCCCCCTTCGCCGCCCATCGCATTTATAATTATCGCATATGTTCTAACATATGCGATAATTAAGGCAAAGGACAGCTCTTGCGTTAAGAGCTGTCCTTTGCGGTGAGAGTCGCCGGGTCCCAGCAGGTCCCGGCGGCTCCCCCCTCCCTCACACACCCGGCGCTGCTGCTGCTGCACCGGGCTCTCCACCTCCCTGCACCCGGAAGAGGATCAGTGCAGGGAGGAGGTCACAGGTCCGGGCAGCACAGCTCTGTGCTGCCTGGACACAGGTGAGGGGGGAGGGGGCGATGCGGGGCGGCGGGGGTCCGTGCGGGGCGGCGGGGCGGCGGCGCGGGGCGGCAGAGGGTTGCGGTAGAAGCCCATTGGCTTCTATGGGGCATCGCCAGATTTTTCTGCCGGTGCCCCCCCGCCGCGGTAACCCGGCGGGGGATGCTTACAGCACCCCAAAATGCGGTAAAAACCCCGATAACGAGGGTTTTACCGCATTTCTTGCTTAGAGAATCTCCCCCTGGTTCTTTTCAGCGAGGTGGAAACGGCAAGTGTGCCCATTAAAACTGCGAGGCTGCAGTGAACCTTTCTGCTTAATGGAATCCTCGCCGGGATTTGGCCAGAACGTTGAATATGGTGAGCGGGTTTGACAGCAAAGATGGCTTGTTTGAAAACAAGACTAAATATAGTATAGATGGCACTATAATTGAAACTACTGAGGAAGAGATGGATCTAGGTGTCACTATTGCAGTTGGTTCAATGAGAACCACATGCAAGGCCCCTTATCACCGCAGGTGGACAGCCAGAGACAAAGGCAGAGTGCTGATGGCCTAATTATATGACAGCTGTGTGGATACACAGCTGCAGCTAAACACCTAACAGTCAATGCAGCCAGACATATAGAGAAAATGGGCTAATGTGTAGTAGCTAAAACTGCACATACAGTAGAACACATACAGGAATCAGGCTGCAGTACCCAGATTAGCCAGAGGCGACTGGTAACACACAGTGGGCCTTAATCTAGTTCACTCTTAGAGGCAAATTCCTTCTTAGCTGGACAAAACCATGTGCACTGCATGTGGGGCAGATGTAACATGTGCAGAGAGAATTAGATGTGGGTGGGGTTTTTCTTCAAAGTGAAATCTATATTGCAGTGTAAAAATAAAGCAGTCAGTATTTTCCCTGCACAGAAACAAAATAACTCACCCAAAGCTAAATCTCTCTGCACCTGTTACATCTGCCCCCTGCAGTGCACATGGTTTTGTCCAGCTAAGAAGGAATTTGCCTCTAAGAGTGAACTAGAATAAGGCCCAGTGTCTCAGGATGGTGCTTCCTCCCGAAAGGTAGTTTGCAGTGGTCAAAAGTCTTGCGCTTGTAGTGGTAGAAGATCATGACTCTCCTGTGGCCTCTGGTAAGATTCATAAGGAGTTTGCAAAGGAAGAAAACATGATGACTTCTTTGAGTGTAGTGCTGCTTATATACAGTTCTGTGTACTAACATTCACAAGAACATTAGTCAGAGATTACACTTCACCACTAGACAGTCAGATGGTGTCTTCGCTACCTATGCACTGCACATCCGGAAACTTGCTTTCCTTAAAGAGACCACAGTGCTAATAGTTGTTTTCTGTACCACTGCTGGAATGGATCCATGTCCCCTAGATAAAATATTACTGCAATTCCTAAGGTGTAGGCATTCAGTTTAATGAAACAATCATTACCAAACAAACTCTATCAACAATAAGTCCATTTCATTACAACGATACATATGTGAACTGCATCCAAACCTGCTGATGATATTAGGTGCTAAACCGCTTCAGTCTGTGTGTTCAGTGTCCGCATTGGCCCAGAGAGGGGAGCATAACACTCCTGGTTGTGAGCCTTAGAAATTGGGACTCTAGAAAGCGTGCTGCCATTATTGACTGTAAGGGGGAAATTTACTAAAGGAAATTTGTAAAAAATAGGTGTATTTGTATCCAGAAATACACTTATTTTTTACATTTACTATCCCGAAAATAAGGCAATTCGTATTCATATTGATAGCACATCAATACGACTACGAATTGACGTATTTTTAGGATAGTAAATGTCAAAAATAAGTGTATTTCTGGATACAAATACACCTATTTTTTTTACAAATTTCCTTTAGTAAATTTCCCCCTAAGTTTCACTTGGACTAAGTCCAGGGCTGGCAGGGATGAAGCCCAGACTGGAATTTCCTGGTCAGCCACAAAGGGAAAGCCTAAAATGAACTGTACATACAGTGTATAACCTGGTGCTGACTTGAACCTAATTTCGGTGCGAGATCTTTGATTTTCTTCAATATATGTCACCCACCCAACCTGGCAAACCTGTCTTTAACTGGATCCACATTACCGGTACAAATTTTTTATAAATATTTATTAATAATGCCTAACTTTTTTAACCCTTTGAGTGCCAATAGAATTTGTCACAATGGGTGTGAAAATTTGCCAAGCCGACCTTTTTATTCATCATAATGGCCTGTAATGGTACCTTATATAGGAAATATAATGTTTTTTTTTTACACAAAAATGTTTTTATTCAAATTTATATAACAAATGTGAGAGGGGTATGGTATAGGGTTCCGACAGTCGGGATCCCGACAGTCATTAGCCCGGCGTCGGGATCCCGACTGGCCGGACTCATACAGCATGGCGTGCGCAACAATGCCCCTTGCGGGCACAGTGGCGAGCGTCGTGGACCCCCACGAGGGGGAATAGCCGGTGGCTGTCGGGAACCCGTCTGTCGGTGTTTTAACAGTTGGGATCCCGATGTCGGGTGAATGACTGTCAGGACCCCGTCCGGCACCCTGTGAGAGACGATGGAATTTTTAATGGGAATTTTGCACATCTCTCACACTCAAAGGGTTAAGGGCCAGATGTATCAAGCTTCAAAAAAGTGATACAATGGAGAGTGATAAACAACCAGCTCCTAACTGTTATGATACAGAATGGGTTTGAAAAATGAACGGTAGGAGCTGATTGGCTGTTTGTTTATCATACTCCATTTTATCACTTTTTGAAGCCTGATACACCTGGCCCTACATGATATCATTTCCAAATCCCAATTAATCAATAGGATTTCTATATTTTATTGTATATACTGTAAGCATACCTCCCAATTGTCCCAGTTACCGTGGGAACGTCCCGGTTTTTGGGGATGTTCCTAAGTCCCGCCTGGGGCCAGCAGTGTCCCGCAGAGGCGGGTGGGGGTGGGGTCAGTTGGGTGTCCCCACTGCCATTGGCTTGTCAGTGGGGAATATATGCTGTCTGCATGCAGTGGCAAAATGGGGTGTGGCCTCGCACGAGTGACGTAATTTACAGTATACCTCATAACCCCCTCTGCCTCCTATTTCTCACTTGTAAATGAATGAATATGCTGGTCTGTCCTGGTGGCTGGAGAAAGTAGTGAGCATCGCACGCACGCACGCAAGCACGCACACACACACACACACATACACACTGAGGCTGGAGTACAGGGGTTGACGAACATGGTGATCAAAGGCCCCCGAGAGGTGGCTGAGCAGCTACTCTCTTTCCATACTCCTCAACGTTGAGTTTGATGAGGTCATGGCCGACATTCTGTGAGGAAAGACGAGTACAGACCAGACTTTTATATCCTGTGACCTTAGAAGTCAATGATTGACTAGTGCATTAGGTCAAATTTTTTTTTACAGTGCTTTAACTTTAACCATATGCTAATGAGCCGCCCAGCGTTCGCAAGGTTGGATGCGTGCACCCAGCGATCATTCTGTTTGCCGTGGCTGCACACACCAACAGCATGCACATGCGCAAACACAAAACATCGGTCACGTGCGAACGCATGCGGCTGGCCGAACAGACCTGAATAGGGTCCATAGTACATCATGATAGGGTAAGCCCCCTGCGATGGTGTCCCAGAGTCAGCCTGTCAAGTCCTATTGCCGTATTTTATTCTCTTATTATATACTTAGTGCTTAATTGGCAGCTATGTCACTATTATATCTGACAACTTCTACCTTCAATATAAAATAAATATCTGTAAGGAATTGGTGTATTTAATTCTCTGGTGATTTTCCAACTATTTGCTAAGTATTGTAGTACATATGGTATGTGGTAACAGTAACTAGGTCTGCACCTAAGAATGGTCGACATACCCTAGATCGAGAATGACAGAAGGCCGACACAAGCTTAAGGTCAACATTGACATTATTGTCATGAATAAGGTTGACATGAGTTTTTCAAATATTTTTTAAAAAAGGTGTTTTTTCTTACTTTACTACCCAACAGTGGCGTAACAAAAGGGCCGCAGACCCCGAGGTGGCGGTGAGGCGCCAAGTAAGTGTGGGCGCCGGGGGCGCTATTGTTACGCTGCCGCTACCTGCCTTATCCCACTGCCGCTGCGTCCGGGATCTACTAGTCTGCATCCCAGGCACTCCTCTTGGCTCCTTATGACAAAATGTCCATCACAAAATGGCCGCCCCCTTAGAGCAGACAGTTTTTTAAGATGGTAGAGGAGGCAACGGTGGCCTCCTCTAGCATCATTAAAAATGGTCTGCTCTAAGGGGGTGGCCATTTTGTAATGGACATTTTGTCATAAGGAGCCAGGAGGAGCGCCAGGACGCAGACTTGTAGATCTGCGGCTCCCGGTCGGCGGCCGCAGAGTGACGGGACAGGTACTGTAAGACAGGAAGGTGGAGGCAGGGTTAAATTTAAATATTTTCTGGTAGGGGGGGGGGGCACAAAATTTAGCGCTGCGCCACTGCTACCCAAGTGGGCATAGAGGGAGAGTATAACAGTGTGCCGAGTGCAGCGAGCCATGCGAGGGGACGCAATACACTTGTGGACCTCAAGCTTGTGTCGACCTTCTCTCGATGTCGACATAGGTTACGTCGACCATTCCTAGGTGTCCACCTAGTCACTAGTGACCATTAGTGGTCGACCTAGACATTGTCAATAATCGATACCGTAACTGTACATAAGGCGATTTGCAAATCAATTTTGCGGGACTACAAAAGAAAGAAAGGGGGAAAAAAAACGGAAAAGAAAACTCTTCAGCAATATAAGAAAAGCTTTATTTCCAGTGTATTTGTAGCCACAATTGGTTTCAAGCATTGACACGATTTCCGCAATATGTCACATCTTATCGCACATCGAGGCGCTGTCTGCCGGGCACAGACTTCCATCACCCTGACAGCCTTCTCCTTCCAGGTGCCTAGTGTATCGCTATGCCGGTCATGTCTGTCAGTTACTTTACAATCACCTCACAATGCAATCATTTGCCACTGTGACAGTTCCCATACACTGTTATACAGACGGTGTTACATGCAGAGAAGGGAGCAGAACTGAACTACGCCTGTCACACTTTAAGCTCTATAGACAAAGAGCTCACATCTCAGCACCAAGAAAGCTGATAATGGGGGTAATTCAGTTCTGTTTGCTAAGCAGCGGTCGTTCACTGGTAAGTGAGTAGCTTAATGCCGCCTGGCCGAACGCAGGAGAAATTGACGACCATCGTACGATTTCTCCTGCCTACCCAAATAAAAGTCAGTCTGAACTTACTTTTATTTACGAGCGCTGGGATGAAGACAGGATCAGCAACCGGCAGGCATCACCCACCCGCGTTCCCAGGGGAACAGCCAGTGTTTTTATGGGGATGCACTTAAAACACTGTGTCCAGGCCCTGTGTCTCCCCCAACCCTCCCTCCCCACAGCGAACGGCGGCTGGCGAGTGTGTAACTCACCAAAGCCATTCGCTGTCAGGCAATGGCGTAACTATAAATTTTGCTCCCCCTTGCCAAAAAGTTTGTGCCCCCCCCCCGGCTCCTCTCCAGCGTGTTTCCCCAGCATGTGACGTGATGACGTCACACGCATAACGGAGAAGCTGAAGAAGGAGAGAGGATGAGAAACCAGCAGACACTGCTGATTCCCTTGGCTCCGACGCATCCCAGAATGCCCCAGCATGCCCATCTGCCCGCCCATCCTGTACACAGTAGCCAATAGTGGGGGGGATTTGTCATCTCTGCTATGGCCGCACCCTTGCTGCGGCTGACTCGCCTCCGGTGCTCAGCCAGTGGGCAGTGGCAAGCAGCAGCATGTTAATGCGTACAACGGGTGCTGGCGCCCACATAGACCCCACTGTGGCTTGCTCCCCCAAGCGGCAGCTGGGGCTGCCTTACAGTAGTTACGCCACTGCTGTCAGGGATTGCACGTGCCCAGAAATGGCGTGCAGTTTGCAAACTTCCATTGCTGCTGGGGGATCCTGAACCAGCTCCTTATGATTCTTCTCCAACACAATCTTACAGAAAATTGCTTGTGTTATTAATACTGTTGTTTAATCAACTTACCTTATGGAACAAATATGCTGAATTATGTTAGATACCAGCAGCGGTGCAGCAGGGGCTCCCCATCGAGCCTCTGGGGACACAAGGGGATAAACCTTTGGTTATGATTCTTATCCAAGATCATTGGTTACCGAAGGATGTCTGATCCACCGGCGCTGAAGCCAGGAGGGGGTGGATGGTGTTGTGGATGCCGGAGAGCAGCAGTGTTTTAGAATGGAGGGGGGCGGAGCAAATGCTCAGCCATCGCATGATGATGTCATGACATTAATATGCTAATGAAGTGGCCGCCCAGTGCTCAGCACACTGGTAAGTACAGTAGTAAAGCTTGAACAAATGCAAGCACAAAATTGACCCACAAGGCATTTGCCAGAAGTGCCAGATAGCCAGTCCGGCCCTGGATATCATCGTCTTTTTTCATCTAAGAATTATTATTTTTTATTATTATTTTAATGCACAGAATAGTTAAAAGTTTAAAAACAAAATTGTGTGGTGTCCAGTAGCGCACGCAGGGGGGGTTTCTGAGTACACAGAACCCCCCCAGGAAGCTGAGGGTCCCCTCTTTCCATGGGTACAAGAATTTTTAAAATCGGCCCTGGGGAACCGGAGATATCTGACTTCAAGGAGTGGTCCCCATCTAAGCCTGTTAATTGCTCTTCTCAGTCAGATTTTTCAGGTTCTGTCTGACTTAGAGTTTTTCTGAGGGTATATTCCAAAAGCTGGGACTCTCCCCCTATGATGGACACTAGTCGCTTGTCTCTACTGTGCCCAGAACCAGAGATATCAGCCTTCCAGCAGCTGGTTACTGCTCCAGCTCCACACACCTGGTATGTAGTATTATATTTTCGTGGGCAGATTGCTCTGCCTCCTGAACTCTGATCCCCTAGTCCCCAATATCATTTGGTAGGTGGGATTCTCTAGTTTTTAATTCCATTAAAAAGCTAAGAAATGTAGTTCCAGGAACTGGAGATATCTGCAGTCAAGCAAGCTGTCCTCCCACCAGAAAATTCGGAATAATAAGCCCACTCCACTATACAACCCTCCTCTGCATATTAAACATCCTCTACCACCCTGGAAGTTATGTATCAGGACCCCTTCATTCAGCCCAATGCCCCCTTCTCCCACCATCTGTGCAGTAAAGGGGTAATTAGTGGAAATTACTGATCCAGGCCCTACATGCTGAGCGGTTGATATAATACCCCATACCACCAGCGGGACATCAAAGCTTCCGCTCATAGCACCACCCCCCCCCCCCCCACCTACCGCTGGAGGATCGGTAGGGGCCCCAATACATTGCTATGCCCAGGGGTCTACACTGCTGTTAAATATATATATATATAATTATTATTATTTATATACATTTGGTCTATCTATAATACTTTAACTGACTCGGCATATACTGGGTCACCTAAGTGGCCATCTCCGTGCTTTACTCCGCCCCTCTCTGGAAACCCCCTTCTGAAAATCCTGCGTTTGCCACTGGTGTCCCCGTACACAACCATAGCCAGCCCCGGACTTCTCAGCCTGTGCAAGACTGGGAAAATAGTAGGAGAAACTGTATGGGGTTCCCACTATTTCTGTATGGCCAGCTTTGGGCTGAACCAGCTGGGGGGGGGGGGGTGTAACTTTATAGCAGAGAGACACCCCCCCCCTGCATAACATAAACCAGGCTGATACTGGTTAGCCCAGGCCTGTAATTTATCAGAAAGTGGAGACCCATCCCCAAAATAAAAATGGGTTCCCCAATCCTGGCTGGTGGTTACGGTTTTTTGGTGCCAGGACCCATCACTCAGCTGACCATTACTGGCAAAATACCCAGCTGCACCCAAATTACTGTATTTCATCCTTTTAAAAGACCGTTTTTCCCTTCCAAATGCTCAGATATGAACATTCTCTTGTTGTCTATATTGAGCGCCATTAATAATGACCGTCATAGTTTGGACACATGGTCCATGGGAATTGGCCAGTGATTGCTTTCACAGAGGCTGGGGAGTTCTGTAATACATCTAGCCTGTCATTAATACTTTGTTTATGTGCGTTCATGCATTCTTGTGTAAATATACAGAGCGCCCAGGACCGCAGTTCTGTACATTGCAAAGGGCATACATCTGCCATTATTAGCTGCCTAGATCAGATTATTCTGCAAAATTTTATTTTGGCTTGAAGCAGTGGCATAAGTTCGTCCCAGTTGCCCGGATGCAAAATATTGGTGCCCCCCTTAGCGCAATTAGTAAGGTATCTATCTCCAGGAAACAGGTCATGGGATCTAATACAGGGTGTAACACTTTAAAAAATGATGCTGGGAGGTCACAGTCACAGAAGCGATATAGACGGCTTTCAATGAACTGATTTAAACTTACAGGGGAGGAGAGGTGCCCCCTTGGGAGCAGGAGCCCGGCGGCAGATGACTCCATTGTCTCCCAGAGTTACAAGGCTTCTGGCTTGAAGAGATATTACTATGCTTAGTGTATTGAACCTGTCTGATCAGACCCATCAGCAGCACATCGCGGGTGCCTTTAGCACATAGTTGCCTACCTTTTACTTTTCCTTTACGGGAGAAGCACATGGTGGGGGATGCAGGGGGGAGACTGATGTCATGTAGCCCCCATTCCACAAAACGCGGGGCTTAAATGACGCAAAATGCAGCGGTTTACGTCATTTTAGCCCCTCCCCCGTACAGCACGAATTCCAGCATTTGTAGTTGCGGGGAAGGGGGGTGTCAGGGCTCTGAGGAAATTGCAGGAGACTTGCCCACCATCCCAGGGGGCCAGGAGGGGGACCCGATTTTTGGGAGACTCCCGGCCATTCCGGGAGGGTAGGCAAGTCTGCTTTATCACCCACGATGTGTTGGTCCGATCCTGAGGTGTGTGCCAGCAGTAAAGCACACACCTATGTGAAGGGGGTGAGCAGCGTGGGGTCCAGTCTGCATGAAGCGCCTGGGGGCTGTGGGTGCAGCATCACAGGCAGTCCGCAGTGTCCGGGAAGAGCTGAGCGGACACTGCGGACAGCGATGGAATCTCTCAAAATGGCTCTCTCAGCCAATCAGCAGCAAGTCTGCAGTGTCCGCTCCCGGGCACTGCGAACTGCCCGCCCTGGTGCGTCGCTGCACCCGCAGCCCCCGGGCACATCACGCAGCCCGGACCTCCTGCCCCGCAGCTCCCTGGGAATTACATGGGATAAATCACATGCAATTTATCCCATGTAAAAAATGGCCAAATCATAGTGAGCTCCCTGGCAGCTGCTGTGGGAGCTCAGGAGAAATTTTGTCTGCCTAATGTATGGGGGCCTTAACAATGTGATCCCTACTCAGCACTGATGTTGTTTCTGTTGTTGTGATAGTTTTTATTGTTCCCTATTGTTCCCTATAGTTTTTAAAAATCACTGTGCCAAGAATCCCTGCAAAAATGGCGGCACCTGTGTCAATGCGCCGTTCAGAAACACTTATAGCTGTTGGTGCCCAGAGGAGTTTTCAGGACACGACTGTGATATAGGTAAGTCCCAAATGAGAGCAAAACTAAGTTACATTGGAGTTTTTCCTTTCAAATTCCTGCATATCGGGGTATTCAATTAGGTACCAGATTTTTCCACAGTTGAAAAATCAGCACTTTTCGTCTTTTTTAGGTTGAATGTAAATTCAACCTAAAAAAAGGTGAAAAGTGCGGATTTTTCAACTATAGTAATGATCGTTTGACTGCCGAAAAATTGGGTGCCGGACGGGGTCCCGACAGTCATTAAACCCGAAGTCGGGATCCCGACTGTTAAAACACAGATGGCCGGGTTCCCGACGGCCGTCTGCTATTTTCCCTCGTGGGGGTCTACGACCCCCATAGAGGGAGAATAGAATAGGTGGCGAGCGCAGCAAGCCAGCAAGGGGCTTTGTTGCGCTGGCCACGCTGTCTGAGACAAGGCAGTCGGGATCCCGACTGTCGGTGAATCATGCCACACCCGATAAATCTGGCTTGAAGGAAAACTGTGCCTGTTTTTGAATATTTTTTAGTCATGTTTCATCAGGTTAAATGGCATAGTCGAACCATGACTAAAAACAGCCTGAAAGCCACCACAATTGAAAAGGAAAACTTAATTGAATACCCCATATATGCTCAGATTTCTTATACTGAACATTAGTAAATTGCATGGCGTTGGCAATGCCAAACTTCAATGTTTATTGCTCTTTGTTTAGAGAAGTGTTTTGATGAGGCCCACTACCAGCATTATGATGTTGGAGACACATGGACCAGGATTCACCAAGGCAAGGTGGAAACGTGTTCCTGTCAGAACAGCCGTATAGAGTGTCACAGCGGAGAGAGATACACAAGTAATGTCACTGATCATTGATTATTATCCATACAATGCCAATGGGTTTGTGATTTGAAATTTTACAAGGTTCCACCAGGATTTCGTGCTCATCGAAGACGTTCTAATACTGCACACGGTACCTCCAGTACAAAATATAGAGCACCTCCATGCAGAGGAGGATTTAGACTTCATGGGGCCCCTAGGCAAGATACTAGTTTGGGGCCCTCCTCCCATAATCCCTAGCATAATATTTTTGCTGCTGATTGCAGGCAGCATTGATAGAGTACCTTTGCGGGTGCACAGCCTTCCCAGAAAGGCTCAGCTACATGAACATCAGGCTCTGGGTCTTTTGGAAGTAGCCTAATACCTGTGTCACATTTGAAGTACACTGACTGCCCACATACAGGGGATGGAACCATTTGTGTGTCCAAACATTTTTTTTTTATCCTATCAAAGAACATCATTTGGACTTTGGGAGTGTGGGCGTGTCCATGTGATGTCATAACGTAAGGCCGTAGTCGCGCGATGCTCCTCTTGGAATGTTTTGGATGGTCAGGATATATACTGTAGGGCCCCTTAGGACCTCATGGGCCCTCGGTGGGCACCTAGGTTGCCTTGTGGATAATCTGTGGATGCCCAGCCAGAAATAAATATTTGTGAACCCAAGTCATTCCATGGCCGGTAAAGGATATTGGAAGAGGCAACTACCTGTGCACAATGTATTGTGTATGGTTTTGCAGAGCAAGCTGCAGATCTTACAGTAAGGTGCCTATTAATGAAAATGTTGAACAGACTGTGCCATTAATATAACAATATTGTATTTTCAGGATGCAATGTAAACCCGTGCCAGAATGGAGGAGCTTGTCGTCTGATGATCGCAACCGGGAAACCGGTGTGTAGTTGTATGGAGGGACATGTTGGGAAATACTGCACTATAGGTAAGACCGGAACCACGAAGGTTACGTCATCTATAGCACACAAGTTGTGACCTTCAGTAGGGATTGTTGTATGGAATGTACACTCCAATTCCTGAGGGGAACCTATAATCGAATTCAACTTCGATGATGGAATGTGTGCGCTGACGCAACAGTGGGTCATTAAATAGGCATTTGCCCCAATAGGGTGTGTTTACAGGCTGAAGGGGGTCCAGGAGCATTTGGGAGGCTTGCCCACCCTTTTAGGGGCCGGGAGTGGGACGCAATTTTTGGGAGACTCCCAGCCATTCCGGAAGGGTAGTCAAGTATGACTGTAGCTCATTCTGCACAATACACCCGATTCAGTAAGGCCTGCAGGTGTTGCGACGGTGGAGTCCAGATAACACAGGCATGTTTAGGGGGCCACAGGGGCTGCGAGATATTACATGCAGTCACTGCAGCCCAGTAAGGCCTACAGATGTTACGGGAGTGCAGGCCAGTGTGTGGGTGGCCACTGTGGTTGTGAGACGTCACGTGAAACCCCCCTTGACGGAGGAGGGAGACCGGGCATAACATTACCAGGCCTCGCACCCTCGCAGCACATTGATTTGATTCACAAATCAATGGGGTCAATGGAGAGGGGCCAAACCAATGACATCTTAAGGGGACACTCGTACGCAAGATAGCTGCTGTAAATTGTTGCCTCCTTTTGTGCATATACACACAGATCAGCACTGGTCATTTTTACATTGGCGCGTCCATAATGTACATTGTCTATGTGGGAACGCTCCCTTCTTACTGCTGTCCCTATCTGGGTGTAATGGTCAATGCGCTCAAATGACATAAAACCCTGCATAGCTGCATTTGCATTTCCCAGCATACGCAGAGAGCCAGGTTTATGTCCCAGTGTGAGGATAGGACAATCACAGGAGATGAGGCAGAGGCGTAACTTTAAGAGGAAATGGAGTCAGTTTCCACCGGGCTCCTGCTCCCAAGAGGGCATCGCTCCTCCCCTGTGAGTTTGAATCAGTTAATTCAAAGCTGTCGATATCGCTTCTGTGGCTGACTCCCCCTTCCAGAAGGACAATGCCCACTCTTTTTATTCTAAGCATCATTTTTGCCAGCGTCGCACCCTGTATTAGAACCCAAAACCTGTTCCACTACATGCAGATTTGCTCCTACATAAGAAGCATGTGAACTAACTATTCTTTATTGTAAGGAGCAAATAGCTTTATCAGTAAGGTGTCTGCCTCCAGTGAGACAGGTCACAGGTTCTAATCCTGGGTATAACTGCTAAGTAATGTATTTATTTAAAATACATTATAATGTAAATAAAGGTGGTTCAATGTAACAAGATCTATAGAAATATTTTCTGGATTGTTCTTTATCTTGCCTCCGGACAACTGGGACGAACTTACGCCACCGAGAGAAGGTGATAGACAATGTGGCAGTCATTACGGAAGGAATAGAATAGAATAGAATCAACTTTATTGGCCATGTGTGCTTGCGCACACTAGGAATTTTTTGTGGATTTACAGTGCAGCATCAAGCAGGGATGAAAGTGGGGGGTGAGAAGGCATTACATACATTACATTAAGACATTACATGTGGGGAACACATGCCCACCGAGTTGCACAGCGCCTAGGCAGCCATCAGCGGCACCACTGGTCACTGCTACAGCCAGGTAGGTAACATTAAGCAGAGACAGTACAGTTATCACACAGGGAACACATACCCACCAAGCTGAACAGTGCCTAGGCAGCCATCAGCGGCGCCACTGGTCGCTGAAACAGCCAGGTAGGTAACAATACAAGCAGAGACAGTACAGTTATCACACAGGGAACATATTTGGCTGAGCTGCACAGCTCCTAGGCAGCCATCAGCGGCACCATCTTGATCATGCTGCTCAAAGGCAGCAGTAATAATAATATTTGTATTTATGAACCACTTTTCTTCCAAAGCTGACACACCCTGCCAGCTTGTTGCTGGCAGGGTGTGCAATCAGTGAAGGAAGAGCATACAGGCTTTGCATACAGTGGGGGTAGAGGTATATGATGAAGATCATGGTAAAGAAACAGTAAAACAAAGAGTAATACATAGCTTTCCTCAGCTCAGAGGCGGAGACAGATAGTAATTTGGGAAAAGCAAAATAAAATGTGGCAGTGTTTCGGTTTATGTCCAAATCCAGTCCAAACTCCAGTTCTAACTCATTGCTTGCTTTAGACGACTTGAAGAGTTGATTTCTAAAAGAAAGTTATTTAAAAAAAATATCACAATCCAAACAAACGATGCTTTACGTAAATAGACTTTTTGAAAGTCCAAAAATGGCGACGTGCATAATACTGAGGCTCTTAATGACCCCAGAACAAGCGAACGAGCCAAACTTAGCTGTTAGACATTGTTCCTCCAGTGGTTTATCATGTAGATGCTTCATTCGGCTCTGCACACATTGTTCTGCCCAGAACACGATATTAAAGAATTCAAATCATTTCATTTGTGGCCTGACTTCCGGGCATTGTGGCGGCTGCCAGATCCTCCGCAGCAGATCACTTGCATGAAGGAGACTGTGGTTAACGACACACTGCGGGATAATTCAGTCAGAGACGGCTGAGGGACAACTTAATTTTACCACCGAGTTCCTTGCAGATCATTTCTTTCAGAAATTGTTCTTCTAGGTTATAATTAGCAGCAGGGAGCCGGCATATGCTGTATGTATATATACCTCCTAATTGTATTATAACTCAGTTTCAACCAGCTGTTATGAAGGCTATAAAACGGAACTGTTATTTCTAATGACTGCCTGATTTGTGTTTTAGATGTCAAGCAGAAATGTTTTGACTACAACAACGCGACGGAGTACAGAGGCGTCATGAAGAAGAGTCGCTCCAGCCAAAGCTGCCTTAGGTGGAATTCCGAGGTCCTTTTCGATGAGATTCACACCAACACAGTGGCCGATTTCATTCTTAATGGTTTAGGATCCCATCCATACTGCAGGTGAAAGCTACGTGGGCAACTGATCTCTCCAGGGGCTCGGTGTAGAGAGTAGCTAGAGCATAGATCTTGCAAGTCTGAAAGGCCCCCTTACGCTTGTCCAACTTATTGTCCAACAACTTGGACCTGATTGACTCGAGATTTATCCTATGTGCAGGAGGATCAATCTCTTGCAATATCTTGGTTATACCTAATGGCAAGGGATTGTGCATTGGGTCCTACACATCAGGCACATCAGATTTTGTCAGATAAATTGACCCAATCCACCTGAATTGGGTCAAATCTGACAAAATCTCACAAGTGTAAGGGGGCCTTTAAGCTGCGTACACACTGGGAGATATATCTGCAGATCAATTGATCGGCAGTTCTCCATACACACTGCCCGATCCGTCCTGCCTGATGTCAGAACTAGATGTGCACTAACATGTGCTGTCAATCACTGCCGCCTACTGTTTGGGTGTACGGGTGGTTGGAGGATCGCATTTGGGAGGTCATTCTGGGTTGCTGGCTAAGTAGCGTTAGTACACTGCTTAGAGAATGTTGTGAATGTAGTGAAATTTCGCCCCCCCCCCGCCGCACAGCGAATGTACCCGCGGCACTATGAATGAATGTTTTGCATAAACATCCATTCGCAGGCTAGCGTGTGGGCCCAAAATCATTCGATGGTCATCAGCCGTCGCCCCCGCAAGGTAGGTACCCGTTTTCGCTGGTATGCCCAGAAAACTAATGCCCGTTGCCCGCCTCCAAACCACCCCCACCCCCCCCCGTGCAAGCACCACAGAGAATTCGCAAGTCTCCGAAGGCGCCCGCACTGCAGGCCTGCACATGCGCATATACGAATATGTACATATGCAGTGCTAAAACATCAGTTCCCCGTGCGAAAATGCCATGGACCAAACAAACCAGCATCACCTCCTTTGTTCTGACCATCTTGTCTATGCTTCATCCCCAGCTATGTCTTCCCTTAATAATTCTAATTTCAATATATGGGGTATATTTATACACACACAAAAAAACAGTTGCTGGGACAGTGACTATTATAGAACCCTGTCCTGGGAAAGCAATGGTGAAGTACAGTTATAGGTATCATTAATCCTTTGCTCCATGCCCCGACATTCCGACACGAGCAGCCATGAGGGATGGAGGTGGACAGGGAGCTGTTGCAGCATTTCCTGGGCGTGCCCACAAAAAACTGTGGGTGTGTCAAGGAAAACACTGGGCTCTCCTACACCACCCATGATGACTATTGTCTTCATCTCGTTTTTCTCTCCTCTACCACTGTAACCACTTTGTACTCTCAGTCGGTCCTCCTCATAGCTGTGTAGACATTTCAGTTCTATACATTTTCAAAAACTTTCCACCTTGGCTTTACAAAACCATCATCAAGTTCGTGCTTTCTACTTCAAAGATAACATTGAACAGTTGCCAACTGTATCAAACCTTGGCGAGGGACAAAGTCAGGCATTTGCCCAAAACATCTAATCAGCTTCTGTCATTTACCTATATTTGTGCCGCCGCTCCGTTGCTTAGCAACCATCCAGCTGTCTGCAGCCTATGGCCAGTAATAGTGAAAACAATATTGTGACCTGGCAATTGGTCAAAATTGACTGGAAACAATGGGAAATGTCTGAGATTAATAATATTCTAGAAACAACAAAAAAAAGGCATACGTTCTGTGATTAGCTGTTTTTGTCAATTTGTAAAATAAATTCCTGCATAAGGAATCAGAGCCAAATCCAAATCCAGCAAAAATGGTTTGGCGCATATCTCTAGTAATTATCCAGTAGAGAATAGATGGAAAATATATATTTTTTAAAGATAATAACAGCGTATACATCGCATGATAATATTAAAAAGCTAACTACTTCTGTAGAGGTTTCAAGTTTCCAGGGCACTAGACAATGCAAAAAAACACAATTGTTAATTATGTCTAATGAAGGAGACTGACACATCATTCTGTCTTATAACTGCTTGTAGCATTGAAAGGTATGATGGCAAATATTTATCATAAGTAATGGTTGCTAGAAGCGGCTTATCCAGGTTTGCGAATCGTCAGCATAAATTATATACAGCAGGCAGGTTTCATAGCACCTATTAGCAATGTTATTGTAATGTATATTGTAGATTGTATTTCCGTCTGGTCAAGGCTCATAGGGGTTTACAGTACTAAGATGGGAGTTCTATTGAATATGGAATGTTGCTATTGGCCACCAATCAGATTCTGTTATCTTCTAGATTCTAGAAGGTGCTTAATAAATATGAAGTACAATCTGATTGGCTGATATGGACAACATTCCAAAAATCTTCAATAGAACTCCTATCTAAGTGTATTTATTATTTATGTATTATGCATATTATTTGCACTACCAGCAATAGCCAGAAGGTGGCATTATTCATCCACATACTGTAACGTTCACAAGTGTAGAAATATACTCTGTATGAAATATGTAAATTCAGGGCATGGACGCTACATAATTGTGTGCATGTATTCATTAAGTCAGTTTAATTATGTTAATTCAAGCCTGATAATATAACACTATGGTGCTGTCCTGTTAGCCAGTGTGGGAGATAGCTGTCAAGTTTATTTTACATTTTTTTATTTTAGTAGCGTTCTTTATTGAGACCCATCTGATCACGTTCTGAAGTTTTAAGCAGCCTCAAGTCTAGTGTGCAAAGAAATAGACCTTCCCCAACACTTCCAATATTATCTAAAATTTGGCTTACCGTACTATCCCTTTAAACCAGAACACTCATGAACTACACAGGTTCTGTGCCAAGCTGATTTCATGCAGAACCTGTGCAATCCATGAGTGTCCTTGTTTAAAGGGATGTATGATAAGATTATATAATATATCTAGTTCTGATAAGATTCTATATGTATTATTGACATTTGCAGGAGCCCAGATAACGACGAGTCTCCTTGGTGTTATGTGATAAAGGATTCCTACGTGTCTTGGGAGCACTGCCCCATATCTCATTGTAGTAAGTACTCAGTTTTCCTTTAGATTTCTAAGCTGATGTTTTTGTTCTCTGTTATCATAATGGCAATACAGCCGGCTTAGTCATACTGTAAATAGAATTCAGTATGTATTGCTATATATTATATGCCAACCAGATTCCTCATTACTGGGACAGTAGTCAAGATCTCCTTTTCCCATGTCTGCTTTAATTGCCATTATCTAGGATAAGTGAATGAACTGAAGTTCAAAGCAAATTATGCTGCAAATTACTGTACTTATTGGCTGTTGGAATTTGGAAGAAAGTGTGAAAACCAGAAGCAGATGATATTCACAATTTGAAAATCCAAATAAATGGGTATAAGTCTGTATGGAGGCTTTGTTACCCAATATTTCTGTTTGTTTGATTGCTGCTGTAGTGTTGGCAGTGAATGCAGGTGGGGGAGTGTGTGTCTGGGTGCTGCTGTAGTGTAGCCAGTGAATGCAGGTGGGGGAGTGTGTGTCTGGGTGCTGCTGTAGTGTTGGCAGTGAATGCAGGTGGGGGAGTGTGTGTCTGGGTGCTGCTGTAGTGTAGCCAGTGAATGCAGGTGGAGGAGTGTGTGTCTGGGTGCTGCTGTAGTGTAGTCAGTGACTACAGGTGGGGGAGTGTGTGTCTGGGTGCTGCTGTAGTGTAGTCAGTGAATGCAGGTGGGGGAGTGTGTGTCTGGGTGCTGCTGTAGTGTAGTCAGTGAATGCAGGTGAGGTGGGGGAGTGTGTGTCTGGGTGCTGCTGTAGTGTAGTCAGTGACTACAGGTGGGGGAGTGTGTGTCGGGGTGCTGCTGTAGTGTAGTCAGTGAATGCAGGTGGGGGAGTGAGTGTCTGGGTGCTGCTGTAGTGTAGTCAGTGAATGCAGGTGGGGGAGTGTGTGTCTGGGTGCTGCTGTAGTGTAGTCAGTGAATGCAGGTGGGGGAGTGTGTGTCTGGGTGCTGCTGTAGTGTAGTCAGTGAATGCAGGTGGGGGAGTGTGTGTCTGGGTGCTGCTGTAGTGTAGTCAGTGAATGCAGGTGGGGAAGTGTGTGTCTGGGTGCTGCTGTAGTGTAGTCAGTGAATGCAGGTGGGGGAGTGAGTGTCTGGGTGCTGCTGTAGTGTAGTCAGTGAATGCAGGTGGGGGAGTGTGTGTCTGGGTGCTGCTGTAGTGTAGTCAGTGAATTCAGGTGGGGAATGTGTGTCTGGGTGCTGCTGTAGTGTAGTCAGTGAATGCAGGTGGGGGAGTGAGTGTCTGGGTGATGCTGTAGTGTAGTCAGTGAATGCAGGTGGAGGAGTGTGTGTCTGGGTGCTGCTGTAGTGTAGTCAGTGAATGCAGGTGGGGGAGTGAGTGTCTGGGTGCTGCTGTAGTAGTCAGTGAATGCAGGTGGGGGAGTGAGTGTCTGGGTGCTGCTGTAGTGTAGTCAGTGAATGCAGGTGGGGGAGTGTGTGTCTGGGTGCTGCTGTAGTGTAGTCAGTGAATGCAGGTGGGGGAGTGTGTGTCTGGGTGCTGCTGTAGTGTAGTCAGTGAATGCAGGTGGGGGAGTGAGTGTCTGGGTGCTGCTGTAGTGTAGTCAGTGAATGCAGGTGGGGGAGTGAGTGTCTGGGTGCTGCTGTAGTAGTCAGTGAATGCAGGTGGGGGAGTGTGTGTCTGGGTGCTGCTGTAGTGTTGGCAGTGAATGCAGGTGGGGGAGTGTGTGTCTGGGTGCTGCTGTAGTGTAGCCAGTGAATGCAGGTGGGGGAGTGTGTGTCTGGGTGCTGCTGTAGTGTTGGCAGTGAATGCAGGTGGGGGAGTGTGTGTCTGGGTGCTGCTGTAGTGTAGCCAGTGAATGCAGGTGGAGGAGTGTGTGTCTGGGTGCTGCTGTAGTGTAGTCAGTGACTACAGGTGGGGGAGTGTGTGTCTGGGTGCTGCTGTAGTGTAGTCAGTGAATGCAGGTGGGGGAGTGTGTGTCTGGGTGCTGCTGTAGTGTAGTCAGTGACTACAGGTGGGGGAGTGTGTGTCGGGGTGCTGCTGTAGTGTAGTCAGTGAATGCAGGTGGGGGAGTGAGTGTCTGGGTGCTGCTGTAGTGTAGTCAGTGAATGCAGGTGGGGGAGTGTGTGTCTGGGTGCTGCTGTAGTGTAGTCAGTGAATGCAGGTGGGGGAGTGTGTGTCTGGGTGCTGCTGTAGTGTAGTCAGTGAATGCAGGTGGGGGAGTGTGTGTCTGGGTGCTGCTGTAGTGTAGTCAGTGAATGCAGGTGGGGAAGTGTGTGTCTGGGTGCTGCTGTAGTGTAGTCAGTGAATGCAGGTGGGGGAGTGAGTGTCTGGGTGCTGCTGTAGTGTAGTCAGTGAATGCAGGTGGGGGAGTGTGTGTCTGGGTGCTGCTGTAGTGTAGTCAGTGAATTCAGGTGGGGAATGTGTGTCTGGGTGCTGCTGTAGTGTAGTCAGTGAATGCAGGTGGGGGAGTGAGTGTCTGGGTGATGCTGTAGTGTAGTCAGTGAATGCAGGTGGAGGAGTGTGTGTCTGGGTGCTGCTGTAGTGTAGTCAGTGAATGCAGGTGGGGGAGTGAGTGTCTGGGTGCTGCTGTAGTAGTCAGTGAATGCAGGTGGGGGAGTGAGTGTCTGGGTGCTGCTGTAGTGTAGTCAGTGAATGCAGGTGGGGGAGTGTGTGTCTGGGTGCTGCTGTAGTGTAGTCAGTGAATGCAGGTGGGGGAGTGTGTGTCTGGGTGCTGCTGTAGTGTAGTCAGTGAATGCAGGTGGGGGAGTGAGTGTCTGGGTGCTGCTGTAGTGTAGTCAGTGAATGCAGGTGGGGGAGTGAGTGTCTGGGTGCTGCTGTAGTAGTCAGTGAATGCAGGTGGGGGAGTGTGTGTCTGGGTGCTGCTGTAGTGTTGGCAGTGAATGCAGGTGGGGGAGTGTGTGTCTGGGTGCTGCTGTAGTGTAGTCAGTGAATGCAGGTGGGGGAGTGAGTGTCTGGGTGCTGCTGTAGTAGTCAGTGAATGCAGGTGGGGGAGTGAGTGTCTGGGTGCTGCTGTAGTGTAGTCAGTGAATGCAGGTGGGGGAGTGTGTGTCTGGGTGCTGCTGTAGTGTAGTCAGTGAATGCAGGTGGGGGAGTGTGTGTCTGGGTGCTGCTGTAGTGTAGTCAGTGAATGCAGGTGGGGGAGTGTGTGTCTGGGTGCTGCTGTAGTGTAGTCAGTGACTACAGGTGTGGGAGTGTGTCGGGGTGCTGCTGAAGTGTTGGTAGTGAATGCAGGTGGGGGAGTGTGTGTCGGGGTGCTGCTGTAGTGTAGTCAGTGAATGCAGGTGGGGGAGTGTGTGTCTGGGTGCTGCTGTAGTGTAGTCAGTGAATGCAGGTGGGGGAGTGTGTGTGTGTATGGGTGCTGATTTAGTGTAGTCAGTGACTACAGGTGGGGGAGTGTGTGTCTGGGTGCTGCTGTAGTGTAGTCAGTGAATGCAGGTGGGGGAGTGTGTGTCTGGGTGCTGCTGTAGTGTAGTCAGTGAATTCAGGTGGGGAATGTGTGTCTGGCTGCTGCTGTAGTGTAGTCAGTGAATGCAGGTGGGGGAGTGTGTGTCTGGGTGCTGCTGTAGTGTAGTCAGTGAATTCAGGTGGGGAATGTGTGTCTGGGTGCTGCTGTAGTGTAGTCAGTGAATGCAGGTGGGGGAGTGAGTGTCTGGGTGATGCTGTAGTGTAGTCAGTGAATGCAGGTGGGGGAGTGTGTGTCTGGGTGCTGCTGTAGTGTAGTCAGTGAATGCAGGTGGGGGAGTGAGTGTCTGGGTGCTGCTGTAGTGTAGTCAGTGACTACAGGTGGGGGAGTGTGTGTCTGGGTGCTGCTGTAGTGTAGTCAGTGAATGCAGGTGGGGGAGTGTGTGTCTGGGTGCTGCTGTAGTGTTGGCAGTGAATGCAGGTGGGGGAGTGTGTGTCTGGGTGCTGCTGTAGTGTAGTCAGTGAATGCAGGTGGGGGAGTGTGTGTCGGGGTGCTGCTGTAGTGTAGTCAGTGAATGCAGGTGGGGGAGTGTGTGTCTGGGTGCTGCTGTAGTGTAGTCAGTGAATGCAGGTGAGGTGGGGGAGTGTGTGTCTGGGTGCTGCTGTAGTGTAGTCAGTGACTACAGGTGGGGGAGTGTGTGTCGGGGTGCTGCTGTAGTGTAGTCAGTGAATGCAGGTGGGGGAGTGAGTGTCTGGGTGCTGCTGTAGTGTAGTCAGTGAATGCAGGTGGGGGAGTGAGTGTCTGGGTGCTGCTGTAGTAGTCAGTGAATGCAGGTGGGGGAGTGTGTGTCTGGGTGCTGCTGTAGTGTAGTCAGTGAATGCAGGTGGGGGAGTGTGTGTCTGGGTGCTGCTGTAGTGTAGTCAGTGAATGCAGGTGGGGGAGTGTGTGTCTGGGTGCTGCTGTAGTGTAGTCAGTGAATGCAGGTGGGGGAGTGAGTGTCTGGGTGCTGCTGTAGTGTACTCAGTGAATGCAGGTGGGGAAGTGTGTGTCTGGGTGCTGCTGTAGTGTAGTCAGTGAATGCAGGTGGGGGAGTGTGTGTCTGGGTGCTGCTGTAGTGTAGTCAGTGAATGCAGGTGGGGGAGTGTGTGTCTGGGTGCTGATGTATTGTTGCCGGGTAATGTAAGTGGAGAGCATGTGCTGTTTTGTTCATGTGCGCTCCTTGCATCCCACCTATTCTTCCCTGTTTTATATTTCTATTTCACCGCTTTTGGCACAAATCTTTTAGAAAAATGTCAATAATAATGATGAACGATTTTGGAAGTGGAGGTTGAATATCAGAGCCATTAGTTCATCACTATTCCAACAACAGGATAATATCCCAGCGATACTGTATATGGTGTATGAGCCCAGCCCACATGTTAATTAGAAGTTTTAATGCTTGATATTTTCTAGCTAGTAAAGCCAGGAGGATAATAGAAGAGCAAGAAGTATTCGCCGTCGCAAAACCAAAGTGTGGGAAAAAACACGAGAAACGCGTTGTGGCGAAAGGACGAGTGATGGGTGGTCTCTCAGCACTTCCTGGTTCTCACCCCTGGATCGCAGCGATATATATCGGGAATGATTTCTGTTCCGGCAGCCTCATATTGCCGTGCTGGGTGGTCACAGCAGCACACTGCTTTGCTCACAGGTACACTTAACGCTTTGTATTTCAATGCAGATCTAAGATGAACCAAATCCAAACAACTGGGCTGAGGATTTCACCTAAATGTACTTTAATCGTAATATGTTGACTGTCCAGTTATAAATCAGGCATTCACAATAAATGTATCTAATTCTCTTCACAAATCATCTGAAACAGAATGGTCAGTCAACAGCCGACATTGTCCTCTTAGTTGGGTCATCAGTGAGTCATGGTGCCATCCCAGTTATATGCCACAGTAGCAGACATATTCCTGCTACCTTGGAGATTCCTCCCAAAGCCAACTGGTGATAACCTGGCAAATGGGCATATGTACGTATATGGCGCTTATCTAATAGTGGGTACACACGGTTAGAAGTGGAACTCGATTCTCTATGCCGTTCGATTCGATCTGGCATTCGATTAGATTTTGATTTGATTTCTTCTATATGGTCTTGACTGGCAAGAGCAGCCGACACGTTGGAAGGGTGTGACACCCCATTGAAGCCTCTGCCTGCTGTCACTTGTAGGCACTTATGGATCAGGGGTGTATCAAAGGTTCTAAAGTGGTCCTTGAGAGGTGATGGAGCTCATTTCTCCTACAGTGGCACCCCTTCTGTAGGGCTTTTGGCACCCCCTGCAAACTATGAATTTGGTCTCTACCTCCCATAATTTATAAAAGTAGCGTGGTCACCTTCCATTCAAATGACTCCACACAGTAGCACAATACTATTCACATTACACCACATGTAGTGCCCCTTATTCATTTTACACAACATAGTAGTTCTGTATTTAACATGTTACGCTACACAGTGCTACTCCTTATACACGTTTGACGCACAGTAATGTCACTTATACACAATGCCCACAGTAGTGCCCCTTTTACACGTATCTGCCTTTGTCACTCCAACCTCTCCCCGTCCATGTCCCTCCATGCCCTGCTGTGTCCCTCCAGCTGGCTCTTCTTCACTACAGCGGAGGTGACAGCATGACACATATGCCGTGCCAGAAAAGGAAGCCGCTGGGACAGCCACCAGATTTGCTGTGCAGGTGTGTGGTGGAGGTCGAGCTAGTTCCCCCCCGACCATTACAGGTGGTGGATCTCAGTTCCACCCTGTTAATTCCCACTTAAAACCATTGCCCGGTTGCTTATATATAGGGGTTAATTTCCCATAATGCATCTCACACAGTACAGGAAACCAGTCACTAGGAACAATTGAACCCTATTTGTCACTCTGTTATTTGTATTACCATCTATCCTCTATGTGGTGCTATGGTGCCTGTACTGTGTCAATAATAAATAGATAAGTAATGTAGACTGTATTAGAATGTGTCCATGTATGAAGTTATATGTAGAGAGAGCTTAC
This sequence comes from Crinia signifera, assembly GCF_055691185.1. Classification (NCBI taxonomy): domain Eukaryota; kingdom Metazoa; phylum Chordata; class Amphibia; order Anura; family Myobatrachidae; genus Crinia; species Crinia signifera. The sequence goes on from NC_139217.1 coordinate 52,070,610, forward strand.
AACCCAAAAGCCTTACAAACCATGACCCCAGAGCAGCGAAGCAGCAATACTAACCACCATGCTGCACGAAAGCCTTGAATTGTAACAAGCAGTGTGTCCGATTCAGCCCTGCTCGCTAGGCTGCATTTATTCGGAGTCTAGCGAGCCGGCAAATGCAGCCCCACGAACGCATACCCACCGCCCAAATCCCCTCGATGCGCTGCCCGTCCCCAGCCAAAAAGTAGCCCAGGTCTTACTGTGCCAATCTCAGCCAATGGCAGCTGATTTCTGTTTTTTTCTGATTATCAATAAAGTAAATTCTGATTTGTGGGCTTGGTTCCTCTATAACAGTACAAAATATTAGCTTTGGTGCACTGCAAGATATAAATCACCATCCTATATATCCACCACGTTCTGCTAGGAAGGCAGAGAACATGCATCTGACATTTCCCGCAGCCATTGGTCTGTTCGAGCATCAGAAATGACACATTGCCACAATTAACAGCAATAATGTTGAAGCAGTATGTTTTCCCCCTTTTGCTGACAATATAAATGTCTTTGTCACTCCACAGCCCCAAGAAATCATCTGTGACAGTGGTCCTTGGGCAGCAAATTTTCAATCACTCAACAGACGTCACTCAGATGTTTGAGATAGACAGATATTTTTTTTATGACAAATATTCCATATTTAAGCCTAATGAACATGATATTGGTGAGTAAAATACGACATAAAGACAAAAATATAACCAGGTGAACTTAGCTCCTCATCTGATGAGAGTAATTACGGTACTGTAATACCAATATGACTGTAGTAATATTTAGTATTTTATAGTGTACTGGAGCATCTGCTGTAACCAATCAGATCTGTGCTTTCTTTCCACAAACTTGTATTCAGTCTAATTTCCTGGACAATAACCAAGCAGCGCCACAAACCGGTCCATTCATCAAAATCGCAGGACAGGAGGCAATTGATTAGCTAATTAGGCTCGGATTAAATCTGTGATTGATGGCACTGGTTTTTGGTTGTTAACGGTCCCCACTCAGGATGGTTTTTAAGTGCTCTCCACTGAAAGCTATTTCCATTAGCTCTAATTTTCAGTGACGATGATGTCAGTTATTCGAGAACCGCAAACCCTGCTGTGCTTTAAGTATCCAGATTCATACTATTTATTCTGCTGAACTGAGTCAACGGGATTTAAAGTTAGATCATTTTCTCCAATGACCATGTGTTTAATAGTTTAATTGTACTACAACATATCTATCTATCTATCTACAGTCAGGTCCATAAATATTGGGGCATTGACACAATTCTCATATTTTGGGCTCTATACACCACCACAATGGGTTTGGAATGAACTAAACAAGACGTGCTTTAACTGCAGACTTTCAGCTTTAAGATGAGGGTATTTACGTCCAAATCAGGTGAACGGTGTAGGAATTATAACAGTTTCTATATGTGCCTCCCACTTTTTAAGGGACCAAAAGTAATGGGACAATCGATTCAAAAGCTATTTCATGGACAGGTGTGGGCTATTCCCTCGTTATTTCATCATCAATTAAGCAGGTAAAAGGTCTGGAGTTGATTTCAGGTGTGACATTTGCATTTGGAATCTGTTGCTGTTGACTCTAAATATGAGATCCAAACAGCTGTCACTATCAGCGAAGCAAGCCATGATTAGGCTAAAAATCAAAAACAAACCCATTCGATAGATAGCAAAAACTATTGGTGTGGCCAAATCAACTGTTTGGAACATTCTTAAAAAGAAAGAATGCTCCGGAGAGATCAGCAACACCAAAAGACCCAGAACACCACCGAAAACAACTGTGGTGGATGAATTACTTCCCTGGTGAAGACAAATCAAACAATTGGCCAGATCAAAAACTCTCCAGTGTTGAAGTCAACAATCAAGAGAAGACTTCACAAGAGTGAATATAGAGGATCACCACAAGATGTAAACCATGGACGACCAGATTAGTTTGCCAAACCTAAAAAGCCTTTACAGTTCTGGAACCACATCCTATGGACAGATAAGACAAAGGTCAACTTGTACCAAAGTGATGGGAAGAGAAGAGTATGGAGAAGGAAAGGAACTGCCCATGATCCAAAACATCCCACCTCATCAGTGCAGCATGGCGGTGGTAGTGTCATGGCCAGAGCCGGATTAAGGCTCTGGAGGCTGTACTTTATTTACATGAGATACTGCTCGCCCCAGAAATGTTGCTAATATGCTGGCTGATAAATTAAATATAATAGTTTAATACTGCAGTACCATGCATGGACTGGATTCATTCTTGATCCTTAGCAGTGGGATGGAATGGGATGCCGGCAGTCAGAATACCGTCGCAGACATCCCAATCGCAAGTATGCGGTGCAGGTCAGTGTTAGGCTGAGGGCGGGGGGGGGTTAGTTTAGGCTGTGGGGAGGAGGGTTTTGCACTTAGAAGTGGGGTTGCAGTTAGGCCATGGGGCACGGAGATTAGGGTTAGACACAGACAAGGAGGGTTAGGTTGTGGGGGATGGAAGGTTAGGGATTCCCTGCATCGGGATGCTAGCATCGGTATTCTGACCATGGCATCTCCACCACCAATCACCTGCATGTATTTCATAAATATACATACACACACACACACACACACACACACACACACATGGCATACATGGAAAGGGCATACATGCACCTATACACACACATGGCATACAGACAAACGTACACACACACATAGCATACACATATAAAGTATACACACAGTACCTACATAGATGGTATACATACGCACACACATAGCATACACATATAAAGTATACACACAGTACCTACATACATGGTATACATACGCACAGCATACTTACAAACAGCAGAGCATCACCAGGGATGAAACCCTGCGTCTGGTCCGTTTATGCGTTGACTGCAAAGGATTTGCAACAAAGTATTAAAAAGTGAAAGTTTGATTTCTGTTCTGCCAACACTCATTTTATTGCCAATTTTATCTTAGAGCAATTTTGGGCTAACTGTTGATTCCGAATATGACACCCACTGCTTCTCTCTATCACCCAATCCTTGTCACCCACTGCTTCTCCTTGACACCCTCTGCCTGTCAACCACTGCCTCTCTCCCTCAGCTACACCCACTTCATAGCACACTGTCATGCTTACCCTGTCAACCACTGCCTCTCTCCCTCAGCTACACCCACTTCATAGCACACTGTCATGCTCACCCTGTCAACCACTGCCACTCTCCATCATCTACACTCACTTCATAGCACACTGTCATGCTCACCCTGTCAACCACTGCCTCTCTCCCTCAGCTACACCCACTTCATAGCACACTGTCATGCTCACCCTGTCAACCACTGCCACTCTCCATCATCTACACTCACTTCATAGCACACTGTCATGCTCACCCTGTCAACCACTGCCTCTGTAAAACTGTCCATACACTAGAGCTATTTCAGGACTGACTGCACGATTTCAATGGTTCGCGCGATGTGACCCCCTTGCCCCCCTAGGGGACCGAACCGAATCTGTGGGGGTCGTGGACCCCCACGAGGGAAAATAACCCCGTCCGGCACCCATCGCCACCCAAAGGTACCCTGCTATGCGGTGACGCGGCGGCTGGGTTTTCATACATTAGAAAATGCGGTAAAACCCCAGAAAACTTTGGTTTTACAGCATTTTGAGCTTAGTACATCCCGCCCAGAGAGAGAGGCAAAGTATTGGGTGGGGGAGGGCACCAAACAACTGCCTTGCCCCGGGCACCAGAAACCCTAGTTTTGGCCTTGGGTCCCCTGTGCATTCACAGCCCATTAGAATGCCCAGCCTTTCATGGGCGTTCCCATGCAAATCGCCCGGTGGCGCGGTTGCGGGCAGCTGACCTCAGCGGATGTGACCAGATTGTCCATCTCATGCTTCCGTTGTGTTACATTGTCCATCTCATGCTTCCGTTGTGTTACATTGTCCATCTCATGCTTCCGTTGTTACATTGTCCATCTCATGCTTCCGTTGTGTTACATTGTCCATCTCATGCTTCCGTTGTTACATTGTCCATCTCATGCTTCCGTTGTTACATTGTCCATCTCATGCTTCCGTTGTGTTACATTGTCCATCTCATGCTTACAGTGTGTTACATTGTCCATCTCATGCTTCTGTTGTGTTACATTGTCCATCTCATGCTTCCTTTGTGTTACAATGTCCATCTCATGCTTACAGTGTGTTACATTGTCCATCTCATGCTTACAGTGTGTTACATTGTCCATCTCATGCTTCTGTTGTGTTACATTGTCCATCTCATGCATCCGTTGTGTTACATTGTCCATCTCATGCTTACAGTGTGTTACATTGTCCATCTCATGCTTACAGTGTGTTACATTGTCCATCTCATGCTTCCGTTGTGTTACATTGTCCATCTCATGCTTACAGTGTGTTATATTGTCCATCTCATGCTTACAGTGTGTTACATTGTCCATCTCATGCTTCCGTTGTGTTACATTGTCCATCTCATGCTTCTGTTGTGTTACATTGTCCATCTCATGCTTCCGTTGTGTTACATTGTCCATCTCATGCTTACAGTGTGTTACATTGTCCATCTCATGCTTACAGTGTGTTACATTGTCCATCTCATGCTTACAGTGTGTTACATTGTCCATCTCATGCTTCCGTTGTGTTACATTGTCCATCTCATGCTTCTGTTGTGTTACATTGTCCATCTCATGCTTCCGTTGTGTTACATTGTCCATCTCATGCTTCCGTTGTGTTACATTGTCCATCTCATGCTTACAGTGTGTTACATTGTCCATCTCATGCTTCCGTTGTGTTACATTGTCCATCTCATGCTTCCGTTGTGTTACATTGTCCATCTCATGCTTACAGTGTGTTACATTGTCCATCTCATGCTTCCGTTGTGTTACATTGTCCATCTCATGCTTACAGTGTGTTACATTGTCCATCTCATGCTTACAGTGTGTTACATTGTCCATCTCATGCTTCCGTTGTGTTACATTGTCCATCTCATGCTTCCGTTGTGTTACATTGTCCATCTCATGCTTACAGTGTGTTACATTGTGTTGCAGTGTTAGTAAAGCTGAAAAAGAAAGATGGTCATTGTGCAAAGAAGACACAGTTTGTCCAGACCATCTGCCTGCCGGAGAATGGGATCAGTTTTGATGACGGGTATAAATGTGAGCTGTCTGGATGGGGCCGCATGAATGAAGGTAAGTTATATTGCTTATTATTGACCTTAATCATACCCGCCCTTGGTTCTAAATTCATAAAATCACACTATGTTACACTGCATAGTAGTTGATCTCAAGTTGTTTTTGGCTTTAGTTAGGCCACTGATTTTACTATATCTTACAATATCTAGCTGTTATACTCTGCTCTTTGTTCATTGTTTTCTCTCGCCACCATCACTTTCTATCTCTCTACAACACTCCCTGTACCATTTGCTGCTATGCTCCTATGTATTGACAACAGTTGGCTGCATACTACTACTGGATACTACAGTACACTTAACTAATTGAGCATCTTCCAGTATCTGTATATGTCTGTTGTTAGAGGCAGAAGGAAGTTAGCATTAGGACGAAGTGTTAGTCCTACATGCTACATGGTGTATAATGTTGTCCTAAATACAACATTAGACCTTAACCCTTCTGCAGGTTGAGCCAGTTTGGATGGCAGTTGCTGTATCCACCTTATTTGAATTTTGAACTGAGCTGCAGCCCACCCTCTGGAGCTTCCCCTGGTATCGTCTTAATTTACAATTTCTTCAGGAGCTCATAACCAAGGCTCCAATGGTGGTCTCATCCTTTTTGACCTTCATGAATATACATTCAGTCTGATGATCATGTTTTCTGAAGGCACACCCCTGATGAGGTTCAGTAGATGAAACGCATCACAGTTTGTATTTCTATACTCCAAACGATTGGTCCTCTGTATAGGAACTGTATTGCAAGCTTTCATTATGTGAAAAAAAAAAGACTTTTAATAAATTTGATTGGACTTCACAACATCGTTTCACCACGCCCTGACCGGAAATACTCGCCCTGCCTTTTCAGCGGTGCCCTGCATAAACAGCCTACATTCCCCACCCAGGTACCACAGTATCCTGCGGGTGGGAAAAGTGTCAGCTGCCGATCACTGACAGGTGAATAGATAATAATAATTCCTGAGTATTAGGGCAGATCTATGCATTGTAAAGTCAAAGGATGCCATTATGCTGTTACATCTGCTTGAAAAATATAATGTTGAATATTTATTTTTGTACATGTAGATGCTACAGAATATGCACATGTCCTGCAAGAAGCTGTGGTGCCGATCATCCCTGATAGTAAATGCAGCAGCCCTGAGGTCTATGGATTTCAGCTCAGTGAAAATATGTTTTGTGCCGGATATTTTGATTGCAGCATTGATGCTTGCCAGGTAAGTTATTGTCCAGGACTAGACTGGGGCCATCAGCATACATGATAACGGGATTCTCAGGCCTGGTGCGGCTTCTTTAGCCCTATTTAGTACACTATAGGCCTGATTCTGATTGTCTCGGTCCTCGGCGTGTACTCACCGGGGACCGATGTTTTAGCACTGCGCATGCACATGTGCAGGGCTGCTGTGTGTGGGGGCGGATGGAGGCGGGCAGGGGGCGTTTGCAAGCAAATGTCCTGAATTTCACAAGCGCACTCACCAAAACGCTGGGTGTGCCAAGGAAAATGCTGGGCATCCCCATGTGAACATTGATGGGCAGCTGCCTCCAGGAGGACGTCACAGGATGTCAGCCGCCTGTCCAGTTCTTGGACTCTGATGCCAAAAGTCTAAGTCAGCCCAGACTGACTTAGATTTACGAGCAGGGTAGAAATCATTCGATGGTCCGTGGCCATCGAATGATTTCAGCCCTGCACACTACCCATTCGCAATGCGGTGGGGATTTTCGGAGCGCGGCAGGGGCGGGCATTCGCACGCGTGACGGGTGGCATTAGAAGGCTCACTAAGCAGAAAACTACCGCTGCTTAGCAAGCCAACCAGAATGACCTCCTACTGTATGTGTGGCACCGATTGGTGTAGTGGGTACAAATGTTAGGTGTAGATGGCAGCTTACAACTTAGATGGCAGCTCCAGCGGAACTTTATTATTCTCTGGCAATGTGACCCGGAGCTATAGAGATCTAGCCCCATGCTCACACTAGAATAACATAAAGCGACGGCCTTGATAAATCGCACACACTTAAACAAACATATGAAAAAGGTTGACAGGGTCGGAAGGTCAACACAAGCATTAGATTGACAATGGGAAGGTCGACAGTCAGAAGGTCCACATTAGTTTTTCACGTTCTTTATGTTGATGTACAGATGAAGCGCCTCTCAGCCAGCGCCGGTGATCGGCAGAATCTCCCCACTGGCGATCGCCGGCAGAAAGGAGCTCCATCTGACACATGCACGCGTGTCCCAGTTTCCGGGCGGCGGGAGACACGAACCCCACATGTCTCCGCTTCAGGGAGACGGGCAGGGTTAGGGGGGTGGGGGTCGGTGAACAGCGATGGGGAGGCAGTGGACGGCAGTGGGGAGCTCCATCGGGAGCGCACGTGTCTCGTACACACGCGCCCCTTCCGACGGATGGCAGGGCCTTGCAATATTGACAGCGGCTGCATCTGGAAGTTGACATGTCATTGTTGTTCCAGGGTGACTCTGGAGGGCCGCTGGCCTGCGAGCAGGATAAGACTTACTACCTGTACGGAATAGTCAGCTGGGGAGATGGATGCGGCAGGCGCAACAAGCCCGGAGTGTACACCAAGGTCTCCAACTACGTCCAGTGGATCAATAGCAAAACTATGCCTAAGAAAACCGATAAAAGATAACCGGACGGTGTCTACTCTTTATTTCATAATAAACATATTGAAGTTATCATTGTAATGGATTATCACTCCAAATAATCTTCCTTATTATAAGTCCCCAATATGGCAAATACTGCAATCTGTGTTACAGGCCTAATTCTGGTTTAATGGGCAGTGAGGGGGCTGAGCATGTGCGTATTTGAGCATGTGCAGACCCCCTGTGTAAACGCCTTCGGCGAGTATCACACTTGCAGAAGCATTCACACGGGTAAAGGAGGGAGGGGACCGGTGGGGGTGGGGGTGGACACCGGTCCGGAGTAAAACCCAGAACGCTGGGTGTTCCCCTGGAAATGCAGGTGGGCCTACTCAGGGCGGGAGCCTGATGTCACATGACGAGAGCGCCCACTATAGTTAGCGCATGTCACATGTACAACTATTGGAGATCACATGTGTAACTATCACAGATCATGGGGGTTATTCTGGGACACATGCTCGCATGCAAATTTGCATGCAAGAGTGATGTTTTTTAAATGTGCATGTGCATGCGGCCACAGCACACGCAGGTTCAGGGTTGCAATATAATAGCAATAGCTATCAATTTATGGCTTAGGCAAGTTTCACACTCGATGAGCCGTTTGCTCTGGACAGGGAGGTCCCCTGTGGCGGACGGCTGGCATCACGTGACGACAGCCCCCTTATCGGCGATCTCTGTCCAGGATAAGGTAAGCATAGACTTACTTTTATTCATGAACGGAGGAAAAATCATTTGATGGTCAGCGAATGTTTTTACATCCGGCGGCCGCATGCAAGGGGATGTGTTATTGTACGCATCCCCTTGCATGCTGGCAAGGGGGCGTAAGGTGGTGTTTACCTGTTCGCTACTGAACGTAGGCTGCCTAGCAAACAGGGCTTAATCCGGCTCTTTGTCCTGACAGCAACAAAAGGAAAAGTAAATGTTAATTCTTAAGCCAGGAAAAGACCCAACAACATGCTCCAATTATTGGCCAATATCACCGACATTAAACTGTTTGGTAAAGTACTCGCCAGCAGGTAACCGCTGTGCGCCCACCCTTACCCTACACCAGGTGGGCTTTTGCAAAACTAGCCTATTACATATGTTCCCAGGTAAGTCACGGCTGTACGAGGATCCAGAGCAAGGTGTATGCATGATTTTTAAATGACAATGGATCATAGGAGCCAGCAGACAGCTCACCTTGTTTTCATATGTGTTGTGTTGGAATAGTGTATAGTATTGCTGCATCAGCAGTGTGTGTGTGTGTGTGTGTGACTGGTGTGCGGCATCTCATACACTTCTTTTCACCGGTCATTTGACACTGTAATTATGCTGTGCTGCAGATGTGTGTATTTTCTGGGACACACAATTACTGACCCAATAACACAAACTGTCAGTCATGCAGCTCGTTCTTGTAAATTGCAGATCAGTTCCATTATATTACATTTGCACTGTTTCCTGACTTTGCAAGTCAGTAAATCATACAGTACTTGCCTACTATTGGAGAAGCATTTCAGCGAGATTGTGAAAGTAATACCTATGGTATAAGCACGGACGTGGATTCCAAGAAGTTCCATATAAGTGGATATGACAAACCTTATTTAAAAATGCATGATGCCGTAGGGATCACTGGGCCTGTTTCGGATTTGGAAGTAAAAAAGCAAGTGACTTTGCTATGGGCACAATCCATTTAGTAATGCAAGGAGGAGCAAATCTATTTATTTGTTTTCTGTGCACGGTAACTACATTCAGCTTTTGCATGTTAGATAGCTTTATTTTTACACTCATGGTAGGATTCAAAAAGAGGGGTGACTGGGGCGGTCATCCCGAGGCACCCACACAGTAGGGGACACCACACTCTCCCCTCCTGAATTGTGCCTGCCACTGGTACAGAAATCGGAGCACAGCGTGATTCAGCTGCCGAGGTGCTTCTGAAGTCACTGTCGCGAGATTTCACAGTCACCGCCGTGGCCACTAGGATTTCAGTGGCGTCCAGGAGCTGAGAGTGAGCTGGCACAATCTCAATCAGTCTCAGCTCCTTCCTAAAGGGCCCCGGCAGTGTGTGGTTTTTGAGCTGTGTGGCACCGGACATATCAGTTATTGTGAATTATTCATAAACAGGTATGTTATTCATTATATTTATATAAGATATTTGGAACATGAGGGTACATTTTGTAAAGTGGGATTTGCATTTTGGTTTTCAAAAAAAAAAATACTATGGGGGAAATTTACTAAGAATATGAATACGACAGTTGTATTTGTATTCTTAATACGAATCAATACAACTGGCTAGTGCCGTATTTTAACCCCTTCCCGACATATGACGTACATTTACGTCATATGTCGGTTGAGGGGGAATCAAGCCAGCTCACGGAGTGAGCTGGCTTGAAAGAGAGCAGGTAATGGCTGTATATTACAGCCAGGTCCCTGCTCTCACGGCCACGAGCGGCGAGTTCGCCGATCGTGGCCGTTTAACCCTTTAAGCACCGCGGGCAAAGCGATCGCAGTGCTTAAATAGCTGATCGGAGGGGGGGCGCCCCCCTCCGGCGCTGATCGGGGCCCTCCCGCAGCGAGATCGGAGGGTGCCGATCGGTTGCCATGGTAGCCAGGGGTCTAATGTAGACCCCTGTGCTGGCCGTGTCTGCATACCTATCATATCTTGCCTGAGGCAGGATGTAATAGGAAGTGCATAAAATCACTACGTTCAGCCATAGAGCTCTATGGCTGAACCTAGTACAGGCGATCGCGCCCCCTAGTGGTCAAGTACACTAGGGGGCCTTGTAGTAAAAGTAAAAAAAAAAAAAAAAAAAAGTTTAAAAATAAAAAAAAAAAAATATTAAAAGTTCAAATCACCCCCCTTTCCCCATTTCCCAAATAAAAATGAATAAAAAATAAAAAAAATAAACATATTTGGTATCGCCGCGTTCCTAAAAGTCCGATCTATTAAAATATAACATTAGTTATCCCGCACGGTTAAAGGCGTAAACGGAAAATAATCCCCAACGCCAAAACTACGTTTTTTGGTCGCATCGCCTACCCCAAAAAAAATAGCTAAAAGAGATCAGAAAGTCGCCCATATCCCATAATGGTATTAATTAAAAAGTACACTTAAGCCCGCAAAAATTGAGCCCTCACCCAGGTCCGTAGGTGGAAAAATAAAAAAGTTATAAGCCGCAGAACATGGCGACGCGACGCAAATTCGAAAAACCGTAACATTTTCTATTTTTTTTTTTAGTGGTAAAATGTAACGAAAACTATATAAGTTTGGTATCACCGGAATCGTAACGACCCATAGAATAAAGATAACCCATCATTTTAAACGAACTATGAACTCCAAAAAAACCGTAACCAGCGCAATATTGTGGAATTGCGTTTTTTTTTCTTTTACCCTACATTGAATTATTTCCTGATTCCCCAGAATATTATACGGTATAGTAAATGGTACCATTAAAAAGTACAACTTGTCCCGCAAAAAAAAAGCCCTCATGTGTCTATATAGCCGGAAAATTAAAAAAGTTACGCTTATTTGAACGCAAGGAGGAAAAAAAAAAAAAAATTACCATAAAAGGCAATGTCGGGAAGGGGTTAAAAGAAATACGATTCCTAAATAGGGCCCTATTTACAAATTCGTATTTGGCCGATGGCATAGCCAGTCATATTCTAACCAATACAAATTCATATTCAGCGGCCGTATATATGACCACTAAATACAAATACGAGTTTGCAGCCTGCATGGACCAGTCAAATCTGTGCAAGCTGTAGTGTAATAAAAAAAAAAATATAATTTTAAAAAACGGCATGGGGGCCCCCCACACGGGCATAACCAGCTCCAGGCCTGGTTTTAAAAAATCAGGGAACAATTTAGATAGGGGTTCCCCATATTTTTTAAAACCAGCACCAGACTCAAGGGCTAGTCTTGCGTTTCTCCAGCACATAAGAACCTGCGGTAATCACTATCACAGCAACCCCCCTGGCACCACTAACAACACCGCTGGCTCCACAAGCAAAGTCCTCAGCTACAACAAATTCCTCAATGTGCTCAAAAAGGAGCTGTAAACCTCACTAAGAGTATACACATTTAATAAACCTATTTTACTTTAACCTTCTTCTGGTTTATTTTTATTTTATTTTACCTTAAAAAAAAATTTATGGCATGCACATTTTTTTTATAATTTTCTATTGATTCATTATTATTATCGTTATCTATTACTCCAATATACAAATATATACAATTTACAAGAGCTTGATCCACACGCTAAAATGGATCATTTTCTGTCTAGATAAATGGTGTCCGCTTTAACAATTCATTCATATCTCTCTTTAACTATAATTAATGAATAATATTGTTCTCTTAAAAAAATTATACAATAATGTGTTCCATTCATGTATTAGTTAGTTTCCTCCATTGCACAAATAAATTATTATTATTACTATTATTATGATTAATGAGTTCCAAGCAATACATAGCAATAATGAATAATAATGAATCAGTGTCAGTTCCTCTGTGCATACGGATGTGAGAGAATAATATTGTATATATATATATATATATATATATATATATATATATATATATATATATATATATATTACAAGCCTACTCTCAGTTCTCAGTCTTGATCCCAGCCCACATACAGTGATATACAATATGATTAGGACCAGGTTTTCTGGGTACTACAACTTTGCTATGGAGCCAGAGAATCTCATATTTCCTCCTCATGTCCCAGGAATATCACAAATAATCTGTAAGCGGCTGACAGGAATCTCCTGCAGTTTCTCAATGTAAGCTCTTATTTTTCTGCACTGTGCCGAAAGAGTCAGCAGCTGCGCAGAGCTTTATAGTGAGTGTGAATGTCCCTATAGACAAATCACAAAAACTTTTCCATACAGTAGGTGAGAAAACGGGCTTCGTTATGAGTCGCGATACTCATGGTCAGTATACCGACTTCAGAATCCCGGACGCTGGTATTCCAACAAGAGGAGGGGCGTAAAAAAAGCCCCTTTTGGACTCGCTGCGGGCACGGTTGCTCAGTTGCTCATTTTGCTTCCCACAGGTTCTATTCTCCCTCGCAGACCCAAAAGGGAGAATAGCCCCTGTTGGTCGGGCATTTGAACAGTCGGGATTTCGGCGTTGGTATACTGACCTATGGGATCTCGACTGTCAGTGAGTCATCCGGCACCCGAGAAAAGGGAACTACATCCTGCTGTCTAGCATTTCATATTGAAGGTAACAGTAGAGACAGTGCCAGGGTCTTGCCACCCACCAGAGAGGATATACTGTAGCTAGCCTAGCCACCACTGAGAGATTTGGCCATCCATTAGCCATACAAAGATTAGTGATTGCTTATAAAGAAGGATGCAAAGGTGTGCCAGGACCATCCAGATTAATCGGCAATGGGGCTAATCTTTGTGTAGTTCCCTTAGTTTCTTGTTCTTGTCACTGTGGGGATCTGGAGATGCAGGCTGCCTCTGACAACCAGTTAGTCTGCAGTGCCTACAACCCCTAGTGACACTACTGCCCCCACATATGTTACACCACATAGCAGTAGTGCCCCTTACACAATATATACCACACATGGACCCCTAATACATTATATGCCAAAAAGTGCCCCTCCCCAATTCTCAATATATTCCACACACTGTCCCTCAAACACATTGTATACCACACAGTGCCCCCAACCACATTATATGTCACACAGTGCCCTCAAACATATATGCCACATTATATTCCACATTGTGCTTCCAATTCACATTATATCCTACACAGTGAACCTGAAAAACATTATGGCCACACAGTGCCCCCCTAACACAAACACATTTTATGCCACACATTGCTTTCCGTTACCTCTCTGTGGTCAGCGGGTGTGGTATACTAGGCCTACAATCTCTAGGTCAACAGCAAAAGGCAGACATGGGAAAAAAGGTGACACAAGAAACATGTGTTAATAACATTTGGAAGGCTGCTGTCCAATCAGTAGTGGTGGCAGTAATTATGGCAGAGGTCTGACAGAACTTACGATAAACCAGACCAGGGGCCAGATTTACAAAACTTCAAAAAGTATCAGTGGAGTGTGATAAACCGCCAGCCAATCAGCTCCTGTCCTTTTTCAATCTCAACCTGTAACATAGCAGTTAGGAGCTGATTGGCTGGTTATTTCTCACATTCCACTTTATAGTTTTTGAAGCTTAGTGAATCGGACCCCAGGTCTGTTAGTCAGAGAACCATGCATGGGTAAATGTCATAGTTGCGCTGGTAACTCCAGTTCCATCTCACCTCTTTAACTGGTAAAGTACACTTGAAATATAGCAGGTACCATTTGCCCGAGTCTGTTAGAGGGGCCTGGAGGGGGCGCACCCAGCTGCTGAGGGGAACAAAGATCCCCCGCTTTCCATAATATTTAACATTGCCTTTTGGCTACGCCTCCCAGATTTGGTTATGCCCCCTCAGAACTTGCGCCCGTGGATGTCTCAGTGGCCCTGTAAATTGTATATGTATACACAAATATGAATACCAGTTCATACCTGCCTGTAATTAGACATAATCAAGGGCGTAATTACCATAGGTGCAAGGAGTGCAGCTGCTATGGGGCCCAGAGGTGAAGGGGGCCCCATCTTTGCTGTGTAACTAATATGTTTTACATACATTTATCAGCAACAGTTACTAAATAGGGGGCCCTTACAAACTTATGCTATGGGGCCTAATAATATCTAGATACACCTCTGGACAGTATATACGGTACTTGTTTCCTAGCACGGCCACACCGATTTACATCGGGGTGGTCGTGTCGGAAAAATCGGGTCGATCGCATCGCATGCGATTTGGTCGCATGCGATGCGATCGACGCGACCGACCCGATTTTCGACCCGATTTTTTGATTGAATGAAATGTAAATCGGGTCCCTGGGACCCGATTTTACATTGGATTCAATGTAAAATATTCCCTACACCCCCAAATTTAACGACGTAAACCCCACCCCACGATAGACGCCAACCCGAAGCGTGGCGAGCGCAGCGAGCCCGCGAGGGGCGGCGGTGCGCGTCCTCCGACCTTTTCATTCCCCTACTATCCACGTCGGCGTGGAGTTGAGAATAGAATAGTGTGGCGAGCGCAGCGAGCCACCGAGCCCGAAGCGTGGCGAGGGGACGCGTATACCTGTGAAGTTATACGCGTCCCCTCGCGGGGCACGCTGCGCTCGCCACGCTTCGGGCTCGGTGGCTCGCTGCGCTCGCCACACTATTCTATTCTTAACTCCACGCCGACGTGGATAGTAGGGGAATGAAAAGGTCGGAGGACGCGCACCGACGCCCCTCGCGGGCTCGCTGCGCTCGCCACGCTTCGGGTTGGCGTCTATCGTGGGGTGACGACGGGGACATCTATAATGTGAAATGGGTCATATTGGCCCATTTCACATTTTTCACATTTTTTTAAAGGTGAGATGGACTTAATCAAGTCCATCTCATCTTGTGCCATTATAATGGCACAAGACCGACGCGATCCTCACGATTTCAATGTTAAAAAATATTTTAACATTGAAGCCTATGGGGAAATCGGGGGCATCGCGTCGGTCGCGTCGGGACCAATGTTAATGGTCCCGACCGACGCGATGCCCCCGATATTGTACCTTTGCCGGCAAAATGGACCTGATTGTAAAGGAAATCGGGTCCATCGTGTGGATCGTGTACCTTAACTTAAAGGTACACGATCCACAAGATTGTGGCCGTGCTAGGAAACAAGTACCGTATATACTTATGTTAAACATCTGTCCCTAGAACTTGTTATCCTTAAAAGAAATATTTTCACCATTAATAGCTACATTGTATTGTAACTCCTCTTCCTCTGTGTATGAAATAATGGAACACGATGGATGAGATAAAGTTCTTTCACCTGTTTCCTGGGTGTTATAATTGAATAGACATGTTTATATGGGTGAGAAGAACAGAAAATAAAACCTATTACTATTTACTATATTCAGTATCTGCGTGATGGGGACGCAGCGGCGCAGAAGACGCTGAATAGATATCACTGCTTATGAATTGTTTTGTGTTCCCGCTCAGCACCATTGTCTACCTGGAAATAACAGTAGAATGTTACCAACTCCTAAATCATTTTTACTTTTTAGATAGCTGGGAACATTGAGAATCTGAGATCCGTAATTCCCTGTCACAAAGGGAGTACAAATAGGTGAGCAGGGACGGATGACGTATTAACATTTTCTAACAATATGGACATATCCCAGGTGCAGGATGCAATGTTTGTCAGTACATTCATATAGGTATGGGGGGAGAAGATAATACAGAATAATACAGAATTTGTAGCATTCAGCTCTGCAGAATCCAAACCCAAGTATGGGGAAAAGTGGCATACGAAAATGGCACAGGAACCCCCCTACACACACAAACACCATTTCCAACAGTGAAAAATGTACTAAATTGGAGTTTACGTGTATGACCTAAAACATTCTTGGCTACACTCCTGGAACGGCCGGACCCGGGAGGCTCCTGACAGCCGCGTGCACCCCCCACAGCCCTCCATTTACACATCGCAAGTGGCCAGTCAGAGAAGGCCCGATGATGAGATTAATACCGAATTGTGTCATCATAGCCCCGCCCCCCACTATATACACAAAGCTCTTATCAGCATTGTATAGCTGGGGGCGGAGCCACAATAACTGAATCCTGCCACCAGGCCTCTGCCCAGCCCAACTTTGCAACCACTGTGCATCCTATAGGTGGAACTGGCTTCCCCTCTGAGAAGGGAGCAAGTAGGGCCCTCCTACAGTACCTCCATGTTTATCTGTTGTTACATAGAAACAGAATGTAACGGCAGATAGGAACCACTTGGCCCATCTAGTCTGCCCCTTTTTTAAACATGTTACCTCAAACCATATTTGATCCATATTTCTCTGTTGGGAGGCTATTCCACTTATCTACTACTCTTTCTGTTAAGTAATTCTTCCTCAAATTTCCCCTGAATCTTCCTCCCTCTAGTGTCAGTGCATGTCCTTGTGTTCTGCTGCTCCTCTTCCTGTGAAGAATGTGTCCCACCTGTACCTTGTAAAAACCCTTGATATATTTGAAAGTTTCTATCATGTCCCCCAGTGGCGGTTTTTACCTATGGGCTGCAGGACTGCAGCCCCCCCAGGTAGATTCCGCCACTGTGTGAAGCCAGATGCAGTCTGTGTCTGTGAGACTGGTCCGGCTTCACTGTGACTGGCAGTGACTTCCTATTGGAAGTCCGACCTGCCAGTTTACCAAGGCAGACCCACTGGGAGCTGTTCCCGCCCTCCGGGATGCCTCTCTATGCGCAACTGCAGGCAGCCCCTAAAAACCAGGTTGTGCACATGCGCAGTACCGCTGACGGCGATGACCTGTGGGGACCAGCAGCTGCGGCACCAGTGGGGGTGGGGGGGTGGGGGGGCACTGCATCGTGGCAGCCCCTCTCCTCCACACCAAGGTAGGAGTAGCCACTGATGTCCCCCCTTTCCCTTCTCTGCTCTAAACTATACATATTAAGATATTTGAATCTTTCCTGGTAAGTTTTGTATTGTATTGTTACACAGTTTGTTCTATCACTGTAATTGTAAAGCACAAAGGGAACTGTAAATAAATAAAAAAACATAGGGGTTATTGTGATTCACTCGGAAAGGCACAATCACTCTCTAATGGACACAACCATGTGCACTGCAGGTGGGGCTGATGTAACATGTGCAGAGAGAGTTAGATTTGGGTATTTTATTGTTTCTGTGCAGGGTAAATACTGTCTGATTTATTTTTACACTGCAATATAAATATCAGTTTGAAGTACAAACCCCACCCAAATCTAACTCTCTCATGCACATGCTACATCAGCCCCAACTGCAGTGCATATGGTTTTGTCCATTAGAGAAGGATTGTGCCTTTCCGAGTGAATCAGAATAACCCTCATAGTCAGCAAATCTGCCTACAAAAGTTTGGTACTGGAGTTTTTTCAGATATGTATAAATATATGTTAATAATATAAACTTGCAGTTTTCGCTGAAATTATAAACTACATAGGGCCTTACAGAGAAAGTGAAAAATGGGTACAATTACCATGGTAAACAACAACATTATTGCAAAGGCCATAGTAATTTGCCATGTTAACTCCATTTTTTTTTTTTTGTTAAAGTAGAACAGCCTTATTCAGCAGAACAGACTTCTGGGAAATTATACAATAAAATGGCTGATCTTTGAGTTGATGCTATACACACGGAGCATTACACAGTCTTGTTGCGTGACAGAAACCATGCTGACAGACTCTTTTTCCCTTAATAAGGCTCATCAGTGCGGCAGAGGGTTTTCTGCTTGGCCTGTGAAGAACTACAGAGACAACCTGAAAACATGCTATGAGTTTCTTACAAAGGCTCTTTAGTTTGCATGTGGAAAAACAAAGGTATTGGAAGCAAACTTTGCAGTACGGTGGCTGCAGTGAAGTCAAAAAGAAAAATTAGGACAAGTCAATGCAGCTGCTTGTAACCGACCAAGGCGCATGATGTCATAGCTCAGAAACAGCGACACTCTAGGTGGAGGGAGTATCTGTTTTGCCAAATGAATGAGCATGTGGGGCGCTTAGGCAAAAACGTATAAATATCTTAATTGTACCAGAGCAGTATTAATATCTTGCACTATGTAACTCATTCTAAGTTCGGGAGTGGGATTTCTTTGACTGCCCACTTCTCCTCTTCCATTCATAAGCCCAAGATAAAGAGATAATAAGGAGGATTACAGCTTGCACATGTCCGAACAGCCATCTACTCCCACTGACTCCTCTTACAGAATAAATTCTTCTATTCCGAATATAAGCTAAGGACGCTGGATTCTTTGATATATTTCTGTCCTTAAGAGTAAAAAAAAAAAAAAAAAAGCTTAGGCAGCTGTTAAATCGCCGGTGCCCACCGGTGTGGGTGAGAGACGTTGGGAGGCGGCTGGAGAAGTTAGTGGCCATTTGCTCAGCAGCCTGCGTGTGTGTGTGTGTGTCACAAAATGCAACTTTCCCTGCCTCTCTGTCTCCTGCCAGGCAGAGCTATTAAAGCTATTTTGAAAGTGACCCTTGGGCTTAAGTACATTCAGAAAGAGAGAGGGGAGAGAGGAGGGAGCAGCTGTTTGGAACCATGACTGAAGATGACGGATTCGGTTGTGGTGGAGGGTCAAGTCAGATTGAGAGATGGAAAAAAGGTCAGTGAAATGGGCATTTTTTCCCTTTGACGGCGGGGCCTAGAATTTTAAATCGTAATTCGCGTGATTCCCTTATCGTGTCCTGTTGTTTTGTCATTTCAGTGGAAGAATAGGTGGGTGCTGCTCAGAAAGCCTTCCCCTGTGGCAGGTACAGTAATGATACCAGGATCTGATCGCTTGTTGCATGTCGTTCAAACAAAATGAACTAATCAGGGAACTTTGGAAGTGTTTGTAGCCTGTACGGAAATACTGCAGCCAGCCGGAGCTGTTTGTAATGCTTCCCTATAGAGTCAGAAGGCTTTTGGGGACAAACCGTATGTCTTGATGATGATTCAGTTGCTGCCCTTTAAGTCTGTAGCGAAATATAAGAAACCCCTTCTATCGCTGTTATGCAAGTTTAGTCTCGCTGTGATTAAAAAGTTCATTTCTTTATTCTTTTAGACGGTTTTTCTATGTACATATTAACTGGGGTTGTTATTTTGGAACAGCGAACGGTCGAGACAGAAAGAATGACATGTTTGTAGTTTGTACGGAGTCTTAACATAGCTAAGAGTAATATTTCAGATTAATATTTATAAAGTCGTTCCCTTCAGATATATCAATGGGAGGCGGGGGGGGGGGGGGGGCTGCTTACTTCAAAGCACATTGCGCTTACAGGAATAGAAGGGTGCAGAGTCTCTACAGCCAGTACGAGAGCTGGAGGTAGAGGGCTGAAGGGGCACTAAAACACTGCAGAAGGTTTTACGGCTCTTCGGCGCCAATAGGTTATGGGAGAAGGGTGGAACCTCCTATATCTCCCCTCGTCACACTTTCTGGGTTACGTAAAACAATGTGGTAGCAGAAAAGGAATAAAGAGCAGAAGAAACCACAAATATAGTCTCCAAATCATTCTAAAGTTTGATTTATTTAACCAATTGCAAATAAATAATAATAATTAAAAAAAAATATACGGATGGTGTAATTGTTAGCATTACTGCCTTACAGCACTGAGGTCATGGGTTCGATCCCCACCATGGCTCTAACTGTGTGCAGTTTGTATATTCTCCCCCTGAGTGTGTTTTGATGAGAGTACCATCATTTGGACTGGAGAGTCTCAGCACATCCAGGTTCTTTAGACCTGACTAGACTGGAAAGGTCACTTGGGCAGTACTGTAACATGTCCGATGATATGTATGGACTGAGTATCCCATTTCCGAAAATGTGATATCTAAAATATTCCGAAATCCTACGTTTTTGGAGTGGGACTGAAATAGTGACATCGTTGCGTACTGATGGTTCCGTGTCCACAAACTGTGTTTTATGTACAACATTTTTTAAAATATTCTATAAATCGACCTTCCGGCTGTGTATATAATGTGCATATGAACATCTAAATGAGTGTTGTGCTTAACCCTTTGAGCGCCAAGTGAATTTGTCAAAATAGGTGTGAAAATTGGCAAGTAAACATTGTTATTAATCATAATGGCCTGTAATGTTACCTTATATAGGAAATATGTTTTTTTTCACAACATTTTTTATTTGAATTTATATAACAAATGTGAGCGACGCTGGTATTTTTAGCAGATATTTTGAACACCTCCCACAGAGATGTTGGCACTCAAGGGTTAAACTATCTCCTTATGGTATGCAAATATTCCAAATATATATGAAAAAAAAGCTGATATCCAAAATATTTCTGGTCCCTAGTATATCAGATATGACAGACTCAGCCCGTTTGGTCATCTAGGATCTGTGGCTTTTTGCCCATTTATCTACATTTTGACTTTTAGGGGGAAATTTACTAAAGGAAATTTGTAAAAAAAATAGGTGTATTTCTATCCAGAAATACACTTATTTTTGACATTTACTATCCCGAAAATACGTCAATTCGTAGTCGTATTGATGTGCTATCAATATGAATACGAATTGCCGTATTTTCGGGATAGTAAATCTCAAATATAAGTGTATTTCTAAATACAAATACACCTATTTTTAAAAAATTTCCTTTAGTAAATTTCCCCCTTAATTACCTAATTGTGTTTTTACCAGTAATAGTTTGGAAGTCACAATTGCTTATGAAGCTCATGTTCACTACCAGCATTTAGAAAGGGGTTAACCTTACATCCCAGAGTACAATGTCTGCCTTCTATTGTATTATTGTTATATGCTTCCATCTTTGGGCAGTATAAAGTGTCCCTAATAAAATGTGGTCATGACGTGGCTGAAAACTGTTAAGTTCCATCCCTGCGGCTGCTGCTAATGTTTTCTTGCTGTAATCTGTACCAGAGATGTTTACTATAAGTTGATCCGTGGCCGTTCGGCCTGTACAGGATGTACAATTGTCAGTGAGGTTATAGTGGCTTAACCCCTTCCCGACATTTGACGTACATTTACGTCATGGTCGGGAAGTACTTCCCGACACATGGCGTAAATGTACGTCATGGCTTTAAACTGTCACCGCGTCTATAGACGCGGTGACAGTTTAAACATGTCTGCTGTCCCTGACAGCAGACATGTCCCTGCATGCCCAGGGGGGGCTGCGATGCCGCCCCCCGTCGGCGATCGCTGTGATTGGCTGTTCAGTGTGAACAGCCAATTACAGCGTTTTCTGTGTCACCGGCGAATAACGTTCGCCGGTGACACAGGGATCGGAGGTGATTGGTGCTGTAAAGTACAGCACCAATCACCACGGGGTGTAAGGGTGACACTGGTGTCACCCCACCTCACCCCGCCCGCCCCCAAAGGCCGTGATTGGTTCGTCGGACCGACGAACCAATCACAGCCATGGAGGGGGATTTAAACTAACGGTGACTGCACTGCAGACGCCATTCCGGTCTGGAATTGCGTGCAGTGCGGTCACCGTGTCTATCTGCCGTAGTATACTGACCTGATCCTTGCAAATACTTACCTGATCACTGCTTGTAGCGTGCTGGATGCTTCCTGGATCCTGTTACTACTTGTGACTTCCTGTGTTGTGCTGCTGCAGTGTGATAGCGTTATAGATAGAGAGAGATAGAGAGAGATAGAGAGAGATAGTGACAGAGAGTGCTATATTTTGTGCTGCTGCAGTGTGATAGAGTTATAGATAGAGAGATAGAGAGAGATAGAGAGATAGTGACAGATTGTGCTATATATTTTTTATATAACTGACTGCTGCCCCCCCTTTTGTGCTGATCAGTATAAATTAACTGATCAGCAACTTTTTGGGGGCGCAGGTTTTTTTTTAAATATATATATCTGTCAGTGCTGCTGCTGCAGTGTCATAGAGTGATAGATAGTGAGAGATAGAGAGATAGTGACAGAGAGTGATAGAGAGTGCTATATTTTGTGTCTGCTGCCCCCCTTTTGTGCACCCCCAGCAACTTTTTGGGGGTGCAGGGGTTATTTTTTATATATATATAACTGTCAGTGCTGCTGCTGCAGTGTCATAGAGTGATAGATAGTGAGAGATAGAGAGATAGAGAGAGATAGTGACAGAGAGTGATAGAGAGTGCTATATTTTGTGTCTGCTGCCCCCGCCTTTTGTGCTGATCACTATATCTGAGGTGATCAGCAACTTTTTGGGGGTGCAGAGGTTTTTTTTTTTCTATATACCTGTCAGTTGCTGCCAGTTGCACTGTCAGTTGCACCAAAGGTTGTGCACCTGCTGCCCCTCACTGGTAATCAGTGTCGCATCAGTGATCACCTTTTTTTTTTTTGAGGGTGCTGTGGGGTCTTTTTTTAATTTTTTTTTTACACACACTGTGATTTTGTGGGTGTCCTGTGGCCACTGTGCGCTGATCAGTGACGTACATCACTGATCAGCTTTTTCGGCACAGGGTTGATCTATTTTTTTTTTTTTTGATCAAATTCCTGTTGCCTTTGAGCGCTGTTCAGTGACGGACGTTACTGACCAACATCTGTGCTCAATTTTTGGCGCAGGACCTTTTTTTTTTTTTTTTTTAACCCCTTCAGTTTTTTTTTTTTTTAACCCCATCAATTTTTTTTTTTTTTTTATTGGGATCAAATTCCTGTATAAAGTATTTTTTTTTTTCTGCACTACATACACACTACACACTACATACCCCCCTGGTTGAAATAAAGTTTGTACCCCCCCCTACACTATACACGTGTTGAAACATTTCACTACCAGAAACACAAAAATAAAAATGGCATCCCAAATGTCATCCCAAATGTCATCCCAGTCATCCAGAAGAATGTATTCAGCGGAGGAGGCATATGCCATGCTTGCCTCTGACTCTGACACAGCCAGTGAGGCAAGCGGGGAATTTGAAGGATTCATCTTAAGCTCCTCTTCCTCCTCTAGTGATGAGGGACCCCCTCAAAGACGCCCCCGTAGAGCAGCTGAGACCCCCCCCCCCAATAATTGATCTCGTATGGACCCCACCACCAGACAATTTTGAGCCCCAGGTTCCTGAGTTTTTGGCCATGCCAGGAATCCAATTTGATTCCACAGGTCTCAGAGAAATTGACTTTTTCAAATTATTTTTCTCTGATGATTTTATAAATTTAATGGTGGACCAAACTAATTTATATGCCCAGCAGTTTATTGCTCAAAACCCCACGTCATCATTTGCTAGGTGGACCCCTGTAGATGCAGTAGAGATGATGACGTTTTGGGGTCTGGTGTTTCATATGGGCATAGTAAAAAAGCCAGAAATTAGGCAATATTGGAGTACAGATGTTCTGTACAGCACCCCATTTTACCGTATGGCCATGACTCGGGCTCGTTTTGAGATGATCCTTAAATTTTTGCATTACAACGATAATGCACAGTGCCCACCCAGAGATGATCCCACCTTTGACCGGCTATTCAAAGTCAGGCCGGTCATTGATCATTTCAGTGCCAAATTTGCAGAGATGTACATCCCTGAAAAATTTATTTGCATAGACGAGTCCCTTATACATTTTAAAGGAAGGGTTAAATTCCGCCAGTACCTTCCCAGTAAGAGGGCAAGGTATGGCATAAAAATGTATAAGCTGTGTGAAAGCACCTCAGGGTACACCCACATGTTTAGGGTATATGAAGGGAAGGATTCAAGAATTGAACCGCCAGAATGCCCCCCCTCCCTCGTAGGTGTTAGTGGAAAAATTGTCTGGGATTTAGTGCACCTCTTCCTGGATAAAGGTTATCACCTCTATGTGGATAACTTTTACACTAGCATCCCCCTGTTTAAGGCCCTTGGTTCAAGAGGTACAGCAGCTTGCGGTACTGTGCGTAAGAACCAAAGAGGCCTCCCAAAAACGCACATTGCCCAAGTAATGAGAAGGGGTGAAAGCAGGGGAATATGCACCGAAAATATGTTGTTGGTCAAATATAAGGACAAGAGGGATGTCCTTATACTGACAACAATTCACGGAGACAGTACCACCTCCGTCCCTGTACGAGGTACCAGTACCCACACCTCAAAACCTAATTGTATCCTGGATTACAATAGGTACATGGGCGGAGTGGATCTTTCAGATCAGGTACTGAAGCCGTACAGTGCCCTGCGGAAAACAAAAATCTGGTACAAGAAGCTGGCCGTGTATATCATCCAGATGGCACTGTATAACGCTTACGTGCTATTCCGTTCTACCGGCCAGAGGGGGACATTTATGCACTTTCAAGAGGAAGTCATAAAGGGCCTAATATTTGGGAACCAGCAGGCAGAGGGCCCCAGTACTTCTAGTACTGGCCCCCGTATTGTACCAGGGCAGCATTTTCCTGATGAAATCCCCTCCACTGGAAAAAAGGGCAGGACACAAAAAAGGTGCAAAGTTTGCTATAAAAAGGGAATAAGAAAGCAAACTATTTTCCAGTGTGACACTTGCCCCGACAAACCCGGCCTATGTATAAAGGAGTGTTTTAAAATATACCACACATCTATGGATTATTAGGTTCATAATTTCACCGTGCTTCGGGGGTCTTGCTAATGCCACATAGCACCCACCATTCATTCCACCAGAATCTGAGCCGCAAAATCCAAAAATCACTCCTTCCCTTCTGAGTCCTTTTTTTGGTCACATGTGAGGCATTGCCGTACTCTGGAGAAATTGGGGCACAGATTTTGGGGTGCTTTGTCTCCTTCCTTCCTTGGGAAAATGAAAAATTTTGAGCCAGAACTGTATTTTTTGTGTAAAAAAATGTAATTTTTCATTTTCACTGCCCAGTTGTATCAAAATTGGTGAAACCCCTGGGGGTTTGAAATGTACACTATACCCCTAGATGAATTCCCTGAGGGGTGTAGTTTGCA
This sequence comes from Crinia signifera, assembly GCF_055691185.1. Classification (NCBI taxonomy): domain Eukaryota; kingdom Metazoa; phylum Chordata; class Amphibia; order Anura; family Myobatrachidae; genus Crinia; species Crinia signifera. The sequence continues at coordinate 52,095,826 of NC_139217.1, forward strand.
AAATGGGGTCACTTGTGGGGGGGTTCCACTGTATTGGTGCTTGGGGGGTCTTGCTAATGCGACATAGCACCCACCAACATTCCACCAGAATCTGTGCTGCAAAATCCAAATATCACTCCTTCCCTTCTGAGTCCTGCCACTTTTTTGTCACACATGAGGCATTGCCGTACTCGGGAGAAATTGGGGCACAGATTTTGGGGTGCTTTGTCTCCTTCCTTCCTTGGGAAAATGAAAAATTTTGAGCCAGAACTGCATTTTTTGTGTAAAAAATTTAATTTTTCATTTTCACTGCCCAGTTGTACCACAATTGGTGAAACCCCTGGGGGTTTGAAATGTACACTATACCCCTAGATGAATTCCCTGAGGGGTGTAGTTTGCAAAATGGGGTCACTTGTGGGGGGGTTCCACTGTATTGGTGCTTTGGGGGTCTTGCTAATGCGACATAGCACCCACCAACATTCCACCAGAATCTGTGCTGCAAAATCCAAATATCACTCCTTCCCTTCTGAGTCCTGCCACTTTTTGGTCACACATGAGGCATTGCCGTACTCGGGAGAAATTGGGGCACAGATTTTGGGGTGCTTTGTCTCCTTCCTTCCTTGGGAAAATGAAAAATTTTGAGCCAGAACTGCATTTTTTGTGTAAAAAATTTAATTTTTCATTTTCACTGCCCAGTTGTACCACAATTGGTGAAACCCCTGGGGGTTTGAAATGTACACTATACCCCTAGATGAATTCCCTGAGGGGTGTAGTTTGCAAAATGGGGTCACTTGTGGGGGGATCCACTGTATTGGTGCTTGGGGGGTCTTGCTAATGCGACATAGCACCCACCAACATTCCACCAGAATCTGAGCTGCAAAATCCAAAAATCACTCCTTCCCTTCTGAGTCCTGCCATGCACCCAAATGGTATTTTTTGGTCACATGTGAGGCATTGCCGTACTCGGGAGAAATTGGGGCACAGATTTTGGGGTGCTTTGTCTCCTTCATTCCTTGTGAAAATTAAAAATTTTGAGCCAGAACTGCATTTTTGTGTAAAAAATGTAATTTTTCATTTGCACAGCCCAGTTGTATCAAAATTGGTGAAACCCCTGGGGGTTTGAAATGTACACTATACCCCTAGATGAATTCCCTGAGGGGTGTAGTTTGCAAAATGGGGTCACTTGTGGGGGGGTTCCACTGTATTGGTGCTTGGGGGGTCTTGCTAATGCGACATAGCACCCACCAACATTCCACCAGAATCTGAGCTGCAAAATCCAAAAATCACTCCTTCCCTTCTGAGTCCTGCCATGCACCCAAATGGTATTTTTTGGTCACATGTGAGGCATTGCCGTACTCGGGAGAAATTGGGGCACAGATTTTGGGGTGCTTTTTCTCCTTCATACCTTCTGAAAATGAAAAATTTTGAGCCAGAACTGCATTTTTGTGTAAAAAAATTTAATTTTTCATTTTCACTGCCCAGTTGTATCAAAATTGGTGAAACCCCTGGGGGTTTGAAATGTACACTATACCACTAGATGAATTCCCTGAGGGGTGTAGTTTGCAAAATGGGGTCACTTGTGGGGGGGTTCCACTGTATTGGTGCTTGGGGGGTCTTGCTAATGCGACATAGCACCCACCAACATTCCACCAGAATCTGAGCTGCAAAATCCAAAAATCACTCCTTCCCTTCTGAGTCCTGCCATGCACACAAATGGTATTTTTTGGTCACATGTGAGGCATTGCCGTACTCGGGAGAAATTGGGGCACAGATTTTGGGGTGCTTTGTCTCCTTCATTCCTTGTGAAAATGAAAAATTTTGAGCCAGAACTGCATTTTTGTGTAAAAAATTTAATTTTTCATTTTCACTGCCCAGTTGTACCACAATTGGTGAAACCCCTGGGGGTTTGAAATGTACACCATACCCCTATATGAATTCCCTGAGGGGTGTAGTTTGCAAAATGGGGTCACTTGTGGGGGGGTTCCTAACTTTTAGCATCTTATGGTGCCTAGAATCCTACATGGTGCCTAAAAAATAATCTCATAAAAAGGAGGCTCCAAAATCAAGTAGGTGCTCCTTCTATTATGAAGCCTGTGGTTTGGTCATCGTGCACACTAGGGCCACATATAGGATATTTATGAAAACAAAAGAATTGGGGGAATCAATTTTTAGTCACATTTCTCTAGTAAAATCTACTGTGTTCCTTAGAAAAATGTATTAAAATTGCAAATCTGCAAAAAAAATGAAATTTTGAAATTTCACCTACACTTTGATTTAATTCCTGTGAAACACCTAAAGGGTTAACAAACTTCCAAAATGCTGTTTTGAATACTGTAAGGGGTGCAGTTTTTGAAATGGCATCATTTATGGGGGTGTCTCACATACAAGTCCCTCAAAGTCACATCAGAACTGAACTGGTCCCTAAAAAAATCAGTGTTTGAAATTTTCTTGAAAATTTGAGAATTTGCTATTCATATTGTAAGCCTCCTAGTGTCCAAAAAAATTAAAAGGAAGTTGAAATAATGATGGAAACATAAAGTAGACATATGGTCTATGTTAGTTATTAACTATTTTGAGTGGTATGATTATTTGTCTCACAAGCAGAAAATTTAACATTTTGCAAATTGCTAAATTTTCCATTTTTTTTACGACATTTTGGTATTTTTCACAAAAAAACACAGACTGTGTATCGACCCAAATTTACCACTAACTTGAAGTACAATGTGTCACGAGAAAACAATCTCAAAATCACTGGGATAAGTAAAAGCAAAAAAAAGTTATCCCCACTTAAGTGATACATGTCAGATTTGAAAAAAAGGGCTCTGTCAGGAAGGCAAAAACTGGCTGTGTCAGGAAGGGGTTAAAAAAACTATTTTTTTTTTAATCTTTATTGCTGCAATAAGGAATATTCAGGAACCACATGACTGAAAACCCATTTAGGCCCATAAATGCTAGTTGTATAACCTTCATTACATGTACATGGGCAGTATGTCTGGCGAGTCCCTGAGTGCCCATACACGTGTGTTAGCAGCATTTAAAGGGGGTCCTACATGTGTATTAGCCTAGGGCACCTGGAACCTTTACTCATTCTTCTTCTTTAGGCCCTTATTCTGATTCACTCACAACGGAAAATTCCTTCTCAAATGGACAAAACCATGTGCACTGCAGGAGGGGGGCAGATGTAACATGTGCAAAGAGAATTAGATTTGGGTGGGGTTTTACTTCAACGGGAGATCTATATTGCAGTGTAAAAAGAAAGCAGCCAGTATTTTCCCTGCACAGAAACAAAATAACTCACCCATATAGGGTTACCACCTAGTCCCTTTAATTCCGGACACATGTAAATTACACAGGTTCTGTTGCAGTTTAAAATCAGGTGAAGTGGAGTCTTGAAGTCAGCCAGCCACAGAACCTGTGTAATTAATATGTGTCCAGAATTAAAGGGACTAGGTGGTAACCCTACACCCATATCTAATTCTCTCTACACAAGTTACATCTGCCCCACCTGCAGTGCTCATGGTTTTGCCCATTTGAGAAGGAATTTGCTTTTGCAATTGAACCAGAATAAGGGCCTTACTCAGATGTAACTAGAAATGTGTTACGCGTCTCTGGGCGAGAACTCACAGTCTCCTGCTTAAAAATAAGTTCAAATAATCTGTGAATGGGAATAATCGCCTGAAAGCGAGTAACATATGTGTATTTACTTAAATTTTTATTAAATGTATATTTTTTGATTATGCAAATTTATTTCATTTTCACCATTGTTTCAGCTGCACTCATTCATTTGTATTTGTATTTTGATATTTTGCAGTTACTAGCAATTTACTATACAGATAGAGCCATCCAGGTTTGGCCCACTTTAATAGGATTAAGTGTCAGATTTAATCCTATGCTAATTCCCCACTGTATTGTTCTATGGATTGTGTTGCAGCTGAGAACAATAGGCCTTGGTGAGCCATGGATCACCAACGCTATCCGGAGATGGCTAGATGAAGAAGGCTCCATCTTTATGATGTCTTATATGATGTCTTATATGATATCCTATATGGTGGCATTTGAGTCCATACTGCGTTAGGTGGTTGTCAGGTCCATATCGGCTTCATCTTATAGCCTTTGGTGTATTGTTTTGCAGTCTATAAATAGATCTGGGATGATAACTGCCAGGTTATTCTGCCGTGCGGTGCTGATGGGGTATATTACAGGAGATGTTGGGGAGGAAATCACAGGGGAGTTCCAAGCAAAATGTCACAACCAAATGCGAGGCGAGTGTGTTGTGGAACAGTTTTTAAAATGTGAGTCCTATGGTCACTGTGTTTACATGCGGACATTGGAGTACATGTAAGAAGCTTGGAGGAGTGGCATCTACCCCCATAAAGAATGTTATGTGCAAGTTTATGCACCAGCCAATCAGCTTCTGTCAATTTACATATTGGAGCTGATTGGCTGGTGCATTATCATCCTGCACATAACGTTCTTTATGGGGATAGATTGCACCTCTCCAGGCCTCATACATTTAACCCTCTGATCCTTCACGTCTGCCCAAACTGTCTGCGTGTAGTAAGGAGCTGATGCTGCAGTGCATTCTGAATGGACAATTGGTGATTGATTTATTGTAGTTAGTGAGCAGCTGTAGCTATCAGCAAAAAAAAGAAAGGTGTGATATTGGGGTAGAGTTACAACGCAGCATGTTTTCTAAGATGCTGTCATCAGTGGCTTTTTAAACGGTAATAGTAATAGATGCAAACCCAGGCATGTAAGCCAATCCGCACCTTGTGACTCTACGCCTTCATATGTCTTCTGATGCTACAGAAGAAGGGATTGGTCAATTACTGTCTTGTTTAGCTTGTGCATGCATATAGCAATGTAACCCAGTGAGGGTTCCAGCAAAGCCTATAGAGCAGAGGTTCCAAAATGCGGTCCTCAAGGCACCCCAATGGTTTAGGTATATCTATGCATCAGCACAGATGGTTAAATGATCAGACCGACTGAGTTACTAATGAAGTCACCTGTGGCCAAGCATGGATACATACCTCCCAACATGACCCTCTCCAGGAGGGACACTGCTCTGTTCCCTCTTACTGTATGATGGCCATCACCTGTGTTGAACAGGTTAATTAATGAGAAAGGTGTTTCACCACAGTTTCTGGCAATCATACATTACCAGGGATTACCAGGCATTTTCTCCCTGATGGAGAGGGTCAGGTAGGCAAGTATGCATTAGGTCAGGGATGGCCAAACCTGTCCTCAAGATCTACCAACGGTGCATGTTTTCCAGGCAACCTGCGGATCTATAGTAGGAATGAATGCAGCATGTTTTAAAATGTGACAGTTAGTAATGACTACAGCTGTGCACCAGCTAGGTGGTCTGGGTCATGTGACAGTTAGTAATGACTACAGCTGTGCACCAGCTAGGGGATTTGGGCCATGTGACAGTTAGTAATGACTACAGCTGTGCACCAGCTAGGTGATTTGAGTCATGTGACAGTTAGTAATGACTACAGCTGTGCACCAGCTAGGGGATTTGGGCCATGTGACAGTTAGTAATGACTACAGCTGTGCATCAGCTAGGGGATTTGGGCCATGTGACAATTAGTAATGACTACAGCTGTGCACCAGCTAGGGGATTTGGGCCATGTGACAGTTAGTAATGACTACAGCTGTGCACCAGCTAGGTGATTTGAGTCATGTGACAGTTAGTAATGACTACAGCTGTGCACCAGCTAGGTGATTTGAGTCATGTGACAGTTAGTAATGACTACAGCCAGCTGTGCACCAGCTAGGTGATTTGAGTCATGTGACAGTTAGTAATGACTACAGCTGTGCACCAGCTAGGGGATTTGGGCCATGTGACAGTTAGTAATGACTACAGCTGTGCACCAGCTAGGGGATTTGGGCCATGTGACAGTTAGTAATGACTACAGCTGTGCACCAGCTAGGTGATTTGAGTCATGTGACAGTTAGTAATGACTACAGCTGTGCACCAGCTAGTGGATTTGGGCCATGTGACAGTTAGTAATGACTACAGCTGTGCACCAGCTAGGTAACCTGGAAAACGTTAGTAGATCTCGAGGACCGGTTTGGCCACCCCTGCTTTAGGGTTACAGTCACTCGACATGGTCATTAGGTCGACACAAGCAATAGGTTGACATGAAAAAAGGTGAGTTTTTCACATTATTTTTTTAATACTGCTGCCAGTATTGCTCTGCAGTAGTGCCCGGAGCCTCCTCTGCAACCTCTCTGGTTTTCTTTGGAGTTAACCCTTCGTTAAATAACACAAAGTGGTGAAAGAGCCTTTAAGACACCTCCTAAAAATATACTTTTTCATTTAGTCACACAACTAGGATTAGGTTCAGTTAATAAAATACATTAAAGGATCTATGTACAGTAAAGTAAAGGTACACTGCAACGATATAACTGATGCTAAAATTGGATGCAATTTCCCTTGAACTCCCCCTGGACCTTCCCGGGAGTGATTGCATCCAATTTGGTACTTTGGTGTCATTTTTTGCATAAGATATATCTCATGCGATTGATCAAGCCAAGATAAATCGCATGAGAGATATCTTAGTATACTATTGTACCATATGATATATCTGATGGGCTGGATTAGGGGCTAGAGGAACTGGAAACGTCAGTCAAACCTCCTGCAATATATCGCAAACGATATATCGCATGCGTGAAAAAGCACTTTATTTTCCATCTGATTCCGATAAATCACAGGTGCGGCGGTCCAACCAACCTAGAGGCTTCTATCCGAATCTCACGGGACCGCGCATCGCATCGGATCAGATGAAAAACACAAATGATGTGGCACTTTTCAGACGAGATATCGTCACAAAACATCGAAATTGGCCAAAATCGGGCAAAATTGTTCTAGTGTAAGGGGGCCTTAAGTCTTCGAAATTGATAATGTGGAGAGACAAAGGAGCAGATTTATTAAGCTCGGTGAAGTGGCAGACTTGTGGCATCACAGATGGTGTAATGGTTAGCATTACTGCCTCACAGCGCTGAGGTCATGGGTTCAATACCCACCATGGCCCTAACTGTGCAGAGTTTGTATATTCTCCCCGTGTTGGCGTGGGTTTACTCCTCCCACAATCAAAAAATATACTGGTAGGTCAATTGGCTTCAAACAAAAATTAACCCTAGAATGTCTGTGTGTGTGCGCGTGTACATGTGGTAGGGAATATAGATTGTAAGCTCCACTGGGGCAGAGACTGATGTGAATGTTCAACTATACTCTGTAAAGCGCTGCGGAATATGTGTGTGCTATATAAGAAACTGTTAATAAATAATAATAAATCACTGACCAATCAGCTCATAATTGCCATGTTACAGGCTGTGTTTGTCTGAAAAATGATTATAAGTTGGTTGGTTGGTTGGTACTTTACCTCATGCTTGCTGACTTTGTTGCTGCTCCCTCAGGGAGTGAGAAGCCTGGTTGGCACAAGGGCCAATTAAAAAAACAACTGGCGGGCGTGAAGACACAAATGTGTCATTGTGGCCTAGCCACATTACTGGCATTGCAAAGTGGGGGTGGGGCTTCAATGATACAATTAAGACATCCCACTTTTCTTCCTTGAGTGGGGACCAGTGAAGGGGTTTTGTGAGCAGCGCTGCGGGGGACCTGCCTGGGGGGCCAGGAGTGTGACCCAATTTTCATGCTTTAATGCTTTACCTCTCTCCACTTTATCTCTCTCCAAGGCTTAGTACATTTTGAAAAGGAAATAGTGGTTTCCAGAAGGACAGGTAACAAAAATCGGTACTTGTTTCCTAGCACGGCGCCCACGACATTCAGTCGTATGGCATTGTATTCAATTTAAAATTGTATACCATTGTATATGGCATACAATGCAATGCAATGCGATTTTAAATTGTATAAGCACCTTAATAGGTGCTTACAATGTAAATGCACCTCCACGCCACCGCCACTATCAACGCCAACCCGAAGCGTGGTGAGTGCAGCGAGCCCACGACGGTCGGTGGTACGCGTCCTCTGACCTTTTCATACCCCCACTATCCACGTCGGCGTGGAGTCGATTTTATATAGTGTGCCGAGCGCAGCGAGCCACCGAGCCCGAAGCATGGTGAGCGCACGCGCATTACTTCACATGTATTCCGCATCCGCTCGCCACACTATATAAAATCGACTCCACGCCGACGTGGATAGTGGAGGTATGAAAGGGTAGGAGGACGCGTACCGCCACCTCTCGCGGGCTCGCTGCGCTCACCACGCTTCGAGTTGGCGTTGAGAGTACGGGTGGCGTGGGGGTGCTTTTAACATTGTAAGCACCTATTACGGTGCTTATACCACTATTTATCTTATAGGGGGCACATTTAACATTGAAAACACCCATTAGGGTGCTTATACAATTTAAAATCATATACCATTGTATATGCCATACAATGGCATACAATTCGATGGTATACAATTTAAAATTGTATAACATCGGCTAACATCATATCGCATCGCTTCGCATCGCATACCATCGTATGCCTTATGGTATGCAATGCAATGGGCGCCGTGCTAGGAAACAAGTACCCAAAAATCACTTCTACGTAAATATCGGTTTACTTGCTGTTTAAAGAAAAATACCATCAAAGTGACATTGCTGTCTAAAATACTCCACTCGTAATAAATATTAACTAATAAGACCCAGGGAATCAGACAGTGATAATAGACCATAGTTACCTCCCCTCCTGCATTCTGCAGTAAACTCCCTGAAATAACAGCAATCTCCCTCTCTCCCTCATTAGTCTAGCAATCTCCCTCATGTCACCTAGCCCACATTACACTGTTACATCAGTTACCTCCCATCCTGCATTCTGCAGGAAACTCCCAGAAATAACAGCAATCTCCCTCATTAGTCTAGCAATCTCCCTCATGTCACCTAGCCCACATTACACTGTTACAGTTTTGGGGAGAAAAGGAATAAGAGACAGATACATTTACATTGAATCATCATCGCCATTTCCCAGCACTTTTACCAAGCATAGTAACTCTTACTAACTGCTTTGGGGATCATCTACATTTGGATATAAGTCATTTAAAAAGATTCCTGTCAGATGTAGGTGTCACGTTAACAATCTCTTTTTTACAATCTCTCCATATATGGAACCAGACACGGCCTTTGGGTGGATATGACATGCCCCCTCAATAGGGTGCTGTGTAAAATTCTACTACCAACTATAATCTCACTGAAACTAGTTTTCAAAAGTAGGCAAGTATGTAATAGACCTGTCGGGGGACAAACTTTCCAAGGACAAATCTTAGTTACCAGGGACTGTCCCTGTTATTGTGACATATGAAGATAATTTACCAATGCTTTTTTTAAGTATATAAGTGAAAGGAGAAAATCAAATGGAGGAATAATAAGACTGCGGACAGACACTGAGAATTTGGTGGAGGGAGACAAGGCAATTGCAGATCATCTAAATAAATACTTTTGCTCTGTATTCACTATAGAAGGAGAAGGGAAGGGACCACAGTTAAGTTGCAAGGACAGTCATAAAAATAAGGTAGATGGAAGTACATTTACTAGGGAGAAAGTCCTAACAGAACTTTCAAGACTGAAAGTGGATAAATCAATAGGGCCAGACGGAGTGCATCCAAGGATACTAAAAGAACCAAAAGATGTGTTGGTAGCGCCATTAACAGATTTATTCAACCAGTCACTAGATACAGGTGCAGTTCCAGAGGACTGGAGAAGAGCAAATGTAGTTCCAGTTCACAAAAGCGGAAGCAAAGAAGAAGCAAGAAACTACAGACCAGTGAGCCTTACATCAGTAGTAGGGAAATTAATGGAAACACTATTAAAAGAAAGAATAGTGGAATATCTTAAATTAAACAACTTACAGGATCCAAAACAGCATGGTTTTACTGCAGGGAGATCATGTCAAACAAGTCTCATTGACTTTTTGGTACTTATGTAGTATCTGGGCGTCCGATTTAGAAATCGCATCGCATCGCATGCGACCAAATCGTATGCGATGCGATGGTCAAGATTTTTCCATAGGATTCAATGTTAAAATGGTCTGAGTCCATTTTAACATAGAATTCAATGGGAAAAAGGAGTCCTTTTCCTTTCCCCACTATCCAAGTGGGCATGGAGTTGGATATAAACCTGTGGCGAGCGTAGCGAGCCCCGCAAGGGGACACAGAATACTTTTTAAGAAATATGCGTCCCCTCGCGGGGCTCGCTTCGCTCGCCACGCTTCGGGCTCGGTGGCTCGCTGCGCTCGCCACGCTATATAAAATCAACTCTATGCCCACTTGGATAGTGGGGAAATTAACAGGACCTTCTTAACATTGAATCCTATGCAAAATCGCATTGAATCGCATCACATCGCATCTGATTGTATGCCTTAAGGTAAGGCATACAATCACAAAATCGGACGCCCAGATACTACATAAGTACCGACTTTTTTGACTCCGTGACCAAAATTCTAGATGAAGGGGGGGGCTGTAGATGTGGCATATCTAGACTTTAGTAAGGCATTTGACACTGTCCCACATCGCAGGCTGCTAAATAAACTAGAAAGTGTGGGACTGGATTATAAAACAATGAAATGGATAAGAACCTGGTTGCAGGATAGGAAACAGAAAGTTGTAGTAAATGGAGTGCATTCTATGGAGGGACATGTTACCAGTGGAGTACCCCAGGGATCTGTACTTGGACCAGTGCTCTTTAATATCTTTGTTAGTGACATTGCAAATGGTATTGAAGGGAAAGTATGCCTTTTTGCAGATAACACAAAGATATGCAACAGAGTAGACACAGCAGGAGGGGTAAATCAAATGACTGATGATCTAAGTAAACTTGAAAATTGGTCAAGAGCATGGCAACTACAGTTTAATGCTAAAAAATGCAAAATTATGCACTTGGGACTCAAAAACCCAAAGGCTCAATATAGTATTAAGCAGTGGTCGAAGTGGGGCGGTATACGGGGGTATGCCATACCGCCACTTTAATCTGAAGAGAAAAAAAAAAACTTTTTTTCCCCCCTCAGGATGCTCTCTGATCACTCAGCAGCGCATATTGTGCTTTTGTAATACCCCTGTACAACGGGGCAGTCTGGTAGGGGACGTTGATGGACAGGGGGGTGTCCGAAGGTGCGCACTATATTCACTCTTTACTTTTCCATACCCCCACTTCAAAATTTCCATACCCCCACTTCAAAATTTCCACTTCGACCACTGGTATCAAGGGTACTATAATGGAAACTACTGAGGAGGAAAGATATCTAGGAGTCACTATTTCAAGTGACTTAAAGGCAGGAAAGCAGTGTAGCAAAGCAATGAGGAAGGCTAGTCAGATGCTTGGTTGCATAGGGAGAGGAATCAGTAGCAGAAAAAAAGACGTAATAATGCCACTTTATAGGTCATTGGTACGGCCTCATCTGGAATACTGTGTCCAGTTCTGGAGACCATATCTTCAGAAGGATATAAATACATTGGAGAGTGTACAAAGAAGGGCAACAAAAATGGTGCATGGCCTACATCACAAAACTTACCTGGATAGACTAAAAGATCTTAACATGTATAGTTTGGAGCAGAGAAGGGAAAGGGGGGACATGATAGAAATCTTCAAATAGATCAATATATTCAAATATTTAACATAGTACAGGAGGGAAATTTTATTCAAAGGAAAAGAAGTAATAAAACACGAGGACATGCACTGAAACTGGAGGGAGGTAGGTTCAGGGGAAATGTTAGAAAGAATTACTTCACAGAAAGGGTAGTGGATAAGTGGAATAGCCTCCTATCAGAGGTGGTAGAGGCTAAGACAGTAGAACAATTTAAAAATGCTTGGGCTAGGCATAGGAATATCCTTACAAATAAATAAGGATCAAAAAGGGTTGAGATTACCTGAAGGGTAAAAAAAGGGGCAGACTAGATGGGCCAAATGGTTCTTATCTGCAGTCAAATTCTATGTTTTTATGATTCTCTCACTTTACAGGCTTTCTTGACTACTTAAAGCCAAGCCAAAGCCTCTTATGTTGTCAGTTATTTTGTCTCCTTATTGGCAAATATTGCACACTAGGGGGCATTGAGTAGGGAATTTTTTATGCGTTTGTCCATCAAATGAATGGTGAAGCACTGATTGGCTGAAAGCATTGGAATGATATATGTGGCAGTGTCTGCTATCAGCTAATCAGAGCTAACACGCACATTGCAGTATTCAGGGAGGGGGGTGTATTTACACTGTATAAAGAGCTGTCCATTGGATTTTGCTTTGTTTGTTATTTTACCACTTGGAACAAAGTTAAAAAAAAAATTGGTGGTCTTGGAATGTGTGGCCCCTTGATGTCTGGGCATGCTGACACTTCCATAAGTGCCATTATTCCAGGGCAGGCTTGTTGGAACCTGTAGTCGACCTGTAAAGAACAACATTATTAGTTATTCTTTTACCATTAACTATTGTGGAAAGAGGGACCCTGTTTTATTTTCATCGTCCTGTCTTCCCTAGGATTTCCAGCCCTAGGCTATAGTTGCCTGCCCTTCTGAACTCTGCAGGAAGCTCCCATTTTAGTCATAAATCTCCTGCTACCAGTCATTGTACTTTAAATCTCCTGGATTTTTCAGATTCTGCCAGGGGTGCCAATAATGAGGACAGTGATTTGCTGTAATAATTTTGATATACAAAAGCTGCCCAAGGGTCCCTGCTTATGACTTCTTACTATCCCACCATGTGGAACCATTCTGAAGAGTATAGCAAGCTCTCATGACAGAGCCCCACGAATCTCTCTAATACTGGTTTTCAAAAGTAGGCAACTACAGTATGCCCAGGCTGTGCAGTGTGGGGCTGATTGCCCTTACAGCAAGAAGGCTAATGTAACATGTGCAAAGAGAGTTAGATTTGGGTGGGGGGTGTACATCAAACTGATATCTATATTGTAGTGTAAAAATAAAGCAGCCATTATTTACCCTGCACAGAAACAATAAAACACCCAAATCTAACTCTCTCTGCAGATGTTACATTAGCCCCACCTACAGTGCATATGGTTTTGTCCATTAGAGAGTGATTGTGCCTTTCCGAGTGAATCAGAATAACCCCCTATATGTGGACAGGTCAGTTGGTGCTTCAGAGTAACTGTACACACCAGCAGAGGCCTTACAACTATGAACAGCCCAGTAGTAACGAGAGTAGTGGTTTATTGAACTGAAAATGAGTTTCAGCCATGCTGGTTCCGTTGATAGATCTACAGTATCTAAATAGACAGTCAATAGGTCTATCCCAAAAGGTCGACATGCTTTAGGTCAACAGGGTCAAATAGCCGACATGGAAAAGTAGACAGATGACAAGGTTGAAATGAGTTTTTCATTAGTTTTTTTTTAACCGGCTATAATAGTGCTGGGAGCATGGGGAGGGTCCACAATACAATAATTGGGGGTCCAGGTTGACAGTAGTTGACATTGAAACGAAAAAATATGAAAATTCATGTTAACCTTTCCCATGTCAACCTTTCCCATATTGATCTTTTGACCCTGGCAACCTTTTGGCCTTGTCGACCTATTGCATGTCCACCTTTTGGGGTAGACCTACTGACTATCTAGACACTGTCTATCTTATAATCTACACCCAGCCGTACTCACTGTTACATACAGGTTTGGTTGGAGTGGAGGAGAAGGATGTCATACAGCTCACCAGCTGGTGCGTGTAAGCAGGATGCGGGTACTGGTACAGGTACACTGGAAAGAGCTAAGCGGATAACAGTCCTGTACCACCATGCCACTCTTACACATTTTATAACCATCACTTCACCAGGGTTAATACATCTGCCCCATTGTATGTGAAGGAATGAATTATTGCAGCCATTTGTTAAAAAGGTACACAGATATTTCCCACTTACCTTTCATCCCCAATGCTGTCCAGAGACTACTACCAGGGCCCACAAATAAAACAACAGGAAGTGATAAAACTTCTTTGCCACTTTATACGGCCTACACACATGCCGATATTAAGGCATTTTCTAAGCGATTTTGCTTAGTTTGTCAAAGTCGCTTAGAAAATGCCCTCACCTCGGTGTGTGTGTGGGGGCTATATCGACAGCAATGCGCGTCTTTGTCGCTGGCCGTGATTGACGAACAGTGTCCATCAATCTCGGCATCGGCGGGGTTCTCCCACCGGAGAACACTGGCGCTGTCTGCTCGCTCAGCACACATAGCTAACAGCTCGCTCTGTGTGTGGGCTGTCAGCTCTGTGTGCTGAGCAGAACGGCCCGACATAGCACAGCTAGGTCGCCCTACACACATCGGCATGTGTGTAGGGCCCAATACACTGATCACTTTGATGTGCCACATCTGAACCCATCCTTATACATGGAATGAGGCTATGCGGACACAACTGTGTTTGTCTACAGCAAGATCCCCCCATTGCCCTCTCAGTGCCACATTCCTTTGCGGACTTTAAGTAATAATCAACCCAAAATATCTTCATTTGCACGATGTGTAACTCACGCAGAGAACAAACATGACCAGGCAGTGTGTTACCAGCATATTAGGGTCGCCTACCCTTCCCGAATGGCCGGGAGGCTCCCGGAAATCATGTCCCTCTCCTGGCCCCCCTAAAGGTGCACAACCCTCCTGGATACCGGTGATACACCCCGCATGTCCCTTGCCGCAGCGGTAAATTACCGCGATTAGGGGCTTTTCAGGGGGAGGGGAGGGACTAAAGATGCAAATTGCATCATTTAGCCCGGCACCCTCCTCAAAGACATGCAAATGGCAGGATTTGCAGTACTTGGGGGCGGGGCTTGATGACATCTTCATGAGGCCCTGCCCCCGAAGTGCTGCTGACAGTCACTTCTCCAGGAGGGGACACTTTAAAAGTAGGCAACCTTGCAGTTTATACATCGCCTGAGAACATGCATAGGTTAAATACAGAATGCACAAAAATAATATATATATATATATATATATATATATATAACAGTATATTGTTACATTAGTTTTATTAGCATAACACAGAATGTGAGAAGAGAATATCAGGCATATTGCTGCGCTCAGTATGGAAGAATAAAGAACCCTACAGGAGATGTAACACTTCATTAAAAGTCTCCCATTGTTCATGTCTAGGCAAATCTATGATACTGAGCAGGCTCTTATCTGCATATCTCCTCTTCTCAGATTGCTTGCTGATGTTGGTGTACAAAGACAAGTCAGAGAGGACGAAGGGGCACAAAGAGAAGGCCAGCATCACCCTGGAAGACATCTGTGGATTGGACGCTGGGCTCTCGTACGAGGGCATGAGCCAGACTCTTGCCATTATTTGTTTCTCACAAGTCGTTATGCTGGGGTTTGACAATAAGGAAATTATGAATGCCTGGGATGTACGGATACGATACAGCTTAGGAGAAGGTAACCTACAGTATCCTCATTTACTAATCCCTAGCAACAGTAGTGCACCCACCTACCTATGTAATAAATGCCAGCAATGTGTGCCTGGGGTAGTGCCAACTATAATTGCAGCCCCACCGATCAGAAGTGATGGGGACATTGTCAAAGTCAGTGGAGTTGGTAAAGAAAACTATGGTCTCATTATACAATGGGTACAGATGTGTCCATATACACTGCTTTTTCAGTCATACCAAAAAAAACCTTCAGAACGTCCTGGGTGACTCGGACGCAACAAACTTCTTATTCCCTGAAAATGTGCTTATTATTGATGAAAACTCAACAGGGAGTGACTAAACTGTTCTGCTAGATTGCAATGACCAGTTTGAATGCGATATGTACTTTTGTGTGCGACTGACAAAGTGCAATGCACAGGGGCGCCGACAGTTCGGTCAGGCCCCAGTAAAATAGAGCCACTGGGTTGGGCATCTGGGAGGGGCCTAGTCATGTCCCAGTGAAAAAAATTAGAGGAAGAGAGTGGACAGGCTGCCGCTGCAGCTGTCTCTCTCTCCAGCTCAGCACACAGTGCTGAACAGCGTGTACTGAGCTGGAGAGAGAGGCTGTGCTGTAGCGGCAGCCTGTCCTCTCTCCCCATTGCCCGTCTCCCTTCAAAAGTACCTCCCCCTCTCGACGCCCCTGGCAATGCAGCAGCCAAAGCTTTTATGTGAGGCTGTGTGTACTGTATAGAGTGGATTTGATAGGGTAGGATAGATTATGGATCCTATGTGTTTGGTTCTGCAATTTCATAAGCTGCTTGAAGAGGGCAAACTTGAAAGTTTGGAGACCAGAGGACGGTCTTATTGTGTGTGGGAGGGAATTCCACAGAGTGGGTGCAGCCTGAAAAAGGCCTTGTAACCATGAGTGGGAGCAGGTAACAAGTGTGGATCACAAACGCAGATCTTGCGCTGATCGGAGCAGTGGAGATAAGTGTATGAGAAGCCATCTGTAAATCAGTACCGCTACTAGTCAGATTTGAGAGAGAGAGATAGGCTCCCAACCCGTCATTTTATTTACTGCAGATAACAGGCAGTTGGGAGCCCGAAAACCTGCCAAAGATACAGTAAGAAAAATTCCAGTAAACTCGAGAGCAGCAATCTAAATAATATCCTTGTTCACACCAGTACCATGAACTAAAAGGCACAAAAACAACATACAGGAAAGAGAGGGGTTTCCCACCTCCAGTTTAAATTGTTAGCCTCTACACGCCATGCTGCAGCGGGATCCATTGGGGATGACTGGCAGTGAGCTTATCGAGACTGGCATCCCAAAGGAGGGAATCTGACAGGGGTCAGGTAACTATACTTACCCCCACACCCTCCCTTCTAGAACTCTAACCCTCTCCACTCCTGCCTAACACATGCACACTGCTGCTTAAACCTAACTACCCCACTCCAGCCTGACCAAAGGCCCCCCTTATAAGTACCTAACGCTAACCATCTCCTCCCCACAGCTTAACCCTAAGTCCCCCCTCTAGTGCCTAAACCTAACTCCCTTCTTCCTTGACCCCTAACCCCACATACTCACCGGTCGGAATGTCCTCTGCCAGTAGTCCGACGTAGGCATCCAGAATCATTCCAAATTCCGATGCTTGTCTTCTGAAGGAGGCCAGTATGAAGGTGCCGTATACTGAACACCGGCATCCTGATTGCCAGGATGTTGACTGTATCCCACTGCAACATTTACTAAATACATTGCTATTACAGTTTCTAATGTCATAGTTTGCTTTATAGCCTTTTTTATATATTCATTACTTCTAGATTATTAGACATATATTTCTAGATTATTAGACATTTCATCAGTGACATTTACTTCCTCTCAAACAAGCAGACTGAACTGAGATCAACTACAGTATATGTCACTAATTAGTCAGATAAGGGTGTATGATCATTAGGCAAATATGTATTTTTTAAATATGTATTTGTATTCTTTAAACGTTTGTGTTTCTGTGGTTTGTAAAGCATCGGGTCAACGCATTTAAAAAAACTGGATAAAGATAATTAAGCGTGCTCAATGAATCATGGGTAAGATTTACATCTCTCTAATTAAAAGCAGAGATTTTGACTTTTAATTTTGCAGAAGTGATAATTAAGGTTACAGCTGCCTATGGCTATGTAATACTCAAAACCTAGATGCAGCTATGGTATCAGGGGTAGTGGAACATGGCACAGATTTTATTTAGAGATGCTGGAAAATAAATCTGTAGCAAAGGTCCAAGGAGGAATCTTTAGTTGTCTTATTTTGATATTAAAAAGTCCTGTATCCGGTGACCTCATTAGAAATATCATGCAAAGAGGGGGCGGAATTACAATGTGTGGATGTGGCCCTGCCACATTCGGACTTTGGGGCATCCAAGGTCCCAGATTGGCCTTAAGGCAATTTGCAACTCCCAACGGATTGGGGCGGAGAAATCGGCCCAAATTGGATTCCTTTGATATCCCCTCGGACCCCCCTTCCTAGCGGTGGGGCATAGAGGTTGCATGCGATACATCACATGTGAAAGGACCGCCTGGGCGGCTCGTGGAGGGATCGGCTGGCCATCCGCTGCTGTGGTTCCATCGCAGTAGTGTATGGCCACCATTAAGTCAAAACAATGAAAAAAAATATGACAATTTGGGACATGTTTAGTGATATTACCATTGTTAATATTGTAATTATATTACCCCCCTATTACAGACACTTTGGTGGAGCTGTATTAAATCTTTGGGGACAGATAAAAGTGAAGAGCGATAAAGTACTAAGCATCTCCAAACTGTTCTTTTCGAAACACGACATGACTGTTAGCAGTTGATTGGTTGATACTTCGTGGGAAATTTTACTGAGATGGGATTTCTATTTCACATTGAATGTTGCTATGGAACCAATCACATACTATGTATTATCTTCTAGAAGGTGCTAAATGAATTAGAACTAAAATTCTGATGTGAAATAGAACTCCCATCTTAATAAATTCCTCCCTTCATCTCTCTCCACTTTATCTTTCTCCAAGGTTTGATTCTTCCCCATTATGTCTGTCCCAGTACGGTGGTCCTTGAGTTCTAGTCCTCGGAACTCACGTCTTCTTTTGTCTCAGTACACAGATTTCATGTTGGAGTGTTGCCTGGTACCAAGTTAGACAGTGGACCTGCTACTCTGCACTTGTGCAACGATATCTTAGTCCTCGCACGGGATCTTCCACCTGTGGTTATGGGTCAGTGGAAGCTGTCAGACCTGAGGCGCTATGGAGCTGTGGCGAATGGCTTTGTCTTTGAGGGCGGAACGCGGTGCGGCTACTGTAAGTACATGGGTTATATGGGCAAAGATTGGTTCTATGTCAGAGTAATTATGGCACACCAGTGTTATCATATCTCTATATTGGCCAGATGTGATGATTGGGTGATAATGTGTTGAACCTTGAAATTCCACGTGTTCCCTTCTAAGCAGATTTTCTTCTATAGTTTGATTGACGCAATATTGTTTGACAGTTACCGTCAATATATACGTGTTTCAGATAAGTGACTCTGAATTGTGACTACAGTAGGTGGGAGATTTATCAAACTTTCTAAAGATGACAAGAGAAGGTGTTTCCCATAGCAACCAATCATGGTGTAGCCATAAGTTTATAGAATGTACTAGAGAAATGAAAGCTCGAATCTGATTGGTTTCTACGGGTGCACCAAGAGGGAGTAGGATCGGGTATTGATTAACCAGGCCTTGGGCTGTTGGAAGATCCCTGCATGCTTTACACCATGCGGTGCTGTGCATAGTACTTTTTAAGGGAAAGTGGTTATATGCAGTGAATTTGGCAACACCTACTATACACCAGTGGGTGCAGTGGCGTAAGTTTGCCCCAGTTGCCCGGAGGCAAGATAAATGCTGGTGCCCCCCCCCACATACATACATATATATATATATATATATATATATATATATATATATATATATATATATATATATATAACAGAGGGGGCACTTGATGGTATTACCATTTTTATTCTTTAAAAAGAGTAATGATCATTCATAAAAAGTAGGGGTATAGCATAGCACCCATACCAAATCATCCGGCAGCTGTGGACATAATTACCACATGGTTTCAAAAACAATCCCACTGGCACAACTGCTACAGTCAATGATGTTTTATGACTAGCGGGACCTCCAAGTGGCTTTCGCAATGTCCAGCACTGCCAGACGCTGCAGGGTCCCGGTGGCTTCTCAGTAGCCTAGTTAGTAGGGAAGCATCTTGTGTCACTCTGGCCACATACACACCTCACTCAGATGCTCACATACACACCACTCACTAAGACGTGCGCACGCACATTCACACCTCTCACTCAGATGCCCACATACACACCTCTCACTCAGATGCCCACATACACACCACTCACTAAGACGTGCGCACACACATTCACACCTCTCACTCAGATGCCCACATACACACCTCTCACTCATGCACATAAACACCTCTCATAGAGATGTGTGCATACAACCATAATTAAATGCACAAACAAACACCTTATTCACACAGATGCTCACACACACATGCCTTATTCACACAGATGGTCACACACACACACACACACACACACACACACACACACACACACACATGCCTAATTCACACAGATGCTCTCACACACACACACACACACACACACACACACACACACATACATACATGCCTTATTCACACAGATGCTCACACACACATGCCTTATTCACTCAGATGCACACACACACACATGCCTTATTCACACAGATGCTCACACACACACATGCCTTATTCACACAGATGCACACACACACATGCCTTATTCACTCAGATGCACACACATACACACAACTTTTACTTAAAAATACACACACACCTATATTAATTAAACAAAAACAACATTCTCAAAAAAAAAATACACACAAACACTCCACACAAAAATGCTTAAACATCCTATTGCTGCCAATATTTAATACCCCCACCCCACATGTGCCACACACACAGTGCAGCAACAGCGCTGCAGTGCCTACCTGCAGGCTGCAGCTATCTCCCCATAATGGAGCAAAAGTCGTCGTCTACACACTGTCCGGGACAGCTCTCAGCCTTGGAGGAGCTCCCCCTGGTGTCAGCCAGCTGCCGACTCACACTGTCTGTGTGAAAATGAATACAAGGAGGCAGCTGGCGTGACACAGCTCCTCCGTCTGATGACAAATAAATATTTTCATCTGCGGGGATGGATCGGCGGCCAGTGGGAGGCAATGGAGAAGCGCCCCCTTAAGACAAAAAGCCCGGCGGCAAGCGACTCCATTGCCTCCCGCAGTTCCGCCACTGAGTGGGTGCCCCAACAGTCATGAGTTGTATTGGAAAACTCCTCCAGTTGTTCTCTTTTAGAAGGTGTAAAAGAATACCCGCTTGTTTTGAGGCCTACAGTTGCTGTCTGTTTGTACTGTTTCAGTGGATGTTTGAAAGAGAGGCCTCAGATTTGTGTATTCCTTCACCAGCATTTTAATAAAAGAGCCCATTCATCAACAGACAAGAGTTTGCTTGCTTCCAGGATATTAATAAGAGCCGATAGCAGCCTGCGAGCAGGGGAAGCACTCAGTAACATGTACTACTAGGTTTGATGCAGTCCTGGAACCTATGATTGTGCTATTTCCTGCTTTGATCCTTACTAAGATAAAAGGACTTCCAAACCAAATGTGTAGTGTATCACCTGGATGTGCAGGAAATAGATTTTTTTTTTTATAGATCAGTTTGATCATTTTGAAGCATAAAAAAGACACATAAGTCCATAACACTGCAATGCAACCTTTCATTCTTCTTAATGTACTGTATTAGATTGCCACCATACCCTCATTCTCACTAATGATAATGACTCCTGTTTTCCTCTGGGCTTTTTGAAGCAAAATGTTAATGGCATAAAAATAAATGAAATTGTGTTGGTAAAACTTCACTGTGTTCTAAATCAGGGTCGCCGACTTTTGTACTTTCATCAGGACATTGGGGGGCAGGGCTTCAGTGTGACATCATTAAGCCCCGTCCCCAGGATAGCAAATTACCCAATTTACCGATCTCCGTGGAGGGGGTGGGGCTAAAATGACACATTGGCCCCGCCCCTCCTTGGAGATCGGCAGATAGGGTTATTTAAATGCTGCGGTCCGGGAGTAGAGCGGGGGTCTCCCACATGCCGGGAGGGTTGCCCACCTTTCCGGGGGACCGGGAGGAGTACCCGATTTTCGGGACCCTTCTGGGCATTCCGGGAGGGTAGGCAATCCTGTTCTAAATACTTTGTCAGGTGTATGATGTAAGAAAGAACAAAATAAGTTAAATATGGAATTTGAGTTCTAGTTCTGAATGGGTTGTAACCTGTATTAGTTCACTAACAAGAGAACAATCAAATACTGACATAGGGGGCCATTCAGACCTGATACCAATTGTCTATTTGTGTACTTGAGTCTATTGATTCATCTTTATGCAAATGTTGATCTGTCTGCAATTCATCCATTACTACAATCATGTGATAAAGCTGATTTTCAATTGCTGCTTTCCTTGGGGATTTTGGTTCTGGATTAAATGGTCTACAGCAGTGGTAACCAACCCTAGCCCTCGAGAGCTACCAACAGTTCACATTTTCCAGACAACCTAGCTGCTGCACAGCTGCACTCATTACTGACACATTTTAAAAGATACACAGATGGAGCTAGTTATCTCACATGTGATTCTGTGAGGAGACCTGCAAAACATGCACTGTTGGTAGCTCTCGAGGACTAGGGTTGGCAACCCCAGGAGCCAACCCTAGTCCTCGAGAGCTACCAACAGTGCATGTTTTGCAGGTCTCCTCACAGAATCACAAGTGAGCTAATTAGCTCCATCTGTGTATCTTTTAAAATGTGTCAGTGATTAATGAGTGCAGCTGTGCAGCAGCTAGGTTGTCTGGAAAATGTGAACTGTTGGTAGCTCTCGAGGGCTAGGGTTGGCTACCACTGGTCTAGATCATGGGTCCTCAAACAGCGGCCCTCCAGATGTTGTGAAACTACAAATCCCAGCATGCCTTGCCACAGTTTTAACACTCCCTTATAGCAAAACTGTGGATAGGCATCCTGGGATTTGTAGTTTCACAACATCTAATCTAGATCAGGGCTGGGCAATTGCGGCCCTCCAGATGTTGATGAACTACACATCCCAGCATGCCTTGCATCAGTTTCAGCATGGCCACATAGCAAAACTAATGCAAAGCATCCTGGGATGTGTAATTCATTAACATCTGGAGGGCCGCAATTGGCCAGCCCTGGTCTAGATGGACGGTCACTAGGCGACCAATGGGTCGACACATGGAAAAGATCGACCTGCACTAGTTCCTTGAGGCAGAATATCGACACAAGCAAAATATTGACATGGAAATGGTTGACGCAGGGTAAGGTCAACATGAATCAAGTATGGGGTGGGCATATCTTACGGTGCGCCCACAATGCAGCTAGGGTAGGATCTCTGATGCCGTTTCTTTAGTACCCAAAAATAAATATACAAAGTTTGAGAATTTAGAGAACCCATCACTAGCGCTCTGTAGAGGGTTTTGGAATCGTAGTAATGCAGTCAAAATAATTTTCCTCAAGTACACTATCACAATTCAAGGATTCGTGTTAAAAGAATATTTCTTACATAGTGTAATACTGTTTTAATTCACAAAAAGACATACACAAGAAATATTCAAAAACATAACAATTTGGGAGCACACAAACACAATGGGGGAAATTAATAGGATGAGAGATTCAAAAAGTGACAGATAAGAAATCTCCAGCGTTTTTAAGGCGGCAACCATTTACACTGCAAAATTAAATTGGTTTTGAAGTGTAAATGATTGCTGCTGAAAAAGACAAAGCTGACCTGAGGACTTTGTTCCACCATCCTACAGTAGGAAAAACAGTCCTGATTTGAGAACTCTATCTAGCTGTCCTCCGGTAGGAAAGACAGTCCTGATCTAAGTACTCTTCCCAGCTGTCCTCCGCTCTGACAGTTGAGATGTAATTAATATTCAAATGATTTGCACAGCAGTAAACAGGTGATTAGAGGGGAGGTGGCTAAGATGCAGCCTAGTGCTTTATTAATTTTAAGCATTGTGATGCAGCCATGCTCCCATTTTGATGCACAGTAACTGTGGCCCCTATCCAAATTCCTAGATACCATAAATAGGGGTAGCATGCATCATGCTATTGTATTTGAGACAGGGCAGAATTAAGGTGTGTGCAGGCCCTGGACAAAAAGGTCTGTTAACCCCCCCCCTCCCCTATGGGTTTAAGAACCCCCCCATAGGGTTAAAACAGCTAGAGGAGGCCGCCGCCTTTAGCATCCTCAAAAACTGTCCTTCGTATGGGGGTAGCCGTTTTACGAATGTCACTTTTTAATATAAGTAGCAGGAGCCGGGAGAGCCGGGACCCGCAAGACAGCCGGGATCCGCAAGGCAGGAGGTACCGGCCGCACGGGGGGGTTCTTAACCACATAGGGGGGAGTGGGTGTTAACCCTACTGGGGGGGGGGCGCGCATACTTATTAGTTACTCCACTGTCCCTGCGGCGTATGTGAAGTGAGCGGCATAGTCCCTGCAGCAGATAGGAACTAGTGACTGGTTCCCATCTGCTGCAAGGACCCCGCCGCTCACTTTACATACGCCGCAGGGACCCCCTGCCCGCCAGCGCTACCCACCCTGCGCTGCCTGCCACTCGTGACCTGCCACCGCAGCAGTGGGGTGGCGGGTGTGGGGGCCCACGGGGCGACCACCCCTATCGTCCTGTGGCTAATCCGCCACTGATTTGAGAGGAAGCTCACATCCATACCTGCCAACTTTTTGAAGGATGAGATCGGGATAAAGGGGTGTGGCCTTTAAAAAATGGGGCGTGACCTCACAGGATGGCGCATCCTCTGGCCGCGACCCCGTTTTCCACTGCTCTGCGGTGCCGAATAGACGCAGTGGGCATGCTGTCTATTCTTGCCAGGCTGGGGGGACTCCAAACTGCCTCCCCCTGCCCACCGCGGGGCAATGGTGCATCCGAATACTGGGACGTTCCCGCTATAAGCGGGACAGTTGGGAGGTATGCACATCTAATCATTGACTACAGTTTGGGCAAGGAATGTTCACTCCAATTTTTCATTTTAAGTTTTAACTAAGTATATGTGTGATAACATTACTATTGTAAAGCGCAACGGAATCTGCTGCGCTATATAAGAACCTGTAAATAAATAAATAAATAAATAACATGTAGAAATCTTATCAGTGTGATTATGCATATTATATAATAGAAACAAAACAAAAAAATAAATCAAAAGAAAAGTGTACATCTGCACTGAACCCATAGCATCTAACGACACATGTTCAGTGTCTTATCCACTGTAAGCTATTTGCTGATTGGTTGCCATGGGCTGTTAGTAAATAAGCCTTAAAGACCTAATGAAAATGATTAGTATACACAGTAGTCGCATGCTTACCCAATAGCAGCGTAGACATTTCCATGTTATGTACCTTTTTTTTTCTTGTTGACCTGCCAGTGATCACGGAGCATTGATTAACAGGGTGCACAATTACCATTCCATTGTACAAATGCCGTGTTATGTTACGGCATGCGTTTGTGCTACACTGTAGCACTGGTAACCGCTGTCACTGTTACATATTAGGCATTTCCTACATTGTTGATAAAGTAGCCGCTAAGGTCAGCTAAATTTAAACTAAAAGGTGAGCGAAAGAGGCCAGTGTAACTGAGCCAGGCCTAACGTGTAAAAATAATCCTACGGTCCCGGCGCAGGAACTGTACCCAGGACCGTCTTATTTTCCATGGAAGGAGTACTTAACAGCGTATCATATGGAGATATCTGCTATTGAGTGGCAAATAAATCAAAGTTATACATGTAGAAGAAGGAAAGCAAAAATAAGGAGCGGGATAAACATTATTGCAATAAAAAAAGGCGCAAATGTATTTACTGTATTATTTTATGTGGGTCTCAAATACTTGATACAGTGCAATGCTATTGACACATAGAGAAATGAAAAGAGGGGATGAGGCCTTTAACAACCAATCAGATTTTGTTTATAATGATGAGAAATGATAGACAGAATCTGACAGATGGACTGCCGCCATTGGAAAAATCCACCGGTGGTACTCGTTAATACCTCAACATCAAATGGAACCAACCATTTTCCAATGACCAGCCCTAATAGCTGGAAAATCCCACATTGCAAGATCTTAGTGGTAGATTTATGAAGCAGTGATAGGGGAGGAGATGTGAGCCAGCGGAGCAGTGGCCATGGCAACCAATTTTATATTATGCAAATTATAGATGTTACTTCAGTGCTGATTGGTTGCCATGGGCCACTTCTCCTCTGACTCACTTCTCCTCCCTCCTCACTGCTTCATACATCTACCATCAGTTCCACTAAATATTGTAAAGGGGGGGGCACTGAGTCTGGGTGCTGGGAAGTGTTACACCAGCCCTGGCCTCTTGTCTTCATTACTTACATATATATGCTCCATTTCCAGAAGCTCTGATGTGTTAGTCATCGGTCTGTATGGGCGTCTAAGCAAATTCTTCTATATAAAATATGTATATACTGCATTATTGGTGTGGGGTTTATATGTTCTCTCCATGCATGAGTGGGCTTCCTCCGGGCATTCCAGTTTCCTCCAAAAATAAACTGACTTGTAACAAGTATGAACCCTAATGTACGTGCGTGGGCCTGTGGTTGGGAATGTAGATTGTCAGTTCCACTGGTGCTGGGACTAATGTGCCTGACCATATATTCTCTGGGTGCTGATAATAGATAAATGCGCTCATCTGGTCTATGACACAGTGTTCTGCTGCAGGTCAGCTGAAAGTTCAACTCCTGCGGTGTAATTTTCTGCCACTTTGTGCAGTCGGTAGATGGCTTTGATGTGCCATTTGTTCCCCTTATTTAAAGCTAACCTCATTTGAAGCAATTAGAAGAGAGTAATGAATGTAACCGGATAGCACTACAAAACAAGACAAGCAGAGAATCATTGTGCTGCGCACATAGGCATGAGTGATCGGCCGCTGTGTGGCATTCTGAATTAAAGTTCTAAACCACCCAATGTCATGCAGAGGAGAGCGGCTGGGTAGTGATTGCCTCGCTTTGGATTAGCGGGCACTGGAAGTGTAATAGATTCATGTTCTAAGAGGAATTTTTAATTGTGTGCAGTCAATGTGTAGAACTAATATCAGATGTAATCTGCATATCCATTCAGGCATCTACAAGGGGCTCCTGTGAGCAGTTATCACCTTGAATTGTCAAGGTTATTGTTCCTTAGGGTCAACTTCATATTATGAGAACAAAGGGGTAACTTTACTAAAGGTCCATACAATACTGGGCGACTATGCCCAGCGTGTATGGACAGCAATGATCGCTATCATCGCTGGGGGGGAAAACCGCTTAGTGCATACACACTGAGCGGCCTTCCTCCTGCTCGGCACCGCCAGCGGGGAGAGGACGGCTTTGCCTAGCGCAGCGCTACGCAAAGCTGCCCTCAAAGCCGCTCAACTGCTGGTATTAGAGCAGAGGATCGGTTTCCCCGGTGATGATGTGGGAGTGCGCAGCAGCGCTCACCGTTCATCGCCGGGCCATACACACCGGGCGGCTTTGAGCTAAAAGCCGCTCAAACGTTCACATGCTGCAGGGGAACACCCACATCATTCGATGCCCCCCCCGGGTCATGGCCTCATTACCATGAGAACCCCAGCGTTCTCATGGGAACGCCCATGAAACGATGGCCGCTCCCATATGGTAAGGGGGCTGCCCGCCACCCCACGCACCTCTACACCCTCCTCCCGCTTTCCTGGGTGTGTGCATCCGGTGATCCTAGAAATACGCATGCGCACAGCCCGACATTGGTCGGGATGCAAACGTATTCAACAAGAATACCAACCAAAATGTAGAAGCCATACACAGAGACGTAACTAGAACTTTGTGGGCCCCCGGCAATGCCCATTACGCATTATATGACACACTGTATTGCCCCTTACAGAATATGCTACACACCATAATACACAATATGAGACACACCGCAAGGCCCCATACACAATATGCGACACACCGCAATGCCCCTTACACATTATGCAACACAACTTAATGCCCCTTACACAAAATGTGACACACCATAATACACAATATGAGACACACCGCAAGGCCCCATACACAATATGCGACACACCGCAATGCCCCTTACACATTATGCAACACAACGTAATGCCCCTTACAGAAAATGTGACACACCACAATACCCTTACACATTATGCAATGGCCATTACACAATATACAAAACACAATGCCCCTTACACAATATGTGACACACTTTCACAAGACACTGCAAGGCCCATTACAAACTAAGCCAATAGTCACAGCCTGATAAACACATTAAGAAAAAAAAACACAAACACAGATAAACACATAAACTCAGATCAACATATAGAGACAGAGATGGGCGCAGAGGGGGCATGGAGATGGGTGCAGAGTGGGCTATGGAGACAGGCAGAGGGGGCATGGAGATGGGCGCAGAGGGGGCATGGAGATGGGCTCAGAGGGGGCTATGGAGACAGGCAGAGGGGGCATGGAGACAGATGCAGAGATGACATGGAGACACGCTCAGAGATGGCATGGAGACAGGCATAGGGGGGTATGGAGACAGGCATAGGGGGGTATGGAGACAGGCGTAGGGGGGTATAGAGATAGGCGTAAGGGGGTATGGAGATAGGCATAAGGGGTATGGAGACAGGCAAAGGGGGTTATGGAGACAAGCATGGGCGGGGGACACAGAGGCGTAACTCTGGGAGCAATGGAGTCACCTGCCGCCGGGCTCCTGCCCCTCCCCTGCCAGTTTGAATCAGTTAATTGAAAGCCATTGTTATTGCTTCTGTGGCTGACTCCCCCTCCTAACATAATTTTTGCATGCGTCACACCCTGTATTAGAACCCATGACCTGTCTTATTTGAGACAAACACCTTACTAATTGAGCTACTTGGGGGGCACCAATATATATCTTGCCTCTGGGCAACTGGGATGAACTTACGCCACTGGGGAGACAGAATCATCAGGAGCTGGGAGGCCTTGGAGGAGTAGAGGGACTTGCAGCATGCTTCTGCTGCACTTTTAGGAGGAGCCAACATTGTGAAGGGGAAATGGCAGTGAGATGTGTGTTTGTGTTAATTAAATATAGTAGACTATGCCCCTGCTGCTGTAGGATTTAAACCACAAAAGACAGCCTCCGCTGGCCGTCTCCCCTCAAAACCTGATGTGCGCAAAGAGCAGTGTAGAAGGGGGCTGACTGTGGACTGTGCCGCTAACTCACTGAGATAGTTGAGAGACACTGCTCCCGCCATCAGTCGCACCACTGCGGAGCTACCTCCGTTCTCGTGAGATGATGACATCATTATCATCATCATCATCTCGCGTTTCTCTCCACAACAGACAGCTCCGGAGCCAGGTATACCATACGCGGGGCAGGCAGTGGCATAACTAAATGGTTGAACTTGAGGGTGCAGGGGATAGCCTGCTGGGCTGCTGGGCCCCCTAAGACTCTGGGCCCATAGCAATTGCATCCCCTGCACCATCTATAGTTACACCACTGCCCATACACTATAAACCCTAGTGACTCTCTAAATACAGTATATAAAAGTAGAAGAATTGCATACATTTGTAAAATAGGAATGCAATTTTAATACTTATGGTGCATAGCCAATCATGTGGCCAGCTGGTGATCATCATGTTGTCATGACGATGGGCCTGTTTTTATGTAGAAGCCTGGATCTCCAGCTCCATTTGCCCCATTGTTTATCTGGCCCTGCCTGCATGCAGCTGTAATGTTGGTATGTTTATGTGCATATATATTATAGATCAAGGGGAAATGTATATTTATGTGCAGTTATAGATCATGACGGAACAATGGCATGCAGATGGCCATTGTCATACAGTACATGTGTCACCCATATAAAGGGCATTTGTCATTTTATACCAGTATATTTATGTGACTGGTAAGACGGGTGCAGAGGCCTGCCCAAGGCATTGATGCAGTTTCATGTGTATAAATTACATAGCAATGAGAGGGCTTTGTGCCAACTAGTACTGGTATCCTGGTGCTTGTGTACGGCTACGGTACAGAAAAACCGGCTTATTCTTTTTGACAGTGTTTTTATAGTGGTTTGTTAATGTTATGCAGTTGACAAAATTACATAATGGTTGAGGTTTAATAGGGTGAGAGATTCATAAAGTGAGAGATTTGGTAAGAAATCTCCAGTTTTTATAAAGCGGCAACCATTTGCACTTCAACAATCAAACTGGTTTTGCAGTGTAAATGATTGCTGCTTTATAAAAACTGGAGATTTCTTACCAAATCTCTCACTTTCTGAATCTCTCATCCTATTAAATCTCACCCAATGAGTCATTTTACTCTTCGCTGGAATGTCACGGTTTGTGGTGGGATTATGTGGTGGTGATATTTATCAAATGTCACATATTGTTACATAATGGTATATAGGAAGGGGGCTCCCAGATATCTGTGTACCGGGCCCTGAGCTTATCCTGCCATTTTGGTTATCCCTATAATTGGGGGAAAGGTGCATGTTTCCATCCAAATCCACATGTAGTTGACAGTCCATCATCTACTGTTCCGCCAACCTGTCCTCCCTCTTCCTCAACAACCTCACTGTCTACCTTCCCCACTTCCTCTACTTTATCATCCTCAGCAACCATAACCACCATTCTAACCTCAATATCTCAGCATCCACCAAACCTCTTACCCTTTCTCAATGGACCTCCACCCTCACCTACAGTCTTAGACACGACCTTGACCTTGTCTTCACTTTTTTTTTTTTTGTGCCCCCTCTAATTCTCACTTTCATCTCTCTTATCTCTTCCACAAATCCTCATGCCCAAAATCTACTATCACCAAATGCAATTTCCAGACTCACAACCCCGGTCTTTACTCTCCCCTCTCCCCTATCTATCATGGCTTGCCCCAACCAGATAGCCTCCTTTTACAACATCACTCTCCCTTTTGCCCTTTATGCTGCCCCTCCACCCCCACCATTTTCTCAGCCCCCTTCATTATTCAAAACCACAACCATGACATTCAGGGGTGTGTTAATAGAGGAGGAGGCCCATGAGCAGCCTCCTCCATCCTGGCCCTCTCTCCTCTAGCCAGCAGCACAGTAACATCTGGTCTCTAGGGGCAGAGGTTCTATTGTCCAGGCCCCCAGTATTGATACGCGACACTCCAAACTGGTTCCCAGTTCCTGCAAAATGCTTCCGCACATTTGAATGCCAGTGGAAGATATGCTACAATCTGGCAGAGTTCCTCTACTTCAAGTTCATCCTCTGTTTCTACAGCTCCACCCTCTCTCTTACTAAGCAATACTTTTTCTAGTTGTTCATTTCCTCCCAGTCCTTCAATTTCTGCTGCGTCTTTGATACTTTCAACACTCACCTTTGCCCATCCTCTCTTACTGCCACTGGCATGGCCTTCTTCAATTCCAAATTTGAGGCAATATTTTGCAACCCTCCTCCCAACTATCCCCTCCCTCCAGCCACCCCTCCTTCCACAGTACCACAGTTTATGAAGTCCACTCCCTCACCATCCTCTTCACCTGTTGCCTGGTCACCCTCCTCTGCTCCCTCTCCCACACTGCCTACTCCCGCATTGCTGACCTCTTCAACTTATTGTTCTCCACCGATATCTATTCCCAACATGCTCTTGCCTCGCCTATCCTTAGAAAATGCTACTTTCATCTATCCTCACAGCTAGCTATCAACCCATTTCTCTTCTTCCTTTCATCTCCAATTAACTTGCGTGACTTCTCTACAACTACAGTATCTCATCAGCTACCGCTCTGACATCTCAATCCTTGATCCTCATTAATCTGGATTGTGTCCACTTCACTGCTAAATGACGTGGCCATTTTTGTGTGTATAATGTAATAAAGGCAAACACTACTTCATCTACTGTCTTACTGCTGTCAGCCAGTGGATAAATGTTTACTCCACAACAATATATTGAGTGAATCGTATAGGGTGGAAAGTTGTATGGCACTAATATTAAGTAACCCTGTTTTGTTGCTGTAGTTATCATGGAATACGGTCACTAGTTTGACCCCATTATGGTCAACATGCATTGGGTTGACCACTGAAGGTTGACAGGGCTAAACTCGGCACCTGAAATAGGGTGACATAGCTAAGTTCAACAGGGTTCGATGGTCAACACAAGCATTAGGTCAACAGTGGGAAGGTTCAGAAGTTTTTTTATGTTTTTTTTTTTTAGCCAACATGCGCCGACAGGCGGTATTTCATGCCCTACCATCCACTACAGTGTGGTGGGAGAACAAAATAGTGTGCAAAGCTCCATG
Source organism: Crinia signifera (assembly GCF_055691185.1). Taxonomy (NCBI): domain Eukaryota; kingdom Metazoa; phylum Chordata; class Amphibia; order Anura; family Myobatrachidae; genus Crinia; species Crinia signifera. The sequence continues at coordinate 52,127,561 of NC_139217.1, forward strand.
AGGCACCGAGACCGAAGCATGGCGATGTGCATCAGTACACTTTGACATTGTCCATGTTGACTGTGTCGACATGCTGGGAAAAAACAACCCGTTATCATCAGTGACGTAACTATAAATGTAGCTATTTACCTCCCCCCTGCCAAAAAAATTGTGGTCCCCCCCCCCTCCTTCTGTAGTAAAACATGACAATGGTGCAGACTGGTTACCTAGGCCACTGTGCACCGCCATGTGTAGTGCTGCAGCTCCCCAGGAGTGACGTGCGCCTATGCGGCGTTACAGAGAGGACATCCCATCTGCTGACATGCTGACATACTGTAGCCTTCCATCACCAAGGAAAGACCAGAGATACTAGCAGCCGGAAGTGTGTGTGGGTAATGACACGGGCCGCCCCCAGACACATAGGAGGTGAGGAGACTATGGAGGGGGGGCAGGCTGTCACCTATGGTACGCAGCCACCACCGCCCACTACTAATGAGTGATGGCAAACTGTGCATTCGTACAGGACAGCAGGCAATTTTCAGTGCGCCCCGAGACCTCTGGCTCCCCCAAGCCACAGCTGGGGCTGCCACACTATAGTTACGCCACTGGTTATCATACATACTATTGTCATGCTGTTTTTTTCACACATGTGGTTCCATGGTTTCCCGGATAACTTAAAGCAGTTCATCTTCCAAGTCTCCATAAATGTGTCACATGGTGCCATTGGTAGAGACCTACAGATTTACGGCCTGATTCTCAATAACTCACAAGTCAGAATACGGCTGCATCTAAACAATGTTTAGCAAACAGCACATGTGTCGTGTGTCTGCATATACACATTCAAGAGAGAGAGAGGAGAGGATAGGAGAGAGATGGGAAGGGAGATGGTGAGGAGGGAGAGAGGTGAAGGAAGCGGGAGAGGGAAAGAGGAAGAGGGAGAGCGAGTAGGAGAGAGAAAATAGAAAGTGAGTGAAAGAGAGGGAGAGAGAGAGAGAGAGAGAGGACGAGAAAGAATAGGAGAAATCCGTCTGAGCACCTGATCAGTATATGAACATACAGGGTGTGATTATGAGCCATGGTATCGGAGGTGTATCACACTTACGTTCATACAAAGCCGTAGTACATATTTAGATGTGCAGTAACAGTAATGCATTGGATATTGATATAGGACATTCCTGGGTGGTGACTGGGATCTAACAAGGGGGTGGCTCATCACATAGCTGTGGCATGCTATGGCAGTGCTGCAGACGTGTCACTGATAGTGGCTGCATACAGATACGCTGATGCAAATTTTGATCTGTTGGTGCGAGTGATGCACACCCACCAACTGTACCTTTTTGACATGTACAGTACCGGTTTTATGGCATGTACCTTATTTAAGGTCTCCAACACGCCCATTGTAATGATAGGAAAGGGGATGTTGCCACGCCCCCTTTACCCATGGACACATCCCTCCCCAAATTCATACCGGTTTTTGCTTTTTAGATGTTGGAAGGTATGCTGATGGTGCTTCTGAAGGTGTGACTGATGGTTCTTCTGATGGTGTGACTGTTGGTGCTTCTGATGATGCGACTGATGGTGTTCTGGTGGTGTTTCTGATGATGAGACTGAGGGTGCTTCAGATGCTGTGACTGATGGTGCTTCAGATGCTGTGACTGATGGTGCTTCAGATGCTGTGACTGATGGTGCAACGGATGGTGCTTCTGACGGTGTGAATGATTGTGCTTCTGATGGTATGACTGATGGTGCTTCTGATAGTTTGACTGATTGTACTTCTGATGGTGTGACCGATTGTGCTTCTGTCTGATAGTGTGAATGATGGTGCTTCTGATGGTGTGACTGAAAATTTCACATGGCGAGCAGCCGGCGAGGGGTTTGGACAGTGAGGATGGCTTTTCCTCACCAAAAAAAGCCATCTTCACCGTACCAACCCCCCTTGCCGCCGCTTGCCGGGACCATTGAATATACCCCAAAATGGAGAGTCTGATGGTGTGTATGATGAGGAGACTTATGGTCTGTCTAGACTGTGCATCTGATGATGTCACCAATAGCTCTTTCTCTGTAGGCATACAGGGTGAGATTTCTGAAAACATGGAAAGAGATAAAATGGAGAGATAAAGTGCCAGCCAATCACCTCATAACTACCTTGTTATAGGCTGTGTTTATCTCTGTCCACTTTACCTCTCTCCAAACTTTAATAAATAGTAAGGTCACAACTAAACTAAAAGTGCGCTACAGTATATGGCAGTAGCATTCAAACAGAAAAGCATAGGCTGGATATCAGAAGCGAATCGCTTGCTCAACGCCCTTATATATTTGGAAAATTCACTGTATGATAACATTACAGCCAACCGTCACTAATGACAGGATTAGTCTTTTAACGTTGTACGGCTTGCTGCAGATTGCATTTCACTCTGTCCCTCTCCTCACACAGAGAGCGTTCTTCTACCCAGTAAACAGCTGCGTGGCATTACACTGATACATGCCACATATAACTCAGCCGCCAAATGTTTGTGGGATGAAATCAGTTCCAAGACATGACGGAGATGTAGAATGGCTGCAGCAGGATTTCTGAATCAGGACTATAACCTTTTGCTAGGATGGGATATGCACATTGATAAAACTCATCTCTCAGCTGCAAGCGGACCAGTTATCTCACTGGGGAGAAGATTGTTAGCTCCACCATAATATTAATGCTCACCCCTCTGCCCCCCACTCTTACATTTACCCCGGCTGCGACCGCCTTCTCTCTTTCCCTCGCAGTGGGAGCTGTTAGCGCATGTCAGTGTCAGTACATGCCATTCCCAATTATTATTACATTGGTGGTTCTGCTGTAATGACAGCTTATTATTGACTGAAATATAGCAGGCACCCAGGCTTGGATGGATTAGACATTGAAATTAAGGTCATGGTGATATTTTACATAGGTGCTGGGTGTGCAGTGCATAAGGGCCCACCCCGTAACTTGCATTCAAAGACTCAGGGGTAGATATATGGAGTAGTCATAAAGGAGGAGAAGTGAGCCAGAAGAAAAGTGGCCCATGGCAACCAATCAGCTGCTCTGTATCATTTTATATTATGCAAATTATAGATGTTTCTTCAGTGCTGATTGGTTGCCATGGGCCGCTTCTCCTCTGGCTCATTTCTCCTCCCTTATCACTGTATGGCAGAATTTGTGGGTGGTGAGCCCAGGTGCAAAAATATAATTTGGGCCACTCCTCCACCCCAACCCAAAGTCACTATATGAAACATGGTGGTGGGTGACAGGGAGAGGCAGGGGGAGGCAGAAAAAAAAACCCAGTGGGTGACGGGCAACAGTGGGCCCTTAGTCCTCAGGTGCCCTGGTGCACTGCACTTGATGTACCAATGGTAGTTCCGCCCCTGCACATATTATACCTACCTCTCCACCAAGTTTATTGATATCTTTGGCAAAATGGCAAAGGTAAGATGTACTGTATGTGCAGTAGAAGATCACTGGAAACATAGTGCAGGAGCCATGTTTCTGGAGCTCTACGTATGTGCACTAGACAATCCCTAGGAAAACGGTGTAGGCAGTGTTGGCCTGGGGCATAAAGAGCCCACCAGGGAAAGCAGTGCTAGAGGCCCCTGTTTAGGGGTGTGGCCAGTCTCCAGAGGAGGGTGTGGCCTGCTGCCACAGAGGTTTGTCTTACCATTAGAGAGTTTATGTGCTGGGGCCTGGGGCTCTTGATAAGGCTATATTGTAGTATAAGTATATATTGCTAGTTCATGCATGATAATGTACCAGATTATTATGGCAATGCACTGTACAAAATACACTATAGTGCCAAGAGGTGGTGGGCCCCACAAACCTATCTCAGGTACCCCTTGGCGGGGTAGCAGTATCACTGGGTGAAAGCCTAGGCTTTATCTTCATGCACTAAGTTTTGTGTGGATTAATATGTTCCAAAAATAAATGTAATGTGTTCACATTATTCTACATATGGAAATTTACCATTACGATTAGGTAGTTGCTAGGACAAAAAGCTTAAAAGGCAAAGCACAACATAATGACATCATTCTTTAGTTACTGTTATTCTGCTAAGCTATACATAGGGCAGCACATACTGTACCTCTATGTGTTATTGCAATAAAAATGGCAAACTATGTGCAGCCTCCTACACAGACCAGCATGGTAAACATCAGTGAGTACAGAGGACAGCGCTCTGAAGTTACACATAAGCATGTCAGTTATTTCAGGTACAGTATATCATGTAGTTCAGCTATACATAGAGTTTGTTCTAATATTAACCCCTGCTGACTTTACATACTCTGCGTAAACGCTGATATATGCCACTTTTATATAATAGTTTCAATGATCATTCTACTTAATAAGCCAGAGGTGACATAAACCATCGAAGGGTTTCTTGTGCTGCATTTGAATTAACAGTGTGTGTAGGGGCTATTGGAAAATGTGCTGATGGTGACAGCCAATGGGTGCAAGGGGAGGAGTAGACTTGTGAAGTAGGTAGTCGGCCTCTTTGAGGAAATTTCCCCACCCTCACTTCCCTATTTTCTGTCTCTACTTTTTCTCTTGGGCGGCGGTAAAGAACGGTCATTTTGTGTAGATGGAATAGCGTGTTAGATAGTGGGTGGACTCTCCCAACATTGATTGTCCTGAGCCATACTTCTTGCACGGAAGATGGCTGCTGCCATCGGCCCTGGGTGTCTTAGGGTGGCCTTAATGGCTGATCGGTGGAGGGCTATTCTTTACTTGAAGGTCCTAATCGTTTTTTCCAACGTAACCCAACCCACATGGACAGAATATAAAATAGACAACATGTGTGCTGGTACAGGACAAAGGATATTTGATTTTAAATTTAAAGCCTTGATGGGGGTGATTGAAGGTCTTAGCTTGAATCATCGCGTTGCACGTCGTGCACCCGGTACATCGATAGCAACCTCCAGGCTTTCTTTGTGTCCCGCAAGGTAGTCTCCGGGAGATGTCTGTTTTGACTACCCAATCGCGAATGTTCCTGCCCCTAGTGTAGCATGACATCAGTCTAGAATTTTTCAGTTTTTTTTAGATCTTTAGCCTGTTGGATTGTTGGCCACAGGTCCTTGGCTGTGGCTACAATTGAATTGTCTGCGGTGGTAAAAAGCAATGTACCAAACCAATCGCATCCATCTTCATACTGTCAGGAGTCCGTCTAATCTAAACCGGCGCATACACACTGGGAGATTTCGGAGTGCCGGTCTGCAAGGATCCTATATATATATATATATATATATATATATATATATATATATATATATATATATATATATATGGATAGCAGTTGTGGGCTGGCGCCCCTTAGTGAGATCTTTGATGATTAGATCTATATAGCCTTTAGTTGGAATTCCATATACAAGCAAATAAAGTCCAATGATTTGTATAAATTTATTAAAATGTCTCTGATTCCACACTATAATGGTGGTTTGATCAGACCATAAAAAGTTCAGTGGTGTATTTCACAATAGCAATATAGACGATCCCAACGCGTTTCGTCCCCACACGGGACTTCATCAGGGGTTCGCTACAAATACAAACATACAGATATTCATAATTTGATAACAGTTTTTTCAAAAAAATTCTTTAAAAAGCAATTATTTTAAAAATGGGATGGACTTTACTAGTTGGAAAAAAAGGATTCTTACAATATTGTAGGCAAAGAAACATTTTACAATCAGTTATTAAGCATATAGGTGGAGAAGAACAGGTGATGAGAAGAGGAAAAAACAATGAAGAAGAAAAACGCCATTTCCAATAGGATTGGAGGGAATTTGAACTTGACTTGTGGTTTATAGACGTACCTAAAAGTATAGGGACAACTTCCACTATTTTCTTGGTTAAAAAGGTGTCTTATAACTTCCAAGGTACCTGGTAAACAAACATATTATTTCATTAAAGGGCATATTGATGGTGGGAATTAACTGAAGAGGAAGGATTTTTTTTTTTTTTTTTTTTTTTTTTTTTTTTTTATTTAATATATACATTATTACTATGTTCATACCCTCAATATTTCATTGGTCCAGATGAACAAGCGCTTCGTTGCTCTGGTATTTGATCTCTCAAAAAGTTCGATACATATACTCAATAGGGTCCGTTTATGTATAGAGGTTTAAAAACTGTGGGTAATGTAAATGAAGGTAACATAAGTATGCAATAATATCATAGATTAGGCAAAAAGTTCTATTGAGACCTGTATCCATTACCTTGGGATTTCAGGGTTCAAGGGTATTCTCCCTGTTAATACGCCCACAAACTGTTCACTTCATAGGGATATTACTGTTGAATAATTATCAGAATAATTTAACTGCAGACTAATATATTGGTTGAGAAGGTATGGTAATATCAATCTACATCGATTAATTTAAATTAATCGATGTAGATTGATATTACCATACCTTCTCAACCAATATATTAGTCTGCAGTTAAATTATTCTGATAATTATTCAACAGTAATATCCCTATGAAGTGAACAGTTTGTGGGCGTATTAACAGGGAGAATACCCTTGAACCCTGAAATCCCAAGGTAATGGATACAGGTCTCAATAGAACTTTTTGCCTAATCTATGATATTATTGCATACTTATGTTACCTTCATTTACATTACCCACAGTTTTTAAACCTCTATACATAAACGGACCCTATTGAGTATATGTATCGAACTTTTTGAGAGATCAAATACCAGAGCAACGAAGCGCTTGTTCATCTGGACCAATGAAATATTGAGGGTATGAACATAGTAATAATGTATATATTAAATAAAAAAAAAAAAAAAAAAAATAAAAAAAAAAAAAAAAAAAAATCCTTCCTCTTCAGTTAATTCCCACCATCAATATGCCCTTTAATGAAATAATATGTTTGTTTACCAGGTACCTTGGAAGTTATAAGACACCTTTTTAACCAAGAAAATAGTGGAAGTTGTCCCTATACTTTTAGGTACGTCTATAAACCACAAGTCAAGTTCAAATTCCCTCCAATCCTATTGGAAATGGCGTTTTTCTTCTTCATTGTTTTTTCCTCTTCTCATCACCTGTTCTTCTCCACCTATATGCTTAATAACTGATTGTAAAATGTTTCTTTGCCTACAATATTGTAAGAATCCTTTTTTTCCAACTAGTAAAGTCCATCCCATTTTTAAAATAATTGCTTTTTAAAGAATTTTTTTGAAAAAACTGTTATCAAATTATGAATATCTGTATGTTTGTATTTGTAGCGAACCCCTGATGAAGTCCCGTGTGGGGACGAAACGCGTTGGGATCGTCTATATTGCTATTGTGAAATACACCACTGAACTTTTTATGGTCTGATCAAACCACCATTATAGTGTGGAATCAGAGACATTTTAATAAATTTATACAAATCATTGGACTTTATTTGCTTGTATATGGAATTCCAACTAAAGGCTATATAGATCTAATCATCAAAGATCTCACTAAGGGGCGCCAGCCCACAACTGCTATCCATATCTTTCTTGTCCCCATCCAACAGGGGTCTATGTGAGTTTGGCAGCCCCCACAAAGAAACTACTAAAATCAGTGGCGCGATAAGAGAGTCTGCTCCCCATATATATATATATATATATATATATACAGGGTGCAATCCCCGTCCTGGGATCAGGCACAGGGGAAGGAAAACGGCACTCGCGGATTTTTGTAATTATATTTTATAAATTTATGGTGACATCAGATACAGCATACCGACGTTTCAAGGCTTGTCAGCCTTTTCTTCAGGATGCGCTGTAAAGTGCATATAGTGCTAGTGCACTAGCACTATATGCACTTTACAGCGCATCCTGAAGAAAAGGCTGACAAGCCTTGAAACGTCGGTATGCTGTATCTGATGTCACCATAAATTTATAAAATATAATTACAAAAATCCGCGAGTGCCGTTTTCCTTCCCCTGTGCCTGATCCCAGGACGGGGATTGCACCCTGTATCAAACGATATTAAGGGCACCGCGGTAAGTGACTACATCGTCCGGAGTGCCGAACAACACAAAAGATTATATATATATATATGTATATATATATATATATTAATAATAGAAGGCTGAATATTAATAATAAAAGGATGAGTTTTATGAGTGACATACTTCAATGTTACATCATTAGGTACTTCATTTATTACATTTAGGGTTTTGGTCTGTAGATTTGGAGAAAAAAACTAGTGTTGTAATTTGTTTGCTCCGTTTAATAGTTGTGTGGCAAAACTTCTGTCTGCCATTTACAATGCATCACCATTGTGCTCTGGAAAATGTGACAGTTGGTGAACTCTCCCTGTGCAACTGCTGGGTGTCCTGGAACATGTGACCTGCTGGGCGGTCTGGAAACTGTGACAGTTATTTGCAGCCCTCCATTTAGCATGTTTTTTTTTTTTTTTTTAGAAATTCGACTCCCAAGGGGGTGAAAAGGGGTAAAATGCTCTACCCAGTAAACCCTTGCCCAGATGATACCAGGCACATCAGCTAGTAATATTGATTTTCTTATGTAATTTGCTTAGTCCTGTGTACTCTAAAGTTTACATGTTGTAGTGTCTGGTGCAGGACCTTGTGTGTCGCTTGCTTTGTAAAATGTAATGCAAATTCTACTATCACTTTGCTTTCAATATTGGATACAGAGAAATTTGCAGCACTTTGATTTGTGGATATGTTCAATGCTTATATATTGGAGGGGGCCTGGCCACACCTTCCCCATTGGTCACACCCCCTCCCATTACCAGGGCTCAGCAGAACTTTTAGCACAGTGTTGTGGGTACACACTAGAGCAGTAGTTCTCAAACTCGGTCCTCAGGACCCCACACTGTTCACATTTTCCAGGTCAGGTGCACAGGTGCATTCATTACTCACTGACACATTTTAAAATATCCACAGGTGGAACTAATTATTTAATATGATTCTGTGTTGGGTCCTGAGGACCGAGTTTGAGAACATGTGCACCAGAGCAACCACCAATTGTTCCGACTTTAGAGAGTTTACCTTGAGCCCAGTACTAGCCAAATTGAACAAACACACACTTCAATCTTGCTAAGGACCAAACAATATTTTACATTGTTTGGATGCATGTCAGCGGGCTGTCCTGGAAAATTATGCATACCATCAATATATGAAGGTGTGCGCCAGTGGTGCCTGCTGCTGTGCACCACTGTTGAATCACCTCTCCGGGGCACCCCCCTCCAGTGTTCGCTCTCCCCTCCTGTCGTTCCACCTCGCCCCTCTGCTCCGGCGATCATACGCTGGAGCTCCCCTGCCACTGCCCCCACCGCCATTAGTCGCAGTGAGCAGGTGTCAGGCTCTGGGATGTTCGGTGCGGCTAGAGGGGACTCAGGAGTTTGGGTGCCCAAGTCCTCCCGAGCCGCCCGAACACCCCCGAACCTGCCACCTGATCACTTTCTGCTGTGAATTGTGGCTGTGGCAGCGGCAGGGGAGCTCCAGCTGGAGTGGAGATGAGGGGGCAGGGGGAAGCATCAGGAGGGGGGGAGTGACAGGAGCGGGTGGCAGTACGTTCTGTGGTGGGTTGTGCTGGGGCAAAGCAAACCTGCCCTGGTAGGTTTGTCCTACCCCAGCAATACCCACCACTCAAGGGGTTAATGCCACTCCGTTCTAGGGAGTAGAATGAAGGTGACATCATATCGGTCCTACATATCATTTGTTCTCCAGTTTGCTGTACACACTGCATGATAGGAACCAAATCGCTAGTGATATCGCTAGGTTTGTTGTGTTCTTTTGCATGCAATGTGGGATTATGAATATTGAGCGTACACACTGAGTGATGTAAGCAACATCCAAACTGGACGGCATATCACTCAAGGTGTATCCAGCTTTAGTGCCTTATTCTTACATGGACACACTTCAGACTGCCACTATGACTTTTTACACAGTGGCTGTGTGATAATATGTCCAAGGCATCTTGGGTAAATGGAAAACTCCTGCTGGTCTGTTATCCACCTCTGCGTCCAAGGTGCAACATCATATCATATGCTTGAGAATCGGTCATCCAAGCGACCCTTAGATTTCTCAGGATGACCTGGAAATTCACACTGCTGTAGGACATACTATAGGATACAGACACACAGCAATCTAAATTGCTGTGTAAAAATAAACCAACCAGTATTTACCCTGCACAGAAACAAAATACCTCACCCAAATGTAACTATCTCTGGACATGTTACATCAGCCCCACTTGCAGTGTAGCATGGTTTTGTCCAAATCAACAAACCCTATGATCATTATAGGGGTGCAAGAACTGTGTAGGGAGGTTGTTATACAGTAGACTAGTCAGGTGTGGGTTGGATCCATAATGGTTGGTCCGTAATGTTGCCTGTCTAATTTTTATTATTAAGTGCAAACCATATTTCTCAGAACTTTTACTACCGGGATATTTCCACATTCTGCAAGATGGTTGATCAATATTTGCTGAGGCTGAAGAAAAATACATTTAACAATCATATGTATATACTAAGCTACAGCAAAGGTCTTAATGTATGCAGGGGAAGCACCTCCCCCGAGGTACCCCTGCATAAGGTCACTCCCCTGCAGTCCTCAAATCTATGCTAAACTTGTAATACATAGCACTTATCCTTGTGTATCTATGCCTATTTCCCTACAAAGTGTAAGTTTGCGAGCAATACCCTTTTAACTCTTTGGCCAGTACCCTATTAGACGCAATTAATTATTGCAGCTAACTAGCATGACAAGGCTATCTTATTTAGCCCATTTATCATTCTAATGTTATAGTTCTTTTAAAACTTTATAACTTTTTCACTATTTAAAATATTTCAAAATATTCTTTTCTGCCAAATATATTTCTATTTTATGTATGACATTTAGGTTTGACATCAAACAGTATGTATTATCTAGCAATAATGCACAGTAGTAATTGTTAACTGAGGCATTTCTCCAAACTTCACAATTTTAAATGTTTTTTAATAAGACAATGTTAAGCACAGACAAGTTTTATTTGCTCGTGCAAATACATTTTTTGTTGTATAAATTAAATATTTTTCTGTCCTATTTTGACTTTGTGCACAAAATAATTTCAACAGACAAGATTAATTCTTTCGTACAAAAATTATTTGAAGCAATTTTTAGAATTAAATGACATATTTACAAATTAAAATACTTTTATGGCACAATATTTTTTCAATAAGCCACCTGTTTTGTAAATGTATAATATATGATGTTACTAAAACAGCTTCAGCTCTGAATATATTTTGCATTTTAAAATAATTATTGTACAAAGAATAAACAATTTATGACAGCAAATGCTTCACTTTGTCCAACAAAGTGCTTTCATAAATGGGGTAAATTCTGTTTGTCCAATTCAGGGGGCGGGGCTGTCAGTTTCTACCCCCCCCCCCCTCAAAATAACATGATTTGCTTGTCCATTGGGAATAGGCGGGGCCAAATAATACAGATAAGTGCCACTAAGTCCTGCTCTTGACATAGCAGCGCAACAATTCCCATTACTCACCTCATCCTACCTGCTTTGCTAGGAATGGCAGGGATGAGGGAGAACTTATCTCTCTTCCGTGGGTGCGAGGGACTTCCTGAATAATCCAGAGTATACCACATCCTGCGGGATCATAGGCAAGTAGGTGGTAAGAACATCGATGAACACTTGGAAAAACTACTGTGTCCAAGAAGGGCCAGGAAGATCTGAAATGTGTCATATCACCTAAGAAAAGGAGTGAACTTCATTAACCATCTATTTTTAGAGTACCAGCAGTCCCCCCTTGATGAAAGCCCTGGTGACCGGCACTTTAAAAATGCCAAGTTTTTCTACCAAAATCCAGGAACTAAAATTAAAAATGTATATTTTATTTATTTTTAAAGCACTGATACATTGAGTTGATCATGAAATGACTTGACAAATGATGCGCAATAATAAGAAACAGAAGGTAGAAATGAAAGTATTCTGATTAAAGTTGGTCTTTCTAAAGTAATGAGAGAAAATAAAGTGGTACACTGAATTTCCCTTTCTTCTCAGATTCTTTCCCTTGTGAAAGTTTTCTTTTCTTAGCTGAAAAGGAAAGAGGTTTTAATGAAATGAGTGTAGCAGAGAGGGTGACAAAGTCTTTCTTAGAAATGCTCACTTGGAAATGCCATAAATCAGCCTAATGACTGATTCGTGAAACCTGATTCATGAATTCCTCGCCCTCACCGTCAGATGGATGTAGACGTTCTCCGTCACAGCTTGGACTAAAAAGTTCTGGGCCTATTTCCAGAGCTAACCGCCACGCTGTAAACCACAGTACAACGAGCCAGCATGGGATCCCAGAACCTGTGAATATCTATCTGACAACTGGCATCTCCAGGTCACAAAAAGAGTGCGGAACAAAAATGTTTGGTCAGTCCTAACAGAGGATTAATCAATTCGATGATCTTGCTGCTACTGTCTGCATGATCCTGCATTGTGTGAAGACCAAAATGCCCAGCCATGGAAGAAGTGGTATGATAGAATTCATACGTACAGTCAGCTTTCACAGTCCTGAGGAGCAGAAGTGGATCTACTATGATACTAATGAAGCTTTAGCTTACCCGGAGGTTGCTGGTTGGGAGGGGCCCCCTGTAACAGTTCAAGCTTTAGGGTCCCAATAATGCAGGTCCGCCACTGCTGGAGAGACAGGTCTGGGTGTGTCTAGAAGCCGCTCATTGCTTACTGTCATTTTGCATTTCATTTTGCCAAGGCTCCTGGCTGTCATTGTTTTGGACATTGTGTTCTATTTTGGACTCATTACATTCCAGAGAAATCAACGTACCCAGTATCTCTCTATGGTGGATGATATTATGGGTGAAATTTACTAAGATGTGAAATACACTTTGCAGATCATGTTGCTATGGGCAACCAATCACACCCTGTCTACTATCTTCTAGAGGGTGGTAAATTAATAAGAAGTAGCTTCTGATTGGTTGACCACAGCAACATGACCAGTGAAGTGTGTTTCACATCTTAGTAAATTTCACTGTATATCTGTATTGTGAGGACAAACTGAAATCATTGAAATCTGTTTATGTACTTAATGACTGACCTGGGATATGCGGCTCCAGGGTAATTAAATAATGTGTTTAAGAAGACTGCAGTGGTAACTTTGCCACTCTAGCGATCCCAGTATTCCAAAAAGTGTAATGAACAATAAAGATACAAACACCATTTCCAAATGTCTTCATTCAATAAAAGAGCCCACAAAATAGTCACTTTAGTAAATAAATAAATTAATGAATAAATTATTATTTTGGTTCCGTTTGTAGCCCAAACACTGGAACAATAAATAATAATACATCTGCCCCAATGTAACATATTGACTTGTAGATTATACGCCTGATTCAGAGATGGATGGGATATAAAAGAGGTGTCCTGTGTAGAAAGATGCCTGCTGCCCGCTACTGTGATCTGCTGCTACAACCAAAGGCAGCATCGGACCATCTCCAATCCAATCTAAACTTTATTGTCATGAACAATTTGCATACATGAACAGTGTACATCGGACAACTTAGCAACCCTAACGTTATTCAGGCTGACATTTTCAGGATCTCCGTCCGTCAACGCCCCGTCCATGCCCCCAAATGGTGCCCTGCAATAGTTATGTCCACAGTCTTGCACCCATGCTTATGTTTATCCAAATATTTTATATATTGGCAGCTGCCAGCACTAGTTTTGACCATCACCTTGATTTGGTACTGGAGCACCGTGGCATGCAGTTTGGAAACCACTGAGTTATAGATTTTTAAAATGATTAATTTGGCACATTGATATGTCTGAGAAGTTTGATAATTACATTAAACATCTGACTTCAGGGAAGAATTGAGAACTTACAGCAGCCCACAGGGCATCTTCCCTGCAGGCCCCATGGCTAAGCCATCCTACGGCCACTAAGAGTACCCAAAATTCATTCATATTATTTAACTGTATTGTTAACAGTCTGCAGTCATACATCTATACCGAAGGCCAACCAATGAATATGGTCCAGCTCTACCATTAGGCAGCTTTCGGCAGCTGACTAGGGCACCAGGATCTTGTGGGGCACCACTGAGTCTGCCTATTGCAAAATGAAGGACATCTATAAGGAAGACATCCTTACATGTGGTGGCTGCCGGACTTCTAAGATGCCATCTCCACACTTTCACTTGAAATTGGGTATAGGTGGCAGTGTGTGGTTGGGGGGAGGGGGGCAGTAAATTGCAGTTTTGCCTAGGGTGCAGAAAAGCCTTACACCAGCCTTATGGTACCCACTGCCCAACTGAGCTTACAATAACATTATATTGTTATTAATGTTAATTTCTATGCGGCAAGTTTTAAATGTGCGTGGCTGTGGTTATTACTGAGCAATTGCTAAATAGGGGGCCCTTAAAAACCTTTGCTATGGGGCCTACGAATATCTAGGTACGCCTCTGATTGGAGGTGTAGGTAGGAATTCGAGTATCATGTACGTGGAATAGCTACAATATTGTTAGTTATTTTCAAGAGATCGATTGGCTTGAATTGTATATACAGTATATTACTGTTAAGATTATTTTGATTATCTCTGCCCTGTACATTATTTATTGCTCAGAGTTCTATGTTAGACATCGATGGTATATTATGAATATTTACTGTATGCCAGAAACTCATATTATGCTTTATGTATTAATTTTATTTATTGAAAAGCGATTCCCTATATCGCCATACATTAATCGTTGCCGATGTTTTCATGTCCTATCTGTTGTCTACTTTTACACATTCTATCCATCTGCTGCTGTTATTACTCTGTTTCACATTCTGTTGTTGCCTCATTGCCATTTTAAGTGATTGTCTATTGTTGAAAGTCTTTATTTTGACCCAGTCGTTACCACTGAGGCATTTACCGATTCAGGTGGAGGCACTGTCAATATTTTCATTAGAGAAGATTGCTACAATGACATCACTTGTATACAATGTCAGATTGGGGCATGAAAGGCCCACTGGAAATGCAGTGGGAGGGACTTACTGAAGGAAGGCAACACAAAGCTGTATAAGCATGGCCAGCTGTTGAGGGGAGTGGCTAATAGTCTTGCGCCAGCTCCTTCTAGCTCTGCCTCGGTTTTCTGACACAGCCAGTACATGCTGGGTAGCATCACCCCAAACATTGATCAACCATCCCACCCAATCACAGCCCACTATGCCCCTCACAGAAATAGTTGGGGCATTGAAGCAATGGGGCCAATCTTGGAATCTACCGGCCCCCTCGCCCACCTCCCCAGTCTGCTTTTTAAGTACCTTACCCAAAAGGCACAGTGGACCTCTGACTTGCAGAAACAAGAAGGCTATTTTTTTTGTTGCACACAAGGCTCTTATGCCCCTTACTGATTTATTATATAGTATTATGTAATGTTATGCACTGTATTTTATCATTTGGTGCTAACATTTAAACACAGGAAGATAGAACCAAAAGATGGTGCAGCTAAGATTGTATAATTTATATTTTGGTACGCACAGTACGGTAGATAGATAAATACAGAGGCATAACTCTGGGAGGCAATGGAATCAGCTGCAGCTGGGCTCCTGCTCCCAAGGGGGCACCTCTCCTCCCCTATGGGTTTATATCAGTTAATTGAAAGCCGTTGATATTCGAATTTGACATAAACAGATAAATTGAAACTGTGTCTCCAATTATGTAGCAAACGGGAACAAGGAAATGCCTCCATCTTTACTCGAAGTTTTGACTAATTTTCTGCTTATCATCATGTGACAACAAAGGTGCGATAAGATGGCTCTACAGGAAGCGTGGGTTATGAGCACCCCACTGTAGTGTGTAAATAGCAGGTATGAATCATTGTACTGTGTGACATAATAAGGTGCAGACTTATGCCATAATTACTCTAAGCCCTTTACAGTAAGTGCTCTGTAAGAGAGGATTATGGGTCGGATTTTCTAATACTAATTTGAAGTTAAAATATAGCCCTGCTTCCATCATGCCGAGACACATTTTATCTAAGAGCTTGAAGTAGAGAAAATATTAATGTTGTAGAGTACAGAACTGGTTATTACAATACTGTATAACATTAAGCGCATTGCGTTCTATTGGATAAAAGCATAAAAGCATAAATAACAAAATTACTATTATAATAGAAAACTACTTAATAGAGAATGGTTGGTATCCTTCAAGTTCCTGTGAGAAATATGTTTAGCACTTAGGGCCTGATTCAACTCTGTTCGCTAGACAACATATATTCGCTGCCTAGCGAGCAGGTAAACGCTGGCCCGCCGAACGCACCCCCCCACTGAGCGAATCTCTAGCATGCGAGCAGATGTGTATGCTTAATCATCAAATGATTAATTCCCTTCGTGGATAAAAGTAAGTCTACAGTATACTTTTATCCTGGACGGAGCTGGCCATCATTTGACGTCACCCGCCCACCGCAAGTATAAAAGGACATGTATGCGTTCACATGGGTACGCCAAGTGTTTCTATCGGTGCATCCATAAAACGCTGGTCGTCCTCTGCATCTAACCCCGCCCGTCCCCTGTCCGCCCATCAGTGAGAGAAAGCCCTAAGTGTGAAACTCCAGGAGTTGCACATGCCCATATTCGTGCATGCGCAAACCAAAACAATCAGCTGGGGTAATGAATTCGGACCATCTGCTCTAAACACATGTACACACTAGGGTTAATTTCTGCTGGTAGCAGTGACCGTTCTAGAGGTGAGGCTGCAGCTCTGCCAGTACAGACTTTTGTCCGAGGCAGCACCCGGATGCGGGATAGTAATAAAAAAATTATTATGGCAGCCCCTAAATGCCAATGGCCACAGGGACGGTCTAGAGATTGAATATCCCCAGGTGTGCTGTAATATGCTGGCGCCTTTGCTCGTGCCAGCAAAGTCATCAGTTCCGGCAGCTTGAAGCACATATCAGGACCTTCCATCTCCAGTCTACCTGTTCAGCAGGTTAGCAGAGCAGGGAGAGCGCCTCTCCAGCCCGGCGCCTCCCTGCTCTGGATACCTTGCTGAGCAGGTTCCCCCGACCCTGCCTTTATGGATAGCCTGCTTATGGTAGTGGCAGCAGCAGCTGCTTCTGGGTTACATAGAGCACTGAAGTAGGGGTGGAGCTGCCTGATGACTTCTAGGAGTCTGATGGAATTTATGATTTAACTGATTTTTCAGACTCCTTGAATCACAGGTTGAGAGATCAGAGGAGTCATTAGACTCATGGGCAGCAACATGGAGTCGCGACCACATGCTAAGATGGTTGGGACCCTCTTTGGGCCCATGACCCACAGTTTGAGAACTGCTGGAATAGAGCAATACAGTGGTAATAGGATTCAGGGAATATATAGTAAAGGTAATACTGTATAACTGTAAAGGTAATACTGTATATCTAATAAGTTATAACAACCAATATATTATAAAATAATCAGATAAAGCTTGCAAAAGGAACCACAGACTAGAGGCAGTTTTGTATTACTGCAGTGGATTTACAAACTTTCTTAAATCACGGTACCCTAGAGGATCAGCAATTTTTGCATGGCACCCTTAGGATAAAGGTTTGCCTATTGATAATTGTAGGAATAAAGTAAATTGAGTAAATTGTGGTGTGTGATTGTCTACATGCTTTATTTTTCGAGGCCACAAGCACTGATTTACCTATTACTTTGACAATAATTTGATTTGGTGCTGAATCACCAACCCAAGTCACCTCTACATGAGTGTGCTGCACCACAGGGTTCCTAGGCACATAGTTTAGGTAACACTGTTTTACTGTATTATGTTCTAACATTATTACTTTCAAAATGATTATTAAAGTTATCAAATGATAAAAAATTGGCATAATTACTACTACTGTACTCCGCCCATCCCCCATGCTGAGCCCCACCCCTGCTCTGTCAGGCCCAGCCCTCTATCTTCTTCTGCTGCCCCCTCCCCCCTCCACCTCTTTATTTGGCTTAACCCTCCATTCATACTGCTCCTATTCTTACCCTGTTCCCGGGTTCTCCTCCTAGGCTAGGTCAGTCTCCGTAGCTGTTGGGACGTCTACTACTCATGGATGTTGGAGATGGGATAGACCTTCGAGAATTACTATTTAGATGTGTAGTGCATGTTTTAACCATAATGCTGACGGTTCCTGATTCTATTCGTTTTCTCCTGTATAACTGTTTGTTTGTTTTTGCTTCATATTTGCTTAGAAATTATAATTACTCAAGCAATCTTTTTTGCAATTGGACGTGACGCAATTTGTATATTTTTGTAATAACACTGGTCAGCAATCAAAATGTTTTTGGAATGAAATTACATTTTTTGACTCATTTTGATATGGCCAATAAGAAAATGGCAGAATTATTAATGTGCTCTTGTTTGTTTTGATACATTACCGTGACTTAGAACCTTCCTTTTTTATATTCGGTCTTCTTATTACACCAATAAAGTATGGAGGATAAAAATGTCCTGCTGCTAATTAATCTGAGTTACGGAGATTTGTGTTTAGGCCACGGATGGCCCAGCTTTCAGCTGTCTCAAGGAATAAATTTCATATTTACTAGAATTAGTTAGGCCAAATAAAGGAAAATGTATTAATTTGGTCACAGGTGCAGGAGCTCCCAAGAACAAACACTTTGGCTAGATCATCTCATTCATGAGATAATTACTCGGAATGCATTCAAGCTGTGGTTCCCAAATCTCAAAGGCTCTCACCACTGGACTGTTGCTCCGGGAGCCAAGGCTAATTATAACGGGGTGAGGCGAGATGGGCTGAGGTGACCCAGGTTATGAAAAAAAGACATTGTTTCCCTCCAGCACCCTGATTGGTATTAGTAACACTACTTCATAATAGAATTCAGAGATACTGTATTGGTTACATATACACTGCTCAAAAAAATACTTTGTTCTTTATATAGTTGAATGTGCTGACAACAAAATCACACAAAAATTATCAATGGAAATCAAATTTATTAACCCACGGAGGTCTGGATTTGGAGTCAAACTCAAAATTAAAGTGGAGAAACACACTACAGGCTGATCCAACTTTGATGTAAGGTCCTTAAAACAAGTCAAAATGAGGCTCAGTTGTACATGTAAAAAGAGCATATAATTCTCATAGTGCATAAAGTTTATTTTTACATATATCAATCATATACAAGGGAAAAAAAAGTTTACATTAAAGTCAAAGTTTACAAAGTAGTTTCACACACACATAAAAAATCCAATGATGATCAAAAAATGCCCCCTAAAGAAATGCCACCCCACACCTTTACTGACCCACTGCCAAACCGGTCATGCTGGAGGATGTTGCGGGCAGCAGAACGTTCTACTTGGTGTCTCCAGACTCTGTCACATGTGCTCAGTGCCCTGCTTTCATCTGTAAAGGCCACATCTTGGTGTTCTCTGGCAAATGCCAAATGTCCTGCACAGTGTTGGACTGTAAGCACAACCCCCACCTGTGGACGTCGGGCCCTCATACCACCCTCATGGAGTCTGTTTCTGACCGTTTGAGTAGACACATGCACATTTTTGGCCTGCTGGAGGTCATTTTGCAGGGCTCTGGCAGTGCTCCTCCTGTTCCTCCTTGCACAAAGGCGGAGGTAGCGGTCCTGCTGCTGGGTTTTTGCCCTCCTACAGCCTCCTCCACATCTCCTAATGTACTGACCTGTCTCCTGGTAGTGCCTCCATGCTCTGGACACTACACTGAGAGACACAGCAATCCTTCTTGCCACAGCTCGCATTGATGTGCCATCCTGGATGAGCTGCACTGCCTGAGCCACTTGTGTGGGTTGTAGACTCCGTCTCATGCTACCACTAGAGTGAAAGCACCGCCAGCTTTAAAAAGTGACCAAAACATCAGCCAGAAAGCATAGGAGCTGAGAAGTGGTCTGTGGTCACCACCTGCAGAACAACTTCTTTATTAGGGGGGGGGGGGGGGGGTCTTGCTACTTGCCTATAATTCCACTTGTTGTCTATTCCATTTGCACAACAGCATGTGAAATTGATTGGCAATCAGTGTTGCTTCCTAAGTGGACAGTTTGATATCAAAGAAGTGTGATTGACTTGGAGTTACATTGTGCTGTTTAAGTGATCCCTTTATTTTTTTGAGCAGTGTATTATTTGCACACATGTATGATTTCAAGCCCCCAAGCCATTGTCAAGGCTTCTCTGTATATTGGGGTCCCTATTGCTTTATCTAGGTGTGGTTTGCAGCACTTATACTTATTAACACTTACTTTTTTTTTCACTGGTGTACTGCTCTGGGCTTTCTGGCTTATGCTGATTTGTTTTGGGGTGCCGCACCCCGCACCAAGCTAAAGCAATAGGGTCTCCCAATATACAGAGAAGCCTTGACAATGGCTTGTGGGCTTATTTGCCCAAATATATGTAACCAATATCTCTGAATTATATTATCATGTTGTGTTCAAGACCATTTACTAGTGCCAGTTAGGGTTCTGGAGGGAAACCATGTATTTTTTTCTTACCCAGTATTACCCCTCCCTTTCATGCACCTGAATGGCATTACTAAACTGATTGAGCAGCTGCCACTATATATGTGACCCAGGTTATGCCAGGTTCATCTACTAGTTATAGAAAAGGTAGGTTATATAATTTGTACTTAAAGAATTCAAGATTTTGAATAGTAATTTTTTTAAATCACGGAATAAAAAAAAAAATTACAATATTTTGTTGCAGAGTGTAATTACTAACACAGGTCGGGTCTCCCTTCTCCGTGTATTCCAAGAACCAAAATATTCTAAAAAAACGTGGTTTTTCAGAATAATGCAGGTTTTTTTGTCCCCCCAACACCCCTTTTTTCATACTTACCTCAACCCCGATATCTCTACCTGACACTCATTCTCTCTCTTGCTCCGATCTTTCTCTCTCCATCCCTCTCTGACATTCTATTTCTTAATCCGGCTCACACACCTTCCTCCATCTCTTGCTACGCTTTCTCTTTCCCTCTTTTTCCATGAAGTTCTCTTACTCTCCCTGAACACCCGACCACTCTCTTTGTTGCTCCTCTCTCTTTTTCTTTCACTCTATCACCAACACCCTCTTTGTCTCTCACTCTTTCTGTTGCCTCTTCCCCCCTAAGAGGCACTGTAGTGACAATGTTGGGTCGGGGGGGGGGGGGGTTTCTGGGCTCACAAAGTACTAGTTACACCCCTGCTTATGGAAAAATGAAAGGCTAATTGATTGAATACCTATTCCCCACGTACCCAAGGGGTAAGCCACATGTGACATTCTGAATGTTGATCGTATACCAATGCCACTATTCTTCCTTAACCCCTTCCCGACCGGGCGTTTTTTGTTAACTTTTTTTTTTTTTCCTCCTCGCGTTCAAATAAGCGTAACTTTTTTAATTTCCAGCTATATAGACATATGAGGGCTTTTTTTTTGCGGGACAAGTTGTACTTTTTAATGGTACCATTTACTATACCGTATAATATTCTGGGGAATCAGGAAATAATTCAATGTGGGGTAAAAAGGAAAAAAAACGCAATTCCACAATTTTGCGCTGGTTACGTTTTTTTTGGAGTTCATAGTTCGTTTAAAATGATGGGTTATCTTTATTCTATGGGTTGTTACGATTCCGGTGATACCAAACTTATATAGTTTTCGTTACGTTTTACCACTAAAAAAAAAATAGAAAATTTTACGTTTTTTCTTATTTGCGTCGCGTCGCCATGTTCTGCGGCTTATAACTTTTTTTATTTTTCCACCTACGGACCTGGGTGAGGGCTCATTTTTTGCGGGCTGAAGTGTACTTTTTAATTAATACCATTATGGGATATGTGCGACTTTCTGATCTCTTTTAGTTACATTTTTTTGGGTAGGCGATGCGACCAAAAAACGTAGTTTTGGCGTTGGGAATTTTTTTCCGTTTACGCCTTTAACCGTGCGGGATAACTAATGTTATATTTTAATAGATCGGACTTTTAGGAACGCGGCGATACCAAATATGTTTATTTTTTTTATTTTTTATTTATTTTTATTTGTGAAATGGGGAAAGGGGGGTGATTTGAACTTTTAATATTTTTTTTTTATTTTTTTTTTTTTAACTTTTTTTTTTTTTTTTACTTTTACTACAAGGCCCCCTAGTGTACTTGACCACTAGGGGGCGCGATCACCTGTACTAGGTTCAGCCATAGAGCTCTATGGCTGAACATAGTGATTTTCAGCACTTCCTATTACATCCTGCCTCAGGCAGGATGTAATAGGAATGCTGACATGGCCAGCACAGGGGTCTACATTAGACCCCTGGCTGCCATGGCAACCGATCGGCACCCTCCGATCTCGCCGCGGGGGGCCCCGATCGGCGCCGGAGGGGGGCGCCCCCCCTCCGATCAGCTATTTAAGCACTGCGGGCGCTTTGCCCGCGGTGCTTAAAGGGTTAAACGGCCACGATCGGCGAACTCGCCGCTCGTGGCCGTGAGAGCAGGTACCTGGCTGTAATATACAGCCATTACCTGCTCTCTTTCAAGCCAGCTCACTCCGTGAGCTGGCTTGATTCCCCCGCAACCGTCATATGACGTACATGTACGTCATATGTCGGGAAGGGGTTAAAACATAATTTTGGATGATTACATTATTTGGCATCATGCAAAGTGGGTCATTTATTCTGGAATTTTATCAGAAATATATTTATATAATCTTGCAGATAATCTTGATTTATGCTTCCAGTTGCACCCCTATGCATGCCTCATTATTATGCTAATACATCTTTGGTTTTATCTATAATATATTGGTGTCCCTTTTACATTTATGAATTTATTTGATGTGTTTTTGTTGTTTGTTGTTATCCAAAACTTCAATTTGCACTTCATTTCACTACTTCTTCCTTGCAAATATAATTATATTGAAGTTTTCTAATTAGCTCCTTCATTTAATTCTCACACTTCTTGCAAATGTCAGATTTTATTTGATATTATCTCTATAAAGGTTGAACTTTAAAGTTAGTGTACAAAAAAAGTAATATAAAGTTAACTTACTGTTATTTTAATTCTTTGTATGTTGCAAACTGTAATTAATTATTGCCCCCCCCCCTCCCCCTGTAATTACACAAGCACTTTTCCATTTTTTGATAAAACCTCTAGATTGGTGGGTTTTTCTGGGGCAGGACATACCTACCAGGGCAGACAATGCTTGTGTCAACCTTCCTACCCTGTCAACAGTAGCCCTGTCTACCTATTTCAAGTGTCCACCTAAGCCCTGTCGATCTTTAATGGTCGACCTAATGTACAAGCATACTGTGGACCAGGCGACTGTATCTTAAATCTAGCACGTTGTAGTAACTGCACTTACAAAACAAATGGAAGAATTATTAATTTCCAGCCCATAATAATTAAAAATACTCTTTAATCCAACTGTAATAATGTCGTAATGTTATGCGATGAAACAAAAAAAAAAAACATTCCCATATAGAGCTTAAACAATTTCAGGTTGAGTATCCCTTATCCAAAATGCTTACCTGGCGTCCACGTCGGCCTTCAGGATCCTCCTCAGTGGCATCTCCAGTCCCAGGGGTGTATTGCACAACCGCGCAATCGCGCAATGCACCCCTGGGACCGGAGATGGAGAGAGAGAGAGAAAGGGTGTCAGAGAGAAAGGGAAAGAGTGTCAGGGAGAGAGACATTGACAAGTAGAGACCGTCAGAGAGAGAGAGAGAGAGAGAGAGAGAGAGAGAGAGAGAGAGAGAGCAAGAAGAAACAGGTGGGGAGGAGAGAGATAGAGGGAAAAGAGGGGGGAGACAGAACAGAGGAGGGAAAAAGAGAGGAGAGAGAGAGGAATGAAAGATGAAGGGGAGAGAGAGAATGGGGAGAAAGAGAGGGAGAGGTGGGTGAGGAGGAGGGGGAGAATGGAGAGGAGGGGGAGAAGGTATGAGAAGGGGGTGTCAGGGGAGAAGTGAGAGGGGGCAGAGGAGGGGGGAAGAAGGTAGGGAAGAAGGGGGAAGGGAAAGGCGTGGGAGGGAGATGGGGAAAAGGGAGGGGAGTGAGTGAGGGTATGTGTGTAAAAACAACATGGACTGTGTACCACTCTCTGTCCTCCTTCCCCCAATGAACAAGGGAGTTGTGTAGCTTCAGTACAGTGGCAGTGTCCGGTGTCCTGGTACTGCTCACCGGCGCCTGGTCTTCCTCATAGCGGCGAGAGAGAGAGAAAGGTTGTCAGGGGGGAGAGCGAGATAAGTGACAGTTTGAGGAGAGAGAGATGGTGGGAGAGAGAGGGAGTGGCAGTGGCATAACTAGAAATGTAGTTCCCCCTGCCAAATAAATTCTGGCCCCCCGACACAAACTGACAGAGCAGGTATATAATGAACAGTACCTGTGCTGCTTTAATCCTTCAGTGGGGTCCAGGAGGAGAGCAATCTGAATTCAGCAGCAGGCTCTCTCAAGCAGCTGGTGGTTGCGGGGTTGGTGCTAGGGTGTCCGGCGCCCTCCTTTTCCTAAAGGCCCAGCACACACAAATGGTGTGGTATCATAAGAAATAGGCATGGCCCAATTTAATTACACCATACAGTAGCACAATCTTATTTACATTACATTGCACAGGGTGCAGGGAGGGGTGGGACAGATGTAGGGAGCCATGCTGGGCAGAGAGAAGGGGACAGATGCAGGGGAAATAGGGGCAGATGGGCATATGCTGGGCCAAGAGGGGGACAGATGTGTGGGGAGAGAGACAGATGCTGGGGAGAGATTGAGGGGAAAGATGCTGGGCAGAGAAGGATTGGGGACAGATTATGTGCAGGCAGATGGGGTACAAATGCTGAGCAGAGAAGAGGAGAGACACTGGGCAGGGAGAGAGGGACAGATGTTGGGCAGGGAAAGGAGAGGCAGACGGTGGTCAGGGAGAGGGGGGAAGATACTGGGCAGGGAGAGGGGGTACAAGTGCTGGACAGGTAGAGGGGGGACAGGTACTGGGCAGGGAGTGGGGGGACAGATGTTGGGCAGAGAGAGGGGGACAGATGGTGGGCAGGGAAAGGTGGCGCAGATGGTGGCAGGGATAGGGGGACAGATGCTTGACAGGGAGGCGGTGAGAGAGATAGTTAAGCTGCAGAGAGAGAGAGGCAGGAGGCATACTCACAGACACAGGTCCATGCTGTGAGGGTAGCCTCAGGATCAGAGGAGCTCCTCCAATCAGGGGCACTTCTATTGTCAATCCTCCAATCATAGCTCGGCACATCACATTCAGTCTTAGCCCTGATGGCTGATGCTGCGATGAGGGTGGAGGGGCTTGCACCGCAGTAAGGGAGGTGCAGCAGGGACTTCCTCTGCTGCTGCTCTCTTTGTGTGTATGTGTGTAAAGTCCTCCCTCTCCCCTCTGCAGTGCCGGTGCTGCTGCCTCTCAAACACTGACAGGCGCGGAAGCAGCAGCAGGGTGAGCAGTTATACATACATCCCAGCGCCTCCCTGGGGAGAGGCGGGCAGGGTTGAAGGTGGAGATGTCTGGCTGTCTGTGTGAGGATGCTCAGTGACCCGCCCCATGGGCGGTTCATGGGCGGGTCACTGAGTGTCCTCACACCAGACATCCAGAGGCGGAGAAGTCTGCTAATCGGCTGCTTCTGCAGAGCTCACACAGGCAGCCTCAGTGAGAACCGTGACCCTGCGCCCCGGAGGCGCCGGCTCCCCCCCACCACCGCTGAGGCTGCTGAGCGGTAGTTATGACACTGGGGAGTGGTGGGGAGAAGCTAGAGGAGGGATGGGAGAAGGGGGAATGAAGAAGGTAGATGAGAAAGAGGTGTGAGGAGAGGAGGGAGGGGGAGAGACGGCAGAGAAGGGAGTGAAGATGGGGGAAGGGAAAGCAGTGGGAGCGAGAGAGGAAGAAGGGAGGGGAGTGAGGGTGGGGGGAAGGGAGGGGGGTAGAGAGGGGAAATTAGGTAGGGTAGAGAAAGGAATGGAGGTGGGAAAGGAAGGGAGAAAAGGGAAATAGGGGGTGGGGGAGAAGGAAGGGTGGGGGTAGAGAAGGGGTGGGAAGAGGGAGAGGGGGCAGGGAGAGGAGAAGGAAGAGGGGGAGGAGAGAGTGCAGGGGTTTGAAAGGGTTGTGACACACAGGGACTATGTACCTTGCTCTGTCCCTTCCTGTGTATCGCCAGTACAGTGGCAGTGTTGGTGCTGGATATCCCTATACTGCTAACTGGCACCTGGTTTCCCTCTCACTGGGTCCCCTACTCCTACAGAGTGGTGCTGGGTCTGCCTCTCTCTAGGACCTCTGCTCCTGTCGCTGGGCCTCCCTCTTGCTTGGATCTCCATCTCGCCGGTGCCGGTTCTCCCACTACTGTTTCCCAGCAATGGGTCTCTCTCTCATTGGCAATGGCAGGTCTTCTGCACACCACCACTCCGGGACCTATCATTGCACTGCTGAAAAGGGGCACAGGACAGGGACAAGCCACTGCCTGCGAGCCTCTATTTAAGAAAAAAAACATCAGGAGGGCACAGTGGATTGCCTGCTGGGCCTTGGGGCCCCCAATGCTCCCAGGCCCCATACTAGTTGCATCCCCTGCACCCTCTATAGTTACGCCAGTGCCCATGGGTTAACTTGCAGAAACACGTTGAGTCAACATTAAAGTGACTGAGACTCAGTTATCATCATCATTGCGTAATTTGCTTTATGACGTTTGTAACACTTTTTTACCAGAATTTTCTGAATTTTTCACCTTGTGTATGCCATGCAGTAGCCTCCGCATCACAGGGCACACATTGCTAAAGGTGCAATAGCTTTACTCTGACTTACAGTAGTCTGTGGTTAGCTTAACTGTGTTTGAATTCAGACTCAGGAATCAAACTCTGCAACATGGCTGTAGCCATCTCTTCATCATCTATGTCCACTCGAACAGATGTTAGTTGCTGAAAAACAGACATCATTTTGTCTGTCATTATTCATACTGCTGAATTCAGTCAATTTTGTGTTGTACAATGCACATCTTAAATGTATCCTTCTCATGAGACCTCCATCCTAATAAGCTGCCTGCAATGCTGTCCACATGTCTTTAGCTTTAATTTTCACACACATGTTGCTCCACACTCAAACCAATAGTACACAGGGTCTTCCCTACATCATATGTCCTTGGATCTGCACCAGGAACCTTCTTCAATCTTTCATGCTTCAACTGCATTTCCAGAGCAAACATCCCAGTTTTACTCCTTTTAGCTTGACAAAGCTAGGGATGGCCATCGGTGCAGTCGCCATCGATGGTGATTCTGCATCCAGACAAAGATAGTTGAAAACTATGTGATGGACAACCATCAATAGTTTTATCAATCAATGGTTATCCATTCTTTTTGACTGGCGGGCTCACAGGCCAATCAGAACATGGGGACGGGCTTCCAGGTTGTCAGGGGGTGGAGCTATGCTTCATGTCCTGGCACCTTGAAGAAAAGAAAAAAAAAAGGAACATCATTTCTACTATGCCATCGATGTAGTGAAACTATCTGGTTCTCCCCCATCGATGGCAAAAGTATTCTACATCGGCCATAAACCATCGATGATTTTGAATCATCGATGGTCGATGGCCATCCCTAGACAAAGACCATTATAAATGTTGTTCCTGTATACATGCTACTTACAGACATAAGTACAGACATACAGTATGCAGACTGCGCACTTAAAAGCTTCTGGGCTGGTACACAGTGCTGGAGACACCCTGTACTCTTTTTGCCTTGTTCAATGCAGCTTCTGTATACTAACAAGCTTCTGTGCTAACATCCTTTACTGGAAACACTCTGTGCTGTATTTGTAGACACCCAAAAGGAGGAGTGACCTTATGGATGCGGTGGGGGTTGTGCTTCCCCGATTTCATGGAACTCAGTCTGGAGTCTTCTCTTTATACAGGAATGGAGACAGAACACTCGACTACTGGGTTAGGTTGACCTTTTATTCCGGAATCTGTCACTGAGGACGTCAACCTCTTTCATTGAATAGTTTAACAGTATTATCACAACAAGCGAACAAAGTGCAATAGTGTAGAAACGTTTTACCATAATACTAGACAGTGCATAGAAGGAAATGTTTTACCATAATACTAGACAATGCATAGAAAGAAATGTTTTACCATAATGCTCAACATTACTCATTACTTAGGAAGCCAATCAGTGCTTCTGACCTCTATTCACCATAGACTCAGCATGCACATATCCTAAGGTTACCGGTAACCATTACGTTTAACTAAAGTCCCGGATTGCAGGTCCTAATAACCTGACCCGTGCACAAGGGTTTCGGTGGGGCCCAAGCGGTGCTCCTATCTGAAGATGGGCCAGGGGAAAAACAATATAAGAAGGGCTCTTGGTTTGCTGTAAGCGGGGTCGCTTTACTAGGGCGTGGGTGAATCCCACTTGGAGTCCTGGAAGGGTTAGATCACTCTCAAGTGTTGGTAAGGAGGCCTTTGGGCCCTTATAGTTACCCTGTTTCCTTACCCAGGCGTCCGGCTGGGATCAGTAAGTCTTCACCAGTGCTGTGTACCCTCCTGGGAGTGCTAGTGTGGGCGCCTAGACGTTGCCACAATCAGCTACACAGGACTACTGGCCACTGGCCTGCACTGTGGCTCTCTATGCGGCCTCAATGGGTACAACCCTGTCATGCGCTAGGGGTGTCCATGGGTCCCTGACCCTATAATGTGCCTGGCGGGCGATATAATAGGGGTGGTAGGCAGGGGCACAGTGTGCAGTAAGGTACCTGTATCGGCTGCAGGTGCTGGTTCCAACCAGTCTCGATCTCCCGGACTCTGTCACCGCTGATCTGTCCCTGGTGACTGCATCAATGGTGCCTCGGCTGTCCAGGCTCTACTGCTGCTTACACCATGCTGCTGGGCTCTGGCTACTATGCTCTGTGCTACCCACGTGCTGGCTGCTGGGCTCTGGCTGCTGGGCTCTGGCAGCTTGACACTGTGACTGCTGTGTTCTCTTGAACAGTTTGCACGCTGCCTGACTGGCTCCTTCTCTCACAGGCTGGGCTGCCACTCATTACTGGAGCTCTGTGCTGCTCAAGTGTCTGGCAGGTCAGGGGTCACAGGTGCCACACTGCTGTCTTCCTCTCGGTTGCCCAGTGTCTTTCAGGCTGCATGGAGAAGTCTCCTCTCTCTGTGCTAGCTGCTAACTTCCTCAACCACGCTGGCTCAGGTCACCTCTGACCTCTCTCTTCCTGTCACACTCCAGCCTGTCTGTGTTTAACTCTTTAGGTCTGAGCTGTGCCTAGTGCTGGGGTATATTAACCCCTGGTTAACTGGAATGCACGGCACCTATTATTCCACAGTTATGGGGTGTTACATCCGCCCATACTTTTTTATGTGCGTGTCCTCACGCCACGCTCTCGGAGACATAAGTCCAAACCTTTCAAAGTTCTGAATCCGTAAAGTCTCTTTCGCAGTCCGAATACTACCGACAGTTATAACAGTGTCAACATAAATGAACAACCTATACATATATACATAAATATATAACATCAGAACGGCATGAGATTATTACAGCTGGAGCTTATTCTCGGTACCGGGCTGGAGTCCTCTACAGGTTCTGTGGTCAGTATAGCCGGGATGGACGGTATGCTCCACCCTACGTTAAACAGCAGTTCCTGCGGGCCCCTGGGCATGCTCCCGGGGGCGACGGTAGGGACCTCCGTCTGTCGAGAGTATGACTTAGGCTGGTTGCAATGTACCCAGTGCAGTCGAGTCCTGTCCGGTTCTCCGCTTTGGTGGACTTCGATTGCTGCCGTCGGGCTCTTGGTGACCACGTAGGGCTCGGCCTCCCATTTATGGTGAAATCTGCGCCGTGGACGACTGTTAACGATAGGAGCGAGGTGATTCCACTCCTCTGCTGCGACCGGCTTCTCTCCTCTATTGGCGGGAATGAGGTTCACTCTTGAGCGTAGATGCCGTGAGACTGGACTGAGGGAAATCGGTGCCTCCATCTGTCCACTTTGGCACCAATGTGCACGCCTGCGGAAAGGACGCCTGTCGGGGCCCGGCCGGTTTCTTCTCTCTGGCACCCCACCTGGACCAGTCACGTTCACCGCTTTGGCACCCTTTTCCTCCTCCACCACATCGAACTCCACCGTCTCGCCTTCTCTGAGACTGCACAGAAGTCTCCGCGAGTGGCTCTTCCTTAGGGCTGTCCGATGGACAAAAATGTCATCCCTTGTGTCGTTCCGGTTGATGAAGCCATATCCCCTTCAGATATTAAACCACTTGACCATCCCTTGGGTACGCGGGGCCAGCACTCTCTTCTCCACTTGGCTCCCCTGGACGCAGATTATGTGCCGTTGGGTGATCTCCCCAGCCTGGTCTTGGTTAACTGGTTTCTGCTTTAACGCTGCAATCAGCTCTTCAGGGCAATTCCTTAGTATGTTCATGCCCAGGATGATGGGAGCAACTCTCCCTTCCCCGCAGGTGATCACTAAATAACCCTGCCTGGGTAAGCGGGTTCGTCCAATCTGCAAATCTGCTTCCCAGTACCCGTTGCAGACGACCTCTCGGCCATTGGCAGCGACCACCTTCACTTGTGTGGGGGGCTGTCTAAACGGTACTTTTCCCCAATACTTTTGGAGAGTGGGTAACTGTATCATGGATACATGTGACCCGGTGTCGATCATGGCCACTGTCTCTATCCCATTGATCACTACTGGGATCCTCGGGCATTGTCCTACATATTGGGCCCACCATTCCTCCGGGTCTGAGTCTACTCCCGGTGTTCTCCCCGAGGTTCGGCCCTCATCCTCGGGGCATTGCAGTTTAAATGGTCGGACGAGGGGCAGTTTCTCTCGACGTGCCCGGCCTCCTGACAGTGTCGACAGATGGGCTGGCCTTGATGGTCGAATGGGTCTGAGGCTCGCCTCCCATATTCTCGGGGTGGGTCCCATCGATTCCGGTTCGACTGCTGTCCTTCCAACTTCCATCTGGCCTCCCCGCGGTTGGATGCGGTTTGCTGTGTCAGCTGGCGTATGTCTCGCTGCATTGCAGCCATCCCGAGGACCAGGTCTTCCACCTGTCGCTGGAGGGATTGGTCTGGATTCCCCGCTGGCGGTTTGTCACTCTGGGTGGTCCGGCCTTTCAGTCGGCCAACTTGTTCAGAGCTCGTGGCCACGGTTCCTCGAGCCCCCGCCATTTCTGGGTATTCTACCTCGGGGTCGGCGTGATTCCCGATGGTCCGGATGGCGGCGTTCTTAAAGTCAGCAAAGGACTTCCCCGGCATCTGCATCTTCAGAATTCGCAGCTGGGTCTTGACGGTGGGGTTCAACGCTTCCTCCACGAACTGGAGAGTGAGCGCCTCGTCGCTGTTACGCACCTCATCTTTGTCAGCCGCTTGGATGAGCTTCAGGGCCTTCTGTAGACTTAGGGCGAAATCACGGAGGGTTTCGCCTGGTCGCTGTTTCCGACCGTCTTCAACTCCGGGTGGTGGTCTCGAGGATCACGGCCAGCCGATTCAAGATCTGGTCGGTGTCCTTCTTTTGGTCATCATCCCACGATTCGACCTCGCTAAGGGCAGAGCCCGTGAGTTGGCCGATTAGGATCTGTACCCTCTGTTCTTCGCTCGGGGTGTAGAGCTGGGCCATGGACTTCATCTGGTTCCTGAATGCAGTGAACGCGGCGCCCTTGTTGGGGTCCCCACTGTAAGTCAGCATCCATGGGGCCCCAAAGTAATAGGGTAGCGTGATGGGAGCATGAGGGGTTGCTGCTGGAGCAGGTACTGCCACTGGAGGGGCAGCCTGTTGGTCGCCGTTGGGGGGCACACCGGATGGTTGTCCACCCCCAACCTGTACTGCGTCCATCCTGGTATCAGATTATACTCCGCGTCGACTATATCCTGTTCGTGACGCCAGAAAACTGTAGACACCCAAAAGGAGGAGTGACCTTATGGATGCGGTGGGGGTTGTGCTTCCCCGATTTCACGGATCTCAGTCTGGAGTCTTCTCTTTATACAGGAATGGAGACAGAACACTCGACTACTGGGTTAGGTTGACCTTTTATTCCGGAATCTGTCACTGAGGACGTCAACCTCTTTCATTGAATAGTTTAACAGTATTATCACAACAAGCGAACAAAGTGCAATAGTGTAGAAACGTTTTACCATAATACTAGACAGTGCATAGAAGGAAATGTTTTACCATAATACTAGACAATGCATAGAAAGAAATGTTTTACCATAATGCTCAACATTACTCATTACTTAGGAAGCCAATCAGTGCTTCTGACCTCTATTCACCATAGACTCAGCATGCACATATCCTAAGGTTACCGGTAACCATTACGTTTAACTAAAGTCCCGGATTGCAGGTCCTAATAACCTGACCCGTGCACAGGGGTTTCGGTGGGGCCCAAGCGGTGCTCCTATCTGAAGATGGGCCAGGGGAAAAACAATATAAGAAGGGCTCTTGGTTTGCTGTAAGCGGGGTCGCTTTACTAGGGCGTGGGTGAATCCCACTTGGAGTCCTGGAAGGGATAGATCACTCTCAAGTGTTGGTAAGGAGGCCTTTGGGCCCTTATAGTTACCCTGTTTCCTTACCCAGGCGTCCGGCTGGGATCAGTAGGTCTTCACCAGTGCTGTGTACCCTCCTGGGAGTGCTAGTGTGGGCGCCTAGACGTTGCCACAATCAGCTACACAGGACTACTGGCCACTGGCCTGCACTGTGGCTCTCTATGCGGCCTCAATGGGTACAACCCTGTCATGCGCTAGGGGTGTCCATGGGTCCCTGACCCTATAATGTGCCTGGCGGGCGATATAATAGGGGTGGTAGGCAGGGGCACAGTGTGCAGTAAGGTACCTGTATCGGCTGCAGGTGCTGGTTCCAACCAGTCTCGATCTCCCGGACTCTGTCACCGCTGATCTGTCCCTGGTGACTGCATAAATGGTGCCTCTGCTGTCCAGGCTCTGCTGCTGCTTACACCATGCTGCTGGGCTCTGGCTACTATGCTCTGTGCTACCCACGTGCTGGCTGCTGGGCTCTGGCTGCTGGGCTCTGGCAGCTTGACACTGTGACTGCTGTGTTCTCTTGAACAGTTTGCACGCTGCCTGACTGGCTCCTTCTCTCACAGGCTGGGCTGCCACTCATTACTGGAGCTCTGTGCTGCTCAAGTGTCTGGCAGGTCAGGGGTCACAGGTGCCACACTGCTGTCTTCCTCTCGGTTGCCCAGTGTCTTTCAGGCTGCATGGAGAAGTCTCCTCTCTCTGTGCTAGCTGCTAACTTCCTCAACCACGCTGGCTCAGGTCACCTCTGACCTCTCTCTTCCTGTCACACTCCAGCCTGTCTGTGTTTAACTCTTTAGGTCTGAGCTGTGCCTAGTGCTGGGGTATATTAACCCCTGGTTAACTGGAATGCACGGCACCTATTATTCCACAGTTATGGGGTGTTACATATTCATTTTGTGTTCTGTGCATGTATATTGAGGCAGGGACAGTGTACATCCACATGTAGAAAATGTGTAGGATCCGGTCCAGGTATTGGAGCAGCAGCAGCAGGGAAACTGGTGTGATCAGAGTTGTGCTGATTAGCAGCACCTGTGCTCTCCTGATATAAGTGTTTCCAGGTCAGAGGGTCATTGCTCTTGATGGTGGAATAGCTGCCCAAGTGATAGGCCGGGGTGTGGGCCACGGTAGGGACCACTGGAGCTTTTTGAAGAGCTTGGAAAATGCTGTGACTCCTGTATGCTGCATTGCTGTAACCATTCTTGCTTATGCTGATTACCTGGTACGCTGTCTGCCTGCTACGTGATGTATGTGATTCCTTGTCAATATATATATATATATATATCAGTAAAGTAAAAAAAACAATTATCATTCATAGTTAATAAATAGTCCTCCTTCTCTACCCCTTAAATAAATAAACAGATATTTAATACTGTAGCATTACCCTCATCAATCGATGTCTCATTGATTGCTGCATGAAGAAATTATCCTGAGCATATTATTACTCTGAAGTCAAACTTCCCTGGTAGAGAGAAAGGCGGCCTTAATAAGCCATGGTATGCCTGCCAGACGGCACGGCGCCCTCTGTAATCAGACTGTCGGGCAGATAATGCCGCGTAAGTTGTTGCTAGTTTATACCTTCCCAGTGTTGTTGTTGGTGTTGCTGCCGCCACTATTCACATTTAGCTCATGTAAAACACAAATAGAAGTAGCCAGTTATATGCTGTGGTCATCTAACCTATGTACTAAACAGTTACAAACACTGCTAATTATACCAGACTAGCATGCGCTTGCCAAATCTTCTCACTTTATTTATGTATAGCAGCGTGGGGAGCTGATGTTACGCATGCAAGGTACATGAGGCGAGCCCTACTAGATATCAGTCCTCTATTCTGTCTCTAGCGCAGGGCCGGATTAAGCCTTCGGGGGGCCTGGGTCACTTTAGACAGGAGGGCCCCCTTTCACTTGTCATTACTGACCGTAAACTGCACGGGAGAATATTACACTGTCAAAACAAAGGCAGTATAAACTTGGTCAATGGGTAACTGCAGGGTGGGGAATAAAAAAAAAATTATATATATATATATATATATATATCACATGAAAAGCCTTTGTTTGTGCCTTTGTACCTTACTCTGTAGGATTACTCTGATTAAAAACCCTCCCATGACGAGGCTGCTGCTGCTGTCCTCCATGGGCCTGAGAAGCATATGATGAGCTCCACCAAGCAGAGCTCAGCAAAAGCCTCTCAGCCTCTGACCTCTTGTGCTAAGTCTCATGGTGCTTTGTCATCTCCCAATAATGCACTGCACACTTGTGCAGTCAGTGTGCATTGGCTCCCGATGCTCAGCACCATTAATCATTGTCACATTGGCAGATAGGTGAAGCTGCAGCACTACCCCACTACCATGCACAAAACCTTTAGCTAAAAAAATTTGGGCTTATGATCCATACATATTTTCAGAGTAATTAAATCAGCCCCTAACTGTTATTTTTCAGAACCAGTTTGCAAAAGTTAGAGCTGATTGGTTGGTACTGTATGTATTTCCAAGATATGATACAACTTCCCGTTTATCTTGTGTTTATCTGAATATACTGTAATAGAAATCTTATCCAGGGGCTTCAAATTATTTGTCTGAAGAAAATTGTGTGTACTCTATGGTGATCTGTGGATGGTTGGGCAAATCAGGGACAGTACCTATCCATCTATGGGCCTGATTCAGATTTGTAGGGAATTGCACAGCCACAAGGAAGCAGATGAGCAATTCCATACAAATAATTTGCAAATGCAGCAGGAGGTGTCTGTAGGAGATATATGCCTCCTGCATGCATCTGCCACATCATACTGCTGTGTCTTATGTAGGGTACACACCAGGACGACCTGCTCACGATGCACATCGTGAGCGGGTCGTCAGTGTCTCGTCCGACCCGCTCACGATGACGCGGGAGGGCACGACCCGCTCACGATGTGCACCGTGAGCGGGTCCGATCCGATGGCGACCCGCACCCGGTTGTATGGTCGTCATTGAGATCCTACCTGCAGCAGGTAGGATCTCAATAACGACCGACCGACCCGCGGGACCGCGCATCGGATCGGAATCGCTCCACACCAGCTCAGAAAAGGGCCCAATCAGCACACAATCTGCATCCAATTGATCGGAATCGGATCTAGATTGTGCTGATCGGGCCCTAGTCGTCCTGGTGTGTACCCAGCATTAGGTTGCAGCATCGAATCACCATTGTAACCATTGGTCACAATTTGTGATGTTAGCAGAATGAGGCCAATCTGTGCTCAGACTGGCCGTAGGATCCGGACACCCTGGTCCAGTAACTCTGCATCTGATGACGCAGACCCTAGGCCTGTCAAGGCTGCAAAAGACTCCTCTCTCTTCACCTCATCCATCTATTTCTCTTATCAACATTTTATTATGATCAATGATCGGCTCATGGTAGCCGTCTTGAATTTAAAAAATGAAGCTAAGATGCCATATTTTTTATAAGGGAACCACTGCCAAACTCTGAAGAATCCAGGCCTGCTGCCATACCCGTTCTCTACAAGGTTCCACCACCAGTAATGCCCGCAACCTCCGCTGGGTTATAAATAATTTCTTTGTATTATTTTAATCATTATAACAGATGAGGCTCTGCCTTCCCTGACTGCACACCGCCGATATATACATACCTCCCAACTGTTCAGCCATGGGTGTAGAGACGCTCACGCATTCCC
The DNA here is from genome assembly GCF_055691185.1 of Crinia signifera. Classification (NCBI taxonomy): domain Eukaryota; kingdom Metazoa; phylum Chordata; class Amphibia; order Anura; family Myobatrachidae; genus Crinia; species Crinia signifera. The sequence continues at coordinate 52,163,588 of NC_139217.1, forward strand.
GAAATTGTGCCTAGTGGGAAAGGGCGTGGCCTATACTTGTGCCACTCACCTCTGTGTTTGCCACTGTGGGGGCATGCCCAGCGGCTCTATGAGCTGCTGGCTATGCACCCAGCCCTTCTGGCTGCAGAAATATACACTATCTATTCACTGTTGACAAGAGGGACTCCCAACTATCCCTCCGGCTGTGGGACACTGCCAGCCCTGAGCAGAATGTGTGAACATCCCCCCCAAAAAATGGGACGGTCTCGCGAAAAGACAGTTAAATAAAGTATAAAGTATGTGTACGTATGTTTATGCTAATGTTCCATACTACTCATTTTTATGTGATTAATTTACATTTGATTTAGAGTTTACAAATAATCTTAAGGCCCATACACACTGGGCGATTTTGAGGTGAAAGCAGCTCAGTTTGCGGCAGCTCAGTTTGCTCCCGCATTATCACTGGCCGCCGCCTCTCATCTGCCGGTGTTACCAGCAGATGAGTGGCGGGGTGGTCGGCTTTCCATAGTGTCCTGCTATGGAAAGCCATCCACCCCCGTGGAAATCGCTTGGATGGGCTCAGTGTGTATGGACCCTTAGTGAAGCAATGCATTGCCCTTATTGGTCTGGAAATGTGAATTTGGTGATAAAACTGTCAAATAACTTTCTTAAATGAATTTATATCAACTACAGAGAACTAATTGCCTGAAGCTGTCCAGCTGCAAAGTTTTATTTATCCCTACTTGTAAGATCTGTGGGGTTCACTGAGTATGTGCAGAGATAAAGCTGAAATGTTCTCTTGACCTGAAAATGCTTTTGTTTGTGATCTCTTTACAGGGGCCGGTGTGTTCTTCCTGTCTTGCAATGAAGGCGATCAGATCAGCTTCCTCTTTGACTGCATTGTCCGTGGCATCTCCCCAACAAAGGGCCCATTTGGGCTGCGTCCAGTGCTCCCAGGTTAACATAAGAAATACAAAGTAACATGGCCAGGTGGTTCCGGACTTTGTGGAATAGCTACAAAAATTGCTTTTCCCCGTTCCCTTACTGTAGATTACTCAGGAAGCATTATGTGGCATTTTCAGCCCATTCCTCTTTGAGTGGTGTGAGAATGGCCTGAGTCCTACTGTACCAGTCATTGCTATAAGCATCCTCCATGACCGTGATTTTCAAACTTTTTACCTTGCGGCACACTAAATAATATTTTAATATTGCCAAGGCACACCATGAGATCCCCACAGGGCAAAACACTTTGGCCCCCACAGGAAAAAAACAAACTTATTGGTCCCCATATAAAAACAATTACTGTACACTGGTCCCCACAGGTAACAAAAATAAAATACATTGGCCCTTTACATGAAAAGAAGAGACCAGTAAATAACAGTTGAACTGGTGGTGGCTGTAAACTGGTGTGGACATCTCTGGCTCGGGTGCCGGCTGTGGTCCCGACAGTTGGGATCCCGACAGTCATTTACCCTACGTCGAGATCCTGACTGTCAAAACTCAGACAGACGGGTGCCCGACAGGCCACCCGCTATTCTCCCTCGTGAAGGAGAATAGAATAGGTGGCGAGCGCAGTGAGCCACCGTGCCCGCAAGGGGCTTTGTTGCGTTCACCATGAGTCCGGGCAGTAGGGATCACGATGTCGGGCTAATGACTGTCGGGTTCCCGACTGTCGGTACCTTATACCACACCCCTCTGGCTCTAGGGGCACACTTGAAAACAGCTCAAGGCACAAGAGTGTACCATGGCACAGTGGTCGAAAAACACTGCTCTATGGCTTTGTAATTTTCAGAGTGGATTTAATGTGGTCTCTGATTATAATACCACCCCAGGTAAACCACAAAGGATGGATCAACCTTTTTTTTTATTTAGTCACATTGAATAATCCCAGGAATCTGTGAGTGCCAACATCTCTGGGAGCGATGTGCAAAATATCTGCTAAAAAATGCCATTGCATTTGTTATATAAATTCAACTAAAAAATGTTGTATAAAAAAAGATTATATTTCCTATATAAGGTAAACATTAAAGGTCATTATGATAAATAAAAATGTTTGCTTGCCAATTTTCACATGTACTTTGACAAATTCACTTGGCACTCAAAGGGTTAATATCCGATGGCCGCAAGTTGCCGTTATTCCGACCACCAACATTTCCAATTATCCCTTGAATATCTTAAAGCAGGGACTTCACAACTCAGCAAGTTCTTCCACAGTTTTACTATCAGGACATACTAAAACAGCGGCACGGCATGCTGAAATGTGTAGTTAAACAGCAGCTGGAGGTCTGCTTATTGCCCATCACTGCTTTAGAGGTTGGGCTATCATAATTCCAAGTAATGGTCACCTGGAATTCAGTATTATTTATTTATTTACAGTTTCTTATATAGCTCAGCAGATTCCGTTGCATTTACAATAGTAGACAGTGATAAGACAAACTGGGTAACAACAGACAGACTTGGAGGTAGGAGGGCCCTGCTGCAAGCTTACAATCTATAGGGATATAGGGGGGAAACATAAGGACAGGCACCAGTAATAGCATAGCAGTTACAAGTCCAGAAGGGAAGCTATATAATACATAAGTGCCTCGGAGGGTTATGCATGTAGAACTTAAATATGATAGGCTTGCCTGAAGAGGTGAGTTTTCAGGGAACGCTTGAAAGTTTGGAGACTGGTGGAGAGTCTTAATGTGCGTGGAAGGGCATTCCATAGGATGGGAGCAGCCCGATAAAAGTCCTGTAATAATGAATGGGAGCTAGTGATCCGTGCAGAAGAGAGACGCAGATCTTGTGTAGAGCGTAGTGGTCGAGATGGGAGATATTTTGTGATAAGTGCAGAGATATATGCTGGTGCAGTATGGTTAATAGAGAGGTCTATTTTCTAAGCTTAGAGAGGGATAAAGTGGACACAGATCAGCCAATCAGCTACTAACTACCATATTACAGGCTGTGTACAAAAAGTGACAGGAGCTGATTGGCCAGTACTTTAAAGTTCCATACGCACTAAACAACTATCAGCGCTGCCGATATCATTTATGATATTGGCGGTCCCGCGAGTGACAATATAGTGTGTACACACTGAACAATATTGTTACCGATATCACGGGAACCCTGCTGAACATGCAGGTTGTTGGCTACATAGCCAAAATTGACCTGCATGATTAGATGACGGTGGTGCTGGGGTGTGTGTGTGTCCTTAATGATGGGCGGGAGCATAAAACTACCTGATATCACTCAGAAGGGCCCTTTTAAACAACAGCTTTTAAAAAATGTTATGAGGCTTTATCTCTCCAGGGCTTAGTAAATAGATCCCTTAATTTCACATCAGTTTTCCATACAACTCGTTAATTTTAAAATAAAGAGGACATGATACTGTAGTTGGAGGCATTAGGATCCAGCCTAGGGCGGCAGCCCTGAATGTATTCATTTTTTGCTGTGTCCCACCCAACCATTCTTTGCTGTTAAATTCATGGCATCAACCTCCGCTTCTCCCGATCTGGGTACAATGAATACACGTAGCAGGATGACTCAGATCACATTTGATTGACTGAAAACATAGTTCAGATACGGTGCTGTGCTTAGGCCCTTATTCTAATCTGTGCGGTACGGCCCGCGTGCGGCCGTACCGCCGATGTTTTCACTCTGCACATGCGCAGAGGTCACTCTGCGCATGTGCAGGCGAAATCGCCGCACACAAAAATTATACGCCGCAAAGGGGGCGTATAGGGGCGTGAGGGGCTTGATAGCCTCATTTACCTATGTATACGCCCAGCGTTTCATGGGCGTTCCCATGCAAACGCGGGGCGTATGCATGGTAATGAGGCTATGACGCCAGTGATGGGGGCGGAAAGCTGACATCGCCGGATGTCAGCTCTCCGCCCCCAAACAAGCTTTCACACGGACAAGTGTCCGTGTGGTCTCAGCTTGCGTGAGCTGGTGGAGCGTGCGGCCCTGCCTTCGATGGTCGCCGACCATCGAATGCAGGGGGCAGCTCCCACCATGGTGGAGGCGTACGCCCCACCATTTTTCATGCGGATCGCCAGCCGTCCGCGTACGGACGGCCGTGGCGATCCGTATTGTAGGCGGGGATTGATTTGTGCGGCCGGAGCAACGTATGCGGCTCCGGCCGCACAGATCTGAATAAGGGCCTTAATGAGGCTCCACATAGTTAAAATGCAAAGACATTATTACACGTCTTTGCCTTATAATTATACTCAGCAACACTTCATTAAATGGAATCAAAGATTTTTCCGCTACTGAATAAAATATAAAAAATGTTTTTTTGAACCATGACTTAATCATGCGACAAAGTAAAAATTGTACACTGGAAGGAGTATAACCTAATGCGTGTCCTCGATCACCGTATGGGAACGATGTGTTAAAACCTTGTACCTTTGGAATGCACTGCAAAGCCAATTCTAAGTATGTATATACATACTGTGAGGTCTCAGTGTCCTAAAGGGTGTACGGTTGCATATGAAGAAGCTGGGGGGGAGGGGATGCAAAAGTAAATAAATGAAGTACGGAACATTCTAGAAGAATTACCACCTACTATTAATAGAACTCAATGCAGAAGCTACTTTTAATTGGATTTATTTTGTTTCTTGTTTAGAATTCCATTGAAAGGTTAACTTGTAACTGTGTTAAATTAGTATACAAATAAAGGGAGATACCTGTGTTTTATTATTATTATTATTATTATTATTATTATTATTATTATTATTTTGCTTTATGTGTTTCATATTTCATACTAATTTTAGCCAGATAATGGCAGTGCAATACCATACCAAGTAGGGATGCCAATCCCGGGGCATTTTTTCAATCCTGGGATTCGGGGTTGAAAAATGCTCAATCCTGGGATTCCTAGGATTGAACCCCCCACCTCGCCAACCCGGCAGTTTTACTTACGTGGTCTGGGTAGGTGGAGCCAGCAGGAGCGGTGCGGTGGTGCTGGTCAGCAAGGTGCATTGGCAGGCGGTGAGGATCAGCGAAGTGTGTCGGCAGGTGTTGAGGATCAGCGAGGTGCAGCAGTGGACAGAGCGGATCAGTTAGAGGTGGGCATTTGCCACCATAGTACCAGAGAGTCCTATTGGGATTAATCTCCTGGGCTTCTGAAACTACATGCTTTAGTGGGGGTGTGGTCAATTGTGGAAGTATGGGCACACCCTACTCGTCATACTCGGCACAGATCTTCTTGTACTTTTCATTTGGTCCAGGCACCGGCAGAGCCTCACAGATATACTGAGGCCAGGCTAATATGCACTGTCTGGAAGGTAAGAAAAAAATGAGGCCACAAACCCACCGTAACAACAGTATATTAAAACTGGTTGGATTGAAAATGCAAATGAGAATAACACTATCCCCGATTGCCCAACTGAAAGAAAATATGCAAATTCATAGCCGTGCAATCAAGTATTAATCACGCCATTCGTTTTTGAGAACTTATCGGACTCTAGAGAGGATTTCCATTTAGGAAAACAATAAGATTAATATAAGGGGTAAATTTATTAAGATGGGGGTTCTATTTCAGATGGGATGTTGCTGTGGGCAACCAATCAGATCCTATCTATTATCTTATAGAAGGTGCTAAATAAATAAGTATATTCTGATTGGTTGCCCATAACAACACCCCATGTGACATAGAACTCCCATCTTGGTAAATTTACCCTTAATAGTCTTTTACATCTGCCCAGCGAGCTTTCGCCCTGTTGAAACCGGGCACATCAACTAAATTCATCATATTTATTTACTTTGTATTTGTAGCTTGGATCTTAGGAACTCCATGAAATTGACTCACTCGAATATCCTAAAGTTCCTCATTCCTCCATCAATAACTAAAAACCCCATTTCCCATTGTACCGTTTTCTGACTATAAACCATAAATATATATTTTGAAATGATGCAAGTCTATGGTTAACACAATTTAAAATTAAAATCAACACATTATTTTATTTTTGTTTTACATGTGTTTTTTTTAATAAAATGTTTTTATTATTTTTCTTTCTGCTCGACATTCCGATTTTTGCAATTTTCTACATTTTCGGAGTTTTAAATAGAGCCACTATAAACAATTATTTGAATAATTAGGCATACCGCTCTAAACTGTAAGGAAATTCTTGTTAATGTGTTATAAAATAATTGAGAAAGTTAAATTGAAAATTTTAAATGTTGCATTTGTCCTCCGCAAATGAAGTCTGACATGCCTGCCCTATAATTAAAATGTATGTTTCTCAAATGAAATGCCACCGCAATAATATTTTACAGCTGCGCAATTACAAGTTATTGTTAAGCGGAATTACCACAAAAATGAAAACCTAATTGTACCATAAAAATAATGAATATACGCAATAAATCACACATTTCCTGTTATTTTGTTCCTTACAATTTGGAGGAACGGTCACTATTAGGTAATGTAATACATCTTTATACTGCTAAATTGTTTAATACATGGTGCCCATGGAATAAAACATAATTTGATGTCAAAAGTTCCTGAGAAAACAATACAAAATTGCAGGTATAATATAGTTATTGCGTACAATGTACTATTATTAATGGTTAGACAACAGACTGTACCTCTTTATAATAAACTGGGCACAATGAATTGAATTACAAACATCCCTCAACCCTTTGAGCGCCAAGTGAATTCGTCAAAATAGGTGTGAAAATTGGCAAGCAAACATTGGCCCTTATTCTGATCTCGGCGGTACGGCCCGCGTGCGGCCGTACCGCCGATGTTTTCACTCTGCACATGCGCAGAGGTCACTCTGCGCATGTGCAGGCGAAATCGCCGCACAAAAAATTTATACGCCGCAAAGGGGGCGTATAGGGGCGTGAGGGGCTTAATAGCCTCATTACCCTATGCATACGCCCAGCGTTTCATGGGCGTTCCCATGCAAACGCGGGGCGTATGCATGGTAATGAGGCTATGACGCCAGTGATGGGGGCGGAAAGCTGACATCGCCGGATGTCAGCTCTCCGCCCCCATACAAGCTTTCACACGGACGATTGTCCGTGTGGTCTAAGCTTGCGGGAGCTGGTGGAGCGTGCGGCCCTGCCTTCGATGGTCGCCGACCATCGAATGCAGGGGCTAGCTCCCACCATGGTGGAGGCGTACGCCCCACCATTTTCATGCGGATCGCCAGCCGTCCGCGTACGGACGGCCGTGGCGATCCGTATTGTAGGCGGGGATTGGTTTGTGCGGCCGGAGCAACGTATGCGGCTCCGGCCGCACAGATCAGAATAAGGGCCATTGTTATTCGTCATAATGACCTGCAATTATTACCTTTTATAGGAACTATCATTTTTTTTTTTACATAACATTTTTTATTTGAATGTATATAACAAATGTGAGCGACACTGGCATTTTTAGTGGATATCTTGAACATCTGTCACAGAGATGTTGGCACCCAAATGGTTAAAAACATGAGTTTATTCAGCATTATTGTTGATTGCACTTGAAACCAATGGATGGCCAATTTTTGTAATTTTTTTTTTTTTTTTTTGTAATCTAAGATCCAAATTTAAATCCAGCATACATGGAGGAAAGAGTGGCCCACGAGACTCTTCAGCTGGAAAAGCGACTCAGCTTGTTATCTCATCATAGTCTGGGAGGTAAGCCATAACATCATAGTAAAAAGTGCAACTGTAGTCTACACCGCCTCTTTAGGTGGCCATTTTGTTTTCTGATATATTTCTCTTGTAAATGTAGCCTCTCGATTCTCAAAGAACTTGTGACCTTGAGGCATTAAGCACATAGTTAAAGCCCTATTTGTAAGAGGCCACAAAGTGAACCAATATTGCCAATATTTGAACGGTAGGATTGTATGGGTTAACGTTTAAAATGGCTGTTATTCAGATATATTTGGCTGCCGAGGGTTAGGGGCACCGAAAACACTGATCTATTTAGATGTAATAATTTTTAATGTACTATAAAAATATTCCACGATCCTCGGACATTCGACAGATCCCACTTTATTACCATAAATAATAAATGATCACTTACCTGCTAAGGGGTAATGGGGCAGATGTATTAAGCCTGGTGAAGAGATAAAGGGGAAGGTGATAACTCACCAGCCAATCAACTCATAACTGTCATTTTTCAAACATAGCTGACTGGCTGGTGCGTTATCACCTTCTGCTTTATCTTGACTTTATATCTTCACCAGGCTTAGTACATCTGCCCCATGGTCTCACATTTAAATGTAATCCTAATCCTGCTGTTGGATTTTCCCTAAAATCATACGGATACCCTTTAGCGTGCTGCAATTTTTCTCCACATATTTTCAAGTTTGTATTGAACAGTTCATTTTTGGAAACTTCTACTCATCTGTGCTTGTGTGTTATTTATGGATACATTTATTTAAAGTATTTAATGCATTTCAGGGGATGACAGAAGTATATCCAGCTCCTCTTCGGAAGCAAGCCATTCAGATGCCAGTGCGGGAAGCCGGCTCACGATTTGGGCAGATCCGTCATCTGCCAGCACCTCTGCCGAGAGCCACGGTATGGCAGCAGCCAAAGGCATTCACCTCGGAGAAGACCAAGCTTATGCTGAAGCCCTTCGTGTTTCCAAGCCTCCCCCAAAGCCTGCACCATCCAGACATTTGCAGGAAATAGGCCGCCAGAGCTCCTCAGACAGCGGCATTGCCACGGGTAGTCACTCCTCGTACTCTGGGAGCTTCTCTTCCTATGCCGAGAGCCTGGACATTTGCCATGGTGAGGAGTTTGGGTCACTGCTCAGCCTTCCATTGACCATGGCAACAGATCAGAATCTATGCACGTGCCAGCACACTGATCCACAGAGAGGGTCTGAGTACCAGATCCCGGCCTCTGTCAGACATCTATACGACACACCTCGAAGTGTATTACAGGCAGCTGCTAGAGAAACTCAGTTCAGGAGTTCAGATTCCACTTTACCCAAGGACCAGGCTCATAGAACTCAAAGCACTAGTGATGCTAAGCTGTTGATACCCCACGTGGAAGCTACAACCACCTCTTTACTCCAAGAAAGCAAAGACTCGTGCGATGAGACATACGTGGATTTTGTTCCAAAGTGGACATCTTCAAAGGTGCAATCATCAGGGGTTGATCCAAAAGGAAGCAACTTGGGAGCCGCAGGGACAAGTGATACTTGTGAAATTTGCAGCCCCCAGCCCGGTATTGCAAGGGCCCTTTTCTCAGCTTGCCCAGTATGCGGAGGGCTAAAGGTAAAGTATTCATTAATTGGAGTGCTTATTCAATGTTTAATTTCAATGCACTGGTGGGTTGATTAAAAAGAATCACTTTAAGTTTCTTAAATAAAGGTAAGGTTCCCAAAGTGATGTGAGGTTTTTAGATTGTGAGGATCATCCAAGTTTATGAGGATCTTCCAAGTTTATGTCAAAGTGTCCAAATCACCAGTTGGTTATCCAAGTAGGGTTCTCCAAAGTGATTCTAAAATGTATGTTTGATTCCCAAATCAATGTATTATTCTCCTAACTAATCTAAGTTAAGAAGCAATGTGAGGCTCACCCAGTCACAGCAAGGTTAGCCAAATCTCGGTATTGTTATTCAGTGGACTTATCAATGATATTTTGGAAAATACAGCAGGTTTGGGCTGATGCATTATCTATTTTGTTATTATTAATAATAATAATAATAATAATAATAACATTAATGCTAATTATACAGAACTTTTCTCCCAATAAGAGTCAACGTGATTTACATTTGCCGGTACTTATGTATTATCTGGGCTCCCATGTTAAATGCACCCCATTTTTTCATATCCCTACTATCCAACTACGCATGGAGTTGATTTTATATAGTGTGGCGAGCGCAGCGAGCCACCGTGCCCGAAGCGTGGCGAGCGCAGCGAGCCCCGCGAGGGGATGCGGTCTCATAAGAAAAACGGGAGCCCAGATATTACATAAGTACCCATTTGCCTTTATTTCACAAAATATAAAATGAGCTTAACTGGAAGAAGGACTAAGCATTTAGGTTGTGTTTCTTTATGAACTGAAGGGACATTAGTGAAATATTTGTGTAAAAAAGGTAAGTCTTAAGTCTGGTATTGAAGGAATGTGGAGCCCTCTGAAGGTCAAACTTTAGACGAATTTTGGGAGATCCTAGGTACTTCATCTGCAGATCGCAGTAATCGATTGGGGCAGTATGGTATCAGTGAGGAACCAGAAGCAGCGTCAGGTACCTTGGGTCCTGGTCATTTAAACAAGTCTTTAAATAGATTTTCCATCTTACAGGCAACCGGTGAAGGGAGTAGAGAATGGTTATTATGTGGATGGAACAAGGCTGGTTGTTTAATAGCCTGGCAGCTACATCAGAGGCGTAACAATAGCTATCGCTGCACTGCCACCGGGACCTGCTTGCCGCCGCCGGAACCTGCAGATCTACTTGTCTGCGCTGGTCCCAGCACTCCTAGTGGCTTCTGCTCTGCCTCTTAATGAAAAATGACCTTAACAAAATGTCTGCCCCCATACAGCAGACACCTAAATAATGGTCTGATGTTAGGGACAGCCATTTTGTGATGGTCATTTTTCATTAGAAGCCAGTCCAGGAGGAGTGCCGGGACCACAGACAAGTAGATCTGTGGGTCCTTGCCACAGACCAGGCGGCAATCGGAGGGATAAGGCAGGGGTGGGGCGGCTGCCTGCCAAAATTCCGGGTGGGGCGGACTACCTGTCTGCTGGCCAAAATTCTGGGGGGTGATTTGCCTGTTGAAATTCTAGCGGGGGGCACTGATTTTGTAGTTAGGCCACTGAGCTACATTTTGTGCCAATTGCAAGTGGTTCACTTCTATTGCTGGTAGTCCCAGGTAGGAGGCATTGTAGTAGTAGTAGTGTGGTGATACAGATGCATGTATGCCTATAGGTGAATCTACTTAGGGAATTATGTGCTTGAGTCTGGCTATGTTCCTCAGATAAAAGAATAAGGATTTGATTGTAGCTGATCCTGATGTCAAGTCACCATCCAGGACAACACCCAGATTCCGCACATGTTCAATGTTTTATAATTCTGAACCACCAAGCCTAAGGCCAGTTTCACACACTCCGGCTCCTGCCGGACGGTGAAATCCCGCACGGCCAGGGAGCCGTGCCGCACACATTAGTTGTGAATGGACACTATTGTGTCCATTCACACGGGACGGCCACGGCCTGGCCGCACGGTTGCAGCCGGATCCTGCCACTGGAAGGGACGGCTGCCGGGCTGTGGCCATCCCCTCCATGATAATCTACTGTGTGTGGCACGGCTCCCTGGCCGTGCGGGATTTCACCGTCCAGCAGGAGCAGGAGTGTGTGAAACTGGCCTAAGTCTAGTTGGTAGTCTTTGCTGCAGCCTTGTGATGTTTAAAGGTTCTATCATAAGGACCTCTGTTCTATCAGTATTTAGTCACAGCCAACTGGCACTTATTCACTCCTGGAGCTCATCTAGACAGACATTCACGGTTGTTATTGGGTTTGCAGTACTTGGAGCAAAGGACAGGAACAGTTGTGTATCATCTGCATAGCAGTGGTAGGTTAAGCCATGATGTAGACGTAATCAGAACAGATCATTTGCTTAAGTTCAAGAGCCAACTGTCAAGGCAGCGAGCAAAATGTGCAAGTCCGATGTGAGTCCAGGACACAAGGGACGCAAGTTGTGGGGCCAGCTGGTGCAAGAACAACTTCTGTCCTTTACAGGTAATTGAGCTGACCCCAAAGGATTATCCCCCTGCTGCTGGCTGAGGAGAGTTATGTTTTATATAGTTATGGTGTGGTTCAGCATTGTTTAGGTAGAAAATTGGAACAATATTTTCTTTTCCAAATATTTTAATTCAAGTATTATGCACAGTGACAAAGACCATATGGCATCCTGTCCAATTAAGGGTTATTCAGTAACAAAAAATAATGAATATATTTTTTCCTTTGACAGCAAAATCGAGGAACACAGGTGAAATGTAGAAACAATACGTTCTACCAATACAGTAGTTACATTTTATGATTAGCCAATCCAGTTAACTGTTTAATGTTAATTTGTTTTACCATGAAAGGGCAAAAATAGGATAGTGGGGGGGGGGGGGTGGTTATGTACTGTACATGCATCTATATACTGTATATGTCCCTGCTGCAAGTGTAGTGAGAAAATCGGTACTTGTTTCCTAGAAGGGCACCCATCGCGGGCATCGCATGTACATCGCATGCCATTATAATGGCATGCGATGCGACCGATGCGATGGCCGCGATTTTACATAGAAATGCATGGTAAAATGTAAATCGCGTCGGTCGCATCGCCTGCGGCCAAAATATCGCATGCGATGCGACCGACGCGATTACCGATTTTACATAGGGAACAATGTTAAATGGCCCACAGACCCCAAATAGCCACCCTGAAGTGTGAAATGGCCCCCCCAATTGTTAACGCCACCCCATGATCAACGTCAACCCGAAGCGTGGTGAGCGCAGCGGTACGCGTCCTCCGACCTTTTCATACCCCCACTATCCACGTCGGCGTGGAGTTGAGAATAGAAAGTGTGGCGAGCGCAGCGAGCCACCGCGCCCGAAGCGTGGCGAGCGCACGCGGAATACATGTTAAGTAATCCGTGTCCCCTCGTGGGGCGCGCTGCGCTCGCCACGCTTCGGGAGCGTGTTCCGCGTTCCCTCGTGGGGCTCGCTACGCTCGCCACGCTTCGGGCTCGGTGGCTCGCTGCACTCGCCACACTTTCTATTCTCAACTCCACGCCGACGTGGATAGTGGGGGTATGAAAAGGTCGGAGGACGCGTACCGCTGCCGCTCGCCACACTTCGGGTTGACGTTGATCGTGGGGTGTCGTTAACAATTGGGGGGCCATTTCACACTTCAGGGTGGGTATTTGGGGTCTGTGGCCCATTTAACATTGTTCCCTATGTGAAATCGGGTCAATTGGGCCATTTAACATTGTTCCCTATGTAAAACCGCGGTAATCGCGTTGGTCGCATCGCATGCGATTTTTTGGCCGCATGCGATGCGACCGACGCGATTTTTTTCCTTGCGATGCCTAAGATCAAAAACGTGGGCGCCCTTCTAGGAAACAAGTACCAGAAAATCCATCCATAGGGATGGGGGAGAGTGCTGTGTTTATGGGTAATCAGCATAAACCCCCTGTGTGCACCACATTTGTGTGCTATTATAACTGGTTTTATGTAGTTAGAGGGACTTTATTTATTTGTTTCATTTATTGGTTCTTTTTTACATTTACTTCCCCACTGCATAAATCAGTTTGTCTATATTGATTATTATAATCTGGCAGTAGAGATGTGATTACGATAGGTAGAAGTTCTATATCATTATATTATATATCATGCTTCTTTATCCTATTGCTGATGTTCTATGCACTGAGGATTAAAGATAATTAGGGGTATATTTACTAAGCGCTGGTTTTGGTTCTAAACCAAAACTGTCATTGTCTCAAGAAAGCACTGATTGGCTGAGAGCTGTCGCCGTCATAGTAACCGTCCCCATACTCTGATCTGGCCCATTCATTCCCATGACAGTGACAGAACTACCTGTCATTACTTGTAGCGAGTGGGCAGCACTATTCCTGGAGTGTTTTTATTTTTTTTATTTCTGAAGACCTCTGGATTTCTATTTGGGCAGAAGAAGAGGTTTACAGTGTTCTACAGTTGGTGTTTTTGGTCATCTTGTATTCACCTGGACACCGCTACCGGTAACTCTTTATGGTCATTGAGGTTTTCATATGAAATAGAGGCATGTTTTTTTAATGCTTTCAGATACACTGCAGCCCTTTCTCTTACATTTATAGACATATGACGAATAGCAGGGACGGCTGTTACACATATCACAAAGCATTTTATTTTCATCCACTTCAAAGTAACCACTAGCGTACGCAGCAAATTGAAGGTATTTGGTTTGCTGTATGCCGCTGAATTGGTGTCATAATCAGGTCAAAGCTGAACATACGTTTCTTACATTTGTTTCGCGGCCACAGAGCGAGCTGCAGTGAGAGACTGGAGAGAGCCAATGTCAGACGTCTTAGGCGCCAAATAAACGGGATGTGATTGAAAGCTCATGGCCGTACAAAGAGATTCGCATAATAGTTTTCTCAAGGTCACCTTGGAAACAAATACTGCGCCCACGGAGATGGGATGAGGGACTTCTATCATTACGCAGTGCAGAGAGTAGTCCCTAGTAGAGAAATTGAGGCCTGGGTATCTGGAGCCTACCGTAGACCATTAAACCAATATTGTTAGTATATATACTGCGCCAGCCCAAAGATAGGATCATTTAGCCCCCTCTCTTTTTTCTCTGACAGTGTAAGGCGGGGAAGGCAGAGTATGACAGGGAGAATGAGTGGGTGACAGGGGAAGGCAGGGGGGAGGCAGAGTATGACAGCGAGAATGAGTGGGTGACAGTGTAAGGCAGGGGGGAGGCAGAGTATGACAGGGAGAATGAGTGGGTGACAGGGGAAGACAGAGGGTGACACATCGACGATTGTGAGCAAACCATAATCTGTCTGGGCGGCGGCTTTCTACTAACAGTCTATTGCGAATTAGCGGCCAAGTCTGGCCCTAAATCCTGTGGGGGGCTCCTAGAAATTAGAAATTCTGGGGCCCCTTCACAAATTCTCCCTAATGCAATAAAAATTTTACCAACAGTCTGCGATCTGGAAACTGTAATGTGAATCTGATGTTAGCATTATATTAATACAGTATTTTCTCTATAAAGTCTTTAAGCCCTTCAGTGGCAATCCAGAGAATTTTCCGGGCTGTGCCTCAGTGCCCAGTCTGGCAAGCCCGGAAAATTCTCGGGATTTCCACTGTTTAGAGCTGCTGCCCGGCTCCCTCCCCTCTGCGGCGCCTCCTCCTCCTCCCCCCTCCCCTTCGGCTTTTGTATTGTCCTGTCCGGCGCCGGCTTATGACAAGCCGGCTGCTGGGAGCAGGGACGGGGCGGCGGGGAGCAGGGCCAGGCAGCGGCTGATTCACAGTTCAGTGGCGCTGCCCGGACCCAGGGAGAGTGTGGTGGGTTTTTTTTAGGGAGCGCTCCCCATAAAAAACTCGCCCAGTGGGGAGCGCTCCTTAAAAAAAAAACACCACTGAAGGGGTTAACCCTAGAGTGCCAAGTGAATTTTTCAAAATAGGTGTGAGGGTAGACACTGGTCCTATGTCGGACGAGCCAGTTAGTCGTGAGTCGGATCTCCCAAGGATTGGACAAGTGCGTACCCAGCTTAGTTCCTTACCTCTCATCCACCTTCCCCACTAACGTAACTAATGATTTGCTGGCAAACCTGCCATCTGGAGGCTTTTTCTCCTGCCCGAGTCATGCATGTCCAGAGTTATGTGCGAGTATATATACTATAATGCGGACACGGCGGGGATGGAGGAGCCTAGGACCCAAATAAGGCCAGATCGCCGGGATATGATTGACACCATGAAGATCGATATATATTAGGTCGGCCACTAAAGGCCGACAGGACTCAGGTCAACACATGAAATAGATTGACATGGCTACCTTTGACAGGGTCGGAAGGTCGACACAAGCATTAGGTCAACAATGGGAAGGTTGACTTGTGCCGACAGGCGGTATTTCCGCATGGGTGTGGAGGGAGAATACAATTGTGTGCTGAGCGATGGCGACACGGTACACTGATACAGTCGACCTTAGCCATGTTGATATTTTTTATGTGTCAACTTAAGCCCTGTAGACCTTTATATTGTCCATGCTATGATCCATACTCAACCGACCTGTTGCTAATGTCCCCCCCAAACACTTGAGCATGCCTGCATTATCCCGGACACTCCCAGCGTTTTTTTCTGGCACATCTGAGTTTTTCTTAGCACTCCAACTAAACATCCCGTAGTAGCAGGCCTTGCACATGTGTGCTGTGATCCACATGCATGGGCAGTTTATCAATAATCAGCCTCCATGCCAATTCACGGGGGGGGATCGTGGCCGTGGTATGTAATGCAGTGCGGGGGGGCGTGTTGGGTGGCGGCGGTATGCAATGCGTGCCCGGGGGGAGGGGGCTCACCTGCTGCTGCTTCTTCTTTTTTTCTGCTGTCTGAGGGGGAACGGTAGCTGGGAGCCGGGGAGGTGCTGTGCTCGCATGCGCAGCAGCCCTCCCGTGGCCATTTTGGATTTGGGCAAAGTGCTGCAGCCGCGGGCCAGCCAGCCCAGGGGGGAGCGCGGCCGGCCCCTTTTTAATGAGATTTGGGCCGGCCCACCGGGAAATGGCCCAGTTTCCCGGTGGGCCCATACGCCCCTGTCTAAATTACCCCCTTACAGTAGTTATAAGGTTGCATGACAGAAATTATGGGCAGAAACAAGAGAAGAATATTACTCCACCTGTTATCAGCTCATTCCTCCAAATAATGCACTGCATTTGTATTACTGGCTGTAATATAATAACATACTTGCCTACTTTTGAAAACTCGTTTCAGGGAGATTATAGTTGGTAGTAGAATTTTGCACAGCGCCCCATTGAGGGTGTGTGTCATGCTCCACCCAAAGGGGCGTGTCTAGTTCCATATATGGAGAGATTGTGAAAAGAGATTGTGAACATGAACATGGCACCTAGAAGCGTGGGTGTGCACTGCTACATCTGAGAGGAATCTTGTAAAATGACTTATGTACAAATGTAGATGAGCCCCAAAGCAGTTAGTAAGAGCTACTATACTTGGTAAAGTGCTGGGAAATGGTGCTGATGATTCAATGTAAATGTATCTGTCTCTCATTCCTTTTTTCCCAAAAATGTAACAGTGTAATGTGGGCTAGGTGACATGAGGGAGATTGCTAGACTAATGAGGGAGAGAGGGAGATTGCTGCTATGTCAGGGAGTCTCCTGCAGAATGCAGGAGGGGAGGTAACTCTGATGTAACAGTGTAATGTGGGCTAGGTGACATGAGGGAGATTGCTAGACTAATGAGGGAGAGAAGGAAATTGCTGTAATTTCAGGAGGGTAGGCAACTATGTAAAATAACCACCTATAGAAAATCCTTCTAGTGCTAGTAGCAATAATATAACAGCTGCTGTTAATCTGGCTGGACAGAGGTTGCCTTTTCTACATGGTTGTTACATATGTGTTTTGAACTTGTCGCTCCTACAGATGGCAGGGCCGTAACTAGGGGGGGGCTGGGGGGTCACGCGCACCGGGCACTGGAGGTGGGGGGCGCAATACTGTCACTGTCCCCGGGGACTCAGTTTTTAAAACTGAAGGGGTCCCCAAGGACGCGCTGTGCTGCGCCTGAACTGGGATGCGGGGTGCCTGGCTGTCCTGTCTATGTGCCCCGCTCGGCGCTCAGTCACAGCCGCCTGTCACAATAGAGACTCTATTGAGTGACAGGCGGCTGTGACTATGAGCGCCAAGCGTTGCACAGCACCGCGCGGGGACTGGCCGGCTGATGGATGGAGGCGGAGCAGAGGCGGACCACAGTGGACCCAGCGGTGGAGGCGGAGCAGCACTGTGTGACTGACTGCCTGGTAGTGCCTCCCCCTCCTGCTGTCGGGATTGACCACCCAGGGGACAGAGGAGGGACCCGGGACCCGGGCTTATGTGCAGGCCTGTTCCAATGGCTGTGGTCGCGGGAATAGAGGTGCAGGAAAGCAGCCTCAGGCTCGGCCGGCACTTGGAGAGCGGCAGCCAGGGAACGCAGACTCGAGCAGCAGCCTCCAGCCCCTGGTAGGAACGAGACCAGCCTTCTCCCCACTTTCTCCACTTCCACCTGTCACCTCACCCCAGCAACCCAACCCTCTAACCCACCATCACCTCATGCCCTCTCGCTCCCTCTTGCACCCTGTCAGCTCGCTCCCCATCAGCTCGGCCCCTTTCATTCCCATTGCCTCCATCCCTCTTGCCCCCCTATAATCACACTCTGTCAGCTTACCTCCCCCCCTTTGCATGCCCTGAGGATGTAAACCCCTGGCCCTGAGGATGTAAACCCCTGGCCCTGAGCATGTAAACCCCCTGGCCCTGAGTATGTAAACCCCTGGCCCTGAGCATGTAAACCCCTGGCCCTGAACATGTAAACCCCTGGCCCTGAACATGTAAACCCCTGGCCCTGAACATGTAAACCCCTGGCCCTGAGCATGTAAACCCCTGGCCCTGAGCATGTAAACCCCTGGCCCTGAGCATGTAACCCCTAACCCTGATCATGTAAACCCTAGCAATGTAGGTAATTGGCACTTATGTGGCATAATATATAACGGGCATTACCGTGTGTGGCATATTGTGTAATGGGCATTACGGTGTGTGCTATAATGTGTACTGGGCATTATGGTGTGTGCTATAATGTGTACTGGGCATTATGGTGTGTGCTATAATGTGTACTGGGCATTACAGTGTGTGCTATAATGTGTACTGGGCAATATGGCGTGTGCTATAATGTGTACTGGGCATTACGGTTTGTGGTGTAATATGCTCTGGGCATTACGGTTTGTTGTGTAATGTGCTCTGGGCATTACGGTGTGTGCTGGAATGTGTACTGGGCATTACGGTGTGCTCTATAATGTGAATTGATACTACTATATGACCACACCACTCCCCCCAAAAACAAAAACATGCCCTAAATTTTTAACGCGCGCCTACGGCGCGCACTGTCCCTGTTTGATGTCGCCCTTTTGCTGTCTGTAAGCACATAAATGGCTTCTGATTAATGTTTTTCTTTCTGTGCAAAACCAAATGCCAAATGTGTGCCTGCTTCTGAACAAAAAAAATAAAATTATATATATATATATATATATATATATATATATATATATATATATATATATATATATAATTTTTTTTTGGGGGGGGGGGGCACTAAATGGATGTCTTGCCCCGGGCACCAGAAACCCTAGTTTCGGCCCTGCAGATGGGCACTACATGTGTCATGTCAGGCCACACATGAACCCGCAAGCTTATTAGCTAGATACTGTATATATGCCTGTAATATAATAGCGTGACTCTACAGGGACCCAGAAAGGCTCAGATTGCGTTCTCATTACCTGAAAAAAGGATGTGCCGCATTATTACTTGTATGACACGCTGTAGTGTTCCTACAGTGTTCAAATTGATGGACTTTATTTTCTGGGGAGAAAGCTGTGCCCTGCTGCTCATTGAAGCTCACATGAATATATGGCTCAACACCAAGGCTCGAGAACAGATGTCATCATTACACCACATCGATGTCATTTACGCAGCTTGCGAGCCCACTTTGAATTATTTAATGACACCAATTTACACATCTAAAATAGACCACGGATGGCAATCTTTCAGCACCTCGTTGTATTTTATACTGAACATAGCGTGAGGTCGTTGTGATCAGATTGTAAAGTGTTTCAGAGAATAAGATAAGGCGGATATATGCGCTGGGGTTATGAAGTGGTAGGGGAGTCCGTCATATAGAGAAATTAAAGCGTGCTCCGGGAAGCATCGATTGGGGAACGTTCTACATGAAGCGACAAGCTTGTACTCCACCCTGCTGGTGTATGGGCTAATTGCGCCTGTATCAGTTTGTTCAGTTCTTTTATTGGTTGTTTCTTCCTTAGTACTGGATAGGATACAATGCAGGGTCAATTGGCTGCAGTTATTAGCTGGCTTGGCAGGATTGGAGAGACGCTTACAGGGGCAAACATTATTTAATGTCTTTCTTTATGTTTTCCATGTAATTAATGGTGTATCTCTTGTTGGCTTTTGGTACAGGAGTGATACTGCTTTCACATCGCAAAATGCAGGGTCGCACCGGGACTTTTAAATGGTGCAGTCCCGGTGCGACCCTGCATTTTGGGATGTTCACATCCCCTAAGCAAACCGGCATTATTGCCGGATCGCTGGCACATCATCGGCGGGAGGAGGCAGCGCTTAGAGCAGGAAATGGGTTTAACCCGTTCACAACGCACAGAACCCTTATTTTTTACCGGTTCGTATTGCCATGTTGCTACCCGTTTGCGGGACCCGGTAATCCCTTTTCACATCACACTAATTACCGGGTTGAACCGGCAAGAAATCAGCATGAACCAGGTGATTAGGTGCGCTGTGAAAGGGGTATGAGAGCGCTAAGGAGGTTTTTTAATTGTAGTGGCGCTGTGGTCAGCACGGTTACCTGAGGCCACTGAGAGGCAGATTCAGAGAGGTGGAGGCTAATTCAGGGCATTTGCGTTTAACCAATATTTTTAGATTTGCATATGCATTACCAGAGGCAGATTATTGGGGTGATTCTAGTTGACTTCGCAGCTTACCGAGTCCTTGCGATGCCACCCTGGCAAATCCCCCTGCCATTGTTTCCCCTTACAACCATGCAAGAGGATGTGTCACGAAGACTCATGCCCTCACATGTGCCCGCACAGGAGAAATCATTCACTGGTCGCCACCTGTGAACCAGAATAGGTCCCCATGTGTGCAGGCCGTACCTGCCTACTTGCAGGCTGCTCACTCTGGGAGGGAGAAGCCATGTTCCTCAGTGGAAGGGGTGGAGGAGGCAGTCTGTGTGACTACGCAGTTATGTCATCATAGCCCTGCTCCCACTTTACTAGGGGTGTGGTATAGGGGTCCGACATTCGGGATCCCGACAGTCATGAGCCCGGACTCAGACAGCATGGCGAGCGCAACAAAGCCCCTTGTGGGCACGGTGTCTCGCTACGCTCACCACCTATTCTATTCTCCTGCTATGGGGGTCGTGGACCCCCACGAGGGAGAATTGCAGGTGGCTGTCGGGAACCCGGCTGTCGATGTTTTGACAGTTGGGATCCCGATGTCGGGTAAATGCCTGTCGGGATCCCAACTGTCGGGACCCCGTCCGGCACCCCTTTACTAGCACACATTACTGCACATACATGCTGCCCGATCCATTGGGAATGACATCACAAATGGGTGGGCACATGCAAATGAGCTGTCAATCATGGCATGGCTATACGGGTGGGCGGCAGATTGCCTGTATCACACACAACGATGTATCTTGAAATATATTGGGCATTGGCTGTGTTGCACATATATATCTGTGAACGACGTTGTTTACAGATATATAGATGGTACACAGCGGCCGATTGGTGAATATATATACATCGTCCATTCAATGGAACGGCCAATTTTATCAGCCAGTGTGTGTACACACCTCTTAACGTCAACCAGGCTACTTAAAGGTTAGTGCAAAGTCTTGGACATCTGAAGTACAGTTCAAATGTTTCCTGTGTAGGCACAGTGGTAAGTAATGCCATTCACCATGCTTTTATTTACCAATCAGAATATATCACAGAGGGCCAGATTCTCTAAGCTTCAAAAGTGATAAAATGGAGAGTAATAAACAGCCAGCCAATCAGCTCCTGTCTGACATTTTTCAAACACAGTCTGTGACATGGCAGGCAGGAGCTGATTGGCTGGCTGTTGATCACTCTCCATTTTATCACTTTTGAAGCTTAGAGAATCTGGCCCTATTATTTAATTATTTTTCATTGTACTGTTCATCCAGTTTATACACTACATGCTCCGACTTGCCACAACCAGAACCGGCGGATGCACATTTTATGTATATATGCCGATTGCCGGTCCCTTTTGTTTTGAAAGTAGCAAAACAAATCGGTGTTTGCCTTGGTTATGGGAGAAACAAACCCTGGAAAGAGATTAGTTATTGGTGATGAGTTTTCTGACGCTATTGCAGATATTACCAATTCGATTTTAATTCCAAAATCACAGAGAATGATGCATTATATTTCCACATTTCCAGTCCTTTCCTCTCATTGTACAAATTGTATCAAATTCTACCCATTAACGAAGGAACTAAGCTCTCGATCAATGCACCCGAATTATGCCCCCGGCTGGCAGAACGTGCTGGGAATGAAAAATCAGCTCCAGGTATAGCGCAGCCAATGATATGCTTAATAGTTCTCACCAATTACCATTAATGTCATTCTGGGGTAACAATGGGAGAGGTAGAAATCATCTTGTGAGAAGACAAATAGATCAGTGTGATATTACAGAGAGCCATTACTCCATGTATAAGTATTGCACTCAGCAGAGCACTGAGACAGAGAGCTCACTCTGACGGTGCCTGCGCTGTAGTCATACAGTAGTTGTTGATTACTGGTTTCTGCTCTATTACTGTCATAGATGAAAGTGTAATAGTACAGAACTGCTACTTCTTGATGATTGTCCTGAAGGCTGGATTAGGGTGAGACACGGGGTCGCTGGGCTAAGGGAAGCGGTTTCCCTGTCTGTTCAACAGACGTGATTAGAAAGTCATAGTTATGGGGGGGGGGAAGGGGGGGGGGAGTTACAAGGGAGGAGAGATATTACATTGCACAGATGTGGCTGCTTGAGCTCTCCCTGCTTCACCTCTATGTAGGAAGCAAATATGGGGACTAAGTAAAAATCGGACCTGGACCAGACCCCGGAACGCCGGACTGGCCATCAAACTCTGCATTCCGGAGCTTGTAGGTTCCGGTCTGGGGGGGGGGGGGGTGTCCCGTCCAGGGGGGTGTCTTGTCCAGGCATCCTTGTGATAGTTTTCACCAGGGACAGGGGGAAGGGGAGATTACAGCCTCCACGTGTGGTCCAGACCGTTCTGGTTTTTGATACATGCCCCAACCATACAGGCAGTGCCAGATTAAGCCTTTGTGGGGCCCGGGGCACTTTAGACAGGGGGGCCCCCTTGCACTTGTCATTACTTGCCACAAACTGCATGGGAGAATAATACACTGTCAAAACACACAGTAAAGGCAGTATAAACTTGGTCAATGGGTAACTGCAAGGGGGAGACCTCACAGTCCCAGTGCTGCCTCTGATTCAAAACCCTCCCATGATTAGGCTGCTGCTGCTGTCCTCCATGGGCCTGAGAAGCATGTAATGAGCTCCACCAATCAGAGCTCAGCACAAACCTTTCAGCCTTGTGCAAAGTGTCATGGTACTTAGTCATCTCCCAGTAATGCAGTGCACACTTGTGCTGTCAGTGTACCTTGGCTCCCGATTATCAGCACCATTAATCATTGTCACATTGGCAGATAGGTGAAGCTGCAGCAATACCCCACTCCCATGCACAAAACCTTTAGCTAAAATTTTTTTTTTTTAAATACATGCCATGTCCGTTTTTTACCCATACCCGCAATAATGCCCATTGGGGTATCCGGCAGCCAGCATACAGCCTCTACCTATAGCTACAACCACTTAAGTTCTAAAGGAACCATGCTGGCAGAGTGGTCCGATGTAACACAGAGTATTATACCCTCTTATAGATGGAGAGAAGGGTCAAAATGACGGCTTCTGCAATGTGCTTTCACTTAGAGCTGTGATTGGTTTTAATTTCACTTTGAGCTGTGACAGTTTTAGCCCTCTTCACCCTAGTCCCTATCTGCTCCTACCTCCAATCACAGTCTTCACAGCTCCCTCTCTTCATATCCAGCAAGTGTGAACAGATTAGTATCCCTGCAAAAATAGTTTTCACTTTCTGTTATGACTTTTTTTCGCACACAAATGAGTAATTTTTGTCCATCGAGTGGCCTCTAGTGGTCACTGGCAGTACTTCACTTCATAGAGGTGAGGAGTAGTTAGCCTTTTATATATATAGATTGGGGGGTAGACTGTAAAGTTACTCTCTTATTCGTCTGCATCGACTTTCATATATCCTTAATCTACTTTGTCTGAATGTTGTACACTAGTGAATGTTAAATTGCATTATTAACTGTTTTGTATGTTTGTTTTTGCTTCAGGGAGCTACCGGCCCGCACCCAAGAGCTGTACCCACAGCGCATTTGCAAGGTAGGCATTGTAATTTTTAGCTGTATAATTCGTTGTCTCTTTGTTCCGTAATTTCCCATTAGGCTTCAGAGGAATAGTTATGAGCAGTGGCGGTCCCAGAGGAGGGGCTACACCACAGTTCAAAATTCAAATAGGGGAGTCACAACCACTGCCAGTGAGTCAGTTTGGAATGGCAGTTGGTGGCAGTGGGTGTGGCTACCCTGTTTGAATTTTGAACTGTGCTGCAGCCCCCCCTCACTACATCCCTATGGGTGGTGGAGACTACTCCACCGGAGATACACTCTAGACATCTAGCACTGAGGGAAGGTGAATGACCTCAGATCGGGCTTGCTCCGTCATAGGAATGACGCAGTCACTTTCGTGGACATATGTGGCAATGTAGGCGGTAAGCAGGACAGCATGTCACGTGTGTGCAGCACATATAAATATATATATGCCACAGTCTATGCCACAGTCTATACCACAGTTTATGCCACAGTCTATGCCACAGTCTATACCACTCTATCACAATTTCTCCCATTTTAAACCTTAAGATTGACGCAGAGAATGTGCCGACAGGGGTTTGGTTCAGTTTGTTGACAGTGTCTAGGTTGTCCCCAAAAGATTGACATCCATAAGTCAACATTAAAATAAAGTCAACACGAAGAAAACAGTCGACATGAAAATTGTCGACTCATGAAAGGGTCAACATAAGGGTATTTTAGGTCTTTGTGGTGTCAATCTTGTAGAACCTGAACCTGCAATTAATGAATTGCGTTCCCCTCGTATGGCTCGCTTCCCTCCTCATACTTTGGGCACTTTACCATTCATAGCCTTGGTCAACGTGGCAAAATATGAAAAAGTAAAAAAAAATGTTCAAAGTGTATAATATATATATATATATATATAGAGAGAGAGAGATTTGATAAACTGCGCCCGTAATGTCAGTTCAACTAGAACACCAGTATAAAACGTCCACTGTTATATGAAGCAGAGGATAATAGCACCAAAGTTCACATGAAACTTGCAGCTACTTCTTTCTCTGTATGGAGGTCCCTGGAATCCACAGGGCAAAAGGATCTAGAAGGAGGCAGAAAGAAGGCACTTCATGGTGCAGTATTTTGATAGTGAAAATTTATTAAGAATAAAAATTCCAAGGTTTGCTTAATTGTACCTTGGAATTTTTATTCTTAATAAATTTTCACTATGAAAATACTGCACCATGAAGCGCCTTCTTTCTGCCTCCTTCTATATATATATATATATATATATATATATATATATATATATATATATATATATACTGTATATATATATATATATATATATATATATATATATATATCACTGCATTTTCTAGGTAGGACAATAATTGTGATACAGAAAACCATACTTACCTATTTTTGAAAACTAGTTTCAGGGACATTATAGTTGGTAGCAGAATTTTGCAAAGTGCCCCATTGAGGGGGAATGTCATGCTCCACCCAAAGGGCGTGTCTAATTCCATATATGGAGAGATTGTGAAGAGAGATTGTGAACCTAGAAGCGTGGGTGTGTACTACTACAGCTGAGAGGAATCTTTTAAAATGACTTACATCCAAATGTAGATGATCCCCAAAGCAGTTAGTAAGAGCTACTATACTTGGTAACGTGCTGGGAAATGCTGCTGATGATTCAATGTAAATGTATCTATCTCTCATTCCTACATACATACAAAAATGTAACAGTGTAATACGGGCTATGTGTAATGAGGGAGATTGCTAGACTAATGAGGGAGAGAGGGAGATTGCTGCTATGGCAGGGAGTCTCCTGCAGAATGCAGGAGGGGAGGAAACTATGCAGAAAACTCCAGAAAGTGATCTACAGTATATAGAATAGAATATTTGAAGTTGTAATTCATGAGAATTCTCACTACGGTTTGTCTTCTATACTGATTTCACAGGTGCCCCCTCTGCCTTGGCGTCAGCAGCTCCTAGACCTCACAAAGGCCCGGGCATGTTAGTTGTCACTGGTATGTATTATAATATGTGGAATATTTAGAAGTCTGTTATTCCTGTGCTCCTGATAATTACTTTTATTACTTAGCCTTGTATTGTCTTCAAAATACTTATTATACATTAAAGTCTAAAATTACACAGCTAAGTAGAAAGCAGCCATCTTGAACACCAGAGAGACCTCTATAAAATTTGGGCAAGGTGCAGAGGCGAAGGTACGCCTATTTGCCACATGCATCTTTTGTGCACCCAAATACATCTATTTGGGTGCACAAAAGTATGGGCAATGCAGAGGTGCGGGCATTTCCATTACATCTACACCTGACAAAGGGGTGTTTTCTCATCGGCAAAACTCACTGAGGGGCAGATTTATTAAGCTCAGTGAAGTGATAAACTGTCTGGTTTTTATCACCCCCCCCCCCCCCCGAACGGCCCCCTTTTGCCTCCCATAGATGGCCCCGACCCCTACTTCACAGAGCTGGCTGCCCTAAAAGTCGGCAACTATGACATAGACTATAGTCAGAGATGGCGTATTGCCGGAATTGTGTGCTACTGTATGCACAGCTGTGTGCAGCATGATTGCACCTGTTTCCAGATAGATCTGTTTTACCAGGAATAGGGCTGATGCAAGTGTACACTGAGGATAATAATGACAGCTATGAAACCAAGTGTATAGGATTCGGTAGTCCAGCTGCAGGCATATGAATATAAGCATTAGTTGATTTGCACTGGCTGCACCAACTATACTGACGCCACAGTATTTGCTAGGTGTCTATCACAAACACAGCAGGATAGCGGACATCTTAGATGATTCAGAGAATGAGCCAGGGAAAGATCAACAATGGACTACATTATAATCTTTTATTTGTAAGGCACCACAATGTAGGCATGGCCATCGGTACTATCGCCATACTATGTAATGTATGACTATCGATGGTATTACCTGTTGATGGCCAGTGCTTTTCTTTGGCTGACTGGTCCGTGGGCCAATCAGAACCTGGGGGCATGGCTTCACGGGTGTCGGACACCTTGGGGAAAATAAAAAGGAAACTATTTGGTTATGCTGATTCATCGATGGAGGGAAACCATCTGGTTCTCCCCCTCGATGACAAAATCCTACATCGGTCATAAAACATCGATGATTGTGAATCATCATCGAAGATCAATGGCCATCCCTACCACATGTTTCTCTCCACATAAAAAATAGGCCCATGATTATGGTCCCACAGTCGGCCATAAATCAAAGTATAAAGATTGTATTTTGATTTTACTCACAAAATGGCAGCATTGATCTTAGGTTAATTGGAATGTGAGAGGTCATTCTAAGCTGAGGTGATATAATAGAGGTGACGCTTTGCAGTCTAACCAGATATATTAAATTGTCATACACATAAAGTGCTACTCATTATACATGACCACATATTTATCTCAGAACACTGACTGAACTATATGAGGACAAGTTACTGCACAAGTTTATGTTCTCCTTTATTTATGTATTAATCCTCTGATGGGGTATAATCTGCTGAGAGGAATAGAAAATTGCCATCTAGTGGCCGTTTGTAAAATCACTTCACTGCTGCATGAACCTCAAACCTCTCCAGGCTGTCATTGCTAGACCTGCAAAAGGATAATAATACAGTTTTCATTTACTGTACAGTATAAGCTAAAATAAATATATACATAAATACTACAAGTCCCAACGGGCCCATTAATGCCCTGAATGCTGGGACTTGTGGTTCCACTGCATAGCCCAAAGTAATTTGAATCTATTTTTAACACAAAAATGATCAGCCCACCACGCGCCGCCCGGGGGACGGGGACGGGGGACCACTTTATTGGGGGGGGTCCCCCACTCCCCTGTCAAAGGCTGACTAGCCAGGGTGTTCATGGGAAGAACATGTGATGGACCTTGCATAAAAAGTGTCCCCTTGCTGTGGCATGACACCGCTGGCTGTTGGAGCCCGTGCTGGTTCCAAAATACGGGCAGGTTTCCATCTTTTTGTCCCCGTATTTTTGGACCCAGGACCTGTCAGTGAGTCCGGGGCTGGCTATGCTGGTTTTTATTAGAGCTCACACTCCCATTAAAAAAAAACCAACGCACATTATCGTTGCTAAAAACACTTTTCAAATGCACTTTTCAAACATACGATATAGTGTCATTTCTTACTACATTTGTCCCATGCTGTCTGTATGACCCCCCACGTTAGAATGTAATCTCTCACAAGCAGAGCCCTCTCCCGTCAACTGCCATCTACTCCATACTCAATTCATACCTCACAACTTTCAGGGAGCCGGAGGGCTGCGCGCCAAAAAACGTCAGGGGGCATGGCCCAATTAAAGGGGCGTGGCCTATACTTGCGGCTCTCCCGCGAGTCCACGCCCCATTTTTACGCTATGGGGGCATGACCCAGAGGCTCTGTGAGCCTCTAGCCATGCCCCCAGCCCCCTGGCTGCGGGAATAGACGCTGTGCGTGTACGCACAGTGTTTATTCACCGCTGCTCAGCAGCCGACAAGGGGACTCCCAACAGCCCCTCGCTGCGGGACACTGCCGGCCGCAGGAGGGACCTGGGAATGTCCCCGAAAACCGGGACATTCCCGCGGTTTTCGGGACTGTTGGGAGGTATGCTCAATTTGATGTTATCAAATCTTCACATTTTCTGCCACCCTGAAACTTATCTCAGTGTCATTTGCTGATGATACTAAGCGTATATACCCTGTATGTGTCCTACAAGTCACTGTGTAAGTCACTGGGTGCTTGTTTTGCATAATTGTATATGTATTCTGTAAGTGGGCACTGTGGATCCCTTGTGGCGCCATATAGATAAAGGATAATAATAATAATAATAATAATAATAATAATAATAAAATGGTACTTTGTTAACATTTTATCAAAGACAAAAAAATAATGACATTGAGTGTAGTGGGTGGGAGGGACCGGAATTATTATTATGATTATATTTTATTTATAAGGCACCGCACTGCTCCTCACACATCTCAGGGTCATGACCGCAATGTGAATAAGATTGCCTGGTGACCAACTTCTCTGCCTTGCATCATGTGTTTGGTGGTTCCCCTGTGTGCACTGTAATTGTGCGGATTCCTTTCCATACAGGAATGTTATGACCCTCATTATTAGGCCTTTAACCAGACATTTCTCATTTCCCCTTTGTATCTGTCAGTCTTACTAATAATATGGCTACCCTCCCACAATACCATGGCTTGCGTGTGGCCTTGTGGTAAGGGATGTGTGTGATGTCACTGGAGTCCATATGGACTAGTGATCTGACTCGGAGCAGACGGTGATGGGATATGTGTGTTATATTTACATATTCCCCTGTTCCCAGCACAATTATGCACAGAAAACGATGGAGGCTGCAGTCAGTTCAATTCAATAACAAAGTAGAAAAGTACGAGGACAATGGTGGCGTTTGTAGTAAATACATTGACTGTGACAAACTATGAGCCAGGTTACATCTTGGCCCTTATTCAAATCGCTTTGTTCCGTCGTGATTTCGGGCACAGTACCGATGTTGTCCTTATACGCATGCGCAGAACCATTTTCCGGCTGCTAGACATGCTCAGAGGAGAAAAGCTGGAGCCAGTATAGTAGCTGGAACTAGTCACTAGACATGCTCGGAAGAGCAAAGGTGGAGCCAGTATAGTGGATGGAACTGTCCGCTAGACATGCTCAGAAGAGCAAACATGGAGCCAGTATAGTGGATGGAACTGGCCGCTAGACATGCTCAGAAGAGCAAAGAAGGAGCCAGTATAGTGAATGGAACCGGCTTCTAGACATGACCAGAATAGCAAAGGCGGAGACAGTATAGTGGATGGAACTAGCCGCTAGACATGCTCAGAAGAGCAAAGGTGGAGCCAGTATAGTGGATGGAACCGATCTGTAGACATGCTCAGAAGAGCAAACATGGAGCCAGTATAGTGGATGGAACCGATCTGTAGACATGCTCAGAAGAACAAAGTTGGAGCCAGTATAGCCGAAGAAACCGGTCGCTGGACATGCTCAGAAGAGCAAAGGTGGAGCCAGTATAGTGGCTGTAACTGTGCGCTAGACATGCTCAAAAGAGCAAACGTGGAGCCAGAATAGTGTATGGAACTGGCCGCTAGACATGCTCAGAAGAGTAAACATGGAGCCAGTATAGTGTATGGAACTGGCCGCTAGACCTGCTCAGAAGAGCAAACGTGGAGCCAGTATAGTGGATGGAACTGGCCGCTAGACATGCTCAGAAGAGCAAACGTGGAGCCATTATAGTGTATGGAACTGGTGGCTAGACATGCTCAGAAGAGTAAACATGGAGCCAGTATAGTGGATGGAACTGACCGCTAGACATGCTCAGAAGAGCAAACATGGAGCCAGTATAGCCGATGAAACCGGTCACTAGACATGCTCAGAAGAGCAAAGTTGGAGTCAGTATAGTGTATGGAACTGGCCGCTAGAAATGCTCAGAAGAGCAAAGGCGGAGCCAGTATAGTGGATGCAGAAGCAACCCTAAGCCACCATCACTGCCAGGCCTCGTAGCCAGCCCACCCCCAGCTATAGACCATCCACTCTGTTTCCATGATCTGTTGCCTGTTATATATCGATCACTGCGACTGTACATTGATATTTGGGATGGGAGCTAACAACAAATGAAAGCCAAACAGTTTATATCCAGTGTAAAAGACCTCCAGTTATTACAGACCAATAACTCTGGGTCAAACAATGAGTCAATTTCCCAGCAGCCATATAAACGTGGACTTTGTTTATCGCAATATGAAAAATAATGGTTTGTAAATGAGGACAGTGTCACTTTCGCATCAGAAATAAATGGTTATCCACACTGAGGAGTTCATGTAGGGTCAGAAATGAAATAAAGACTTTCGCAGCCCGGCGTTCCTTGGGGCCTTCCCCTGACAGCTCGGTAACTGATCAATGAGCGAAGGGAACGTATTCCACAGTTGCGTTCTGCTTTAGGCCGTAAAACTACAGAGCCTTAAACGCTGCTCATCTAGGGGAAACGTAAATCATTTTTTTTTTGAAAACTATCATTACACTACTGAAGTTTTCTGTTGAAAAAATATTGTTTTGGGCGTTTATTTTGTTGTGCATTTCGATGATCCTTATCGGTAATATATTCATGCATTTGTTTGTTTGAAGCTACATTCTTATTTGCATATGTAGTAGAGCATGGTAATGTGCATCTCGTCTTCCCCGGAATGTCGGGATAATAAGAACACGGAGACCGCTCGTTACGTTCTATGGACTGTTCAGGATTGGAAGACCCTGGTTTGAAAAGGGACTTTGAATATAATACGGAATATATATTTGAAAACTGCAGAACCTTTAATGAGATGAACAATTATATTGAAACCCCAATTTAATACCCCTTAGGGATTACACTTTATTTGGTCCCCTCATTCCCTATTGTACTTCAATTACCCATTTATTTTGAACAACATTATGGTCTATGGGTGGGGGCTAAGATAATTACTGTAAGTCAGGTAGGGTTTCTAGGACCTAAGAACCCCCCCCCCCCCCCCCCCCCGGTGCACCACTGATCATATTTGCATAATGGAACATAAGAGAGCTTCCTACATTACGGCCCTCATTCAGGTTTGCTCAGTAAGCTGCTAACATTGCAGCTTACCAAGTACCTGAGACGCGACACCAGGGATGGAATACGCCCCACCCCACCGCCAAATCCCCTCGGTACCACGCAGAGCCCAAACATTGGTCCCCCATGTGCAGAGTTCTCTCGGAGGAGTGGGCCACCCTCCGTATCATCGGTCCTCTATGTGCAGAGTTCTCTCGGAGGAGTGGGCCACCCACCGTATCCTGTCCACTCCAGTAGTGAAGTAGTTGGGGAACGGGCTGGATGATGTGAATCTCTGCAAATCATATCAATTCTTTTGTTTCACCACATCCCCTGAACTTGTTCCCTCATCAGTGCCTGATTAACCAATAGGCTGTTTAGGCTGCAGCCTAGAGAGCCAGGACGGGGAGGTGGCGTCTTGATGTTGACCGCCAAGGATTAAAATTAAGGCCTTATTTATTCCATGATTGTTAGCTGCCACTCATCCTGATGCACTGTGGGGGGTAAAGTTATTAAGGTGACTGCCAGATGGCTGTGCCAATGTAACTTACTGATGGAACCGTTACTTTATGTACAATGTGCTACAGCGCCAGCTGGGCAGCCTACAGCCAAAGTCTCCTCCACACGGCACCAGCATCAGGTCCTACATGCCGGTTGTATAACCTTTGTTACATGCACATGGGCAGTATGACTGGCGAGTCCCTGAGTGCTCATATACGCAGCATTACAAGGGGAGCTACATGTGTAATAGCCTAGGGCTCCTGGAACCTTTAATCAGGTCCTGTCCGTCATTGTACCTCTCGAAGATTTACTAGACGGGAGGTCAAAAATATTGTCAAGCAAGCTCTATAGAACTATTTCTTGTGTTTTAGTGGAAGAGATCAGTAGAGCACTGTACCGTAGTTATTGTTTTAGGCATTCACATGTTCCATAAGGCTCTACGTGGCGTATAAAGTGCTGGTCTTAATAACTTTTATTCCCCAAGTTAACATTTTGTTATTCCGTTCACAAGTATTTTTTCAAAAACACACTTCAGGAAATAAACCTCCAGGTGGCAATGATCATAATCCTGATGATCATTTTCAAAAGGGAGATAAATATATTTTATAGATTTTCGTTTCTTTTAAATGACAGATCTGTTGATTTAAAATAAATGTTTTTATTTATTTTTTGTGTGAATTATGCTGTTTTGTGATTTACTAAGATGCACATATAACGTCAGCCCCACCTGCAGTGCACATGGTTTTGTCCATTTGCAAGTGAACCAGAATAAGGGCCAATGTGTAATAATTTCACTGATGTAAAAACTGTCATTTGCTGCAATTAATGTACTGACTGCATATTTCTCATTGATGATTTCTGTCATAAATGTTTGTTTTACACATTGCAGCGATATGTTGGGAGTCTTTCCTCGTCATGCACTGCACAAACATTTTATCATCATGTTGAGTAACTTTCTCTTGCCTCCATTTTGTTTTGGCTTATGCAACCAAGGATCTCTTAATCCTAGAAGCTGAGCTTAATGTAAATTTATATGCAAACTTGGACAAATCTATTTACCAATCAGTATGTAGCTTTATCATACTTGTTTCTGGAGAGGAGAAGCAGGTGGGCTCTGATGGGGGCAAGACCAAACCAGTCATTTTATTAGTCCCCGCCCCTCTTGATTAAATGCATTGATGTATTCAAATTCAAATAGGAATGGGAATAAAATGATTAGATACAATGAATTGCATCATTATGCCCCTCCCCTCCTGACTGACCGCACAGATACAGTACATTTTTTCCGTACTCTGCTCACTTAACTAGGAAGTGGGTGGGATCTGGGTGGATTGGCCACTTTTCTGGAGCTGCGGGGGCTACTCTGCCGGAGACTAAAGTAGCCTAGTATGCTTTAAATCAGGCATGTCTAATCTGTGGCCCTCCAGCTGTTGTGAAACTACACATCCCAGCATGCCTTGCCACAGTTTTAGCATTCCCTGATAGCAAAACTGTGGCAAGGCATGATGGGACTTGTAGTTTCACAACAGCTGGAGGGCCATCGTTTGGACATGCCTGCTTTAAATAAATAATGGGTAATTTTGTTAGTCTGCTATAAAAGTGCTATGTTCCCACCTGTAGACTGGAACAGCTCTAGGAAATGACCAGAGAACCCTCTAGTTCAGTGGTTCCCAACCTCGGTCCTCCAGTATCCCAAACAGTTCATGTTGTCCAGGTCTCCACACAGAATCACAAGTGAAATAATTAGCTCCAACTGTGGGTATTTTAAAATGTGTCAGTGAATAATGAGGACACCTGTACACCTGCCGGGTCACCTAGAAAATGTGACTTGTTGGGGGCTCTTGAGGGCCGAGGTTGGGAACCACTGCTCTAGTCTGTTGAATATGCTGTATTATGTTACTAGCAGACTGCTTGTTCGGGATCTGTTGTTTTTGCTAAATGGTTTTACAGGACATAACTTGTTCAGGGAAATGACCAAATGTATACAATAGTGGCTGTTCTTCTTGCTCTGTATTAGTTATATTACGGTCTGTAGCATATATAGCATAGATGACAGTGGTGACAGACATATAATAGGGTGACAACAATGCCCCCTGACTCCAACAGACCATAAGCACTTACCAAAATTTCCTATTGGCTTACCACATTCAGATATATAAAGTTTCTCCTTTAAGGGGCAGATTTATTAAGCTTGGAGAAGAGATAAACTGGAGATAAAGCGGAGAAAAGGTAAAAGGAGATAAAGCACCAGCCAATCAACTCCCAACTGTCTTTTTCAAACACAGCTGATTGGCTGGTGCTTCATCTCCTTTTACCTTTTCTCCACTTTATCTCCAGTTTATCTCTTCTCCAAGCTTAATAAATCTGCCCGTTAATGTTGAAACACAGTACAAATAGAGAAATAACAGACTTTTCAAAATAACAACATGATGTGTTAGGGTGGAGCTGGTAACCTATTTAGAGACGCTGGTACAGTATGGAGTATTGGGAATTTGCAGAAAACCGTACAACACTGGTATGCACCATTTTTCATTACAGCGAAACGTACACCACTGGTACAGTATGCACCATTTTCCATTACAGCGAAACGTGA
Source organism: Crinia signifera (assembly GCF_055691185.1). Taxonomy (NCBI): domain Eukaryota; kingdom Metazoa; phylum Chordata; class Amphibia; order Anura; family Myobatrachidae; genus Crinia; species Crinia signifera. The sequence continues at coordinate 52,197,912 of NC_139217.1, forward strand.
AAAATTGGTAAATCCTATAACATTGATCACTGCATATATGGTCGAAAATCTCAACAGCAGCCTGTGCTGCAGACACTGTTAATCCTCTCTAACATTCACAGAACTGAGCTACAAAGCATTGCCGCAAGCATGAATTAATCAGAATATGTCTGCTTCATCTGGTCAGCAGGAGCAGCAGATTATCCAGACGAGTCAATGTTTTCTGACCGACCTCGCAGTGAGACAGCAACTTATGTAAATATCCCTATCAGCCCTACATCAAAGAAACAGCTCCATTACATGGCATTAGAACTTCAAGATCCTAGTACAGGAATAAGAGGTAACATCCATCATCCGAGCAGATCATTCACTCGTCATCATGACTTTGACTTATTGCTAACCTCCTTCATTACCAGGGGTCTGAAACGCAAAGGCTTATAGAGGGTATGGGTAAAAACCGGAACCAGACAGGACCCTGGACCGCCGGACTGGACAGGTTCCATTCATCAATTTCTGTCATTTCGGTGCTTCTAGTGTCCAGTCCAGGGGGTGCCTGCCCGGGGGGGGGGGGGGGGGGGGGGGGGTCCTGTCCAGGGGGGCTGTCACAGGCATCCCACACCACCACCATTACAAGCTCCGGAATGCAGAGTTTGATATCCGGTCTGGCGTTCAAGGGTCTTGTCTGGTTCCGGTCTTTACTTTGTCCCCTTATAGAGAGTACTGAGACTGTGTTCATTTAGCCCGTGGTCCACTGTGTTGGATTAAACCTGTTTGTGCAATAGATATTGACCTGTTTTGCTTTGCGTCAAAGCCACTCAGAAATATAAAGAGTGAGCTCATAAAAAAAGGTTTAAACGGATTAACGTTGCTGAATAATTTGTTTCCAGTCTACTATGTCTCCAGCTTGTGAACTCCCCCCCCCCCCCTTTGATTGACAGTCCTATTGCTTGTGCAGAGTATAGTGCTAGAACTGTCAATCAAAGAAATACAGGAAGTTGTGAATGGAGAATACAGGGATTCCCCATTCTGTCTAAATGGCAAATAATAAAAACTCTTACTTCTGTTCTATTTACCTAATGCAATGAACCAATCTTATAACAGGATTCATGCTGTCATTTTTAGTCCTGAAGCTATTCATACTGATAGAATACATAGATGAGAAGTATATGTTAATCAAATGGTTTGTTACATTGACCTTGACCTTAGAAGACAGCCAGAGATTACGAGCTACACTTAAAGTCAATTACAGTCAGAACGACTAAGCTCATTACAATAAGATTTACAGACATAAATATTCATGTTCCACTGTGTTATTTATTATCTAAAATACTTGTGCCATAAAAATAACACATGTTAACTATTCTAATGCCCCCTCAACAGTGTTTAAAAAAAATCTGTTCACAGGCTTATGGCCCTTATTCTGGTTCACTCGCAAAGGCAAATTCCTTCTCATATGGACAAAAACATGTGCACTGCAGGTGGGGCAGATGTAACATGTGTATTAGATTTGGGTGAGGTATTTTGTTTCTGTGCAGGGAAAATACTGACTGCTTTATTTTTGCACTGCAATATACAGTAGATCTCACTTTGAAGTGAAACCCCTCTAATTCTCTCTGCACATGTTACATATGCCCCCCTTGCAGTGCACATGGTTTTGTACATTTGAGAAGGAATTTGCCTTTGCGAGTGAACCAGAATAAGGGCCTATAAGTATAGAAATGTTTGCTTATCACCTCTGTAGTAACACGTCCCCCCCATCACCTCTGTAGTAACACATCCCCCATCACCTCTGTAGTAACACATCCCCCATCACCTCTGTAGTAACACATTCCCCCATCATCTCTGTAGTAACACGTCCCCCCCATCACCTCTATAGTAACACGTCCCCCCATCACCTCTGTAGTAACACGTCCCCCCCATCACCTCTGTAGTAACACATTCCCCCATCACCTCTGTAGTAACACGTCCCCCTCATCACCTCTTTAGTAACACATCCCCATCACCTCTGTAGTAACACATCCCCTCATCACCTCTGTAGCAACACATTCCCCCATCACCTCTGTAGTAACACATCCCCCTCATCACCTCTGTAGTAACACATTCCCCCATCACCTCTGTAGTAACACATCCCCCTCATCACCTCTGTAGTAACACATACCCCATCACCGCTGTAGTAACACATTCCCCCATCACCGCTGTAGTAACACATCCCCCATCACCTCTGTAGTAACACATCCCCCATCACCTCTGTAGTAACACATCCCCCCCATCACCTCTGTAGTAACACATCCTCCATCACCTCTGTAGTATCACACCCCCCATCACCTCTGTAGTAACACATCCCCCATCACCTCTGTAGTAACACATCCCCCTCATCACCTCTGTAGTAACACATCCTCCATCACCTCTGTAGTAACACATCCCCCTCATCACCTCTGTAGTAACACATCCTCCATCACCTCTGTAGTAACACATCCTCCATCACCTCTGTAGTAACACATCCCCCTCATCACCTCTGTAGTAACACATCCTCCATCACCTCTGTAGTAACACATCCCCCTCATCACCTCTGTAGTAACACATCCTCCATCACCTCTGTAGTAACACATCCCCCTCATCACCTCTGTAGTAACACATCCTCCATCACCTCTGTAGTATCACATCCCCCATCACCTCTGTAGTAACACATACCCCATCACCGCTGTAGTAACACATTCCCCCATCACCTCTGTAGTAACACATTCCCCCATCACCGCTGTAGTAACACATCCCCCTCATCACCTCTGTAGTAACACATTCCCCCATCACCGCTGTAGTAACACATCCCCCCATCACCTCTGTAGTATCACATCCCCCATCACCTCTGTAGTAACACATCCCCTATCACCTCTGCAGTAACACATCCCCCATCACCTCTGTAGTAACTCTCTTTTTTTGATGAGGGGACTTCCGTGCTTATGACCTAGGAATCCTTCTGCCCATACACTGCTTTTGTCCAAAACATGTGCGAGCCATGGGGATGCCAGGTGGGGCAACCCCATCTACAGATAACTGTGCTTATTGGGTCCAAGCTCTGGAAGATTCAAGTTTTTGAAAGTTTGGACGCCATGAAGACATTGATGCATCCCCCAGTGGACACATATGCACACAGGGATATCTTTTTTGGGTACTCTTTACTTAGCACGGCGCCCATCGCGGCCATCACGGGCATTGAATGCACTAAAAAATCGGGTGCGACGCGACCGACGCGATGCCCGCGATTTCCCATAGGGAACAATGTTAAATGTCTCAATTGACCTGATTTTTCCATAGGAAACAATGTTAAATGGCCCACAGAGGCCAAATAGGCACCCTGAAGTGTGAAATGGCCCCCACAATTGTTAACGCCACCCCACGATCAACGTGAACCCGAAGCGTGGCGAGCGGCGGCGGTACGCGTCCTACGACCTTTTCATACCCCCACTATCCACGTCGGCGTGTAGTTGAGAATAGAATAGTGTGGCGAGCGCAGCGAGCCACCGAGCCCGAAGCGTGGTGAGCGCAGCGAGCCCCGCGAGGGGACGCGGATACCTGTGAAGCCCACGAAGGGACGCGTTTACCTGTGAAGGTATCCGCGTGCGCTCGCCACGCTTCGGGCTCGGTGGCTTGCTGCGCTCGCCACACTATTCTATTCTCAACTCCACGCCGACGTGGATAGTTGGGGTTAACAATTGTGGGGAACATTTCACACTTCAGGGTGCCTATTTGGCCTCTGTGGGCCATTTAACATTGTTTCCTAAGGAAAATGGTCAATTGAGGCATTGAACATGAAAATCGGGTCAATTGAGACATTTAACATTGTTCCCTATGGGAAATCGCGGGCATCGCGTCGGTCGCGTCGCACCCGATTTTTTGTGCATTCAATGCCCGCGATTTTTTTACCTGCGATGCCCACGATCAAAATCGTGGGCGCCGTGCTAAGTAAAGAGTACACTTTTTTCTTGTCAGAAACCAATGTATTAGGTTAGGGGTTAGGAGCTGATTGGCTGATACCAGCTCCATTACACCATTTAAACTGCACTTAGTGGCTGCTGGCCATGCTCTGGGTGGCTGGTTTCTGGGCAACCAAAAAAAAAAACCAACCACACACTTATGAAATGATGTGTCAATATACATTTACAAACCACCTTTTTCCAATAAAATAACATATGGTAGAAGACATGACAGACAGAGCAATGTGCTGCATATACCTGTAAACGTATGTATCTCAGTACATTTGTAGCACATTTTGGTATAACAGACTTTCTAGGTCACCGTCTGCTCAATTCTGCACTGAGAAGAGGAAGCTAGTTGTAATTATTCAGACAGGACATATTGCTGCTCACCTTCAATTTACTTGGGGGTAATTACATTGAATTTAAATTTCCTAGTCATCCACATTTGTGCAAAGTGAGATTTATCTAACCGAGAGTGATTATATGCTATCAGAAAATAATGAGTGATAATGCTTGGCGTACGGTAGAAACACAGTGTTTATTTGCCCAGTAATCATTATAATTAAGACCTGGGAATTAATAAAGATTGAGTCTTTTCACCAGTCAAGCCGCCCATTTTCCCAAGTTACCGCTGAGAACATTTTCTTCCTAGTCTAATGAATGTGGTTAATAGTATGAACCCATTAGAACGGATGCGTTCTTCCTGACATTAGGAGACGGAGGCACAAACAGGCGAGAATTTATTATAGCGAATTCGGTAAAATGTGAGGATGCTGGTTTGGGTGTGACCCAAATTTGTGTTTAATAATCCCTCTTTCCAGACTACGGCTATTTAAGTAGATTTTACAATTGCCTAAAGCTTAAAAAATAAAAACAGCTAAGGTTGCCCATAGCAACCAATCAGATGCTGTCTATCGTCCAGATGCGCTAAGCTTCAAATGTGATCAAATGGAGAGTGATAAACAGCCAGCCAATCAGCTCCTGCCTGACATTTTACAAACACAGACTGTGACATGGCAGGTAGGAGCTGATTGGCTGTCTGTTTATCACTCTACGTTTGATCACTTTTGAAGCTTAGTGCATCTGGCCCCCTAATTTCATTATTGCATCCTGGGAAATTATAGACAAAATCTGGTTGTAATGGTAGCATCACCTCTGTTCATTTTTAGAAGTTTTAGGGGGTATTCAGTGTGGGATTCAGACTATCCCGGGCCGTTTTCAGCCAGCTCTCCTGCAACTCAACAGGTGCAATTCAATGTTCCACCTGTCGAGCAGCGAAAAGTGGGCGTGTTGCCTAAAACGGCCGTGGATTGTCAAGAAACGGCTGTGAATTCGACAGTTCATGGCCGTTTCTGACAAAACTCAAATCTGTTTTGTCAAAATCAACAAGTTGAATAATTAATCTAATTGCCTGCTTAGGCTCTGTGCTAATTTTACACCACTTGTCATTCTGATAAGATCCTAAAAGCTCACATAGATATTTCTTTAAATGTTATGAGTGTCTAATAAAGAAATTAGTATTATACGCTTAGAGCGCATATTAGTTTTGTTGAACTCTGGTTGTTGTGAGTGACCAGAAAAATTATACTACAGTGGTTCACTTATAGCCCTTTTTCCTCAGCAAAAATAACCCGGGCCCATGCGCATCCACCCAGGTTTTTTGCTAGTGAAAATGCAAAATCCCAGATCAGTCTCTAACCCGGGTAATTACCTGTGTTGGACCTGGGATGGCCCCAGGTCCAGGGGCAGTGTAAACCAGGAACCGTGTCCAGTTAACTGCAATACAGAAGCCACCGTTGGGTGATGTTCTCATCTACCAGCACCGCTCCCAGAATCTGATATGGGCAACATCACTTTTTTTTTTATCTTATTTAATCCATAATTGGATCACAATTACTGTATTTGTCACATCCCCCTCACCTTTGCCTAGTACCCCAATATTATGTAGTGCGAAAATTAGAGCATCTTTAAAAAAAAATACAAAGTGCGGAGAACATACACAAAGTGTGGGGAACTTTGCATACACACATATTTAAATATTTTTTCTCCCATTGACCAAAGTTGTTCGTTTAATGAAAGTGAGAAATGACACGACATCGGGGAATGGGAAGGCTCAAGCAGCATACGGAATGAATATGATACTCAGAATGGCCTTTTCTACGCCTCGTACCTCTGTTTATAATGCGCCAGGATCTTTTCTTTATTTTTATACTCAGCCTTACTATTCGTTTTCCCTAACAGCTCCTGTTGAGTGAAACCTAAATGACATCTGTGATGATCTCTTACGAACCCTCTTCCACTGTCTCAAATTTACGTTACTTTTTAAAGTTGCAGCATTTGTCAACTAACATCATTTTTTCTATATTTTCCAGGAGTGGGTTCCACCAAGTATGCTCAGATAGACATTACCGCCACCGAGACGGCACATAAAGTAGGATCTCAGCACGCTCAGTCCAGAGAGGAACGTCTGCAGGAACTGGAACAGAAGAGGAAAGGAAGTCAGCAGTGATAAGAAGAGATGTGTGTTCACCTTTATCTCTGGTGCAAAGAACCACAGTCCTCTTTGTACCGAAAGGGCTGGTTCTACTATTAGGTGCATGCATTTATATTGGCCTACATTGGGCCAAATTTGGTGCAATGACTCAGTAAGTTTCATAGAGTACTGGAACCATATAAGGATGATGGTCGTCTTAGGACGAGTTTTAGCAAGGATGGAATTACGTTGTAGTTTGATGGCACAGGGGTCATTCCAAAACTGATATAACCTCCTGGAAATAGACTGGGTCTTGTTAGAGTAAATATCCTTTGGATCTTGAGATGGAATTAGACAGAAGTGATCTATAATTTCTTGTATTTTCACTTTGATTTTTCTTCCCCGCCCTACAAAATGTCAATATAGTTTTGTATGCATAGCAGCTACTATAGGGTATTCACTATTTATTTGTTTTTGTCAACTTGTATTATTTAACTTTATTTGCATATCATTTTATACATGAAGGTGTTCTGCAACATACCTCCTCAGTTTTATTGTCTTACACATAGGACTCCTTTTGTAGAAAAACACAAATGATTTCCGTACTATTGTATTCACTAATTAATATCATATTTCCTGGGGCATTTATGTACAGCAGAATTATTTGGTACATTTTTAACATATAACAGTTCTTTTTGAGTACACGTGACTTTATATGGTTTTAAACACAGGAAAGTATTTTTTTTTTCTACTGTGTTCTGGCGTTGCATGTATGTAAATAATAAACTATTAGGTAGCGGGAAATTGCATATGATTTTACTGTGATATGAGGAATGTAATATTAAAACACAAGTATTTCGAACGTAGAAGTTTTCTGTGTAAATAAAATCCCTTATGGGGATACGTATGGACTGTGTGCAATATTTTGCAGTTTATTGTGTTTTTTTATTTATATTTAAATTTGCACCTTTACTTAAATTGATTTGATTTGTGCATTGCTATACATTTGTGTTCCTTGCATTTTTTGTTCTAACCAATTCTACCTAGAATGTGATAGGGACACTTATTGCTAAATTTTCAGTCTTTGGAAACTTGTGAAATTGTTTCTCTGTATAACAGCAAATATTTAAGTTCACTAGTGGATGATGAAAAACTAATTTGAAAAAAGCAATATTGCTGCATATTTATACACATCCCTCAATTCATTCTGTTGCGTATGTTTTATTAAAAAAGTACTAATGCCAAAAATAGCATATTGCCTTTTAATGGGTCAGTGGAATTCGTCATACTGATTTTCATGTGAGTATTAATTTGATTACTTTTGTGGGCAAAATTTCCATATTTGTTGAGCCTCCCTCGTATTAATTATTCAAAAATATTCTAAAATGTAAAAAAATATAAAGAATTTCAGCAAATACATCAATAATATCAACAAATAACAGTTATCAATGAGTTATAAGTTATAAGAAAGGCCACCTACAGTACATTAGTTGTATAAAACATGTTTAAAATGCGTCTCCCATTTTTATCACAATTTGTTATCCTTTACAAAATTTACATTTCAAATAAATCAATAGTAAACAAAATCTATTTTTTCATTAACTCCTCTTCAAAGTGGATGCTACCCTCAATTACACTACGGTGAAATGTCTTAGAATATCTTCCAGTTATATTTAAGTTATTGTAATTTAATCAATTCAAGTCTGTACAAAGGTCCTTACAAATTCAATAGTACAAAGGTAAGCAGTAAATTAATAGAATTTAAAAGAAAAGTTTAGGTTAGCAAAAACTGAAAAATAGTAAGTTAAGACTGGAAAAAAGGTTTTGCAGACTGATAAATAAAAAATGTGATATCTAGGCAAAATGATAGCTCCTCAATTTCTGGTGATTATTTATTATGCAACCGTATGCAAAAGCCACAACGTCTTATTAAGCCTATTATTTGAAAATATCAATGTTGTATTCCTTGTTGGGCAAGAGTTCTTCCTATAGCAGCATGACTCCAGGCTATGTCAAAACTATCTCTGAGGAAAAGAACAAGATGATAGGCTTCCAATCAGGGGCTAGCCAGGGCCGGCACTACCAGTAGACAGCTGCCTAGGGATTGGGGGGGGGGGGGGGGGAGGAATTGGCATCCGAGTTTGCCAATCACAAATTTAATGATGTCTAGGGGGTAGACATGCTTGTTTTACTTAATGCAGGTGTCGCCTGTGGAACATCTAAGATGCCACCTCCAGACTTTCACATGAGGGGATGGAGAGTTGGTGTTGGTGGCAGTGTGGGATGGGGGCAGTAGGTTAAAGTTTTGCCTTTGGTGTCAAGAAGTAATTCACCGGTCCTGGAAATATCCTGGCTTAAACCCTATTGTGCTGGTTTGGGAAGGACAGGAGAATGAAAGTAATGGAACAATGTTGGGCAGAATTTCTTCAACCATATTTGATTTCCATTGTAGAAAGGATGCCAAGTTCAAAAGATGTCGACTTTGATGATTCATAAATTGAGATTATATATTCGAGGCTACTGCTTTACCAGTTCCATACTCCTTTAGTTTTCATTATAAATTCACATTACTTTCTAGAATAAAATAAGAATTTTGAGAACAAGAAATTGGAATAAACTCTTTTTGTACTGTTTATTCAATGTCTTCTTTCCTCTCATTCTTTTAATGTGATCATTTCCAGGTGTGTGCTATAAATACAGATAATTCATATTCCTAGTTTGACCGGTTTGATGCCCCATTGTATTATAAAATGAAATCATGAAACAAAAACAATTGGAGATGAACAATAAATTATACATTAACATGGCAACACTATTGAAATAAATACAAGCTGTATACTGTGGCAGTATACATATATTTTAATAGTAATGGTCCAACTTTGTGGTTGTCAACATTTTGATCATGTCGACATTATGGCAGTTGGCAGCTTATATTTTCATGTCGGCCTATGTTTTCTTAATGTTGACTTCATCCCAATAGTTACCTGTACTGTAAAATACCACTTAAAACAGACACACAACCGAGTCTAGATAACGCAATATATTGTTTGTTGTAAACACGTTAGCCCTCCTGAGATACTGTATACACATTTAAACAATTCCACAGTTGGCAATAGACACTCAGGGGGAGATGTATGCCCATGGCAACCTATCATTTCATAGACAACACTTGATAAATGGTACCTCGAAGCTGATTGGTTGTCATGGCTGTCATATGAAAATGATTATAGTGAGTATTTGTGAGGGATTGTGTGGCCAGTACTGTATGTTCCAGCATATATTTTTCTTCCCAAGAATTGTGAATTGTTCTCCAGTTTATTTAGGACTCTACAGGGTAAAGTTACTAAGATGGGAGTTCTATTGAAGATAGCAACCAATCAGATTTCACTTCTTATTTAATTAGCACTTTCTAGAAGATAATAGAATCTGATTGATTGCAATGGGCAACACCCCATCTTTATTCTAACTCCCATATTAGAAAATTTACCCCTGTAGCTAATAAGTAATGCAACTCTAAGTTTTGTAATAGAAGATATATATAACAGTACAGAACAGTAATGCCATTTTAATGTAATTCCATGCAACCTTTTGCCCATGGAAACAGTGCTTCCTTGTACCCGCAAAACACTGTATTTGAGTTTTTGTCGCAATAAAAAGTTTTATGCTATTCATAATCGCTCTATGATGTATGATCCTAAACTGGTACACAACACAAGTGTGTTGGGTGGCTATATCATAGAACATGGTATAGTTATCATTAATCCTATGGGGCGTATTCAATCCCCCACCACTATTTCCAATGGGAGAAATTGCGGCGGTGCCTATTCAATGCTGTCTTTCCCAAACAGCATTGAACAGGCATCTCGGCAGAACAGACCCGACTTTAGAAGATGTCAGGCCCATTCTGCCGAGAACGGCCTTGGATTGTCAAGCTCACGGCCATATCTCGACGATCCACGGCCGTGTCTCGCGGACACGCCCAATTTTCGGTGCTCGCCAGGCGGGACATTGAATCCCGCCTGCCGAATCTCAATCGACCGGGCCAAGAAAGGGCCAGGGCGAATATACATGATGATAAACATTTCTTAATATATATGGTAGTACTGTAAAAATTTATACCAAAGTGGTATTTTATGTAAAATGCATTGTTACATCTACGGTTACGTTCTTTTACTTTGTGTATAATTGAAATTAGCGGTTATTTTCTAAATTTTCCGATATACTATGGGATTAACAGATTTTTTCCAGAAGCATGGTTAAGGATTACAACCAAATCCATCACAAAATATGTTGTTAAAGCCACATACAGGGACGGACTGGGGCCCTGGTATTCTAGTGGTCTACACACGGCATGGAGGTGTGGCCTAACCGCAGGACCCTGCCGCTTTCTAGGCCGGGCAACATACCAGAGCTCCAGGAGCCGGAGCTGCTCAGCTGCCTAGCACATTGATGGGTACATTTATTAAACCTTCTAAAAAAATGAAAAGAGGTTATGTTGCCGGCAGTGGCCGGCAATGACGCGGTAGCGCGCATCAGCGCTCACAGCTCATCTCTGCCCCATACACACTGGGTGGCTTTTGAGCTAAAACAGCTGAAATTATTACATTACCATTGTTGATAATTGCCATTCATCCCAGGTGTGGACGTTCCAAAAGTTTCAAAAAATTGGCGAGAGGTTAGATTCCCAATGTCGACTTTAGCCATGTCGCCCTATTTCAGGTGTCGACCAGAGCCCTGTCGACCTTCAGTGGTCAACCCAATGTATGTCGACCATCGTAGGGTCAGCCTAGTGACTGTATCCCATATCACTGCCCATTGTATGGGGGATTGTGCAGCATGTACAAGGACACAAAATATCGATACATGGCATTGTCATGTTGAAGTGGGTGACCAAATTGAGTTGGGCACTAAGCAAAAAAAAAGGTACTTATGTAATATCTGGGCGCCCGATTTTTTCATCGCATCGCATGCGATATAGTGGCATACTGTACAATTCATGTGATGCGATTTTTCATTGTAAAGACCCGATTTTTAATTGTATAGTCACCCATGGGTGATTTCATACCCCCACTATCCAACTACGCATGGAGTTGATCTTATATAGTGTGGCGAGCGCGGCGAGCGCAGCGTGCCCCGCGAGGGGACGCAGAATACATGTAAAGTAATCTGCGTCCCCTCGCGGGGCTCGGTAGCTTGCCACACTATAAAAGATCAACTCCATGCGTAGTTGGATAGTGGGGGTATGAAATCATCCATGGTTAACTATACAATGAAAAATCGGGTCTTTACAATGAAAAATCGCATCGCATCGCAACACATGCCTTAAGTAGTGGCATGCAATGAAAAAATCGGTCGCCCAGATAATACATAAGTACCAAAAAAAAAAAAAGGGTAAAAAAAAGTATCTTTCCCTGCAGATGGGGAGATATGTTTGTTTATATATAGTCGTGTGGGTTTATTTTTTTGTTGTTGTTTTCAGATCCAATTTGCAGTGTTAAAAGGAAGCTGTCCAGCTTTTCTGGCCCATATGCAAAAGCAGACCGTATTTATTATTTACCCTGCATGCGAAACAAATAAAGAAATGTACTTGTACCTTTTTGCATTGCGGCGTTGTTATTACCAGGTGCTGAATTACAGTAGTTGATGTTTTTGCTTTCGACATAACATAGGTCCCAACATTTTGCATTCTCAACCCAGCACTCCAATGTCCGAAAAGGGGGGGTAGCCACATCATAAGGGGGCAAGGCTTCGTGGGAATGGTGCAACCGCGAGCCACGCCTCCAATTTCTCATTTTTGCGGAGGCAGCTCCGGGACCCTCCCAATGCATCCCCCACCACAGGACACTGCACCCCATGGGTGTGACAGCGGGATAGCTCTGGCCCACTAATTTCGGGACAACTGTGGGGAATGGACTCAGGCTTATAATGTGTGTAATACAGGCTTATAATGAGGTATACAGCAGATCCTATCTCTATCGCTCTTTTATCTATTTTTGTGAACCTAACAACTCATTTTTTTGTTCAGTTTCAATATAACTGAACCTTATACAGATATCTAATGGGGCGTAACATGCCATCTCCGTGACACATTACTTCTCTATAAACACCTCATTAGCATACAAAGAATCAGCATATTTCTTGTAATTTTCTTCCACAGATTTTACAGTGTGGTGTCTAAAAACTTGATAAATAATGCTACATATTACCAAAAAAAACACCATACTGTATGTTCTATTACGATTATTGGACCAGCCCAGCAAAGGATACTATCGATAGGCCCAGCAGCATACTCAGCCCGTGTCCCAGTGGTGCTAGTCCGCTCCTGATGCCGTGTGCTCTGTGCAGCTGCACATGCCGCACCGTCCTGGTGCTTTTCATAATATTAATCCACTTGACAGCCAGATATTCTTCGTAGCAAGAGGCACTCAGAAATGTTAAGCTTATTGGTCTTTACCATCACATGTTTCACAAACAGAAATAGGATTAAATGTTTTTATTCCTATGAGATCTAATGATGTTTCCAGCTCAAAACATTCATCTAGGCCCTTATTCAGATCTGATTGCAGTACAAATTTGTTCTCAAAATGGGCAAAACCATGTGCACTGCAGGTGGGGCAGATGTAACGTACAGAGAGAGTTGTATTTTGGGTGTGTTGAAACTGAAAACTAAATTGCAGTGTAAAAATAATGCAGCCAGTATTTACCCTGCACAGACACAAAATAACTCACACAAATTTAACTCTCTCTATACAAGTTCCATCTGCCCCACCTGCGGTGCACACGATTTTGCCCATTCTGAGAACAAATTTGTACTGCGATCAGATCTGAATAGGGGCCCTACTGTACTTGGTTCCTTTGCCTGTGTTATGTACCAGCTCATTTTTGCCTCAATCTTTTTTACTGCCAGACTCAAAAATTAAAAGTAATCCTGTATATATTTTTCAATTATTCTCCTACCTGAGTACATGTTCCCTATCTTAGAATAGAATTTGTTCTGTGCCGGAGCTCTGCTGTGACTAATAATAATATCACACATTTGTGCCTCTATAACACAGAAAATGAGAACTTTTCTTGCACCGAAGAACAAAATGAAATGTAAAAAAAAAAAAAAATACAAGAAAATTCCCAGAGGGTCTAAATTCTCAATTCCAATGATTCAAATGTAAATTATTAAAATAACCCATTACATGCAGCAAATGTTTTCTTTATTTCAATTGCCTGGCTAACGGGGTTGGGATCATATGTTCGACCACAGAAAGGTCGACAGTCCTTAGGTCAACACCCTCAAAATGTTGACACGGCTTTAGGTCAACAGGGTGGATGGTAGGGAATGAAAAACCGCCTGCCGGCACATGTCGACTAAAACAAGTGTGAAAAACCCATGTCGACCATGTTGTTACCCTCCACAACAAAGCCCTGATGTGCAGGATTTAGGGCATACAAAAATGGGGGTTTTACCACAAATTTTCTGCTTTAGTGCATCTCTCACTGGGCCAGACGCACTAAGCTTCAAAAGTGATAAAATGGACAGTAATAAGCAGCCAGCCAATCAGCTCCTTCCTGCCAAGTCACAGAGTGTGTTTAAAAAATGTCAGGTAGGAGCTGGTTGGTTGTTTATCACTCTCCATTTTATCACTTTTGAAGCTTAGTGCATCTGGCCCCGTGTGTCGCTTGCATAAAGTGCTATGTATTGCATGTTTTGAAGTGATAATTTTTATTTACAACTAATATTATAGTTACCACCTCATTTATGTTAATTAGCACTCTATTCTCTACTGAACAAGGTAGCTGTCCTATGCCCATGGGACAGTGGGTGGCAGTCTCCAAGTAGCCAGACTGTCCTGCTGCAATTGGCACAGTTAGGAGGTATGCGGTCAGGGCGGAGGAGAGCAGGAAGAAAGCGGCTGGGACTGGAGCAGGTGAGTAAGCCACACCCCTGCCCCTATATAGTGCCTGTACACCACTGACCCCCCTGCCCGCCCGGAGCTGCAGCTGTCGCCGCATCTGTAATCCCCCCCCCCCCTCCTGTGGAGAGATATGCTCCTCCCTCCCTCTCCCCCCCCCCAGGAAGTGATGTGCTGCGGCATCTTGCCTCCCCCCCCCCCGTGGAGCGAAGTGGTGGCGGCAGCCACAATGACACCCCCCCCCCCGTGATGGAGAGGGTAAGCGATTTCCTATGCGATTTTCACTGCTATCCCCCCCCCCTGAGTTGTGCGATGCATTGCACCGCATAATCGCATGCAATCGCATACGATTGTATAGGGTGCGATGCCATTTACTTTACTATACAGTTGTATGAGATGCAATGAGATTAAGGCACCCCCCAGTATCCACGCCACCCCGAAGTGTGGGGCGTTGGAACGCGTCATCCCGACCTTTTCATACCCCCACTATATATAGTGTGATGTGCGCAGCGCACCACAGAGCCCGAAGCGTGGCGAGCGGACACGGAATACATGTAACGTAATCCGCATCTGCTCGCCACACTATATAAATTCAACTCCACGCCGACGTGGATAGTGGGGGTATGAAAAGGTCGGGAGGACGCGTTCCGCTGCCCCAACCGGGGCTCGCTGCGCTCGAAACGCTTCGGGGTGGCATGGTAAGCGGTGAAAATCGCACCAGAGCACCGCCTAAGCACCCCCCCCTTCCCCCCACAGGCCGATTCCTCTAGCAACCATGCGAGGGGATGTGTCTTCACTGCAGGAGAAATCATTCGATAATCAACGAGTGTAAACTGACTTTTATTTGTGAGAGCCTGGATGTAGACAGGGCGGGCAACAGGGCAGCCTCCCGTCCCGGCATGCATTGTCCTGCCCGCATAGCCATGGGAATGCCCAGCGTTTTCGCAGTGACACCTATGAAACACTGGGCGACCCCCGCCGCTGCCGCTGTCCACGCCGGCCTGCCCCTATCCCAGCAAACCGCTTGCTGACTATACAACTCACCAAAGCCGTTCACAAAGGGGTGCTGCACACAGGGCCGGTGCAAGGCACCGGAGCGCCCCAGGCGAGGCGGGGTGGGGGCGCCCCGGTGCCGGGGGGGGGTGTGTGTGTGTGTGTGTACCTGTCCTGCGGCTGTGTATATAAAGCTTGCGGCGGCGGCAGCGGGGGGGTCCCTGCAGTCAAGAAATAACGAGCGCTATCCGCCTGGCTACACGGAAGCGCTTCTGTTGTGAAAACACTGGCCGCACGGCGCACGCTGATTGGCTGAATCTCAGCCAATCAGCGTGCGGCCAGTCTTTCCGCAACAGAAGCGCTTCCGCGTAGCCAGGCGGATAGCGCTCGTTATTTCTTGACTGCAGGGACCCCCCGCTGCCGCCGCAAGATTTACATACAAAGCCGCAGGACAGGTACCCCCGCGGCACGGGGGGGGGAGAAATGCCGCCCTCCAGTGGCCGGCGCCCTAGGCAAATGCCTAGATTTGCCTAGTGGTGGCGCCGGCCCTGGCTGCACATGCGCATAAAGAACACTCACATGCGCAGTCCCACAACCATCGGAACGGGGCCGAACTCGCAGCAATGCAAGTAGATTAAAATCATCCCCTAGGTGTATATGACATTCCTGTGTACAAAGGGTTCTTTCTTCTCCCTTGGAATCTGATCCTGGTCAGAAAGCTGAGACCGCAGCCATTTGTGTTATCACTGGCCCTGTCCTTGTGTATTATTTAATCAATCCGCACATTGCATCTCTTCAAAGCGAGTCTGCCGAGCTGTGGGCGACTTTGATTCTTCTGTGTTACAGAATCCTCTTCCCCCTCACACGGGAGCCTGCTGCGGAGGAGAGAAAGGGTTCATGGTGGGTTTATTGAGTCAAGTAGATACACTCCGCAGTTATTTCATGTATTTTATTCAGCTCAGTAATAACCAGCCTTTGTTACAGATTAATGTTACATAGTGGCTTCACTTTTCATGTATTTCATGGCCATGGAAACAGCAAAGGCCGCACAGAAAAATATTCAGTTTTTTTTTTTTTTACTGTCTTTTTTTAAACAATTCTTTCTTTTGCAAAGAAACCCAAAATATATAAAGAACTTACATATAAACCGCTTCCCAGCTCTGTAACTGAAATGTTAATGCACTTGCGCAAAGTTCGGAGTGGGTTGCGATGGGGGTTGCGGCGGTCCGCTCAGGTTGGCTGCAATGGACCGCTGAAAGGGGTGGGCACAAACATGTTCTGTGAGTGGCCAGGAAAACGCAGTTGTGTCCGGGATGCTCTGGTGGAGGGTCGCGGCGGCTGCGCGATGTCAGATGCAGGCGCCGCAATCCTAAACATGGCTGCCCTGCATCTGGAAGATGTATAGGTAGAGAGCTGCGTAGGAAGATGTATAGGCAGAGAGCTGCATAGGAAGATGTATAGACATACAGCTGTGTAGGAAGATGTATAGGCAGAGAGCTGCATAGGGAGATGTATAGGCACAGAGCTGCGTAGGGAGATGTATAGGCAGAGAGGTGCGTAGGAAGATGTATAGACATAGAGCTGTGTAGGAAGATGTATAGGCAGAGAGCTGCATAGGGAGATGTATAGGCACAGAGCTGCGTAGGGAGATGTATAGGCAGAGAGGTGCGTAGGAAGATGTATAGACATAGAGCTGTGTAGGAAGATGTATAGGCAGAGAGCTGCGTAGGAAGATGTATAGGCAGAGAGGTGTGTAGGAAGATGTATAGGCACAGAGCTGCGTAGGGAGATGTATAGACATAGAGTTGTATAGGAAGATGTATAGGCATAGAGCTGTATAGGAAGATGTATAGGCACAGAGCTGCGTAGGAAGATGTATAGACATAGAGTTGTATAGGAAGATGTATAGGCATAGAGCTGTATAGGAAGATGTATAGGCACAGAGCTGCGTAGGAAGATGTATAGGCAGAGAGCTGCGTAGGAAGATGTATAGGCATAGAGCTGTGTAGGAAGATGTATAGGCAGAGAGCTGCATAGGGAGATGTATAGGCACAGAGCTGCGTAGGAAGATGTATAGGCAGGGAGCTGCATAGGAAGATGTATAGACACAGAGCTGTTTAGGAAGATGTATAGGCAGGGAGCTGCATAGGAAGATGTATAGACACAGAGCTGTTTAGGAAGATGTATAGGCAGGGAGCTGCATAGGAAGATGTATAGACACAGAGCTGGGTATGAAGATGTATAGGCAGCTTAGCGAGCAAACCTGAATCAGTTCCCATGTCCCCTCGTGGATGGTAAGTATAAAATAGTAAAAAAAAAGAGATCCTGCAACAAAGTATTGACAATTAAACATTAATTATGATTTATATGCAGTTATCCAATTGCATTTGAGCCCCCAAA
The DNA here is from genome assembly GCF_055691185.1 of Crinia signifera. Taxonomy (NCBI): domain Eukaryota; kingdom Metazoa; phylum Chordata; class Amphibia; order Anura; family Myobatrachidae; genus Crinia; species Crinia signifera. The sequence goes on from NC_139217.1 coordinate 52,215,635, forward strand.
AAACAGGTGACTGTGTATAAAAACGGCTACAACTCCTAAACGTTTCATACAATATGTTTGTTCAACCCCCTGAATTAACGCTGAAAGTCTGTTATCCCTTTGTGTGTTTCCATTGTTTCATTTCCGATCAGTTGTGGTGTGGTGTTGTGTAGAAACCAAAGTAAGAAAATTATGTCCGTGTCCAAATGATATGGACATATAAAGTACACTTATTACCTGTGTCTGATGCACCCTATCTACAGATGTATGGAGGCTTATTCAGATTTCCCAGGGAATGGAATATAAACCAAAGATGCAAAGGTTCCATCCTAATAACATTACATATACTGTATAATATGCAGTGTGTCAGGGTGCCCTGGTGCTGTAAATCATTCCGAGGAACTCATGAATATTATACAGAGAGCCGAGCGGTTTCCTACGACATGGAACAATTTGTGCCTGTATTGCAGGGCGAGAGACTGCCCGGCTCACCCAGAAGTCATCTACTCATTTATATACAAAATCCATCTGAATCGCATGCTGTAATCACTTACTAGAGGCATAGGCCCTTATTCTGGTTCACTCGCAAAGGCAAATTCCTTCTGAAATGGACAAAACCATGTGCACTGCAGGGGGTCTGATGTGTAACATGTGCAGAGATTTAGATTTGGGTGAGTTATTTTGTTTCTGCGCAGGGAAAATACTGACTGCTTTATTTTTACACTGCAATATAGATCTCACTTTGAAGTAAAACCCCACCCAAATCTAAGTCTCTCCGCACATGTTACATCTGCCCCCCTGCAGCGCACAAGTTTTGTCCATTTGAGAAGGAATTTGCCTTTGCAAGTGAACCAGAATAAGGACCATATAACTCTATATGCATTGTGTTATCCACTTTTCATGGAGGTGAGATCACATTGGGCCTAATTCATACCACATCGCAGCTAATATTCGTAGCCCTGCGATCAGGTAGGAGCTGCCCCGCCAGAGTTAAACCCCGCCCCGCGCAAGCCTGCGTTTTGCTTAGCACAGCTTGTGAAAGTTAACTGGATCAGCAATTAGCTGCAAATCCATTCGAAGCCGATCACCGTCGGTTTATTTTCCCAGTTTGTGCAGTCTGTGTGTGGCCCATGACCAACTCGCCTAGTGCGATAGGCTGTTGGGGGCTGGAGTTGACATCACACGCCTTCCCCTAAAATGCCTGGGCTGCCTGACACTCTCAGAAAACGACCGGTTACCTCCCCCAAACACTGGCTTTCTGGCGATAACCTTGCGTACAGCCAGCGATAAAAAAGTAGCATGCACACGATCCACAGTGCTCCAAATGCCTGTGATCTCTGCCCACTTGCTGTTTGATTGACAGCGAGCGGGTGTTTCGGGGTGTGCCACCGATGTTTTCTGGGAGTCATCAGCGGACTCCTCACCGCTCCTCATCACAGCTAGGGATGCCAAACCCGGGGCATTTTTTCAATCCTAGGATTAAGATAAAAAAATGCCCCCCTTCCCCCACAAACTGGTTGCCCCGCATATACACACATGCTGCGGCTGGAAACTGGGTTGTGGACGATCGGCGGTGCAGCTGGGTTGCCAGAGCAGAGGCCGATCGGCAGTGCAGCGGGTTTCCGGGAGCGGGGGTGCAGATGATCGGCAGCAGATTAGCGATGTAACGGGGTTCCTTGAGTGGCGCCGGTTATGCAGTGGGGTTCTGGGAGCAGTGGCTGATCGGCGGCCTCTGACCACATCACGCTGCGCAGAGCTGTACGCCGGGTACACAGTCTAATCCTGATAGTTTGGGATTGTAAACTCCAATCCTGGGATTCAAATCCCGGCAATTTTAGGGCCAAATCCCAGGTTCCGCCGATCCGGATACCGCGATTGGCCACCCTAATCACCGCAGTGAGTAAATTGTGGATTACTCAGCCCTGAAAAGGGGAAATTCATTCAATGGTGAATAGATTTCTCCTTGTGCGCTTGGCTGCGAACGCATTTGCAGCCGTTTACAGGGTTGGGAATTAGTGTGTGTGTGGGGCGGAGCCAGCGTTTACCTGATTGCTGGGCTCTGAAGATTCACAGCACAGAGGTAAGGTCTGAATCAGGCCCATAATCTTGATAACTCACAAGTGTTGTTTTGCATCATAAAACAATGACAATACTGAATGGTACTTGTGTAATATCTGGGCGCCCGTTTTTTTGATTGTATGCGATTTTAGCCAAAATTGCATGCAATGCGATGCGATTTTTCCATAGGAATCACTGTTAAATGGTCCCAAATGGCCCCCAGGCCCCCCAAAATGCCCCCCAGGCCCCCCCATTGTTTGTATGCCCCCTCATTGTTAACGCCACCCCACCATCAACGCCATCCCGAAGCATGGCGAGCGCAGCGAGCCCACGAGGGGCGGCGGTACGCGTCCTCCGACCTTTTCATTCCCCCACTATCCACATCGGCGTGGAGTTGATTTTATATAGTGTGGCGAGCGCAGCGAGCCACCGAGCCCGAAGCATGGCGAGCGCAGCGAGCCCCGCGAGGGGACGCGTAATACCTGTGAAGTAATGCGCGTCCGCTAGCCACGCTTCGGTCTCGGTGGCTCGCTGCCCTCGCCACACTATATAAAGTCAACTCCACGCCGACGTGGATAGTGGGGGTATGAAAAGGTCGGAGGACGCGTACCACCACCCCTCGCGGGCTCGCCACGCTTCAGGATGGCGTTGATGGTGGGGTGGCGTTAACAATGAGGGGGCATAAAAACAATAGGGGGGCCATTTCACATTGACCCTAATGGTCTCAGGGATCATTTGGGACCATTTAACATTGGTTCCTATGGGAAAATTGCATCGCATGCAATTTTGTCTAAAATCGCGTCGCATCGCATCTGATTGTGTGCCTTAAGTTAAGGCATACATCAAAAAATCGGGCGCCCAGTTATTACACAAGTACCTACTGAATTAATTCAGATTAATTCAGTTCGTGGTAATTCAGTTTGGCTCCCTTCCGAGGTTTGGGGGTCTGCGCACGTGCAGGCACGTATTTCTGCATGTGCAGAGCCCAGCAACAAACAGCCTTGGCGAGTTACACATTTGCTGTGTCGTTTGTTGCGTGGAGGGAGGGCATGGTGACGGACCGAAGGGGGGGGGGGGGGGTGAAGTTGCTGGACGCAAGTTCCTACTGACTTCTATTTGCGAAAGGAGGAAAAATCATTCGATGTTTGCAGCTTACCGAGAAAATCTGAATCAGACCCTAAATGCAGATTGTGCGGAGTAAATAACCTTCTAAATGTCAGTATGAGGTAACACGGCATTTATTAGGCTGCATAACACAGATCTATTGCCAAGGCTTGGCACACATTGGGTGTGATTCAGACATGGGTGCTATGGATACAGGTGCTGATGACAAATATGCTGACTCCTGAAGAAGTAGCATGTGATCCTGCTGGACTTATTCTATACATGCACAGAAGGAGTCCTGCACATACACAGTCCCACAAATAGCAGAGATGTACGTAAACTATCGAGTTTATGTATATCTCTGAATCATTGCACTTTTAAGTAAAGCAAGTAAACTTTGTTTCCTTAATATATAATATGTACATGTCTATCAGTGACGTAACGCCCAGAGACATTGGAGGCAGTGGCTGACAGGCTCCAGCTGTCAAAGGGGCACCAAGAAAGGGAGCTGCTGAACTAGGACAGATCTCTCTCCACTCATTTCATAGAGATTTGCTAAATTTACTGCTGACTCACAAACCCCCCTTGAGCTGGGTATGGATCATTAGGTCTACAATAAGCTGATCGACAAGCATTGGGTCGACATGCAGAAAGGTCGACATGGGTCTAGGCCAGGGGTGGGCAACTATTTTGGCTCGGGGGCCGCTTATCAAAACCAGAAAATATTCAAGGGCCGCACACATAATCACAAAATGCTTTAAGATTTTTATCAAGAATATTTGTTATGAATGTTACAAGACATACAGAATATATATATATATATATATACATTATAGATTTAACGTCGACCCGCTCATCGCATGCAGAACCTGTACTTTCAATAAAAAGAAACTTGTTGCCCAAGACCTCTGGAGTGATGCGGATCCTTCCCACAGTATCCACCTTCCCACAGTATCCACACACCACCGTGGACACCCGGGCAGTTACCCAGGAGAGTGAGTGCCGGTTCGTCCACCACTATATATATATATATATATATATATATATATACACACTGTGTGGGTGTGTATGTGTGTGTGTGTATATATATATACAGGTTATATATGGTCATATTGGGTCTATGTATGATCTCACGTCCATGAATCAGCATGTTGCACTTTTGGAATGCTGACTCCGCCCCCTGACATTTTGTGTCTTTCCTCTTCTGCCCTCAATATTATTATTCTGAATTATTGAGTATACCTCAGGAGGTTGCTAATGGATTATTTTGATTATACCCTTGTAGGATTTTACGTTTTTTTCACAGTGCGAGAAAGGAAGTTTTTGTTCCCAAGATTGTGGGTTAAAATCCATATTTTTGGATCTCACCCCCTTGGTATGTACGGACATCCCTTCTTACATATTTAAGATCTCACCTGACCTTTCTAATATTTGGGATTTAATCATTCTATTTATCAATTATATCTATCACTTATAGGCTATATGCACCTCTTTGTCCGCCTCTGAAGGAATTATATTTGGATTTTTATCCTTGGCCCAAATTTCCATCTCTACCAACACTGGTATGTGTTCATCCCGTTCCATCATCCATTGCTTGCTCCCTTGTCCTTTGTTTTGTTTTTTAACATTGGTTTTAAAAATATATTTTTTATGATTGTGTATCAACCTGATATTTAAATGCATTATTGCAGATTTTAACTGACTGTACGTGTAAAGGAACATTGTCTATTATCGTCACTGTTGTCTGGATATCAGGCCGTTTTTGGCCATGGTATGTACATTCCGTTTAAGAAAAACTTCTATTTATGAATTCCATTCTGTATATAGTTTGCCAACACCCCTTTTCTGTACCACTTTTTAGCCATGCCCCTGATGAAGTCGTGTAGACGAAACGCGTTGGGCTTCTAATAAAGAATTGCTTTTTACTTTCGAGGTCTTCGGTGTTAATTTGAAGCATATGAAAACTTTGTCGGAATGAATGAAAGTGACTGCAAGATCACACATATTTGGGACTATTAGTCTGTGGTTAGGTGGTACCACTTGAGCGCACTCTGGACACCCCCCTTTTGTGTATTCTATCCTTTGTCTCTCACTAACAGGAGAGTCGCTCCAGAGGTGCAGCTGGTCGAAAGACCGATTTCAGCGCAATTTCCTGGACCATTTTGTATATATATATATATATATATATATATATATATATATATATATATACACAACACTAATGCACATAAAATATTTGCCTGTTGCTTACTTAGCAGCCGTTTTGCCACCTCATAGATGTGCATGGCAAAAATCCTCCTGCACCCGCCCTGCACACGATTCAGGGAGCCTGGGAGGGGACGCGGAGAAACTTTAATACTGCTGCCGCCGCTGTTGATGCCTGTCTATGCCTGCCGCGCACAGAACTTCCTGGAGCCTGGGAGGGTACCCGGCGACACTCTGTTACAGCCGCCGCCGTTAATGTCCGTCTGTGCATGCCGTGCACAGCATTTCTGGGAGCGTGGGAGGGAACGCGGTGGCGCGGCCGCGCCAACCAATGGCGGGGAGGCAGCTGCAGCGTCATCACGTCCCCTCCCACGCTCCCTGTAATGCTCTGCGCGGCATGCACAGACGGACATTAACGGCGGCGGCGGCGGCATTAAAAAAAAAAGTAAACAGTATGATGTCAATGACAAGCGGCTATGCAGCCGCTTGTCATACTAATATATGTCAGATCGGCAGGCCAGACCTAAGCGGCTCGCGGGCCGCATGTTGCCCACCACTGGTCTAGGCCGATATGGGTCTAGGTCGACATGTGTCTAGGTCAACATGGGTTAGGGCGACAGTGATATTAGGTCGACACAAGCATTGGGTTGACATGGGGTTTTTCACAGTTTATTTGACCCGGATGTCGACACAGTCGACATGGACACAGGTTAAAGTGCACCACGTTCCCCACGCCCTAGGGCATGAAATACCGCCTGTCGGCACACGTTGGCTCAAAAAACAGTGCAAACCTCATGTCGAGCTTTTGACTGTCGACCTTGCCCATGTCGACAGTGGCGAACTAATGACCCTGTCAACCTAGACACATGTCGACCTTGACCCATGTCGACCTAGACCCATGTCGATCTTTCTGCATGTGGACCCAATGATTGTCGACCATCTTGTTGTAGACCAAAGGACCGTATCCCCTTGAACTGAAGAACCTCTGAATATGAGATAACAGATCAAAGTGTTTATATGGTAGGCCACTGCTCCGCTGCTGTGTCTTATAGAACAGAGCAGAAGTTGTTTTAAGGAAATGCGCTAATTGTTATAATAAAACATTTAGGGGGTTATCAAAGCTTGGAGAGATATAATAATGAGAGATAATATACCAATTCATATGTGTACATAATAGTTGTAATTAATCAATACTATGGGGGAGATTCTCTAAGTGAAAAATGCGGTAAAAACCCGGTTATCGGGGTTTTTACCGCATTTTGGGATGCTGTAAGCATCCCCCCGCCGGGTTAACGCGGCGGGGGGCATCGCCAGAAAAATCTGGCGATGCCCCATAGAAGCTAATGGGCTTCTACCACAACCCTCCGCCGACCCGCGCCGACCCCCGCATCGCCCCCTCACCTGTGTCCGGGCAGCACAGAGCTGTGCTGCACGGACCTGTGACCTCCTCCCTGCACTGATCCTCTTCCGGGTGCAGGGAGGAGGAGAGCCCGGTGCAGCAGCAGCAGCGCCGGGTGTGTGAGGGAGGGGGGAGCCGCCGGGACCTGCTGGGACCCGGCGACTCTCACCGCAAAGGACAGCTCTTAACGCAAGAGCTGTCCTTTGCCTTAATTATCGCATATGTTACAACATATGCGATAATTAAATATGCGATGGGCGGCGAAGGGGGGCGGAGATTCTTAGAGAATCTCCCCCATTGTCCTCCAAGACAGCCCTGCTTACTGGTTTGTCTGTCACATATCACATAAATAGTCATCTTTACTTCAGTACATTTATTGATGCTCCTAACTGCTATAAGATGTTAGCCTTCTGGAAACAGTGCCTACCAGGCATCTCCCTTGTGGATCACATACAGTGGCAGATTCAGGGGGGGGCACCCGGGCACGTGCCCCCTTGTCATTCATTTTGTAGATGAGGACCAGAGCTTTCCAACGAGCCCAGCCCCATGTCTCTAGCCCCCCGGGAACCGGAGATATCACCTGGCAAAGCTGTAACATTTTTTCCCCATAGGATAATATGGGACCCGTCAATTCCGACCCCCACACGGTTCCGACGGCTGCCAGTTCCCCCCCTGGCATCACAGGAGATTGTCTAAATCACTGGGCCTTCAATATGATACCAGGATGGTCCATATCAGTCAATCGGTTCCAGAGATATAGGGGGAAATTTACTAAAGGAAATGTGTAAAAAATAGGTGTAAAAATAGGTGTATTTGTACCCAGAAATACACTTATTTTTGACATTTTCTATCCCGAAAATACAGCAATTCGTATTGATGTGCTATCAATACGAATTGCCTTATTTTCGGGATAGAAAATGTAAAAAAAAAGTGTATTTCTGGGTACAAATACACCTATTTTTACACCTATTTTTTTACACATTTCCTTTAGTAAATTTCCCCCATAGTGTGTAAATCGATTTTTTTATTTTTGAAATGTAATTTCATGGCTGTTCATGTTCTTTGAGGGCAGATTACTCTGGAACCAAACGTTCCAGTTTCACTGAACCAAAATCATTCAAAGCCCACTCAAAAGTTCTTCAATAAGATACTTGTCTCATGTAAATGGGTCAGTTAGTTCCGAAGATATAGCCGGTTAAATGAGATAACTGGTTAAAGGGGGGGAGGGGTGGTTTCCTCTCCCCCTCACACCAGAGAATGCAGGGACTAGGCTGGTGTAAAACCTGGGAATGCATTTTCTGGTGTGAAATGGGTATTATTTCAAATAGCTGGGACCTGCAGTGCTCGGAATACAGCCAGGCTCTGCCACTGTCAGTGGCTATCACTTCTGCCTGGCGGCGGCTGTCCCCCATTTACCACGAGCATGTATTCCCCATTGGCAATGAGCATGTAATCCCACATGGCAACGAGCATGGAACCTCTGGCAATGAGCATGGAACCCTTGGCAATGAGCATGTAGATAAGCAGCACTTACTGTATGTAGCATAATTTTTAATAGGCATTATGGTGTTTGGCATAATACATAATGGACATCATGCCGTGTAACGTTAACGTGCAATGGACATTATGGTGTAAATGTTTAATGCGTGCCTTTGGTGGACAATGTCCCTGTTTATGAAGCTTATTGTGAATTTTGTCTTAATCTGTGTGGCATTATGTGAATTCTGGCTCAATCCGTGTGGCATTATGTGAATTTTGGCTCAATCCATGTGGCATTATGTGAATTTTGGCTCAATCCGTGTGGCAATATGTGAATTTTGACACAATCCATGTGGCATTGTTTGAATTTTGGCTCATTCCATTTGGCATCATGTGTAAGGGGCAAGTATAATGGGGTCTAGTATTTTGTAGCATAATGTGTAGAAGTTGTATATGGTGTTGTACACTACACTCAAGGACATGCCCACTGTTGAGTGGCCACACCCCCTCTTCCAGAGCGCGCCTTCGGCGCGCGCACAACTACATCCTTCACTTTTGTTGCCATGGTGGGCCTATTTTTAATCCCATTGCCACCCTCTCTCTGCCGCTCTCTTAGCATGTACACTGACACCACTAACACTGGCCCTCCCCCACCTAAACCCTCTTTTATCATGGTGCCCCCCCTGTGGGATGCCCCGGGATTGGCTTCCCTAAATGTATCATATATAGTGTTCCGCTAGGCTTCTTTCACAGGGCGCTGCGCCCGGCCCCTTTGAAAGCCGCGACTTCCGCCCTGCCCGGCTTTTGCCGCCATGCGCCCTGCACAGTAAATATCTGCCGCTGACAAAATAAGGTCTGTGGGTCCCTGGGAGGCAGGTGGTACCTGGGCAGCAGAGTCCGGGCATGGGGGGGCCTGCGGTGTATGGACAATCAGTGACGGGGTCCCTGTGGTGTATGGACAATCAGTGGCGGGGTCCCTGTGGTGTATGGACAATCAGAGGCGGGACATTCAGTGGCGGGTCCCTGTGGTGTATGGACAATCAGTGGCGGGGTCCCTGTGGTGTATGGACATTCAGTGGCGGGGTCCCTGTGGTGTATGGACATTCAGTGGCGGGGTCACTGTGGTGTATGGACAATCAGTGGCGGGGTCCCTGTGGTGTATGGACAATCAGTGGCGGGGTCCCTGTGGTGTATGGACAATCAGTGGCGGGGTCCCTGTGGTGTATGGACAATCAGTGGCGGGGTCCCTGTGGTGTATGGACAATCAGTGGCGGGGTCCCTGTGGTGTATGGACAATCAGTGGTGGGGTCCCTGTGGTGTATGGACAATCAGTGGCGGGGTCCCTGTGGTGTATGGACAATCAGTGGCGGGGTCCCTACGGCGTATCGGAACTGGTTCAGTTCCCATCCACCGCAGGGACGCCACCGCTGATTGTCCATACGCCGCAGGGACCTCAAGCTTCTTGGACCCCGCTGCCCAGGTTACCACCTGCTTCCCAGGGACCCACAGACCTTAATTTGTCAGGGGACCCTTCCCAAACCCCCCTTGCACCTATTCATTGCTGTGTGAATTTGAGCTGTGCACTGCTTCCGGCAGCTGTGTTCAGTCACAGGCTGCACAAGCAATGTACCTAGCGCTGCGGTCCCGTCACCCCCCTCCTCTGCCCAAGCAGCTGGGTACAGGGCAGCTGAACAAGTAAAGTGCCCAGCACGTCGCCGCAGTCCCGTCCCCCCTCCTCTCTTGCTACAGGCAGGCTGCACAAGCAGCTGATAAACCAGATATTTATCTGATAAGATTAGATATGATTAATAACCCAAACCAAATTTATTTACTTTATTACCTTTAAATATAACGGCAACGCTGAAATGATTGCACACCCACACAACCTTATTATAAAATGTATGACAATGCTTTACTTAAAGAATAGCTTCATTACAGATATTTGCAAATGCAGACTAACACAAGAAACATAAAATTGATTAGCTAATACTTAAACAGTAATTCTAAATCAAATCAAAATGGACACCTTTCAAGGACAGTGATCAGCCATGATTAAACCTCCTTCATAATTACCTCCAGCCCCCTGTGCTTCCTTGTTCTTTCTCAACTGCCTTTTTTTCCCTCCTTCTATAACTCTGATATTTAAACCTTTATCACATTAATTAATTAATTACTCATAAGCATTGAGTCTTATTGGAAAGCTCTGCTTTCAATCATGATGTCATAATTAACCCAACACCCAACTTCAGTGGCCTTGTGGGTCTACGCATGTGTGGCCTTGTTCCCATATAGTTTGTTCCCATTTCTAGACAAAACTGTGCAGACTGGCTGTCTGCCCTTGTCCTCTGTTACATCAATAAGGCATTCTTAAACCCAGAAATCCAAAACAATATCTCATAAGAAATTACTTATTTCAGCAGTATTCTGATTCCACACGCCATCTTGTAACGATATATGCAAGTCATGCCTAACAAAATGGCCGCAGTGTCTGACATATTATCACTGTTTAGCGCAAAGGGAAGGCCTCATACGCAGTGAATAGTACATTGTGCAACAGGCAAAAGTCATCTGCAGCAATAATAGCGGCAGTCAGGAAAACAGAATATAATAAAAACATAGATTTATTGATTAGTTGATTTTCTGTATTATCAGTCCATCCTCAACTTTTTTCATATCTCCGAAAAAAAGTTCATATCTCTCGTACTGTGCATCATTTGTTTCTCTCTTAATACATCGGAAAACCTTCTTGAAGCATTTCACTAGTATACAGAAAAATCAATAATATTATCTTGGCAAAAACATTAAACTTCTTAAAGCATATATGACATTGACTTATGCGAACCAGTTATTGGGGTTCAACCAAATAAACCAACTGTAGGGAATCACATCACTCACACCTGTTCAATAAACTAAATTTTTAACCCAAATAATTTCATTCAACTTTCCTTTTAACGTCATCATCCGTTTAGTACCATATTTTAATTATATTCACAAATTCAAACACAATTTTATAAACTTGGGATAATGTAAATAAGTGTGTTTCTTTAATATACCATGTGTTACTTTCAAATCTTCATGTTGAATCACCACTGTATTAATTAGTAAAAGTAAAATTTTATTACAATAGATCTTGTTTGTAACCATTTAGAAACCTTAAGTGTGTAAATATAATATAATCCTTGTGGTAATGTCCATATCTTAAGAGACAGTATGTTTGAGAAAACATCATAAGAAACAATTCAATGTGTTGTGTAAATCCTACATAGAAAATGAAGTGTTGTTTGATTTGACTGCAAATATAAGTAGCCATTAACCCAACATTACCGGAGTGATACCGTAGATGACAATATAACCAACAATCAGTTTACCTTATTGTTCTTTTTATCAGCTCATGATGAGCGTCTTAAAGAAATGTCAGTTTGCATATAGATATTATGTTTGCACCATTGTTATCATCCTTACTCAGAATGCCTCTTCTTTACTGATACCTTACTATATGTATTCTATCAATGGTTCTGGTGTGGGCGTTCTCAGTTACTTTTATGTTATTACTCATATATTTATTTTAAACCTTTTAATTAGTTTAACATATTGGCTATCAGTATTTTATTACCATCCTCTGATGCATACCGAAACCTGGGAGCATCAGTAGTATGATGTATATGTGTGTCTGTTATGATTATTACTTGTGGGATTAAAATTAAAAGCAGAAGTAGAATACACCACCATGACTCTAGTAATACCTCTTTGATAACTATACACACTGTCCTTGCCAGCAACCAATCCCTGGTAACCCTCATTCACTATAAAAATATAAAAACTTAAAAAACAAAAATGACTTCTTCAGTTAGTTAATGTATGGGAAACTTGGTCACTCATGGGGATCATTGTTTTACACCTTGTCCACAACGCGCAGGGACACCACTAAGGGTATCCCCCGATTCCGTGGACCTCTTCTTGCCCACAACCCGCAGGGACACCACTAAGGATGCCCCCCGATTCCGTGGACCTTGTCTTGGTCTGTGTGGGGGCCCTGGACAGGCCCATCATCAAATAAGTTTATTAAGTTAGAATCAAAGTCACAATATTTATCTGCATCAGTTTCTATTTCTTTCAACTGATATCACCACCAGGTCGGAAACCTTCTTGCAGTGAGACGCATTAATTCAATTGGTTTGTTTCACAGGGACGGGTCTTGCCTTTGATCTATGAGACATTTAATTGTAAGAATTTTCTCACCATTGCATAGTCTCCAGGCTGGACCTTATAACAACATCCCTTCATAAGCTTGTTTGCTTTTCTGGTAAAAGTATTTAGATGATATGAGAATTAGAGTGACAAGTCTGCTGCTGGATGTCGAATAGGGTTTGCTGGTCTCCCAAAAATAAAAAAATGTATATATAAATTAAAATAATGATCTTATAAGGGGACAGGTTCAGTGGCTGCTGAGGAGTAGTGTGAATGTTATACAAAACCGAAGACAAAACTTCAAGTCAACTCATGGTAATTTCCACACCCACCCTAAATAATGTGTTCTTAATGTGCATTTGTTAATGTTCAATGTTCAATTTTGACTAAAACCTTTTAGTGTGTGGTGAGTGCAACCAAATTTTCATACCCATATTTTGACTTATTCCTTAGAATACCTTTCCTGTCAAATATGTACCTCTATGATTTCTTTAATACCATATACCTTATGGGATAACATATCTGAACACAAATTTCTCAAAACATTTCTTTGCTGTAAAGGATGCTGTACATGGGACAGCTGGGATGTTCCTTATAATCAAGATAACATATCAGATACCATTTAAATATAATGACAATTTTATATGCATGCAAATTCAATAAATTCTTTTTAACCTTAGGAATGGACCAGTGGTAGGAGAAATGTTTGATGGTTCTATAGGAATAATTTTCCTGAGTTCATTCTTCTGCAGATGCGTTTGGGCCTCTGCATAAGATGAAATCAACATACATGCCCTCTCTCTCCTTACATGGGTCATCCCATGGGCAGCTTCCGCATATGCCAGGAGGAGGGGTTTGGGGAGCTACTGATCTGCCCCCACCATCTTTACATAGGCCATTAGCCTTTTGACTGTATCCATTCCTCATCCATTGGCACATTCCTTTTAAATACACAACTCTTGATGTTTTATGAGATTCTGCTGGTCAATTGTAAAAACATTAAATTGTATAGTGGTGTGATTCACAACAGTGGCCATCTTATTTTTGTTACCAAGTGCAACAAGATCACTTTATAACATGTGAGCTTGACACTTAACAACTACTGCCTTTGCAGGGAGTTGCACAGCCCCAATGAGCTCCTTTACTTGCTGTGATATTAGCGTATTATATCACAGCAAAATCACGATGGAAAATGAGGATCTCTAAATCCAATACTACCGCATATCCCGTATATGGCCATCCTGAGTCTCCTTGTTGGTGACAACTACAATCTTTGTAGATGGTAGTGGCGTGTCAGAGATATCAGGTCTAATTGGAGAAATTTTGCTTTAAATATTCCTCACAATCAGGTTCTAAATCCTGCCTCTCATCCATCCTCTGGGACTCCCGGGTCCCACCAGGTAGCAGAGTAGCAGGATTTAGCGTACCACACCTGACAATAGTCAGATCATGTGGCGCTGGGAGCAAAAGTTCCCGAGAGAACCATGCACTGGAAATGTGTCTTGTCCATGAAGAGTTCAGTAAGAAAGCAACCGCATGAGGAACACATAATGTCAGTGGGTGTTGTAGTACAATGTCCTCTACTTTCTGCACTAAGGCCGCGGCAGCCGCCACAGATCTTAAGCATGTCGGTAATGCAGCTGCCACTTGGTCAAGTGCGCAGCTGTAATACCCAATCGGTCTATGTGAACCCCTATGTATATGTGTTCAAACTCCCAAGGCCGCTGCTCGTTGTTCATTACAGTAAAGACAGGTATATGATAAATCTGATATATCCAGTGCTGTGGTTTCTGTCAGTGCGTGTATCAGAGCCTCAAATGAAGCAATTATGTCAGTATATTGTACTTTGTCAGCTCTGTGTCAGTTAGATTTAGTAGTAGTAATAGAAAAGGTGTCAGTAAGAGAATCCTGTAAAGAATTTAAACACATCATTAGATCATAAACATATTGAATCAGCAATGTGGTAGGAATCATGCAACTCATTGTGGGACATAGTGGGACTGTCCATAAAACTTTGGCTTAATTAAGTCCACGTATATTGGACTGTGCTGTAAATAAATGTATTAAGTCCTGACTATCTGCTATTTGATAGTAAGAGATATGCAGATCATAAATCAATGATTAGATGACGGTAATACTTCCATAACTGTAAAGTGAATTGATTTACACTAAAAAAAAAAATAAGAATAATCACATTGGGTAGATAACCTGCAATAACAGAGTGTTGCAAATACTATGGGTATTAAATAGTATGCGTTGTTGTAAAATCTGGAAAAAAAACTATTTCTTGTGGTCCATAGATGTTTAGAAACTTGTGACATGATTAGCAATGAAAAACTCATCAAAATACTAATTGCTTAATGCCCTATGAGCATCACTCGTATCCTCTAACCCCGTGAGGGTCCTCATATCGGTTAGTGCCTTCTGACAGCAGTGTCTCATGGATTCCTGTTAATAATACACAATTTCTTCCAAACCACTCTGAGAAAAAAATAATCATTAAATCATTACAAATATTTGAGAGAATATCATGATTAGTTGTGCAGCAATTGTGATTTACTAGTAGCAGAACCCAGTAGTGCTGCACCTAATTGTGACCTCCATTCCTTATTTGTGGGCTCATATGCATGACCAATGGATCTAGTAAAGTGGCAACATGCAATCAGATAAATAAGTAAGCATAAAAATGCAACTCAATATGCATCTTATAATAATCACTATAAAATCTGTATTTTTCCAATAAGGGCTCTAATAAGGATTCTGCAGAGGTACCTGCAGACTCAATATTTTTTTCTAAATAATTTCTAGTGGCTCAGTAGTAATAATAATAATAATTTTTTTTTTTTAAACACTTGCTTTTTCTGTGCAAAATTAAATGCATCAATTTGTAAATTAATCTTTTCTCTGGAATGGTCACACCTCTATTGGCTGGGATTTAATTTAAATAAAACAAGCAAAAGCAATAGCATTATTAAGCTCAGACATCATATTAGCATTTGTCATTTGGAAAAAAAAAATGGCAGTTTTTTAAACAGATGTTGACAAAACAAC
Organism: Crinia signifera; assembly: GCF_055691185.1. Lineage (NCBI taxonomy): Eukaryota > Metazoa > Chordata > Amphibia > Anura > Myobatrachidae > Crinia > Crinia signifera. The sequence goes on from NC_139217.1 coordinate 52,231,098, forward strand.
ATTATCACATGAGGGAAGCAGAGGGGAGGGGGCTGGAGGTCATCCTTGGGTATGGCTGATCACTGTCCCATACAGAACATTGCAATAACTTTAATCTATTCATTGTGCTTTTTCAAAAGGGTAAACAATATCTTCAATTCTAAAATCTTTCATGTCCTTGTTATGGAAAACAGTTCTGTAACACTCCTTGGATATTTCACATAATTTAGGAATACAACTTTACTCTCTTATCAATCTCATTAACCATTTCCTGCCTTTAATCTCCTACAGAGTTATTTCTGATGTTACTCTCACCTCATCACTGGAAAAAAAAACTTCTTCCCTTCTGCTTTTTCAAAAATTAAACAAAAAATTTCAAAATTATTCTTTTTTTTTTTTCCCATTTTTTCTTTTTCTCCCTAAGGCTCTAAAAGACATATCACCTCTCCTCACTTCTCACTGAACAGAATTAACCCCTCAGTGGGACAGTACAATCTTTCCAAACATATGTGGGTTAGTGGGATATACTATCTCAATTCTTGGCGCTTTCACCACCTGTCACCAGACCATTGCGCGTTCACTCTCATCAAATAATCATTACCTCACAGGTGCATCATCATCGCCAATTCCAACTAACTATGACCAGCATAGTATTTTCTATACCTTCTCACTTGCTCACACTAGTCACATACTCAGAGTACTTTCTGTGATCCCATACAAATGCTTAAAAAGGTGTTACCTCTTTCAAAGACAAAAATGTAAATAAAATAAATGAAAAATGTTCCCAAAAAAACCTAACCTTGCGTTATGTGTCTGTCACTGTTATCACACCTACGCCTTCCACATACTGTCCTTCTCTGTTATCAGTATAGTGGGCCACCTACTGTCCATCTCTGTTATCAGCCTGGTGTTTCATCTACTGTCCTCTGTTATCAGTAGTCACGTGTCCCACCCCCACCCTTTCTTCTCTTATTATTTTTCCCCATATATTCTACCTTGTACGTAGGTGGCAGATACCCCCTGTGAATCTCGCTACCGGTCAGCACTCTCACAGTACAAAATCAACTCGTCAAATAAAAAAAAATTATATGCAATATGTCAGTCTGTTATCATATCTGCACATTGTCTAAGCGATCATTACACGCTTAGATCACTATCTCCCCTGGTTATTTAGCTAACTGTGGCCACAGTATTAACCCCTTAAGATACTCTATCAATTTAGTACCCTCCCCCTTTCAAAACAAACAAAATTAAATTAACACAAATCAAAAACAAAACAAAAATTGGCTTAAAGAAAACCCCACAGCCTTGAGTCAGTTATCACTGATTACCTTCCATTCATAAGAATAAAAATAAACCCAGGATTTATCTGCGCATTACTCAAGGTATATCTGATTCAATATATGTATCCAGATTAAGCAAATAGGCAATAGAAATTGCCAACAGAAAACACGGTCTAATATGTCAATACGAACCTTTAAGAATAGATGTTATATTGGACTTATATCTCATCGATATATATATCCCTTTTCTTATCCAAAATGTATTACTCATTAAATGAAAAAAAACATTGAATTCACATGATCATTTCCTGTTTCTTCACCTAACATGGACAACTCCTTATCTCGCATTACATCAACTGAATCCATCACTTTAGAGTTTCCAACTCACAGCTGCTTTGTTTAATAAACCAAAAAAATTAAATCAAAAACCCATAGCAGAAAAACATCAGTCCTACATTAAGTACTTCATCTCCACAAAACAAGACCAAAAAAACTTTACAATGAGATAAACTCGATCTTACTTTCTTTGTTATAAACAATATTCCAATTAACTTTATTTATTCTGGTGGTAAAAATGAACTGTTACTTGGCTTACAATATTAGCGTCTACTCCTTTAAACTCTGTATTTTAACGGACCTCTGTCTATGGATATAAAGAAATTAGCTCAAACTGTTATTGTAATCAGACTGCTTGCTAGCTCTAACAATGCAACGTATACTTAATTATTTATTAACCTTTTCTTATATAAACCATATACAGTAGACAATCCGGGGGTTTCCAAACAATACAGATTATGGATAAATCATGCATTACATTTCTTCCACATGTTGCTGGCCATACAACCAGAAAGAAACGTAAATGCACAATCTCCTCTACCTATCTCTAATCACCAAATTATAAGCACGGGAAAACCTACAACAAATATATGCAACTTCTTTAAAATTTATAGATTGGACAAACAAAGAAACTCCAATTATCAAAACAACCGCTACAGATTAGTTACTTCAGCAATATCCTCAGCAGACAATATACACCAAACAATCCAACCGCGGTCAAAAAATAAAAACAAACAAAAAAATACTATCATTTAAAGAATTTTTTTTTTTTTTTTTTTTTTAAAGTAGAAAATTTATTGCCAGCATAACCTTTATATCAATATGCTTGCTATAGTCTGCATGTTTTGCAAATAAACTAAAGAAATACTCTTCCTGACCCAAGCAATGTTGTTTACAACTTCTTGCCAAGTTTCTCGCTGCTCTCCTTATCTATTCTCTGACACAGAGAAGAAATGGGCGATGCGGGGGGGGGGGGTTTAGCAAGCTGACAGTCTGCAAAATGCAGCGTTGTCTTTCCATGCCTTAAATTACGATCTATTTGTTTTATAATTAAATAGCGAATTTGCTGAATTTGCCAAGTAATATGGATTACCACACTTTAACAGACATTGAGAAATATATAAGAGTGAAAAAATGTACAGACTTTACAATTTTTCTACACATTTTTTTTTTTTTTTAAATAGCTAATTTTTTTCAAACTTTGATTCTCTCAATAACTGATAAAATGTGGACACCAACCATCATTGAATCTCGCTGGGGCCTCCAACTGATAAACCAGATATTTATCTGATAAGATTAGATATGATTAATAACCCAAACCAAATTTATTTACTTTATTACCTTTAAATATAACGGCAACGCTGAAATGATTGCACACCCACACAACCTTATTATAAAATGTATGACAATGCTTTACTTAAAGAATAGCTTCATTACAGATATTTGCAAATGCAGACTAACACAAGAAACATAAAATTGATTAGCTAATACTTAAACAGTAATTCTAAATCAAATCAAAATGGACACCTTTCAAGGACAGTGATCAGCCATGATTAAACCTCCTTCATAATTACCTCCAGCCCCCTGTGCTTCCTTGTTCTTTCTCAACTGCCTTTTTTTCCCTCCTTCTATAACTCTGATATTTAAACCTTTATCACATTAATTAATTAATTACTCATAAGCATTGAGTCTTATTGGAAAGCTCTGCTTTCAATCATGATGTCATAATTAACCCAACACCCAACTTCAGTGGCCTTGTGGGTCTACGCATGTGTGGCCTTGTTCCCATATAGTTTGTTCCCATTTCTAGACAAAACTGTGCAGACTGGCTGTCTGCCCTTGTCCTCTGTTACATCAATAAGGCATTCTTAAACCCAGAAATCCAAAACAATATCTCATAAGAAATTACTTATTTCAGCAGTATTCTGATTCCACACGCCATCTTGTAACGATATATGCAAGTCATGCCTAACAAAATGGCCGCAGTGTCTGACATATTATCACTGTTTAGCGCAAAGGGAAGGCCTCATACGCAGTGAATAGTACATTGTGCAACAGGCAAAAGTCATCTGCAGCAATAATAGCGGCAGTCAGGAAAACAGAATATAATAAAAACATAGATTTATTGATTAGTTGATTTTCTGTATTATCACAGCGTACCCAGCGCTGTGGTCCCGCCAGCCCCCTCCTTTGCCGTGGCATCTGAACTGTGCACAGGCAGCTGGGTAACGGGCTGCTGAACAAGTAAAGTGCCCAGCACCGCAGTCCCATCTTCTTCCTCTCCTGCTGCGGGCAGCTGGGTACAGTCCCAGGCTGCACAAGCAGCGCTTCCAGTGCTGCGGTCCCGCTTCCCCCCTCCTCTGGCCCAGAGCTTTACTCTGAAGCAGGCAGCTGGGTACAGGCTCAACTATCAAAGTGCCCAGCGCCTCTGTACGCCTCAGCGGGCAGCAAAGGTGCAAGATGAAGAAGCTGCCCTGCTGGTGTGTCTGCTAGTGCAGTGAAAGTGGCCGGGGGGCTGCTTCTGTGACCTGTAAAAAGTTGGACTATACTGCTGACTCAGGTACAGTGCTATGCCATGCCATGATATCACAGTTTGCTGCCTGTACCTGTTTCCACTAACAAGCTTCTTCCTGTACTTTTGTATTTAAATAATTGTCTTTGTTACTGCCCCTGTTTCTGTCCACTTTGTTTCTCTGCACTTTTCTCCTCTGTGCCACTGTGCCAGCCTTCCGCTTTTTTTCTTTGGTGCCAACCTCTCTTCCTTTATATTCTCTGTCTCAGCCTGTGTGTTCCTCTGTCCCTGCCCATAATTTCCTCTGTCCCTGCCCATCTGAGCCCATATCCATGTGTGCCTCTGTCCCTGCCGTGTGTGCCCCTGCCCATATGTGCCTCTGTCTCTCCCCATGTGTGCCTCTCTCCCTGCCCATCTGTGCCCCTGTCCCTGTGTGCCCATGCATTCCTCTCTACCTGTGTCCCTGAATTTTGGCTCAATCTGTGTGAGTGTATGTAAAGTTTGGCTCAACCATGTGGTAAAAGGTGAATTTATTTCTAAATCTGGGTGGCATGACATGAATTTTCGCTCAATCCTGGTGGTTTGACGTGAATTTTGGTTCAATCCGGGTGGCATGATGTGAATTTTGACTCGATATATGTTGCATAATGTGAATTTTTGCTATTTCAGTGTGGCATGATGTGAATTTTGGCTCAGTCCGGGTACCAGGATGTGAATTTTGGCTCAGTTTGGGTACCAGGATGTGAATTTTGGCTCAATCCAGGTGGAATGACGTGAATTTTGGCACTTTAATTTTGGCATGAAGGTGCCCATACACAGAGCGATTCTTTTTTGCGAGGTGATGGGCAGTCCCTCGCATCACACATCGTAAAGCACAAAAAGTATGTGCTGCACATACTTTTTGAACTAGATTGCATCTAGTTCAAATGGATGCTGCTTTAGCACATTGCATACATTTTTAACTAGATGCGTTGTGATTTAGTTCTAAATCCATGGAGCACATCGCTCCATGTATGGGCACCTCAACATGAATTTTGTCTGATTCCGTGTGGCATTTTGTTTATGGGGCAAGTAAAAGGGGGTCTACTATTGTGTTGCATAATGTACAGTATTTAAGAGGTATATAGCGTGGTACACTACACTCAAGGACACGTCCAATTTTAGGTGACCACTCCCTTTTAGGTGACCGCACCCCCTTTTTCTGGAGCGAGCGCGCCTTCGGCGCGCACATAACCCCAACCTTCACTTTTCCATACCCCCACTTTAAAATTTCCACTTCAACCACTGTATTACCTATGTAATGTACTATATGGGGGGCCTATGTGCTGTACTATTATCTGAGTGGGGGGCTATGTGCTGTACTATTTGAGTGTTGGGACCTATGTAATGTACTATTTGAGTGGGAGGACCTATGTGCTGTATTATATGTGGGGGGACCTATGTGCTGTATTATATGTGGGGGGACCTATGTGCTGTACTATTATCTGTGTGTGGAGGACCTATGTGCTGTAATATCTGGGGGGGCTATTTGCTGTATTATTATCTGTGGGACCTATGTGCTTTATTATCAAGGTGGAGGATTTATGGATCAGATGTCACACACCTGCGATTTTGGCCCGATTTCGACTGATTATCGGCCCAAAGTGCTGAAATCGGATGAAATTGGCCCAAAATCGCATAGTGTATAGCCACTCCTCTCTGGTCAGGTGGCCACACCCCTTCAAAAAGACCACGCCCCTTGGTGGGCCCCTGTGAGTGCATTTCCCTGGTGGGCCCTTCATGCCCCAGTCCGACACTGCTTGTAATTATGTGTGTAATCCTCTTTTATTTAAGAATACAATACTGATTAGAAATATACCATAAACAGAATTGTAATACCTTCGCATAAACTGGAATATGACATCGTCCAATCCCAATATCACACTATCATTCCTTGATTTATGTATTCATGGGGAAGCCGCTCCTTGAAGATATTTACTAAGCAAAGAATGCAACAAAATAGAAAAGTATTTATCCCCAGTTATTTATATAGTGCACACATATTCCGCAGCGCTTTACAGAGTATAGTTGAACAATCACATCAGTCCCTGCCCCAGTGGAGCTTACAATCTATATTCCCTACCACACGTACACGCACACACAGACATTCTAGGGTTAATTTTGTTGGGAGCCAATTAGGCTACCAGTATATTTTTGGATTGTGGGAGGAAACCGGAGTACCCGGAGGAAAGCCATGCAAGCACGGGGAGAATACACAAACTCCACACAGTTAGGGCCATGGTGGGGATCGAACTCATGACCTCAGTGCTGTGAGGCAGTAATACTAACCATTACATTGTCCGTACTTGTTCATAGGGCAAATATGGACTGAAAATGATTCCTATACAGGGCCGGCGCCACCACTAGGCAGCTTTAGGCATTTGCCTAGGGCGCCGGCCACTGCAGGGCCAAAGTTGGAGCAGGGGCTCCACTGGATGGGATGAAGGTGAGCGGTGTAGCTTCCCCCCCCATGGAGCGACTTTGCCCAACCCCCCGTCTCCCCAGCCGCATCAAGGACCCGGTAGCAGCAGCGGGAAGAGACCAGGCAGCGGCGGCAGCCCGGCACCCCCGTCCCAGCCGCATGGGGGAGAGATCCGGCAGCAGCAGCCCGGCACCCCCGTATCCCGGCCGCATCAAGGACCCGGCAGCAGCAGCGGGAAGAGACCAGGCAGCGGCGGCAGCCCGGCACCCCCGTCCCAGCTGCATGGGGGAGATACCCGGCAGCAGAGGCAGCCCAGAACCCCCGTCCCAGCCGCAGGGGGGAGAGATCCGGCAGCAGCAGCCTGGCACCCCTGTCTCCCACCCCCCATCGTGGCTGCATCAAACACCCCCATTCCCTGGAGCTGGTGAGCGCCGGGGCGGGCGGGCGGAGGGGATTTGCCTGGGGCGGGGGGTGGGCTTGCACCGGCCCTGTTCCTATATAAGAAATTGTTATCCCCCCATCCACTACGCAGACATATCTGAAGCTACAAATCTCTTCAGATTTCCCTTGAACTCTCCCAGGAATCTGATCTGACTCACTCTAATCACTTCAGATACCTCTGGTCATAGCTAGGATAGACCCTGACAGCTTCAGATCAGATGGATCTTTGGTCCAGCATCAAGATTTTTTTGTCAGATGGATCTGAGACTCAGCCGTGTTGGTGTTTTGCAATGGAACTACCATAGGTGTGCAGCAGTCAGCCTCTTATAAAAGATGGTCACAGGTATACCTTGTGACCATCTGTGTCTTGTAAAGCTATAAAGTCTTTATGTAGAACTGGGTAACAGGGTCAATGGAATAAGACAGAACATCAGCATTCAAATTGCTGGGCCCCCAGCACCCACAAAGCCCCGCCCCCACTTTTAATTGTCTCACAGGCCAATCAGTCAAGCAAAATGGATGACCAGCGATAGGTAAAAATATGGCAACCATGGATGGCTATGGCAACCATGGATGGCAATGGCAACGATGGCCATCCCTACAGACAACATGAACAGGAAGCATCAGAGAGATACAGGAATATAACAGCAAACAAACAATACGTATCACAGTATATCGCCATCTGCTGTCCCTCCAATGTACATGCATATGAATGAAACCCACAGTCTGTTGCATATATTCCAAAAAGCCGCAGATCTGATCTGAGGGAGCTCATTTTTGGACTTTTTTCTTCAGATTGCTCTGCCAGATCCATCCAGCCTTTACAGTAATAGTCCCCTGGAGATCCCACAGATCATTAATTCAAATATAGTCTAGCTTTAATTATTCATTGCTAAAATAATTGTACACCAAGCAAAATATAGGGCCAAATGTAAAAAGGTGTGAGAATCAGAAAGTGAGAGATTTTAGGAGAGTTTTCCCATGTTCTTAAAGCAGCAATCATTTACACTGAAAAAACAGGTTGCTCTTGCCATGCAATTGATTGCCGCTTTAAAAAGCTGGGAAAACTCTCCCAAATTCTCTCACTTTCTGATTCTCATACCATATCTACTGTATTACATAAAGTGAAAAGTGCAAGAACCTTGAAACTCAAAGTGAATAATAAACATCCAATAGCCATTAAGAGAGGTGGCTATGTCCATAGCAACCAATTAGATTCTGTCCTAGAAAATGTAATCTGATTGGTTGCTATGGGCATAGTCACCTCTTTACATTTTTAGAAGCTTTAGTATAATTTTCCTCTTAGAATCACATTAGACCTACTATTCCTTTTTCTTTTTTTTAATTAAGGCCCTGTATGACATACAACAAAACAATTTATATAAACATACATTGTGTGCAGTGAATTTGCAGTCATGGGATGTGCCACCCTTCTCTCAGGCGGCATGGGAACTGATTCTGCCAAGTATAGCGGTACAGCCTACTCAGATACTAGGAGAGCTGGTGCTATCTGCAGATGCTGGAGAGGTGAGAAACAGCATCAGGGCTGGGGCAGATCAACTCCAGCCAAGGGACCCTCTGAGACAGGGGCCCAGGGATTCTCCCCCCCCCCCCTCCTTAATCAAGCTCTGCTTGTACCCCTAACATTTGCAGTGAACTGCCTTTGCATTGGACATGCTTCCTGTGCTGGCCTAATTATCAGTGCCCTAGGCATAGGCAAACTCAGGGGGGGGGGGGGTGATTGGCAACAGCAGCACTGGTATATAATATGATCAATAGAGCTGCCACCACACCATGCAGTGTAAGGGACAGAGCAGAGCTGCTGCACATGCCCAGTGTACCAGCTTCTTCTACCACATTTACTGTATGTGTGCATCTGAGCCCTCAAACATCACAGTGGACCAGAGAGCAGCTGCTAGGAGGAAGAAACAGGAGCCTTACCATGCAGTGGGAGATTGTGAGCTTACAAAGTGCAGTACTGGTTCTATTATTTGTTTATTTATTATATGTTTTTTTTCCTGACCACTTATCTTATTTAAATGTGTGAAACAGCCTATACTATAGTATAGACCATCTGTACTGTTAAATATCAATACTGTATTCCATACAGTATCCAGTGTATAAAAATACCAATTTTCAGGACTGTTACCACTCCCACAGACTCCCGCACTTACTCCAATGTGCTGCAGAGTGGGAGAATTTGGATTACATATACCCCCCTCTAAAAATCCTGCGTTTGCCACTGCTAGGTACCCCTGCATGTCCCAGCATGTGCCTGGGGTTACTAGTACCCCCTACTGGGAACCATTACTATAACATATAAGTTCAAAAATATAAGAAGTGTCACTCTCAGTTCAGTCTTGGAATAAGGAATATGCGGCGCTAAGGAATATGTAGTCTTGTGAGTAATCTAAATTGTCTGTTAGAACCTGCTCTTCCTTATTACTGTGTACAATGGCGCTACTATACATAAATAAAGGCGCGGACCCTCCAAAAAGAGCGATATGTAATAATCTGGAAGATGCTAACTTTCTTTTTTGTAACGAATGGCCTTCATTTACTTTATAATATTAAATTAATGATTCAAGTCTAAAAATAATAAAATTAGTCCTCTAACTGTGCAGCGAGGACTAGGTACAAAATCCAAATCCTTGAGGCTTATGTAGTGACATGGGGAGACTCCTTACAGCCTAAAAGTAGGAAACGGCTTAATTAGCCGGCCCTGGTCACAATTACTCTATGGAACATTGCAGGCGGCTCATTTAAATGCTTTACATCCATTCAGACCCTGCAGCTCAACCGTGGAGACGTGACACCCATAAAGAAATGGACCAAAGGCTACAATGGATTTTGGAAATGGATAATTAAATGGAGGAATATTTCTTTTTCTATAACAGCTACAGCTGTTTCCAATCGATCCTGATTTTATTGTACAGCATTGAATAGACCCGGCGAGGCGCAGCTTCTAATCCCCAAATTAATTAGCAAAAGTAAGTTTTAAATGAACTAAAAAGTTGTTTTTTTCACAGTAATTAGAGGTTATGGGGACTTTTAGCAGTTCCGAGAGATAAAATAACAGCTTTAAGTTCTAGATGCGTATACTTGAAAGGAATAATAACTATATTTATGATCATTTATGTAAACCACGGTCCTGTGCAACTAGATATTTGTAGGCCTCATAGCAAAAGTTGATCAGAATCCTTATATAGCAACCAACCAATGGCGATAAATGGATAGAACTCATGTAACTTAAACAGGGAACTTCAGCTCTGGGCCCCATAGCAGCTGCACCGCCTGCACCTATGGTAGTTACGCCCTTTATCTATGTTATAGTGATTCTATGTTCTACTGTGTTTAGACTTTTTTTTTTTTTTACTCCCCAAAATAGCTGATCTTACCCCTCTCACTGTGAAGATCGTGATGAATTCGTGCAAGTCCGTATTTGGCCCTGTCTTCAGAGGCGTAGCTACCGTAAGGCAGCCACCGCGGCTGCTTGGGGGGAGCAAGCGCCAGCGGGGCGCCCCCGGGGCCCGGGCACTCTGGTCAGACCCCCCCTTACCCCTCCGCATGCCGCCGCATTCAGTCCGGCACCGCAGATAGCCTCCGGGCTCCGTCTCCTGCAGTAATGAAAAATGACACGACAAAATGGCTGCCCCCTAATAGCAGACAGTTTTTAAGGATGCTAGAGGAGGCCGCCGCCGCCGCCGCCTCCTCTAACATCCCTAAAAAACTGTCTCCTGTACGGGGGCAGCCATTTTGTCGTGTCATTTTTCATTACTGCAGGAGACGGAGCCCGGAGGCTATCTGCGGTGCCAGACTGAATGCGGTGGCGGCGGCATGCGGAGGGGCAAGGTAATTTTTTGGCGGGGGGCGCCACAATATTAGTTACGCCTCTGCCTGTCTTTAACGGGGGTGTGCGCGCTTACACAAAGTCGCTCAGGCGCACACGCAAACCACCCAGAGTGAACGCCTTCAGTGAGTTTTCGGTGGCCTTCGCAAAATGAGTGACAGGCAGTGAGGCGGCTGCTGGGGTCCACCCAACGTTTCATGGGCACGCCTACATAAACGGTGGACGTGCCCATAGAAACACTGGGCGGACTCCGGCGAACGCAGAAGCGCGCCCCTGCCTGCCCGGGACAGGCAGGTGGCGTCACATGACGTCAAAGCCCGCCCCCAATTTGCAGAAGACCGTTCAGCTTAATAGTAAGTCCAGGCTTACTTTCAGCTGCGAACAGCAGTGTAGCAGGAGGATTCGGGCAGCAGGGGGCATGCATTCAATGGAACGGCCTTAACCTGCAGGCTATGCTCCGCATATACGCAGCCTAGCGAGCAGGTCTGAATCAGACCCCAAGTGCAGATGTTGCCTATAGCAGGTAATTCATTTCTAACCGACCTATAATTCTATAAAGTGATAGCTGTAATCTCATTGGTTCCTAAGGCAATACTGCTTGCAGACGGGAATGTTTCCCCCCCAATATTTTATAAACCATTTAATGCCTTTTACTGACTTAATAGATAATGGTTTCCCTTCAAACTGGTCAATATTCAATATGTTAAATAAAATATACCAAGGGCCGATATAGTGATATTTCTAACCTTAACACTAAGCCCTTCCACCAACCATCCCTCCCTCCCTCCCCTGTATGTGCCAATACACATAGGCCCTTATTCTGGTTCACTCGCAAAGGCAAATTCCTTGTCAAATGGGCAGAACCATGTGCACTGCAGGTGGGGTAGATGTAATAGGAGCAGAGAGAATTAGATTCGGGTGAGTTATTTTGTTTCTGTGCAGGGAAAATACTGACGGCTTTATTTTTACACTGTAATATAGATCTCACTTTGAAGTAAAACCCCCACCCAAATCTAATTCTTGCTGCAACTGCTACACCCATCCCCCCCTGCAGTGCACATGGTTTTGTCCATTAGAGAAAGAATTTGCCTTTGCGAGTGAACCAGAATAAGGGACTTAATGCGGCAATGCTGCCAGGACTCAGGAGTTACTCCGCTCAGCTGGAGTGTCTCGAGTCTGGAGGGACAGGGGTGGGGCTGCGGTCTGTAAATACCCCTGACTGAGTCTTTGGCACTGTTCCTGACAGGATGCAGTTTTTTGCTGGGCTTGGGTTTGCTCTCAGTGGTGGCAGAAAGAAAAAGGGAAGGACCAGCTTTATTCCCCCGTCACCAAGCCAGCATATATCTAGGGGTATGTCCACAGGCCCCCAATGTAAATCATTTTCCACCCAGTGGAAATAGCAAAAAAGCAGTATTGCTCATAATGGTAATGCATCCCAGTGGCAGGGCACCCACTCCTCAATGGGCTCCCATTTACATGGGCACAGTGGGTACAAGCTGCTGTGTCCTGGGCTGTAGAGGATCCAGGAAAGCTGCTGAGCAAGGTCCCTGCATTGATCATCACTCGCCCACATCCACCGGGTTCCGGATGACGCTCCGAAATCAGTATCCCGACGTCGGGATCCTGACTGACGGTGCTCAGACAGGGGGGATACCGACACACAGGGGCTATTCTCCCTTGTAGGGGTCCTTGACCCCCATAGAGGGAGAACAGAACCTGTGGTGAGTGTATCGAGCCACCCGGCCCACAGCGAGCCTGCAAGGGGCTTCTTTGCCCTCGCCCTGCTGTCAGAGCAACGGCAGATGGGATACTGACTGTTGGAGGCGCATACCACACTCTATCCACCACCATGTTCATTATTTTGCGAGGGGGTGTGGCCAAGCTCTCGCCTGTGCTCAAGCCGTTGTCACGGTCAACAGCTTTCTCTATTTATTGTTACCCCCTGCCATGTGCTACTTTATAATATATACTGCCCCCAGCCCAGAATTTTTTTGTGTGGGGCATAACCCGCTCCCCATTACTTAAATATAAATCCTCTCCCCCATTACTCCCTCACCTTGTGCTATGGCCCTACCCTCACGGAGCAGGGGGAGATCCTTCCTAAACATGTACTGAATGGGGGGAGGCTGGGAGGAGATACATCGGATGGCACGGAACATGTGGAGCTTGTCTGCCTTTAGCAAACCATACCAACAGTATACTATAAAAGACAATATGGTCGTGGAGACTGAGCTTGTGGTAATAAACCTGCGCTGTGCGCTAAATCATACAGTAGTGAGCTGCACAGATGGAAAAGCTAGAGTGTGTATTAACAATGCTGTAATAATAATGATATAATTACTGATGGGTAAGTAAAACAAGAAGACATTTATTGATGCTATAGATTTGCTTAAAAAAAAAGAAAGAAAAGGGGAATGGGGTGCGGGTATGCGTGGCAAGGGGCCGGAGCTGGTGGCAGGGCAGGCGAGTTGAATGGACAGCAAACAGAGTCACTGAAAAAAAGTCTCCTTTGCTCACAGGTATCTTGGCGCAGGTGGCTGGCGTCCCGTCCTCCTCGCGGTGCACGCTTACCTGTCTTCTAGCATCCCTCAATATCCTCTCTTCTGTTTCATATTGAGTCAACAGCAACAGATTCCAAATGCAAATGTCACACCTGAAAGTCTGCATTTAAAGCACATCTTTTTTGGTTCATTTCAAACCTATTGTGGTGGTGTATAGAGACCAAAATATGAGAATTGTGTCAATATATCTATATTTATGGACCTGACTGTATATAATCCCTCTTCAGCAGTGTGTACTGGCTTCTGGGGAAATGAAAGTCGAAGGTACAGATGTTCCCGTGATTCCAATGTTTGAAAACAATATATTTATTTTTTAATCGCTTTGTAAAATAGTTTTATTGCTATTGGCCAAATTCAATCATAAAAAAACCTGAAAAACCTAAAAAAAAAAATATTGGAGAATTTAATTTTCTATTTTTTGGAAAATCAGATAAAAAAAAAAAAATATAAAAAAAATGACCAGATAAGTGGTCAATGTAACGAAAGGCTGATTATTACAGTTATGTGTCACAGTAACGAGCCCTTACCAGGTTTCATAGAAAATATTTATTTGATCTCAAACAATCTCTTAAGGCAATTTAAAATTCAACTGCCTCTAATCATACACAAAACCGAAGAAATGAATATATAACAGTAGAATTTCCAGCGATACGGAATGTGGCGAGTGATGCTTATCGGTATGTGTAAACTCTATAGACACCAGCAGAATCAGACTATATAAAAAATATCTACACATGGGATGGACAATGAGACCAACAGCTGACATGGGATGTAGTAGGATGCACACATCTGCTGCAGAGCGATGCCTCTGGCCCGATGTGGAGCAAGGTGGTTTGTAGAAGAGCTGCAGAGCACACTTAGAGAAATGTCTATGGTCTCACATCCGGTGTCCTCAGAGCTCATTGTGCGACAGCCCATCTTTGGATACTCGGCTCGTTAGGTCTTGAAGATGTTTCTTCACCTAAAAGAAATAATAACAACAGATATGTATCAAGTGTTATTTTATACTGCTTTCACATTGCAGAAATGGGTAATGACACGGTATTCTTAAATGGGACTTTAAAACGGGTCAGAGCCTTGAGACCTTTCACATTGCAGGTGAAAACCATTTTAAAAATCATTTAATACCATTCAAACATTCAACCCGTTTAACCCCCAAGGGACACGTTTCAAGCCATTGAAATAGAGCTGTTCAAACTGCCAAAAAAACGGCTTTAAAATGTGTAGGACTCTGCTTTGTAACCGTGTTGAAATACTGGTTAACTTTAACCGGTAAATCAACTCTGGCACCTTCACACTGCAGCCTTAAACGTTTTAAAATGGAAAAAAAACGGCAATATACCGTTTTAAAAGTGCGATGTGAAAGGGGTATTACTTTATAACCTACACAACGTGTTATAGTCAGTTAGATAACTGTGCATCGGTGCCCATTTTATAGATAACTCATCTCTGATGTTTCCTCTGGAACGGTCAAATGACTGGTTTCCTACAGTGTGTGTAGCAGAGGACAGAGGGGGAACAATCAGTGCCAGACATAACAGGGAGGACGTAAGGGTGCGGGTAGGAGAACAATATGGGAAAAGCCGGGACAATCAATAAAAAAAAACATTTTGCTGTTAAATTGTTTACGGGTTTGCTCCTTTGTGGAGCTGGTGGTATGTCTGCACTCTAAGAGAATTTAGATGTATATGATCCGCAGATCAAATCCCCACATTGGATCGGTTCGCGGGGGTGCAGTTCCCAAACAGTGATAGTTAGGCAATAAACAGGAAGAAAAAAGGACTGTTGTTTAGGGAACGCACTTGGACAAAAAAATTAATCACATAAAATTTAACTTTTAATGAGTTATATTGTTAAAAGGTCCCATTATATAACATGGTGGGAAGCCGCAGTGAATTTAAAGAGGTTAAAATCATACGCACAAACATATACACACAGATGGTGTTTAGGTGATAAAGAATTGAGGAAAAAGTGATCCTAAAAAGATCTTGACTGGAGAATGTCAGTTTTATTTATTAAGCAGATTTTTAATGTGTGGAGAAAATAATTTATTTATTGTCTAGAGGATGTTGTTATTTTATAAATACCTCTGACAATAAAAATTCTTGTGTTTGGTACCCAAAATGTGTTTTTACTATTAGGTCACTGATACTTTGGTTGACTCTCAGCTAATCCGCTAAAGAGTCATGGGCACTGTTAAATTGTTAGATGAAGGGATAAAGGGCCTTTCACTGCGCATGTTACGTCTGCCCCAGCTGCAGTGCAGCATGGCTGTTCAGCTGCAGGGGGGCAGTTTGTGTGTAGCATTCTCCCCCACCCACCCACTTTCTGCTGACAGGGAAGATAATAAAGATTATGACACAGTGGCGGTATCCAGAGGTGCTGACAGACCTGGACTTTCACTGGGAATGGTAAAGTGTGCCGAAAGTAGTGGTACACTAATTGGAGATCCACGTGCTCATATGTAGACATGGACTCAGTATCGGCCTACTGACTGTCGACCAAGACATTCTATAGTATTCAATGCTCCAGATTCACAGTTTTTTGGGGGGCGAATCGGGCTGTTTTCACTCCTTGCGGTGAATGTTTTCTCTGAAAAATCACCCTATTCACCCTATTCAACGTTCACGGTTTGCCGAAAGCGAACAGTGAATGCCGGCCAGTTCTCCATTTCATGCTCGCTACAATTCGCTGGTGTATTTTAATGGGGTTTTCACTGGGATTCGCCGAGACTGTATTCAATGCTAGGATGGAGAACTGCTTTCAGCATGATTTTCGCCATGATTCACCATTTTGCATTCAACATCTTTTTAAGGTGAACTGGAAAGTGTTCTTTTAAAATAAAGGTTTTTTTTCATTGAATACTGCCCATTGTGGGAAATTTACTAAGGTGAATATGCTTATTTTAGGCGTATTCGTAGGTAGTCGTATGCAAATACATGTATTTTCATCATTTACTATGCCGAAAATATGACAATTCGTATTCAGGGCACATACGAATGTATATGCCATCGACAGAATGAGTAGGAATCATCATTCATTTACTAAGTGGCCGTATGTAAAATATGGCCGCTAATTTACGCCTGGAAAATAAAAATCACTTTCTAGGCATATTTGTGTAAAATATATAAAAAAAAAAACAAATAATAATAAAAAAAGACCATACATACAGATACTTACCTACATATTGACCAAAGAGCCAGTCCAAGTTTTAAAAACAGAGTAGCGTTCCCCTAGATTTTTTAATACCAGCACCAGGCTCAAGGGTTGGTCCTGGTTTCCAAAATATGGGGGACAAAACAATTATAAACGATTTAACAATCATAAAAATTTAACATTACTGCCTATGGTGGGAACCGCTCATAGAGGCCCATGTTATTCTCATAAACATAGATGTCTATGGAGCCACGCATAGCCAATCAGGTGCACTCTGAGTGAGGACGGATTCCCTCATTTCAGTAGAGGAGCTGCAAGTGTAAACATAGTGTCGGGTCATTCATTTTGTTATTTTTAACCCCCTGAATGCCTACATGGAATGAAGAGCCTGCGATCTTTGACGGAGGACCCTAGCGAGTATAGTTTCCTTCCACAGGTACCCCATATGGATTCTGCAGGACAAGTGGACCGAAGCTTCGGGTCAGGAGGTCTGTGAGTATCTGTATGTATGGTCTCTGGATGAAAAAGTTTTCTTTTTCTGGTGTGTTTGACTTTTTATTTGCCTATTGGTTCTGCTGTGGAAATAAGAGTCACAGCAAGCCCATTTTATTTATGTTTTTTACACTGCAGCCTGCGCGCATCTGACTGATCCGCGCAGGCTGCCGACTCGTATTTGTAGGGCTATTTTTCAGCAGGCTCCAGCAGGAACTGAGGCCCTTATTCTAGTTCACTCTTTCTGACAAAATCCTTCTTAGATGGACAAAACCATGTGCACTGCAGGTGAGGCAGGTGTTACTTGTGCAGAGATAATTAGATTTGGGTGGGGTTTTACTTCAAAGTGAGATCTATATTGCAGTGAAAAAATAAAGCAGCCAGTATTTACCCTGCACAGAAACAAAATAACTGACCCAAATCTAATTCTCTCTGCACAATTTAAATCTGCCCCCCTGCAGTGCACATGGTTTTGTCCATCTAAGAAAGATTTTGTCAGAAAGAGTGAACTAGAATAAGGGCCTCAGTTCCTGCTGAAAAATAGCCCTGCGTATTTGTATTTAGCGGTCGTATGTATGGCCGCTAAATACGAATACCAAACTGGCTGCATGCCCCACCGGCTAAATAGGAATCAGTAAATACGGAAGATTAGTAAATCTGCCCTATTTATGATTCATATTTTGGTAAAAAATACGACTGATACCGGTTGTGTTACATAGTAGGTAAGGCTGAAAAAAGACTTGCGTCCATCTAGTTCAACCTGGTATAGATATCCATTGCTGATTTGGTAGGTTCTGGTATTTTACAGACAAATTATATTTCTTATTTGTACCCATGGATGTTTTTCTCCAGTAAATGTTTGTCCAACTTTGCCTTGAACGCATTTAATGAGCCAGCCATTACCACCTCTCTGGGAAGAGAGTTCCAGAGTTTGACTGTTCTGACCGTAAAGAAATTCTTTCTACTAGCTGAATGAAATCTTTTTTCTTCTAATCTATACTCATGCCCTCGTGTCCAAGATTCCTTTCTAGTAGAAAAGAGGGTGTGTGACAGTTCCTTATATTGGCCCTTGATATACTTGTACATGTTGAGCATGTCCCCCCTTAAACGTCTCTTTTCTAATGTAAATAGTCCCAAATTGCTTAATCTCTCCCCGTAGCTTAAATTCTCCATTCCCCTAATAAGCTTTGTTGCTCGCCTTTGGATTTTTTCTAATTCTATGATGTCCTTTTTATAGTGTGGGGCCCAGAACTGTACTCCGTACTCTAGGTGAGGTCTCACTAGGTATTCATTCGTATTAAGAATATTGATAAGATTGACGGTGAGGTATGCCACACCCCACAGTCTTCACTATCAACTGTGCTGTGAGAGGTTTGTTTTGGGTGCAAGGTGTGGGGGTGCAATGACCCAGGCACCCGTATGCGCCACATAGCCTGCACCCATTATAAATACACCACTGGATGCATGCAGGACAGCGAGGACTGTAGCAGCTTGGGGTAGAAGATAAATATTCATGCCCCTGAGGTTACAGTAAGAGACCAACATAAATGACAATTCGGTAACCAGCAGATGTGGGATTGTGTCCTAGTGTATTGTACAGATGTGGACGGGACAGCTTGTTTTGAAATGGGACCAAGTCCTCATTAATAATACCCCTTTCACAACGCATCTTCGACCTGGGTCATTGGCAGGTTCATTTCCCAGAAACTCGGCAATCCTACTACTATTAGGTTAGAAGGAGTGTTAATCCCAGGTTGGACCAGAGTTGCTGAGCAGTGTGAACTGGTACTCCGGATCGAGCATCCCGGGTTCCCTTCACACTATGGAGGCAGTATCAGCTCCAAGTGCTGCCTCCTCCCCCACCTCCAATGATTAGCCGGCGCTCCGCACCTGTCGGCAGTCAGCATCCCGGCTTATTGCCAGGTCGCTGTGGGAGGCTAAACATCTCAAATGCTGGGTCGTTCTCAGAATGGACCTGGTATTTGCAATGTGAAAGGGGTAGAAGCGTGACCCATTTTTATATAAAGTATATTGTCATTAAAATCTAACTGACACGTTCAAATAAAGCTGGCCAAACAGGCCAACATTCACCAGGCAGCTGGGAAGTGGCAGCAATGTATAAGACATGATGGGTGTGGGCCATTAGGTCAACAGTAATTCGTCAACCACTATTGGTTGACAGGCACTAGGTCGGCACATGAAAAAGGTAGACAGGATTTAAGTAGACATGAAAATGGTCTACACAAATAAAAAAAAATTTGGGGCATCTATGTCGAATCTATAGACATAGACACCATATAAGTGTTCCGCATCCCCTAGCATGGGATCACTATCACTTCACATCTGCCCCAGGTTTGCATACGCCAAACAAACATTGACTAGGGTGCCAGTCTGAATAGCCCCCAAAGTTACTTGCTTTATTTTTTGCGTTCCTTACAAACATGAATCAGGCCCATAGGGCTTAAGTGATTCCCATCAGCTGAAATATGTTAATCTAAAACATTTGTTTAAAAACAAAAAAAAAAAATGTAAACAAAAATTCTCAAAATGTGTAAAATACACTTTGGTCTATTATAGAAGAGCAGCAGCCTCTGCTTACATCGGTGACAAGGACAATGAATGATTAATTGCTCCCTTATTGCAATTGATAAATGGCATTTTTACCGGCACTTACAAGGATCTGTCATTAGGCTGAAAATGTTAAAATAATCCAAGATGTTTTTTTACGTAAATGCAGCAATCACGATGTACATCATGAAATAGGAAGATTTATATTTTAGATGTATAACACCCATCACAAATGTTAATTTCATAATGGCAGCTGCCCTTTGTATTATAGCGCCGATGTCAAAATAAATCCAGAATGTCAATAACTGTGGTCCTTTTAGGCACATCAAAGCCCATCAGACAAATGTCAGGAGCCGCACAGCATCCCACTGCTGGTGAATACAGATTGGGTTCTTTCACCATTACAAATACCCTGGAGCGTCTCATGAAAGGTACGACACACAAGTATTCCTCCCTCCAGCTAAACCCTGTTGTGTACTGAAGATACAAATATTCCCACAGGAAATAACCAGGTATTAAAGATCCACAGTGGCACTTGAGGGATGTGACTAGACTCAGGGGGGTATTCAATCGCCCGACGGGGGAGATGGCCGCGGGGCCCTATTCAATGCGGTCTTCCCCGACAGCATTGAACAGGGGATCTCGGCAGAACGAGCGCGACTTCACAAGAAATTGGGCTCGTTCTGCCCGAGAACGGGCAGGAAGTGACGAGCTCCCGGCTGCAGCTAGCCTCTTCCCGGCCACGGATTGTGGCCACGCCCTCTTCTTGTCACACTGCAGGCGGGACATTGAATCCCACCTGCAAATTCTCGGTCGAGCAGAGGGTCATGGCTGTCGGGCCAGCTCGACAGCCGTGACCCAAGATTGAATACCCCCCACAATGGGGTGAATTTACTAAAGCATCTAAAAATAAAAAGAGAGGATGTCGCCCATCGCAACCAATCAGATATGGTCCATCATATTTTTTTTTTTGCACCATAGGAAATAATAAACAGAATCTGAGTCTTTCCGGACAGCATTGACAAATTGGCATCTCGGCAAAATGATATAGACTTTAAAAGCAGGCTCGTTTTGCCGAGAACAGCCGTGGATTGTCGCCCCCTTTTCGTCAATCGGGACATTGAATTCTGCCTGCTGAGATGCAGGCTAGCAGGCCGAGAACGGGACCGGGTCACGACTGTCGTCGTGACAGTTGTGACCCGGGATTGAATACCGCCCTTAAACTCTGCCAGTATTTCCTGACATACGAAATATCACCATTCTCCTATTCAATTCTGCTGTTAGTGACAGCAATGAAGTGTGTCATTTTTTTAAAGTCAGACCTGTTTTATCGGCAACGGCAGCGGATTGTCGAATTTACAGCCGTTTTGCGACAATCTGGGGCCGTTTCTGTCAATTTATGGACTTCTGACAGTCGGAACATTGAATTCCGACTGTCGAGTTAGTGTCAGATCAGACAAAAATATACTGGGGAACAGAGGTCATTCAGTAGATGACCCCTGTTCCCTGGCAACAAAGTTTTGTCCCCAACGACTACGGTCTAAATTCTAGCAGTACAAGTCAAACTGTAGAGTTGTACTTGCAGCCATTATAAACTGACTCTACAGATCTGACCAATGATTTAGCTCGTTCATGACCACAATCTGTATGCCAGCTAACATGGAGTAACCTCAGCTTATTATGGTGGCTGGGTATGGTTACTGAGGGGCAGATTTATTAAGCTCGTTGAAGTGATAAACTGTCTGGTTTTTATCACACGCCAATCATCTCCTACCTGTGAAGTTACAGGCTTGGTAAAAAGAATTATAGGTAGGAGCTGATTGCCCGGTGATAAAAACCAGAGAGTTTATCACTTCACCGAGCTTAATAAATCTACGTTTGGGTTCCTGTGAAGTGGCCATGAGTTTCCGTACACAGCGGTCGAGGTGAGAGCCATGTACAGATCAGCGGGACAGAGCTGTACTAATCATAGGAAATCCTGTGACCACAATAGTGAGATAAGCAGAGATTTACCAGAGCAAATAGACACCCTGGCTGCTAAATGCTCCGACTTATCCAGTGTAACCTGGATCCCAAAGTTACCTTTTATACCTTTTGTAATGAGGCCGACACACGGGGCGGTTTCAGGGCATTTTCTAAGTGATCTCACTAGATCGCTTAGAAAATGCCCCTACATCGCTCCTTGTGTAGGGGCCATAGAGATAGCGATGCGCGGCTCCACACGCCGCTATTGTCCGGCGATTAATATCCAGCACACTAGATAAATCTACTTATTCGCCGGACACGGTCAGTGTTCTCACCAGAGAACACTGGCCCCGACAGATTGCTCAGCACAAAGGGCGGACACATCGCAGTGTGCTGAGCGATCTACTGTACATCGCTCAGCACATCTCCCCATGTGTAGGCCCCTTTAGAGTCACAATTAATCTACTGAAGCTTGCAACTGAAGGGACCAGATGAGAAGTATAAATGTAAAAACAAAAATGGGGTCATTAACTGCCATTTTTCAAACCCAACCTGTAACTTGACAGTAAGGAGCCAATTGGCTGCTACGATATCACTTCACCAGGCTCAACACAGATGGAGCAGCTCCCAATGGAGCTGCTCTTGGCAATATAATCACCATTCGCCACCGTGCGCCATCCGACAGAAAGGGCGTGCTCGCACGAGATGCTTGTGCACACCCTATTATGTCGGAACCCGCCGCCGCCCTCACTCTCCCTGCATGTCTCCCTGAAGCGGAGATGGGCAGGGAAGCCGCTCCCCGCCACCTTGCTCATGGGACAAATGCTGCTGTGTCCCCCCCGCCCACACACACACCTTGTATCCCAGCTCCTTGATCTTCTCCGTCAGGGTGTTATACTTCTCTTTGCTTTTCATGAGGTGCTCCTTGTCCCCGCTTTCCGCAATGTGCTTCAGCTTCTCCTGCGAGATCTCCAGCTGCTTCTGGAAATGTTGGTGCTTCTCAATTTTTGTTTCAAAGTGTTTTAATTCCTCCTTCAGGACACGGGGCGAGATAGAGAGAGAGCATTAAGAGAACTCGGGTCAATACAATTACCAACCCAGCCCAGAACAAACACTGATCTGATCGCTATATTAATGCTATTCCAGCGAGCTTCAAGCAACCACCGTCTCAAAGGATAAATGTCAGGATACTTTGAAATTCATCTTTTTTTTTTTTTAACTGAACAGGAAGTTGCTTAAAGGGCAACTAAAACAGAACATTTTCACAGATGACAGTAACATACACTAAGGAAACCACATGGTTGGGTTCAACAGGGTAAAGTGAACTCAACTTTGGTCTAGGGGAGGAGCATAAAACCCACAAATGTAACAGTCACAAGGATAAATGGTGGCCCTACTAATTAGCTATAATCAGTAGGCCACCACCCTACTTATTATAGCTAGATAGGATATATTTTATAACAGGCATTCAAAGCCTTTATAATATTCACTTTGCCATCTTCAATTGGTGCGATAAATAATAACATTGCTTAACCGCCCATACTACAAAGAACCCTCCTATGCAGGTGGTTCAACTTCAGTTCAGTGGTAATAGATTATCACCAGGGCAGGAAGCTGAAGCCCCTCCCACAACAGCAAGCGTTTTTTACAACATTCACCCATTGCCCCATGCGATGCAAATATTGTTTGCGAATGTATTTCCATAAACCGCTTCCATATTAAGCACACAGATTCAACGGGTGAATAAAGATGTGTGGGGCAGATGGGGCCTAAATACACTAAAAGTGGGCACAATCAGACATGTGGCTGTACCAATGTAAAGGGCTTTGTAGCGGTATTAAACACGCAGGCGCGACTGGAGCGAACTAAGAATCAGCCCCAGTAGTAGGGATGCCAATCCCGGGCCATTTTTTCAATCCCGGGGATTAAAAAATGCCCAATCCCGGGATTCCTAGGATCCCGGGATTGGCTTCCCCAATAAAAAAAACTGCCCCGGCCACCCCCGCATATTTACTTACATGTGTGGTGCGGTCAAGCGGGCAGGCAGTAAAGCCGTGGCGGGCAGTAAAGGCGGGAGCCAGGTGGCCGAAAAGTCGGGAGCCGGACGGACTGATGACGTGGGAGGGCAGCGCGCCCAGGACGGGGCTGTGCGGCCTGCGCTGCGTGACCTCTGACCCCTTCACGCTGCACAAAGCCGCACTGCCGGGGATGCTCAGACGCTGCCCGGCAGAGCACCCGCTCAGACGCTGCCTGGCATTAGACTGGTCATGCGCAGTCTAATCCCGAAATTGGAAACCCCACCATTTAAGGGGCCAAATACCAGGATCCCGCCGATCCCTGCATTGGCCACCCTACAGTAGCTTAACCCAAATCACACACAGTAAAGATTGGGTTAAGTAAGATCACACACCGCTGGGAAATTACAGGCTTACAATACATAAAAGTAGCAAATTAATTTGGTAAATTAAATAATCTGCAAGTCAGAGCCATCCATATTTATATAATAATAATAATTTTTTTTTTTTTTTTTTATTATTTAAATAGTCAGCATCCATAAGCTCAAATGACAAAACTGAGCTGCTTTCAGCTCAAAGTCGCCCAGTGTGTCTGGGCCTTTACTTTGCAGAGCTCAGCTCGTGGACTGGTATTATGTATCACACCACTCGGGCGGTGTATGACTTAAATGTACGAGTCACCAAGTCCTAAAGCAATGACTATGGTAACCTACAGCAATCACAGAGGAGGCAGGCACACAAGGCTAGAGGTCACTCATTGCCCACAGAGAGGGAGATCATGATATACCATCAGCCGCGCCCACGGCACTGGTAGAGGGATGTGGGAGTGAGCAGGACAGGGAATATGCCGGATAAGATTAGTGAATCGCAGATAGTAAGGACCAGTGTTATTTATGTTCCTTTCTTACCTTAAAGGATTCCAGCGCATCATCAGAAAAGTTTGCCTGCTTTGCCAGATCCCACAAATCATTTACCCGAGGCTCATTAAATTCTGAAAGAAGTAGATTTGACAGAGTGAGCATTAAAACCCCTTTATCATACATAGACAGGAGATCCCTGCACCCATCATTTAATCCTGAAACCACCCAGTCTAATGTCGGAGTACAGGGACGTACCTCTCCCCCCAGTGTACCCTTCATGGCTAATCTTCCGCAGGCGCTCCATCCCGTGGTTGATGCTTCGCAGTTTCTCTTTGAGATCCCCGTGCTTACTGTGCAGGTCTCCTGCCTTCAGCTCGTGCTCATCAGGGTCAATAACATTTTTGTGGATTTCTGTTAAAACAATATGAAAATAGTGTTTAGCACATTTGTAAATCTGAAACATTACTTCTAAATTCCTAAAAAGAAAAAAGGTGTGCAATGGCCTCCCTGCCTCAGTTACGCCACAAATAAGACAGGTAGTAAAAATTCCCTCTCTCCTCCGTTACTCCATCAACAATACAGGAGTACAATATTACGCCACCAATAAGACAGGAGTACAATGCCCCTCCCCTACCTCAGTTACGCCACCAATATTACAGGAGTACAATGCCCCCCCCCCTACCTCAGTTACACCACCAATAATATGGTAGTACAAGGCCCCTCCCCCCTCAGTTACACCACCAATAAGACAGGAGTACAATGCCCCTCCCCTACCTCAGTTACACCACCAATAATATGGTAGTACAAGGCCCCTCCCCCCTCAGTTACACCACCAATAAGACAGGAGTACAATGCCCCTCCCCTACCTCAGTTACGCTACCAATATTACAGGAGTACAATACACCTCCCCCCCACCTCATTTACGCCACCAATAAAACAGGAGTACAATGCCCCTCCCCCTACCCCAGTTACGCCACCAATATTACAGGAGTACAATGCCCCTCCCCCCAACCTCAGTTACGCCACCAATAATACAGGAGTACAATGCCCCTACCTCAGTTACGCCACCAATAATACAGGAGTACAATGCCCCTCCCCCCTACCTCAGTTATGCCACCAATAAGACAGGAGTACAATGCCCCTCCCCCTACCTCAGTTACGCCACCAATATTACAGGAGTACAATGCCCCTCCCCCCTACCTCAGTTACGCCACCAATAATACAGGAGTACAATGCCCCTCCCCCCTACCTCAGTTACGCCACCAATAAGACAGGAGTACAATGCCCCCACCTCAGTTACGCCATCAATAGGAAAGGAGTACAATGCCCCTCCCCCCACCTCAGTGACACCACCAATACAACAGGAGTACAATACCCCCACCCCACCTCATATATACGCCACCAATACAACAGGCGTACAATTCCCTCCCTCCTCTGTTATGCCACTGAGAACACAGGAATCCTTTACTCGTACTTACTGCTTGCACTGCCTGCCTATAGGTGGGGGTCCCAGAGATTTGTCCTTCCCCCACTGCCCACTCACATTCCTAACGCCACAGACTCCCGCACTCCTTCCTTGCCCACTGTTATTCACTATCACCCACCCGCAGCCTCTGGCCATTCCGCTTTTCTTAAGACCATACAAACACCAGCACATCCACATATATGAAAACGGTTTTATTAGATCTCAGGACCAGATCTGTGACATCAGAAGAGCGCACATGTAAGTTTGTTCTGACTTCTAATGTTACAGTTTTCTGTCCGTTCCACTACAAAACAAATGTCAGCTAAGGTTGAGGATTAAAACTACCAAGATTCATTTGCCAGCGGCTTAGCCAAAACCTCTGGGGCCCTTTACTTTGCTGTCATCACCTGCACCTCACCCAGCAAAGAGCGAGTATTATTTTCTGAAATCCTCCTGCAAATAACAGGCACGCATTGCACTTGTTCCCAGCCCTCAGCGGCCCCACTCTGCCTCTGGCACAATGACGCTCACATGTCCATGAACGCTTTGTATTCTCTGTAATTGTTTCTGTACCGAAACATATCTCCGCTTCAGTCCAATACATTATTCACAAGGAAATAAAACTGACATGTTCAACCTGATTGTCATAAAATACAATACCACCCTTCTAAGCAGATCATGTGACTGGAGGGACGACTAATTATTATATGCCAAAAGGTAAATCGCAAGCAGTTACTTTGGGAAAACTGCAGAGATTAATAAGCTTTAAAGTCAGATCTGAAGAACTTTTTTTTTAAATTAATTAGATATGATTATATGACTGCAACTGGATATGACTTTCGTGTCCTATAGAGTTCTCACGTCACATCATACATCATTAATCTGTTCTGTAGCGTCCCCTCCACTACGCAACTCTTAGTTCATGGCCTACTGCTTATTTTAATCCATCGCCCAAGACAAACGAGTCCTTGTCCTCCAGAACAGAATGAACCAGTACAATGCCTCTAACAAGATAATTAGAACAACAATAATAATAATTGTATTTCTATAGCACTCAAGGCGCTTAACAGATAGAATGAATGTAATACAGTACAGGAACAATGAAGTACAGCCCCCAGATGAATTATGGGAGATTCTAGGTACTGCTAAAAGTCCTTCATCTACAGATTAACCTGAAATGTGCTGCCGGGAACTCAGAAGGCTTAACTATTGTTTATTCTTTTTTCACCCGCTTTAAAAACTGGGAAGTCAAAGACACAAATGAACATAGACTCTGGACATAGCCAGCAGATAATGATAAAGATATATATGGGGGAAATATACTAGGATGGTAGTTCAAATGTGATATCGCTATGGGCAACCAATCAGAATCTACTACTTATTTATTTGAACCTTCTAGAACAGTGGTAGCCAACTCCAGTCCTCGAGAGCTACCAACAGTTCACATTTTCCAGACAACCTAGCTGCTGCACAGGTGCACTCGGTTACTCACAGACACATCTAAAAAGATCCACAGGTGGAGCTAATGACTTGCGATTCTGTGAGGAGAACTAGAAAAAATTAACTGTTGGTAACTCTCGAGGACTGGAGTTGGCTAACCCAGTTCTAGAAGTATGTATGTATATATATATATATATATATATATATATATATATATATATATATATATATATAGTTTCCGAATGGCTGCCTATAGCAACATTCCATTTGAAATCTTAGTAAATTTCCATGTAAATACGCGTCATGCCATGGCACGTGAAAAGCTAGAAGGGCTGTGGACACGCAAGAAGGCTGTGGACACATCTGTATTGTAATAAAGTCCCACAGAACTACAATATCTCACACAAACTGATGAAAACGGTCCCCACCAATAAAAAAATCAGTTCCAACCCAAAAATTTATCAGGAATGAAGAAATAGAAAAATGGTTTGTACCTTCTGTCCTGCTCACAGTGTCCAGCAGAATGTTATACTCATAGGTCTTCTCCTTCTGATGGAGGAACTCCCGCCACAGGTTATCCAGCTCCTCCTCTGAGAATTTCCCAGAGCTCTTCGCCTAAAGGAGGAAAAATACCATGATGCATTGTGCAACAGAATGACCTAAAACAAAAGCCAAAAAGAGGACTCTGCTTCCGGTAGCTATTTATTCTAAAGAGGTCTTCACGGCTCATTCACGCACATCTGCTGTAAAACAACAATAGTTTCCGATTGGCTAGTCACATGGTCAACAGTACAGGAGGGGCCTGGCGTTAGTTTGCATTGGCGGTCCAGTCATACCGACCTTCTGCCTACAGGGAGGAACCACATGCTGAAAAATTCCGCTCTCTCTTTTCCTTCTATTAACAGGATACCCTGCTTATTTTGTAGTGGCCCAATATTTTCCTTCCTTAACCATTTCCCATTTATACAACTGTAGACTTTTTTGGGATTAGATTTGCTATCTGCGGCTATTTTACGTTCAGTCTCTAATTTAGCCATCTTGATTGTATTTTTACATTTCCTATCACATTCTTTATATGCGGCAGATGTTTTGGGTGTCCCATCTTGTTTAAACGCTTTGAATCCCTACCTCTAAACAATTCCTTCCAGTTAGTATCCCTTAAGGGCTCCTCAAATGTACCAAAAAGATTGCTTTTCTGAAATTTACGGACCTAGTTACTCCAATATAATTATCTTGACCAGTGCCAACAGACGACGTCTCTGCACAGGGTGGACAGAGCGTATTATTACAAAGTGCTGCGCCGGAATGAACAAGTTACAGCAGCCATCAAAATCGGTAACTCCCTTTAATAGTACGGGTATGGGTCATAGGGTCGAAAGGTCACACAAGCAATCGGTCTAAGTCAAAAGGCCAACATGCGTTTTTTTGTGTTCTTGTCCCGAATTTCAGCGATATCGACACTGTATTAGTGTTCTGCTGCGCTCGCCATGCTTCGGGACACTGTTATATTCTCCCTCCACGCCCTAGTGGATGGTAGGGTATGAAATACCGCCTATCGGCACAAGCCGGCTCCAAAAAACATGAAAAACTCTTGTCAACCTTTTGAGTGTAGACCTTCCCATTGCCGGACTAATGCTTGTGTCAACCTTTAGTGGTCAACCTTCATAGTGTTGACCTAGCGAACATATCCCAATAATACATGCTCACAATCCATATAGTAGAGATTACCCCATGGGCCGCTGCCTGGTAAGTCCATTCACCCCATAAGTAGTCCTCATGGAGTCAGACATATAACGGAGAGGACATCTTCCTTAACCCCTTGAGTGGTATGCCCGGAAATTTTATCGGGCTCAGCTGCGCTGCCGCAGCGGGCTGTCCCGGAAAATTTCCAGGCATACCACAAATATGAAATAGGTGCGCGCCAGTGGTGTTCAGGTGTGCACCACTGGCGCAGCACCTCCAGAGCCCCCCCTCCCCAATCACTACCCCAACCCTCCATCACCTGTGCTCTGGCGATCACACGCCGGAGCTCTTTTAATACCGCTCCCCCCGATTCCGCCTGCCGCCATACTTTTAATAGCAGTGACGTCGGCGGCAGGCTCAGGGATGTTCGGGGCGGCTCGGGAGCGCTCAGGCACCCGAGTCCTCCCGAGACACCCTGAACATCCCCCAGCCTGCCGCCGACGTCACTGCTCAATGTGACATGGGCAGCGGGGACACAAGCGGCGGCAGGGAAGCTCCGAGCTCCGGCGTACTAAAGCCGGAGCAGAGGTTAGGGAGGGTGGGCTTCCCACTGTGGTTGGTTTTGCTGGGGCAGGACAAACCTGCCCTGGTAGGTTTGTCCTGCCCCAGCAAAACCTACCACTCAAGGGGTTAAGGTGCATACACTATGATTTTTATTTGACCAATATCGTTTATTTTGGCCCTTTTGAACGATATTGGTCAAATATCGTTCAGCGCATATGCTACGAACAATGATGCACGTACCCTCCCGTCGTTCATCAAAGTTGTTTGTCGACTGCGCAGGCAGCTCAATTTGGATATCTTGAGAAAAAAAAACAACCCTGTAGACTGTATCTAGATCGCTCATCATGTAGTGTGTATGCACCAAATCTTTTGTCCAGGCCATTCAAGGGAAATTGGTCACCGATGTATTTCAGTGCATACATGGTCCAGTGTGTACAATCCCATAGTCACCTGTAAGATTGACCTCTTACCTTGTTCCACAGCTTCTCTAAACGTGGATCGTTCAGCACATCATTTTCTGGACCATCCTTTATAAAGTTACTGTCTTCTGTCTGGGCTTTCTTCTTGCCATCCAAACCATACTTGGTCATTATAACTATTGGAAAAAAAAAACATACATTATGGACTGTGCAGTGTATAGTCCATAGGAATTAATACCATGGAGTCAGTTATAAAATCACAATGGACAATAAGTGTATAAAAATTAACAAAATTCTTACTTTTTCCGGAACATGAGGTCATCAGTGCAAAATCAGCTTTGTATATACCATGCGCAGAGATTTGCGCTAGTCCGTCTAGATTCCAGCACATACAGGGCATCAGGAAAGTATTCACAGCGCTTCAATTTTTCCACACTTTGTTATGTTACAGCCTTATTCTATAATGGAATAAATTCACCCCCTCCCCACAAAATTCTACACACAATACCCCATAATGACAATGTGAAAAAGTTTGAGATTTTTGCAAATTTTTTAAAAATGATACCCCCCCCAAAGTGCTGGTGCTTGGAAAAGTTGTGACCTGGGAGTCCCCTAGACTTTACATGTTCTGCAGAGCTTCATAACCTGGGAACGACTTACCTGCTTAGCCCACCGCAGTACCAATCCAGGGTGAGACTTTGGCTATCCGGTTCCTCATATGCTGTTTTTTGGATATGTATGTTTTTATTGTTTCTTCCATGTCAAATAAATTGGTTTGACTTACCCACTGTGGTCCATTATCATACATCGCCCTTGGGTTACTGCGCCACCCATATGTACCCTTATCTTTCTGAAATATTGTCAGAGGATCGCGCAGTCCACACAATATTCACTCCTTTGTTTATAATGTACATAAACCATAAATGAGGCTACAGAGAATTAATTTGTTTTACACACAAAAAAAAAAAAATCTTATTGATAAAAAAAAAACAAAAAAAAAAAAACTAAAAAATAAAAATAAAAAAAAGGGGGATGGAGGAATAACTGCTAGATTTCCTGTACCAAAGACCCCTCCTCCCTTCCAGGGTACAGTCCTTAAGGAGAACAAAGTAAGATTATACTGGTACATGTGGCTACATATAATAATATTTTAGAATAGTCGTCTTCTTCATGGATTTAGTGCCACTGCGGGTCCTGTTCATCGAATATTCAGTCTCCTGATTATCAATCATCTCCCGGGTTGGTGGAACGGATTGCCGGTCTCTGACATAACGATCTCTGGAAGCAGGGCATGAATGCCGAATACCCAGAGAACGTCACACTACATGCTAGGGGAGATTAGTTGGGTCAGTGCACTGAGGCGCATGTATATTAATGGACCCTGATCCAACTGAATCATCCCCAGGTGAGGCACATTCCACAGCAGGATTAGGTTCTAGATTAAGAAAACAGATACTTGTAATCATAACAGCCTATTTACCATTAAGAGATCGCCGGAGCTTAGCTTCCTTTTCTCCATCATCATCCAGACCTTCTGCCTTCAGCTTTTTCCAGTTGAGTTCGTCCTTTTCTTGCATCTTTAGATCGCTGTGGAGTTCTGCGGCTTTTACAGCAGAAAGCTGGAGCTAAATGAATCACAATGAGAAGAAGGTGAGAAGACGTGTTTTCCAGAGAACAAACCAGCCAAGTCTCAAACTACGGCCCTCCAGCTGTTGTTAAGCTACAAATCCCATGATGCCTTGCCACAGTTTTGCTATTGGGGAATGCTAGAACTGTGGCAAGGCATCCTGGGATGGGTAGTTTCACAACAGCCACAGTTTGGCCATGTCTGACCTAGACTCTACCAGCTATTATTGCTTATCATTAATTTCTTACAATAAACGGAAGGGATGAGCATCAAAGATCAGCCTTTCAGGCAGACCGCTCTTCTAGACAGATACCGCAGACACAACTGAAACCATTTACATAACAAGAAAAAAAAAAGTTTCCATCACGGGTGCACGATGTTAAAATATCTACTGTATATAAAGTATTAAGAGCAGAAAGAGGACTTCATTCTATGATGCCGTTGTCTGCGTAGGGAACATCACACACCAAATTAAAAGTTTTGGTGTAGGATTGCAGAAAAATATTGGCACTGTGATGTGATTGGTTACTTCCTTTCGTTATGTGGCAAAAAGTCTACCTGACATTTGCAATGCATCACCATTTTCAATTCGATTTCGATGCTATATGCAAAATCGAATCGAAAATGACCCTGAATCGAAGTGTGTGTATACCCCAAAACAGTTAAGTATTCAATGCGTATCTAGTCACAAAAAGAAAATTGTGAAATTGGAAAGAATTGAATAACAAGAGATTTTATGAAACTGTGGGGCAGATGTATTAAGCCTGGAGAAGAGATAAACTGGAGATAAAGTGAAAGGAGATAAAGCACCAGCCAATGAACTGTGTTTAAAAATGACAGTTGGTAGTTCATTGGCTGGTGCTTTATCTCCTTTCACTGTATCTCCAGTTTATCTCTTGTTTATAGATAATACATTTGCCCCTGTGTTCCTAATTCATCTTCTATGCCATCATATTAAAATGAAGGTTAACAATTCGCCCACTATAGATGAAATCTTATTTAATGAAGTGTTCAAATAACCTACATTTAAATGAGAAATATTCCTTAATCTATCTCCATTGATAAATATTGAAACCCTTGTTGGTGTGAATCAGTTATAAAGGTCCCGTCAAAATACACACTCACATTTCTATTCCCTAGAACTGGGGTAGCCAACCCTAGTCCTCGAGAGCTACCAACAGTGCATGTTTTGCAGGTCTCCTCACAGAATCACAAGTGAGCTAATTAGCTCCATTTGTGATCTTTTAAAATGTGTCAGTGATTAATGAGTGCAGCTGTGCAGCAGCTATGTTGTCTGGAAAATGTGAACTGTTGGTAGCTCTCGTAGGCTAGGGTTGGCTACCACTGCCCTAGAACTAGTACATCTCCATTTACTGACCTATGTAGGGAATTGCTGCACAGTTCACTTGGGACACAATATAATTAGCAGCCACTGGATATCCTGTAATTATTCCACTTCCAATAAATATTCTGCATAATATTTAGTTCCTGACAATCATTTACCATCTAATGAAGAGGAAGAGAGAGTAATGCTGCCCATACACTTGCATGTAATCATTCAATTTGGACCACATCTGGCCGATAAATCGAATGATTGCATGCATTTTTAAGGGACCATTCCGGGCATGCCGTCGAATGTCGCGTTGATAGATCTTATGTTCTGCACATAAAATCTATTATGTTGCAGGAGTGATTGCATGTGGTTTTAACCACATGCGATCGCTCGAATGCAATCCGCAGGCATTTTTCTAAGTGATCTACAGAGATCACTTACAAAATGCCCTGAAATCCCCCCCATTAGATTCTTGTCAGATTACAAAAGTAACGGATAAG
This sequence comes from Crinia signifera, assembly GCF_055691185.1. Classification (NCBI taxonomy): domain Eukaryota; kingdom Metazoa; phylum Chordata; class Amphibia; order Anura; family Myobatrachidae; genus Crinia; species Crinia signifera. Next base: position 52,264,608 of record NC_139217.1, read on the forward strand.
GACTACTGAGCAACACGGAGTTGGCAGCATTAGAGTGTGCCCTTTACATCACAGCAATGGCAAGGGGCACACTTCGGCCAATCAGCAGCGCTGTCCTCAGCAGACTAGGAGGAGACTGCGGTACTTGTGAGTTATACGGGCGTCCGATTTTTAAATCGGGTCGGATCGGGACATCGCATCGCATCGCATGCGACCATCGGATGCGATGCGATGCGATGACCCGATTTTTCCATAGGAATCAATGTTAAAATGGACTGAGTCCATTTTAACATGGAATTCAATGGGAAAAAGGGGTCCTTTTCATACCCCTACTATCCAAGTGGGCATGGAGTTGGATATAAACCTGTGGCGAGCGTAGCGAGCCACCGATCCCGAAGCGTGGCGAGCGTAGCGAGCCCCGCGAGGGGACACGGAATACCGTCGCTTCGCTCGCCACGCTTCGGGCTCGGTGGCTCGCTACGCTCGCCACAGGTTTATATCCAACTCCATGCCCACTTGGATAGTAGGGGTATGAAAAGGACCCCTTTTTCCCATTGAATTCCATGTTAAAATGGACTCAGTCCATTTTAACATTGATTCCTATGGAAAAATCGGGTCATCGCATCCGATGGTCGCATGCGATGCGATGCGATATCGCATCGCATCTGATTGTATGCCTTAACTTAAGGCATACAATCAAAAAATCGGACGCCCAGATAACTCACAAGTACCGAGACTGCAATAGCCGTTGCAGGGGGGGGGGGGGGGGGGGGGGGGAAGTATGATCTCATATAACATTTCTGATTGATAGACATGTGGGGAGGGCTAATGGAATATGTTTTGCTAAAGCCTAGGTTTAAAATTGGTGTACGATGTCGTATGGTAGAAAGCAGAGGATGGTCATGTTCTACGACAGGAGGAACGGCCGGTTGAGACAGCGCGCCATGTCTGCCTGAGAAGGGGACACTTGTGCGTGCGAGACGTTCGCGCTCCCCATTTGCAGCAAGCTGGATGAATGAAAACTGTTCCATCTGTAGAATGATCTTTCCCTGATTTTAAATGGAATACAATAGCAATAGAGAAGGGTTATAATCCAGCTCTAGTGCCTCCAATGTTTCCTATGCTTATTAGACCTTTCATCAGGGAGGGCACCCAGTGACGTGACTTCTGGTAATATTCTAGCACCTACAGTTTATTAAATATGTACAGCGATGGGTCCCTGCATTACTATGATTGGAGCAATCACTGCAGTGGCCTGAGCTCTGTTTAAAGGTAACAGAATATACACTGATGAAGAGAACCCCTTTCCTATCACTGTCAGGGAACATGTAGATCCAAACCTTAACTTAGTATTGTAGCATTTCTAAACTTCGGTATCATCATCAACTGTGTGATGGGTGGAAATCCACACCAAACACTAATTAGTAACGAATAGAACAGCGTAGAGAATGTGAAGTGGGATAATGGATGACAGATCTCTAATTAACCGCTGAGTAATTACCTCTTCTGCTCCCCTGATCACTATACCAGATTTGGTTTGACCTTTAGAGAAAGTACAGCCTGACATAGTTCCTGCTGTAGTAACTTTGCTGCACTTTGTCCATGTATCCAATAAAAGAGGTTAAATAAGAATATGAGGGGGGGGGGGGGACACAATATTAACCTGGTGCTAAGCCTAGAGGAATTAAATGTTTTAGTTAAAAAGAGGAAAAATAAAAAAATATGGATTATAAACAATTCTATTTTTTTTTTTTTCAAATTGGTGTTTTCCATTGGAAACAATAAGGCAAATTATTAATTGTTATCACGCATTACAAATGATAATTGGTGCTTCAAGCTAATCAACACCTGTCACTTTAAATTTGACAGTTAGGAGCTGATTGGAGGATTCTTGAATCTGTGCTCTATCCTGAGTGATCCTCATTTATTTTTTAACTAGTGAACTATATAGCTCACAAAGATATATAATAATAATAATAATAATAATAATATAGGAAAAGGGTCTCCAGACTGCACACCCTAGTCCTCGAGAGCTACCAACAGTGCATGTTCTGCTGAGAACGGCCGGCTGCAGCTTGCCTCTTCCCGGCCAAGCCCCCTTCTCGTCCCGCTGCAGGTGGGACATTGAATCCCGCCTGCATGTTCTCGGTCGAGTACGGGACTGGGTCAGCAAGCTCGACTGCCGTGACCCTCACATTGAATTTGCAGTTTTGTGTAAAAAAGAGACACAGGTCATTACCACTCACATAATATATATTACTTTTCATTACATTTATCTATCATATACAGTATGAGGTTGGCAACTATCTCATTTAAGTGCTATCCCAGCTCATCTTATAGATAGGCACCATTATGGTTCGTTAGGTCAATTATTTGGAAACCCACATATGGCTGCAATGGTTTCACAATAAGAATAGAGCCTTGCTTCATCTCACAGCCACAGTGACTCAATGACTTATACGCCTACAGTATAGCACATGTATTTATAGTAAAATCAGAGCTCAAATGTTTCCGTACCTTTGCCCTCTTCTGGCACAGAATGCACTGAGTATGCTCAGAGCTTAATTAAATCTCAATGCTATAAAGCAGGGGTCTTCAACCTTTAAGACAGCGTGGGCCACCTAAAAAAATCCAGTGAAGCCCGAGGGCCACTAAAATCGCCTACGGAATTTCGGACAGCTCCATAGAATCACAGCTCCCCTATAACGTCAGCACAGTCCTTCATAGATAGTTGGCACAGCCGCCCATACTCAGCACATAACCCCACACACACACACACCCTAATAGTTATCAGCAGCCAATTTGGGTTCCAGTGCAAACAGTAAAATATGTGCCCCCCCCCCATATATAATGTGATATTAAATAAATTGCACGCGCCGTAGGCACGCTCCCAAAAACGGGTGTGACCTAATTATAAGGGGCGTGGTCTAATTATAACGAGTGTGAACTAGCAGGGAAACAATTACCTGACACCTCTTTTGCAACCTGCATGACCAGACATTGGTTACCGCAGGAATGGTCATTGTCCTCACACGCTTAAGTTGACTGAAGGCTGCACAATGACATATAAACATGAAGGCCCACACAGTGAAATAGTATGACTCACAGATCAAACCCAAACAATGAAAGGCTACTTAACCCCTTCCCGACATTTGACGTACATGTACGTCATGGCCGGGATGTACTTCCCGACACATGACGTACATGTACGTCATGACTTCAAAGTGCCACCGCGTCTACAGACGCGGTGACAGAGGGACGATGTCTGCTGTCCCTGACAGCAGACATCCTCCCTCATTGCCCAGGGGGGGCAGCGATGCCCCCCGTCATGGGCGATCGCTGCGATTGGCTGTTCAAACGTGAACAGCCAAAAGCAGCGTTAAACTGTATGATGTGTAAAATTTAGACTCTGCTGCCCCCTAGTGTCCAAAAAAATTAAAGGAGCTTGCAATAATGATTTAAAAATAAAGTTTAGATATGGTCTATGTTAGTTATTAACTATTTTGAGTGGTATGATTATTTGTCTCACAAGCAGAAAATGGAACATTTTGCAAATAGCAAAATGTTCCATTTTTTTACGACATTTTGGTATTTTTCACAAAAAAAAACAAAAAACTGTATCGACCAAAATTTACCACTAATTTAAAGTACAATGTGTACTTGGGAAAACAATCTCAAAATCACTGGGATAAGTAAAAGCAAAAAAAAGTTATCCCCACTTAAGTGATACATGTCAGATTTGAAAAAAAGGCCTCTGTCAGGAAGGCAAAAACATGCTGCGTCGGGAAGGGGCTATATCAATATACACTGTTACACTGTTTATCCGTAATGCCCATTACACATTGTGCATCACACCATAGTGTATATTAGACATTATGCCACACACCGTAATACCTGTTGTACATTATGTCATACACCATAATGCCCATTACACATTATGCCACACCGTGATGCCCATTACACATTAATCCACACAAAATTATGCCCATTGCACATTATGCCCCACACTGATGCCGATTATGCCACAGACCATAATGCCAGCAGTACTCCTGCTTATACATATGATGCCCCAGCAGTGCCCCTCACCTAATGCCCCAGCAGTGCCCCTCACACACAATGCCCCAGCAGTGCCCCTCACACACAATGCCCCAGCAGTGCCCCTCACACACAATGCCCCAGCAGTGCCCCTCACACACAATGCCCCAGCAGTGCCCCTCACACAATGCCCCAGCAGTGCCCCTCACACACAATGCCCCCAGTAATGCCCCACACACAATGCCCCCAGTAATGCCTGCAGCTTTGCCAGGTCCCCTGCTCCCGGCCAGATGTACCTCCTCATCCTGCAGCTTTGACGGGTCACCTGCTTCCACCATCCATGCCTCCTCCTGCAGTTTCGCCGGGTCCCCTCCGCCAGCTGTGCCTCCTCCTCCTGCAGTTCCAGTGCCGGGTTCCCCTGCTCCCGCCAGCTGCGTCTCCTCCTCCCGCAGCTTCGCCGGGTCCCAACTTCCCAGCTCGTGACCAGACGTGCCTCCTCCTCCCTCAGCCGCGCTGGATCCACTCCTCTGCCCTGCCTGCAGCCAATGGAAATCGGGTAGGCGGCACCCAAGGGGACTCCATTACACTGCCTCCCTCGGCAGCATTTTCTTTTACTTAAAAAAAAAAATCCTGTGCATGGCGGGCCGGCGGGCAGGGGGCCACTAAGATCAGCTCCGCGGGCCACGAGTGGCCCGCGGGCCATGGGTTGAAGACCCCTGCTATAAAGGCATCCGGTGCAAAGCTGCCCAGCATCAGATAGCCTTCAGACCCCAGGCATGGGTCCTCCAACAGCATAACACACAGCTAAAAGCACCCAAGAACGTAGAAGAACAGAACATTGGACTATTCTGAAGCTGCCTCTATGAGCCCTCCTGTGAATCCTATGGAAAGATGAAACATGCAGTCAGGAGAAGGCACCCACCACACCCGAGACAGCTGGAGCAGGGTGCTCAGGAAGAGTGAGCCAAACAACTGCTGGCAGGTGCAAACATCACACTGGGGAAAATTCAGGTGTGCTGCGCACCCTCTGCTGACAGTCTATCAGAGCAATTTAATTGCTGTTCTGGTCAGTTGCGCATTAACATGGCGGAAAGCACTGGATTTAAGGTCCATACACACTGGGCAACTATGCCCAGTATGTATGGACAGCGATAATTGCTATCATCACTGGGGGGAAAGCCGCTCAGTGCATACACACTGAGCGGCTTTCCCCCTGCCCTGCGCCAACAGCAGGGGGGGGGGAGGCGCTATGTAAAAACATCCTCAAAGCTGCTCATCTGCTGGTAATAACAGATAAACAGCTTTTCCAGTGATGATGCAGGAGCGCGCAGCAGCACTCATCGCCAGGGCATACACACTGAGCAGCTTTCCCCCTGCCCTGCACCAACAGGGGGGGGGGGGGGGGAAGGCGCTATGCAAAGCCGTCCTCAAAGCTACTCATCTGCTGGTAATAACAGATAAACAGCTTTTCCAGCGATGATGCAGGAGCGCGCAGCAGCACTCATCGCCAGGGCATACACACTGAGCAGCTTTCCCCCTGCCCTGCACCAACAGGGGGGGGGGGCGCTATGCAATGCCGTCCTCAAAGCTGCTCATCTGCTGGTAATAACAGATAAACAGCTTTTCCAGCGATGATGCAGGAGCGCGCAGCAGCACTCATCACCGGGGCATACACACTGGGCGGCTTTGAGCTGAATGGAATGAGCGGAAGATAACCAATATAGGAAGACAGTGTATGAATAGGATCGTCCTCTGGGGCACTGAATGTAATTTCCACATCTATTCAGATAGACCGTATACAAAGAATTGTTGAAGTGCAAAAATTACCCAACAAGATGCTGTTTTTGTGATCCGATTACTTCTGAACCGCTCATCTCTAATATTTATATATTCTTATATTGGATAATTAAACATAAAACGCCAAAGTATTGTCAATTAATATTTACTAGGATATGTATTAATTGTGTATGTGACGTGTTACATTCAGTAGATGGATAATATTACAGATTTCAATCACCATACAGTAATAAATACAAGGTCAATACCAAAGTAGCAATTTACCGAAAGAGTTAAGGATATAAAGCATTAGACACTTATTGTGAATAGGACGACTTGTAAACATCCATTGGCTTTGGTTAATGAGTCACTTGTATATGCCTGGGGGGTTGAGGTGGGAGGCTGAACAAGACGTGGGGAAAGATACAAAGTAGCATTGTTAATAATGTCACAGAAACATAATGTACATAGGAAGGGCAACACGAGCAAGATGTTATCTAGTGTTCATTCTAGCACCCGCCATATTTGAAAACCCATGCAGTTCCTCTTCCCTGCCTGGGGTGTCACTGTCTGCTCTGGTGTTTCTAGCACAGCTCTGGTTTGCATATCAGTGCTGATATACATACCACACTGTGCTAGAAGCACTACAGCAGACAGCAACACCCCAGACAGGGAAGAGGAACTGCATGGGTTTTCAAATAAGGCGGGTGCTAGAATGAACACTAGATAACATCTTGTTCGTTGCCCTTCCTATGTACATTATGTTTCTGTGCCATTATTAACAATGCTACTTTGTATCCGCTGGTATCTGGGCGGTAGTCATAGAGCAGGGGTAGGTACCAAGCAGCTCTCACATGGAGCCTCCAGCTCCTCTGTTTTGTTATCATGTCATTTTTACAGCAGACTTTTACCAGACTTTTTTTTTTTTTTTTTTAAGTACCTGGTTTGCCGGCACCACTCCTTGCAGCTGTATTGTGCAAATTGTAGGTCCAATTAGACAGGGGGGGTGGAATCCGAAATGAGGAAATTCACATAGAAACATCCCCACCCCGCAATTAAAAAAAAAAAAGTAATATATTGGGGGGGGGGGGGGGGAAATTTTACTCCCCCATACAATTCAGAGCAGGCGAGTAATAGCTTCCAACACTTGTTAATTAGCATTTTACAATATGGATAGTTGCCATTCCATTGGAAATTGCTTCAATTTAACCTACGTACTTATAAACATGTTCTCAAACTCGGTCCTCAGGACCCCACACAGTGCATGTTTTGTAGATCTCCTCACAGAATCTCAAGTGAAATAATTAGCTCCACCTGTGGATCTATTATGCTTATGTCGACCTATTTCAGGTGTCAACCTAGGCCCCGTCAACCGAAATAGGGTCAACCCAATGACCCATCAGTCAGGGACAGCACTTACATGATAAAAGTAGTCAAGTGCTGTTTGTGTGAGCTGTCTCCACCCATGCAGTTCTGTCCAAAGTTGGAAGCACGAGGGGGGTGGAGGCGGAGCTTGTGAGAGACAGCTTACAGCTCCTCCTCCACACTCACAAGGCCCTTAAGCCGCCCATACACGTTGCGTTTCCCGGCAGTGCGATGTGTGCTTTGAGGTGCGCGATCCCACGGCACCTCATCGCACAGTACAAAAAGTATGTGCTGCACATACTTTTTGTACTTGCTTTTCATCACATCGCATCGCATTGCATGCACATGGCATGCAATGCGATGTGATGGATGCTATTTAAGCCCACAACGCATGCCGGGATCGCAGCGTGTATGGGCAGCATTAAGAGTATTTGTATCAGCTGCTCATACGAAGCAGCACAAATATGGCCATTTTAACTCCGTGCCGATAGGGCCGTGTTACTTTGCCCACAAGCTGCCACCACGGTTGTCACAGTCCAGCCATGCTGCAGTAGCATGAAACAGTGTGCGTGCAAGCGGCAAGCATGGGTGTCCGCTGCTGGTATGTGGTGGCTTCAGGACTGATGTCCCCATTGTTCCTCCTATAATCTGACCCTGGATCTATTCAGGAAGCAGTGAAACGAGTGGAGAAGCGAGCCAGTGGAGAAGATGCCCATGGCAACCAATCAGCTGCTGCGTATAAATTTTATAGCACGCACTTGATACTTCAAAGCTGACTGTTTGCCATGGCACACCTCCACTTTTCACTGCTTTGTGAATAGACCCTGTCGTGGCAATGTCACCCATAGCAACCAGTTAGCTTCTTGCTGTCATTTATGTAGCAGTCTATAAAATGACAGTATAACCTTTTTACACAGGGCCATGAATCCGCTGGTGCAAGCTGGGTTCCGGACCATTTGGAGGTGGAAAAGGGGTAAGTATATCTGAAGCCTCAACTCCAACCCGTGTCCAGATTGGATATGGGGTGGAGCCAGGGCTTTTGTGTGAATGGGATATAAAATGCTGATTGGTTGCTATGGGCAATTTCTACATTTTCTCTCTTCAAGGTTTAATACATCTCCCACATGTAAAGAAAGCAGCAAGCAGTGTTATCAGCCTGGTATGCACAATGTATCTAATTGCAGTTCAATGGCTTCCTACACAGATTGCAACATTGCATTGCTATCCATTTCTTGGACCATACAGTGTACAGCACATAGACACAAGCAGCACAGCAGCATCACATTACAACATATATACACCATGCATGCAAACCACAGTTATCATGCATACAACACACATACATATATGCAACCCAAGACTATCATACATACATACAGTACATATAACAAACACGCATGCATGCAGTGTGTGGTACCACAGTACCAGTGGTCCTGCCCATTGTGCAATACACAGACAGCAGTGTCACATGACCCCCTCCCCCCTGCACTTACCCGCTGCGCTTTCTCCCAGACTTGGTTGAGCCTCTGTATACGGAACTCGCCACTCTCTCCCCCGGCCCGGTTCTCGTTCACCTCCCGGGAGTATCTCCCCCCGCCCTGGCTCAGGGACCCCGGCAGCAGGGAGATGCAGCAGAGCAAGGCGAGACGGCACAGCAGCATAGCGGTCATGTCTGCACGGCAGAGCGGAGGGGCACAAGGACACTGTGGACACCGCGCCGTCTCGAAGTGTCAGGCCTGCGAATCCATTCCTTCCGGACGCTTATTGGTCACCTCCTGACACGGCACACGAAGTCACTCCTCATTGGCGGACGGCAAGCCTGCGGACCCGCCCCCTAGAAAATGTTAACCCTAGCAGCGCTGGTGGGCCCGTGTGAACTGAAGTATTGTTCCAGCATCCTCCTTACCAAGGAGGGATGCAGGGATGTGAGCCTGGGGGAGGATGAGCCGAGGCCGGAGCTGCCCCAGTGTACTATAGACGGTAGAAGGAATATGCCCACATAGGCATTAAAGCGAATGTGGAAATATAAATCAGTAGGTCCAGACAAAAGGCCGAAATGCACTAGGCCGACACAAGCAAAAGGTAACTTGAAAAAAGGTTGACACATGAAAAGGTTGACATGGGTTTTTCCCATTTAAAAAAAAAGTTTTTGGGACTTTTTTCATATTTTACCATCCACGTGGTCTACAATTGAGAGTGGTAAAGTGTGCCAAGTGATGCGGAGTGATACACTACAATCAGAGGCGTAACTAGATAATTGTGGGCCCCATAGCAAAAGTTTGTAAGGGCCCCCTATTTATCAACTGATGGTGATAAATGTATGTAAAACATATACTTAGACAGCAAAGATGGGCCCCCTTCAGCTCTGGGCCCCATAGCAGCTGCACCCCTTGCACCTATGGTAGTTACGCCCTTGACTACAATGCAATCTGCTCAGTTTTGTTGTTTAAGCTGCTTTTAGCTCAAAAACCGCTAATTGTGTACGGGCCAGTGAGGAGCGGTGATCGCTGATGCGCGATTCCACATCATCGCCGACCACTGCCGCTCGGGCTCATCTACCAGTATTACTAACGGATGAGTAACGGGGTGGATGGCTCTCCATAGCGTCCCGCTATGGAAAGTTGTCCACCCACTGTAAAAATCAATGGCCAGGAGGAAAATCACTCAGCCTGTATGTACTGAGCGATTTTCAGGCCAGCGAATTTTACATCATCGCTGTCCATACACGCTGCACAAAATCGCCCGTTGTGTATGGACCTTTAGTTCTATAAAATCAGTACTTCCAAGCCGGCCCTACCAGTATAGATCAGTGGTTTTCAACCACTGTGCCGTGGTACACTCCTGTGCCTTGAGCTGTTCTCAAGTGTGCGCCCAGATCTAGAGATGCCCAAACCAGTTTACAGCCACCGCCAGTTCAACTGTTATTTACTGGTCTCTTCTTTTCATGTAAAAAGCCAATGTATTTTATTTTGTTACCTGTGGGGACCAATGTGATTGTTTTTTTTATATACTGGCCAATAGGTTATTTTTTTTCCTGTGGGGGCCAGTGTGTTTCGTGGGGATCACATGGTGTGCCTTGGCAATTTAAAAATCTTATTTAGTGTGCCGCAAGGTTAAAAGGTTAAAAATCACTGGTATAGATTAATGCTTGGGGTGCCATTCAAGCATGGCGGACGCGGACCGCCCACCCCATTTTAATGGGCCTGATTTTGGTTCACTGGTAAAGCAGTGGTATTTCGCTGCTTTGTGAGCCATGTAACGCCACCCCCCCTGCGTACGAATGCCCACCCCCCGCTATATGCCGAATATACTGCCGCACTGCGAATGGATGATTTGCATATAGATCCATTTGTAGACTTGCGTACGGGCCCAAAATCATTCGATGGGCGACGACCATTGAATGATTTCTGTAGTGTTTGCTAATCTAAGTCAGTCTCTGGTGACTTAGATTAGCGGCTACCTGCTCCGAGAACAGGGCGCAGAGCAGACATTTGGTTACGCCAGCCGCCCACCTCTGGAAGGTAGGTGGCCGCACCCATTCGCATGGGGACACCCAGCATTTTCCTAGGCGCACCCAGCATTTTTTGTAGGTACGCTTCGGAAACGCAGGCCCACCTCCTATACGCCCCCCTTCCCCTTTGTGAGTGCCTCGGAAACTATGCAAGTCTCCAAAGGCTCCCGAATAGGCCCTGCACATGTACATAAGCGAATATGCGCAGAGTTTCACCATCGAACTCCCCGTACATATGAACGTACGAGTGAGTTCGTTAATCAGAATCATCCCCAATATCTTGAGAATCATTTTGTGCAATAATGTTTTTTTGCTACTAGAATGAATGTCCCCTGGTGTCCTTGTTCCTTTGTTTTGCCAATTCCCTGTTTTCCACAAAAAAAAAATATTTATAAACTTTTGAGCGCCAACTTGAATGATATTCCACTACTGACACATTTCGCTCCAGTAGAAAATGTGGTGCCCACAATGATTGAATATTGACCTGAGCTGAATGAAGTAATGGAAGTATGAAAATGAAATTCTAATGAATTAATCAATTTAGCACAGGTAACTCAAGCAGGATATAATGGTGAGGTGCTGGACCTGGAACCTGCAGCACTTTATTCATTCATTCACCATTAAGTTGAATTCCTTATCAAGTACAGAAGGTTGTAAGTGTAAATGTGCCTGTACACTAGAGAGGAGGAGGCGCTGGGAGCAGTGGCCCGCATACTTGCCTACCTGACCCTCTCCATGAGGGAGAAAATGCTCTGTGCCTGGACTTCCCTGGTAATGTATGATTGCCATCACCTGTGGGGAGCTAGGTAATTGCTAAGAAAGTTATTTACCACAGGTGATGGCAATCCTACATTACCAGGGAAGTGCAGGAACAGAGCATTTTCTCCCTGAAGGAGAGGGTCAGGGAGGCAAGTATGCAAATAGGGTCTGAGCGCTCTAGTGCACAGACCCTACTGCGCATGTGCAAGCCTCTTTTGCACTGTGGAGTCTGGACACTAGAGCTCTCAGACTCCACTGCGCATGCACAGATAGCCAGAAAAATGCCTTCACACCAGTCTTCCAGCGATTTCTGCAGCGTTTCTGTGAAATCGCTGGCCAGAAAATCGCTCAGTGCATAAATACTGAACGATTTTCCACCTGGTCAACAATTTTCACGGGGCTTGACAGCTTTCCATAGCAGGACACCATGGAAAGCCGCACCCTCGGCCGGTAATACCAGAAGACAAATGGCGGCAATGATGAGGGAGCGTGCATCAGCGCTCATCACCGGGGCATACACACAGGGTGGTTTTGAGCTGAAAGCAGCGCAAAACACTGGCCTGTACTTCCTCCAGTTCATAATAATAATGACAAACATAAAAAGTGAGTCCATTGAGGGTATAGTGCAAGTAGTGCAGTAACCAGAGCCGTCCTTAAACATTTTGATGCCATTGGCAAGATTTTGTCTGGTGCCCTTTTGCACAATTGCCAGTTCTGACTATGAACCAACTCCCCTCTCCCAGCAGCACATGTTACAGCAGCAGCCAGCAACACCCATCAGCCCTCACCCACAGCAATCCTCACCCACAGAGCCGTAACATTTTGGAGCTGTGTTCCAGCAATAACCCAATAATTAAAATAGAGACTGAAAAGATGTGACAACAAAATAGTACCAAATCAAGTGACACAGTAGTGCAACCTTATTCACATTACATCACGTGATAGTGGGCCTTATTCTAGTTCACTCTTTTTGACAAAATCCTTCTTAGATGGACAAAACCATGTGCACTGCAGGTGGGGCAGATGTAACTTGTGCAGAGATAATTAGATTTGGGTGGGGTTTTACTTCAAACGGATATCTATATTGCAGTGTAAAAATAAAGCAGTCAGTATTTACCCTGCACAGAAACAAAAATAACTCACCAAATGTAACTCTCTCTACACATGTTACTAGGGTGGCCAATCCCAGGATCGGGATCGGCGGGATCCCGGGATTTGGCGCCCAAAACACCGGGATTTCAATCCCGGGATTGGAGATTCCAATCCCGGGATTTCGGGATTATACTGCGCATGCGCAGTCTAATGCCGGGCAGCGTCTGAGCACACGCTCAGACTCTGCCCGGCTTCTCCCATACCCGGAGAGCACTGCGCAGCGTGACCTCTCAGCGTGACATCAGAGGTCACGCTGCGCAGGAAGGCTGAGATCACGCCCGCCCACAGCAAGCGACACTGCAGAGTCCGCAGTCCCGCTCCCCCATGGCTCCCGGACTACGAAGGCGCACTCAGGCCCGCCCACTTAGCCAGCAAACAACAACCCGGGGTCTTGGCAGTATGAAACTGCCCACCCACCCAGCAACCCGGCCACAAAAGTAAGCAAATTCGGGGCGGCCAGGGTGGTTTTTTTATTAGGAAAGCCAATCCCGGGATTGAGCATTTTTCAATCCCGAATCCCGGGATTGAAAAAATGCCCCGGGATTGGCTTCCCTACATGTTACATCTGCCCCACCTGCAGTGCACATGGTTTTGTCCATCTAAGAAGGAATTTGGCAGAAAGAGCGAACCAAAATAACCCCCAGTGTCCCTTATTCATGTTATGTCACACAGTACTGTCGCTTATTCACATTAAATCCCATGATAGTGTCCCTTATTCATGTTACGCCAAACAGTAGTACCTCCTATATACACATTATGCCCAACCCAGTCCTGCTGCTGCCCGCTTCCAAGGTGAGTTGGCTCTAGGCTTGGAATGCATGCCCTTAGGCATTACAAATGCCCTAGGCATTCGCCTACTTTTCTTATGCCTGGGGCCGGCTCTGGCAGTAACAGATGTAATGACAGTTTCAAGTCTGATTCCAAAATCATGATCATTTATTTACCATCTGATCTGCTGAGACATCTCTGTAAAATGATATTTCTCCTTTTTATGTAAAATGTTCGCATGAAGGCCCGGCAGTAGGTCTGACCTCCCTGATCCCTACAATGCAGTTTTTGACAAGTTGTTAGCTAGATGAATGGTGAAATTCTGTTTTATTGGCCTCAGAGTATTGTACATTTATTATAGTTTCCAAACCATAACCTTCCTAGTTTATCCTTATTATAATGCTCTGTGCTTCAGGTTATTTCCCCAGACAAAATCAATTAAACAATGTGATGTTTTTAAACTCTCACTACTGGAAAATTATTTCTTTTAGCAAAACCAAGCAGGAGCAATATTTCATCCAATAATGTAGATTTCTCCTTTAGGGTTGGGTATAAAATCTCAGCAGTAGAAATTCTGACAGTCAGAAAACCAACAGCGAAATCTTAATGCACAGAATTCCGGCGCATCTCGGTATTTTAGCACTACTCCTAGGGCAAGGGAACTTGGCACCCTCCTGCAAACTATACATTTGCGCCCTCCCATACTTAACAAAGGGACAGTTCATGCCTAAGGCACGTTCGGCAAAAAAAAGGTGTTGGGACGTGCGGAGTTGTAGAAAAGCAATCAGGAGCATCTAGAACATACTTACCTACCTTCCCAGAATGGCCGGGTCCCCCTCCCAGCCGCCCAGGAAAGTAGGCAAGTCTCCCGCAATGCCCCCCCCCCCCCATCAGCCCGTGCATCCCCATTCGTCGTTGCACCAAGTACCGGATTTTGCTGGTCCACAACAAAGGGGCAGGGCTAAAATGGTGCGAATCACTTAATTTTAGCCCCTCCCCCAATCCGCGGACCCTTGAATTGCCGCGTTTCAGTGGCATGGGAGTGGGGCTTGGTGACATCAGCCTGCTTCTGCCATTAATAAAGGACATTTTATACCCTGTTTCTATATGTGCAGGACATTTTAGCTGTATTTATATGTCCTTACATTTTGTCAGTCAAGTTTAAGTTGGCTTTTGTTTAAGTAAGTTAAGTACAGTAGTGTTCCTGTTTGTTCATGTATTGTATATCAAGTTTAATCAAACAATAGAACCACAGATGGGTTATCTTACAAACATTCCACACTTCGGTCTCCAAATTGTCTTACGTGATGACAACTTTGCTGTGCTACAGGACTATAAACTACAGGAAGCAAAGTGTTTAGTGTAATAGTACACTTTCCCTAGATACTGGTCTGACTGATGCGTTCCTCTGTGAAGGCCACATAAGCTGTTTTAGACCTAATAGTCCAATATAAGACACGTTTGAAGGCCCCAGTAAGGCAAAAATCCCTAACTAGGGTCCTGATACAGACTCAGTTGTAATTTTGCAAAACTTAGCAAAATGACAACTCTCCGCCCTAGGTTGTGCCTACTCGCTACGTGCCTACAAAATTTGATGGGAACATCGCTAAAGTGTGAGGGCTTTGCTACCCAGCGAGGCACTCTTGCACAGTACTGGCTGCTCCCTGGCTGCACAGCCTAGCTGCGAAAGCAGATGCAGCCTGGCAATATATAGGGTCGTAGTGGCTGCGTGTGACGTCATGCAGCTGCCATCGTGAACTTGATTCAGAGGCGGAAACAGTGCTGGATGTTGGATCATTTCCAACATCATTCCGTGTGTATGCACCTTTACATCTAATGCTAGGTACACACCAGAACGATCATGATCGTGAGCAGATTGTACGATGGTCGCACAATCTGTTGAAGCACACAATCTGCAAACGATCTGCATACTAACCAATCACGATCTGTACCCAGTTGAAGGGATCGTTTATAAATCCTGACTGCAGCAAGTAGGATCTCCAAAACGACCAAGAGTCGGCAGGGTCAAAAAAATCATGAAAAACTGAAAAATATTGACCTTGTCCTGTGTCTACCTTGTTAATGTCGACATTTTGACCCTGTTGACCTACCCTGTCAACCGGAAGCTATTTTTTTTAGCACCTTCTAGAAGATAATAGATGGAATCTCATTGGTTGCTATGGGCAACATCTCATGTTCATTAGAACTCCCTTAGATCTTAGTAAATGTTCCCCATAGTGACCAGGCACAGCCATATAGAATGTATTTGCACAGCACTCATTACGTGATGGCACTAGAAGTACACTGCTCGTATCCTGTCTGTTTTGTACCTGAGTAAAAGACACCGCACCTCTGGTATTTGCAGCGTGGTGAAAGCAATGCTAATCCCTTCCATTAGGAGAATACCTTCTATGTTCTTCCAAGTACAGAATGTAAGATCTATATTGCTGTGATTAGTTTTGGCTTGTACAGTGTTGGGTCCCGGAAGCTGGGATGACATGCTAATAATGATATTTACTAAGCATTTGTCAGCTACTGTATCTGCTGTGCACTGTCAGAGAGGCTTGGATGACGGTGTAGATACCGGCTCTGTAGTGCGCACATCAGCCCTACGCGTGGGTTAGATGTGAAACCCAGACAATGTAGGGTGCCATTCCCAGTTTCCTAATGTTCTCACACTGTCATATAAACGGTCTGGGAGGTTCTAATGCCCAGATATTCCCCATACTGGCTTCTGTAAATACTAAGGAGGCCAAACCCGGGATCGTGATCTTTAGGATCCCAGGATTGAAAAAATGCCCCGTTATTGGCATCCCTAGTAAATACAAGCGTCCCTGAATTTGATGTGGTAATACTACAATATGTTATTACTGCTACACATGTTAGGGTTTATTCCAGGTAAGAAGTAAATGTCCTTTTCTGCATCCTTTTACTCATTTTGGGTAGGATGTCATTACCATGTGAGGGATAAAAGCAATGTAATCAGTGTTGGACTCACTGGGGGATGTAGTGGTAAGGCACATGTTTAGGGGTGTGGTCAGTCTCCAGAGGGGTGTGGCCAGCCACCACATTGTTTTGCCAAGCTATAGGGGACTGCATGGCCCAGCCCTCTTATATAGCTAGAGTAAATACTGCTAGTGCATACATGATAATGCAACAGGTTTACTGTATTAGCAATATACTGTAGAGAATACAACCTAGTGTTGTGCAATATAAGGTACTGTGTAAATTAAGTGCACAGTCTAGAACTTGATCCCTTGAGGAGGGCGGTGGGCCACCAGGCATTAGGGCCTACCGGGGGTCCATTTATCCATTACATTTTGATCATACTTGCCTACCTGACCTTCCCCATGAGGGAGAAAATGCTCTGTTCCTGGCCTTCCCTGGTAATGTATGATTTTTCTTCCTCATGGAGAGGGTCAGGTAGGAAACTACGATTTAGATGCCTCGCATCGGGATCGAATGCAGCTGAAAACTGTTGGATGTCTATTCGATTTGGACTATATAGCCAAAATTGATTTGAAACCTCACCCCAATCTCACTGAGAGGTAGATTTATTACCTGGCAATAAGGGGCATATGTGCTATCCCCTGCTTTAGCGCACGGTGCGGGTGATTAGCGTGCTGCGGTACAGTACAGGAGGGGTGACGTTTATACGTTATTTGAATGTGGGAGCCCGGCTCATACCTTATTTATGAAGGTACCGGGTGTCCACGTGCTCCTTCTCTAACATCCAGTACATAGCGCCAGTTTTTTCTGGCGCTATGTAATACTACAGTAAATCACATTTTATTTCCATTACAATAAACTTTATTGTATCCTCTCCCGGCTGACAAAGTCTTCTCTCCCCGGCGCGGCTGTCCTGAGGTGGCGCTACAGGAGGTTTTTTTTGTATGTTTTTTTTTTTCTCAATAAACTTTTTTGTTCTAATTGGTCTTGTCATTTAAAAAAAAAATAAACTGCGCATGCGCCGAAGACACAGCGTCGTAAAAGACGCCACTGGACGTTTGAACCGGATAGCACTAGGTACAGTTTATGACTGTGTCCTGCATTCTGTAAATAATTACTGATATTTATGTTGCAGTGTGACCAGCCCAAAATGTGCTCAGAAGCCGAGGGGTTAAGTTTTATTCCCATTAAACACTTGCGATGATTAACATCGCACTTCGTTACACTTGTCCTTAGAATGGCTTCTATTGCAGGCTCTGTTCATTTAGCTAATTATCTGCCTGACCTTTCGCTAATCTTTCATTTGTTCTAATCACATTGTGATCTATTTCTGGCTACAGATGCCTATAGGAAGCCACATTCATTATGGGGTAAAGTTTAATTTTTACATTTTAAATACTTTAAGTAAGACAAATGTGTTCAGCTGACACCGGCCTATTGTCTAAGAGTACATTGTGGCTCCAAAGTGGATTATGGGTTTATTAACCTTTCTTATTACAGTAGTTAATTACTGAACAACTGCAGAGAGATCGGGTCCGTAAACTCTGGCATTCAGCATATATTTCCTATTAACCTCAGGTGTTCCGCAGGTAATGCTGTCTGTCACCAGCTGGAAGAATACAGAACTCTTCCACTTTCAGGATGTTTTTTTACCAGAACGTGCACAATGGGACTGATTCAGGTCGGCTTGCTAGGCAGCTCACTTTCGGTGTCTAGCGAGAACCTGAACTTCGCCGCACCCAACGGCCACCCCGCCGATGCCTAAATCCCTTCGCTAGCATGTGAGTCGAGTGATTATCGCACAACTGTGCAGGCATACCATTCATATTGTGCATGTGCAAAGGGAAATAGCGACTGAAAATACGGATGGATCGTAAACCCAATGTAGCCGCAGTTTAACATGAAGCCGTATTTGGGGGTGCAAACCGTCCGTTTCTTGGGTGTGTCTAAGAAAAACACATGCGTGCTTAAGAGGGACCTTTACCGTCAGCGATGGCCACTTCCAGCCTGTCTCAGTCGTAGATTAGTGGCAGCCTCAGAGCTACTGACATTTGCTCAGATGGCAAGGTCTCTTTGATGTTCCGGGAATTGCGTATGGATTTGCGAGTGGATAGCGGTTTGCGATCCATTTGCAGTTTTCCATGGGGAGTTTTTTCTTTTAGACTGGGTGGCAGCATCCTCCTTGCATTCTCTAAATAGCAACACGGGTTCCATTCCCACCATGGCTCTAACTGTGCAGAGTTTTATATTCTCCCAGTGCTTGCGTGGGTTTCCTCCGGGTTCTCCGGTTTCCTCCCACAATCCAAAAATATACTGGTAGGTTAATTGGCTCCCAACAAAATTAACCCTAGAATGTCTGTGTGCGTGTACATGTGGTAGGGAATATAGATTGTAAGCTCCACTGGGGCAGGTACTGATGTGACTGTTCAAATATTCTCTGTAAAGCGCTGCTGAATATGTGTGCGCTATATAAGAAACTGTTAATAAATAAATAAATAAATCAGTGGTTTATAGAGGCCTGGGGA
The DNA here is from genome assembly GCF_055691185.1 of Crinia signifera. Taxonomy (NCBI): domain Eukaryota; kingdom Metazoa; phylum Chordata; class Amphibia; order Anura; family Myobatrachidae; genus Crinia; species Crinia signifera. Next base: position 52,283,427 of record NC_139217.1, read on the forward strand.
ATCTCCAATTAAGAAGCAACCTAAAAACAAGTGAAGAACGCTTCCAAGTCTGCCACCCTAGCCAATCATAGGCGAATCTAATGGCTGGTCCAGTGATGCACTGGACCACCCATTAGACCGCCAGCCACATAAGATTTAAAGAAATGACAGCCGGGCAAAGAGAGTTGTGCGCTGCCCGGCTGTTTAGTCTAAGGGTATTGCTCGTTGCCAAGGGGGATGTCACGCGCCGCTGGACGCACCTAATTGAAAGAAATGACAACCTGGCAGAGGGTACTTTGTGCTGCCCTGCTGTAGTCTAAGCAGTGGCATCGATATTTTTCGTTCTCCCTCTGGACCGCCGGCAGCCAATCAGGTGCGGCATTGGTGGTATTGGTAGCCGCTCCTGATTGGCTGCCGGACCCCAGCGGGAGAACTGAAAATATCGATGCTCCTGCTTAGACTACAGCCATTTCTTTAAATTAGGTGCGTCCAGCGCCGTGAGATATCCCCCTTGGCAATGAGCACTTCCCTTAGACTAATCAGCCGGCCAGCGTATAGTTCTCTCTGCCCGGCTGTCAGTTCTTTAAATTAGGTGCGTCCAACGGCTGTCTCAGTCCCCCTTGGCAATGAGCAAATCCCTCCCCCCTTGGCACCGAGCAATCCCCTCCCCCCTGGCAATGAGCTATTCCCCTCCCTCCCTTGGCAATAAGCTATTCCCCCCCCCCCCCCCTTGGCAACAAGCAATCCCCCCCCCCCCGGCAATGAGCCATTTCCCCCCCCCCCCCCCCTTGGCAACAAGCTGTTTCACTCCCCCTTTGCAATGAGCATTTAACGCCCTCTTGGCAACAATAATTTATTCCCCTTTGGCAACGAGCATGAAGCCCCCTTGGCATCGAGCATGAAGCCCCTGGCACCAAGCAAGAACCCCCTAGCAATGAGCACGTAGGTGTAATGGGCATTACGGTTTGTTATATTGTGTGTATTTGGCATTACAGCGTGTGGCTTTATGTGTAATGGGTAGTACAGAGTTTACTAAAATGTGTAATGGGCATTAAGGTGTGTGTAATACCACGCCCCTTTTTGTGCTGCCATTCCTCCTTCCCATGAGGCCACGCCCACATTTCGGCGCACAGCTTCACCGCGCAAAGGTCCGCCCTGCTTGTGTATTTGTATTTGGGACCACATATTACCATAATTCTAGATTCGCCTATGTAGCCAATCTAAAGCCCCGTACACACAGGCGATGAGAGTCTCACACTGGGCTTAAGCACAGATCACTGAGTCAGCACACATTGCTGACACACCAGCGATCTGTGCTGAGCGATCAGTGCGGCACAGTGTTCTCTGTAGAGAACACTGGCGATGTGATTAGATTTTGACTGCATGCAGTCAAGATCTAGTCAGGGGACAGCGACATGCGGAGCCACACATTGCATGGAGCATTCCATGCTTAATTTCTAAGGGACTTGGGGGATACACTTACATTCGTGCCAAATTTTTGTTTTTATCACAACTTTTGCACCTCATTTACGTGCAGCAATTGTTTACGTTTTCTCCATATGCTGTAATGTTTTTATTACCTCATTCACTTTGCGTGAAAGAATGGACATACTACAATATGGCCCCTCCCCTTAACCAAAGCATAGGCTGAGAAAAACAGCAGCTGACCGTTCTCCATTTACTTCTTAATATAAAATAATTGTTATTTTTTTTTTCATTGCCATATGTTTACTATATGCATACAGTACCCAGAAACACATATACATTATGTTTATTTTACTTTTTAATAAACTTTTAATTTTGCTTTTATTTCAGCTACATCTTTGATTTAATGCCGCCTGCCGGACATTATATAGCTGCCTCTATTTTAGCTACTCTTCGATACAGGTTACGCCACGTGGGATGTATCTGTGCTGATAGGTATACAAGATTTTAGCATCAGGGTCTTTAATACACTGAGGTCAATCGCTGGTGATATCAATGTTGGGCTTTCGCAGAATATCCTATGACTTACGCACAGCTGCGCTGCTGCATTGATTTGCATGTCTGTGCTTCCTGTGCATGCCAGGTTCCTAGAACACAGACGTAGTTTTCATTGAAAAAGACATTGATTTAAAGTAAAATAAACCTTCTAAGTTCCCATTCAGAACGTATAGATTTGTAGGTTTAAACGATTAAGTGAATGAATGAATGAATCAATGAAAATGTAGTTACTGTAGACAGCCAATGGCTTCACTTAAATTAGTTTCTAAAGCTTGAGAAGATCAAACAGTTATTCAATCTAGACTCCAGTCGTTTCTGGTTGACGTCATGACATTTACAATGTTAGAAGATTCCGTTGTGGCGACAGGAAAGTTTTTCCAGGAGAAAATCAAGTTTACAGATGGAGCAGGAGTAATCTTTGCAGGGGATGGCGGAAGAATCACGATCCGCTATCCCCCGCCAGCTGCCGTAAGGTGACGTGCGCGCACGAGATGCGCCCGCGTCCCCTTACAACGGGGCTCCCCCGGGTCCCCGCCGCTTCACCGCCGCCTTGCCGCACCCCCCTAACCCTGTCCGTCTCCGCCGGCGGGAAACTGGGATGCGCGTGCGTATGAGACGCACGTGCGTCGCAGTCAGATGGAGCGCCTCTCCACCGGCGATCGCCAGCAGACAGATTCTGGCGATCCCTGGGCAAGAATGAGAGGCGCTCCATCTGTACGTCTCTGAATTACATTATTATATGTATATGTTATCCTAATTATTAACAATTAGAGAGACCAGGGGTACAATTGTATGGGCCCAAGTTGTCAAAGAGTGAACTAGAATAAGGTCCTTAGTGATCAATTGTACCATCAGGTTATCGACAATCCTCTAGTGCACAGGATTGTATGGGGTCAGTCCACGAGACCCCACACAGTGCATGTTTTGCAGGTTTCCTTCCAGAATCAAGGTAATTAGCTCTGCCTGTGGATCCTTAAAAATGCGTCAGCAGAGGCAGAACTCTGGGAGGCAATGGAGTTATCTGGCGCCGGGCTCCTGCTCCGAAGGGGGCACCTCTCCTCACCCTGGAAGTTTAAATCAGTTATTTAAAAGCCAACGATATTGCTTCTGTGGCTGAGTTCTGAAATATATGTGTTCTCTATCTATCTATCTATCTGAAAAGAAATATATATTTTATATAAGATTATATAGGGTTGTATGTGTGTGTATGTGTGTGTATGTGTGTGTATGTGTGTGTATGTGTGTGTGTGTGGGGGGCACCAATATATATCTTGCCTCCGGGAAACTGGAACGAAGTTACGCCACTGCGTGTCAGTGAGTAATGAGAGCACCTGCTGGGTGACCTGGAAAACGTTAACTGTGTGGGGTCCGAGTTTGAGAACCACTGCTCTAGTGATAGTGATCTCAGTACATTTGTGATCTCCAGAAAAATGGCTGCCAGTTATTAAAGTTTATTCACAATACAATGATGTGCTCAACATTTTATTTAGCAACTGATCCTAATTAGAATGAAGAAGCCAAACTCAGTAAAATAATCTGGGGTCACAGAGGGTTTGGGGTCCTCTGCATTTCATTTGTGTTGTTCTATACAACAGTCCTGTACAGCAGCATATCATGGGGGTTATTCTGGTTGGCCCCAGCCCCTCGCACAGCGTCTATTTAATGCTGGTCCGTAACTTGCAGGGGGGCTCCCAACAAATCCCCCCCCCCCAGCCGCGGGACACTGCCGACCGTGGGAGGGATGCGGGAACGTCCCCAAAAACCGTATTCGGGACAGTTGGGAGCTATGGTAACATGTGTAGAAAGAGTTACATTTGGGTGAAGTGTGTTTAAACTGAAATCTAAATTGCAGTGTAAGAATAAATCAGCCAGTATTTACTCTGCACAGAAACAAAATAACTCCCCCAAATGTAGCTCTGTCTGCACATGTTACATCAGCCCCACCTGCAGTACAGCATGGTTTGTATCCATTAGAGAAGGAGTTCGGTTTTGCAAACCAACCAGAATAACCCAGAGCCGATGCTAGGGTGTCCGGCGCCCTCCTGCAAACCATAAATTTTGCGCCCTTTCACATTGCCATTGCAACCAGCTGTCACCTGATTGTGGGAGCATATGCAACATGCGATCCTATGGAGGATCTCGGGTGCATGTACATGTATGCATACACCATCTCAGTGCTGTGTCCGCAAAATGTTGCAGGCACTAAAGGTGCCCATACACACTGCGAGGATCGCATACGTTATGTGCTAGATCGCATCACATCGCATGCATGCAATGTGTGTGTGATGCGATCCGTAAGCAGTACAAAAAGTATGTGCAGCACATACTTTTTGTACTGTGCGATGCCCACAGGAGCGCACATCGCATCGCACGCTGCTATTGCAGCGTGTATGGCCACCTTTAGGCACATAACCCAACCCATTATTTAAAAAGTGTCTAAATTAATATAAAAAAAATCTACAATTATTAAAAAAATTGTTATAAATGTATAATGTATAATAAAAGACTCACTGTTCTTTTGCTGTTTAACTCTTGGGCAGTCCCTCCTCTTCTATCTGCGTAGGCAGGACGCTGAGGATGACATTACACCTCTCTCGTGACTGAGGGGGAAAGGAGGGGAAAGAAGGAGGAGATGGAAGAAGAGGGGAGGAGATAGAGGGGGCGGAGTGTTGAGGACTGGCAGTGGCACTGGCACAGCACACTGAGAAGAGGGAAGGAAGGGCGGCACTGCTGCCTGTTCGTCATTTGATTGACAGCTGACAGGGAGCAATAGGTAGGGGGCGGATCCGGACAGGACATGTCACCCAGGCATTCACAGACAGTGCTACATGCCTCAGCGCAAGTGTCCGTGAGGAAGAGGGGGCAGGTCACAGGAGGAGGACAGTGTGTGCACAGTGCAGGGAGCTGCTCAGCTTCTCCATACTGCCGCCCGCTGTCAGACAGACACTGCGGGCGGTGTGAAGGCTATGTGCACTCGTGGTGCAGGGAGCAGCTCTTTATACTGCCGCCTGCCCGCTGTCAGACAGGCAGTGGCGGATTCAGGGGGGGGGGGGCACCCGGGCACGTGCCCCCCCTGTCATTCATTTTGTAGATGAGGACCAGAGCTTTCCAACGAGCCCAGCCCCATGTTTCTAGCCCCCCGGGAACCGGAGATATCGCCTAGCAAAACTGTAACATTTTTTCCCCATAGGATAATATGGGACCCGTCAATTCCGACCCCCACCCGGTTCCGACAGCTGCCAGTCCCCCCTCTGGCATCACAGGAGCTTGTGATTGATGTTATTCAATTCCAAATCGCTGGTCCTTCAATGTGATACCAGGATGGTCCATATCGGTCAATCGGTTCCAGAGATATAGCGTGTAAATCAATTTTTTTATTTTTGAAATGTAATTTCATGGCTGTTCATTTTCTTTGAGGGCAGATTACTCTGGAACCAAACGTTCCAGTTTTACTGGACCAAAATCATTCAAAGCCCACTCAAAAGTTCTTCAATATGATACTTGTCTCATGTAAATGGGTCAGTTAGTTCCGAAGATATAGCCGGTTAAATGAGATAACTGGTTAAAGGGGGGGAGGGGTGGTTTTCTCTCCCCTCACACCAGAAAATGCAGGGACTAGGCTGGTGTAAAAGGGGCCAACCTGGGAATGCATTTTCTGGTGTGAAATGGGTATTATTTCAGATAGCTGGGACCTGCAGTGCTCGGAATACAGCCAGGCTCTGCCACTGTCAGTGGCTATCACTTCTGCCTGGCGGCGGCTGTCCCCCATTTACCACGAGCATGTATTCCCCGTTGGCAATGAGCATGTAATCCCACATGGCAACGAGCATGGAACCTATGGCAATGAGCATGGAACCCTTGGCAATGAGCATGTAGATAAGTAGCACTTACTGTATGTAGCATAATTTTTAATAGGCATTATGGTGTTTGGCATAATACATAATGGACATCATGCCGTGTAATTTAACGTGCAATGGACATTATGGTGTAAATGTTTAATGCGCGCCTTGGGTGGACAATGTCCCTGTTTATGAAGCGTATTGTGAATTTTGTCTTAATCTGTGTGACATTATGTGAATTCTGGCTCAATCCGTGTGGCATTATGTGAATTTTGGCTCAATCCGTGTGGCATTATGTGAATTTTGGCTCAATCTGTGTGGCATTATGTAAATTTTGGCTTAATCCATGTGGCATTATGTGAATTTTGGCTCAATCCATATGGCATCTTATGAAATTGGCTCAATCCGTGTGGCATTATGTGAATTTTGGCTCAATCCATATGGCATCTTATGAATTTGGCTCAATCCGTGAGGCATTATGTGAATTTTGGCTCAATCCATTTGGCATTATGTGAATTTTGGCTCAATCCGTGTGGCATTATGTGAATTTTGACACAATCCATGTGGCATTATGTGAATTTTGGCTCAATCCATTTGGCATTATGTGAATTTTGGCTCAATCCGTGTGGCATTATGTGAATTTTGACACAATCCATGTGGCATTATGTGAATTTTGACACAATCCATGTGGCATTATGTGAATTTTGGCTCAATCCATTTGACATTATGTGAATTTTGACACAATCCATGTGGCATTATGTGAATTTTGGCTCAATCCATTTGGCATTATGTGAATTTTGGCTCGATCCATTTGGCATTATGTGAATTTTGGCTCAATCCATGTGTTATTATGTAAATTTTGGCTCAATCCATGTGGCATTATGTGAATTTTGACACAATCCGTGTGGCATTATGTGAATTTTGGCTCATTCCATTTGGCATCATGTGTAGATGCCAAGTATAATGGGGTCTAGTGTTTTGTTGCATAATGTATAGAAGTTGTATATGGTGTTGTACACTAAACTCAAGGACACGCCCCCTGTTGAGTGGCCCATTTACCACGAGCATGTATTCCCCGTTGGCAATGAGCATGTAATCCCACATGGCAACGAGCATGGAACCTCTGGCAATGAGCATGGAACCCTTGGCAATGAGCATGTAGATAAGTAGCACTTACTGTATGTAGCATAATTTTTAATAGGCATTATGGTGTTTGGCATAATACATAATGGACATCATGCCATGTAATTTAACGTGCAATGGACATTATGGTGTAAATGTTTAATGCGCGCCTTGGGTGGACAATGTCCCTGTTTATGAAGCGTATTGTGAATTTTGTCTTAATCTGTGTGACATTATGTGAATTCTGGCTCAATCCGTGTGGCATTATGTGAATTTTGGCTCAATCCGTGTGGCATTATGTGAATTTTGGCTCAATCTGTGTGGCATTATGTGAATTTTGGCTCAATCCATGTGGCATTATGTGAATTTTGGCTCAATCCATATGGCATCTTATGAAATTGGCTCAATCCGTGTGGCATTATGTGAATTTTGGCTCAATCCATATGGCATCTTATGAATTTGGCTCAATCCGTGAGGCATTATGTGAATTTTGGCTCAATCCATTTGGCATTATGTGAATTTTGGCTCAATCCGTGTGGCATTATGTGAATTTTGACACAATCCATGTGGCATTATGTGAATTTTGACACAATCCATGTGGCATTATGTGAATTTTGGCTCAATCCATTTGGCATTATGTGAATTTTGGCTCAATCCGTGTGGCATTATGTGAATTTTGACACAATCCATGTGGCATTATGTGAATTTTGACACAATCCATGTGGCATTATGTGAATTTTGGCTCAATCCATTTGACATTATGTGAATTTTGACACAATCCATGTGGCATTATGTGAATTTTGGCTCAATCCATTTGGCATTATGTGAATTTTGGCTCGATCCATTTGGCATTATGTGAATTTTGGCTCAATCCATGTGTTATTATGTAAATTTTGGCTCAATCCATGTGGCATTATGTGAATTTTGACACAATCCGTGTGGCATTATGTGAATTTTGGCTCATTCCATTTGGCATCATGTGTAGATGCCAAGTATAATGGGGTCTAGTGTTTTGTTGCATAATGTATAGAAGTTGTATATGGTGTTGTACACTACACTCAAGGACACGCCCCCTGTTGAGTGGCCACACCCCCTTTTCCAGAGTGCGCCTTCGGCGCGCGCACAACTACATCCTTCACTTTTGTTGCCATGGTGGGCCTGAGTATTTTAAATGCCAGGGCCTATTTTTAATCCCATTCCCACCCGCTCTCTTAGCATGTACACTGGCACCACTAACACTGGCCCTCCCCCACCTAAACCCTCTTTTATCATGGTGCCCCCCCTGCAGTAGCGCACACAGGGGGGGTTTCTGAGTACCCAGAAACCCCCCCAGGAGTCTAAGGACCCTTAGCTGAAAGCTGAGGGTCCCCTCTTTCCAAGGGTACAAGAATTGTAAAAATCGGCCCTTGGGAACCGGAGATATCTGACTTCAAAGCAGTGGTCCCCATCCAAGCCTGTTAATTGTTATTCCCAGTCAGATATTTCAGGTTCTCTCTGATTTAGAGTTTCTCTGAGGTTTTATTCCAAAAGCTGAGAGTCTTCCCCTTTGAGGGACACCAGTAGCTTGTCTCTACTGTTCCCAGAACCAGAGATATCAGCCTTCGAGCAGCTGGTTACTGCTCCAGCTCCACACACCTGGAATGTAGTATTATATTCTCGTGGGCAGATTGCTCTGCCTCCTGAACTCTGATCCCCTAGTCCCCAATACCATTTAGTAGGTGGGATTCTCTAGTTTTTAATTCCATTAAAATCTAAGAAATCTATTTCTGGGAACTGGAGATATCGGCAGTCAAGCCTCCCACCAGAAAATTATGAATAATGAGCCCACTCCACTATACACCCCTCCTCTGCATATTAAACATCCTCTACCACCCTGGAAGTTATGTATCAGGGCCCCTTCATTCAGCCCAATGCCCCCTTCTCCCACTCCATCTCCCACCATCTGTGCAGTAAAGGGGTAATTAGTGGAAATTACTGATCCAGGCCCTACATGCAGAGCGGTTGATATAATACCCCCTACCACCCGCAGGACATCAAAGCTACCCCTACTCCTGGAGGATCAGTAGGGGCCCAAATACATTGTTATGCCCAGGGGTCTTACACTGCTGTTGACGCCCCTGTATGTATGTATATTATTATACATTTGGTCTATCTATAATACTTTAACTGACCCGGCATATACTGGTCACCTAAGTGTCCATCTACGTGCTTTGCTCCACCCCTCTGGAAACCCCCTTCTAAAAATCCTGCGTTTGCCACTGCCCTGTCATTTTATCCTGGATCCGCCCCTGCAGACAGGTGCTGCGGGTGGCGTGCAGGAGACAGTGACAGTGAGGGCTGAGACAGCTTTAGCAGAGCAGGGAGGGAGACAGCGCCTTTTCAGCATGGCGCCTCCCTGCTTTGCAGGAGCTGCTGAGTGGGTAGCGCCGGCCCTTGAATAACCCCTTATGTGTAGCGACCCTCTCCATATCGCCCGTTTCCTCACTTTTGATTGTATTTCCTCAGACATAAACACTGCATTTCATACTAACACAAACCATAATCCCTACTTTTCTATACAAAACAAGTCATATTCTGTGTTCTCAGCTGAACTCCAAATGGTTTGGTTCTAGTTAAATCCTCTAATCTTTTCTTAACACCTGTTATCTCACTGTCCATATAGCCAGATGCAGGACATTTTTCTAAAAGATTATTGATGCGCCGACAAAATGAAGTTCGGATAATCCCAGTTTATGTCTGTTAAGCATTCGCCACTTTAAGGGTTCATGATCCCATTTATTTGGCTGGGGATCATAAGGATTTGATATCACTTTAACATTTAAAGTCCAGTAACCTCATTTTGTTATTTGCTAATGCGTAATGTGATCTGTCTGTGCCCCAGCAAAGGTAGCTTTTATTTCCGGACACAATATAATGTTTGAACACCGGGGATTTATAGGGCGAAATGTAATAGGATGAGAGATTTAGAAAGTGAGAGAAACATAACCCCCCCCTCATATATAAAACATTGCACACTGCACTAGGATTACGCCCATTAAACATTGTCATACTCGGTACTTGTGTATTATCTGGGCGCCCGATATATAGTATCGCATGCCACTAGTTAAGGCATGCGATCAATGTTCCCTCTAATTTGACAAAGGCTGTGTGCGGCCAAAGATTTTGGCTGTGCAACTTTGGAAGGAAATTTAAATTTTTGTGCGTTAACTTTACTTAAAAATGATATTAAACATTTAAACATTCAAATCACAGCACAGAATGTAGTTAATGGGTGAAACACACATTAATTGAGTCCACAACTGCAAAAAGGGACCACTGCTGCTTTGTGCGCTCTGTTGTAATGTCTGTGCGCACGCTCGTCGAGTTGTGTGCGCGTGCACACGCGCACAGCTTAGAGGGAACACTGCATGCGATGCGATGCGGTTGGACCCGATTTTGAGCCTTTCCCGGGCGGAGTGTATAATTTTAATATCGTGTCGCATCGCATGCCTTAACTAGTGGTATTCGATGTGACGCGATTATACCCGATATTACATTGTACAGGCACCCTGATGCCTGATTACAATGTTAAATGCCCCCCGAGACCCGATTTTTTAATTGTACACCCACCCTGATAAGTGATTCCTATGTGAAATGCTCCCCCCATTATTAACGCCACCTCAGTATCAACGTCAACCTGAAGCGTGGCGAGCGCAGCTTCGGGTTGGCGTTGATAGTGGGGTGGCGTTAACAATGGGGGCCATTTAACATAGTAATCACCCATCAGGGTGGGTGTACAATCAAAAATCGGGTCTGGGGGGGAATTTAACATAGGAATCAGGCATCTGGGTGCCTATACGATTAAAAATTGGGTCCAATCGCGTCGCATCGCATCGCATGCGATATAATTGTGTGCGATGCAATGCGATTTTTTAACGTGCGATGAAAAAATCGGGCGCCCAGATAATACAAAAGTACCTCATGCTCTACTATGCCCATTACACTTTCTGTCGTAATGAATGACAATTACACATTATGGCACACACTGCCTCTTACACATTCTACCACATACCATAATGCCCATTACACATGATGGCATACACCAAAAGTTCTCAGCAGCATGTGGCATGGTGGGGGGCAGCGTAAGGGTGCACAGTGCCACACACAAAAAGGGCAGGGTGCATTTTGAGGTTTTAAAAATGGGCAAGGTGCGGCACCCTGCAAAAGAAGCTTAGAGGGAACACTAGGACTTAGACGACTCATCGTGGGCTCAAATCAGTTTGCAATAATAGACTTGTGACCCTCTGCCTCTCCCTGTCACCCACTGCCGTGTTGCATATTGTGAACTTGGGTTGGGGTGGAGGGGTGCCAAAATTTTTGCACCTGGGCTTACCACCCACAAGTTCTGCCACTGGTTCAGGAAACTGGGCAAAATCACCTCGCCAGGCCCATAGTTTTCCCATGTGCCCCTCATAAGGCCAATCATAAGGCCTACATCCACCCATATCTGTGTCTTGTTTTATGCTCCCACCTAACTATATGCCCAATATGTGCCCGACCCCTTCCCGATTTGTCTGTCCTGCATGTTCTATATTTCACCTCTGCCCTTTACCTCACCTCATCTGTATACCCTGTGGCGTAAACGCTCCCATTCCTGTGTTTCAGTACTCTGCCCCCACACCCCTTCTGTTTGCCCTGTACTGAGCAGCCCCAACTTCTGGATGTTTTATCTGCGCACCACCTGCGACAGTCAAAAGGCCAACATGGGGGTTTTCACTGTTTTTTGCCCCGAATGTCGACACAGTCGACATGGACATTGAAACGTAGCACCGCGTCCCCTTGCATGGTTCACTGCGCTCGCCATGCTTCGGGTACACTATTTTGTTCTCCCACCATGCCCTAGTGGATGGTAGGGCATGAAATACCGCCCGTTGTCTCAAAAAACAGTGAAAAACCCCATGTCGACCTTTTGAATGTCGGCCTTACCCATGTCGACCTAATGTTTGTGTCGACCTAATGTTTGAGTCGACCTTTCAGCATGTCGACCTAATGGTGTCGACCTAATGATGGTATACCAATAAATATAGCCCTACTTCTTTACAGACAGACAATTTTTTTCCTCTGATTTTTGGGGGATGTTGAACCTCTTCCCAGAGTATGAAACGGCAGATTACTGTACGTTCAAAATTCAGGCTGTGAAACATTTTAGGACGGCAGGAGCCAGCAGGTGTAAATTGGACCCAATTACCCCCCTATGCTTGTTCTCGTTGCTTCCTAAATAAAACACTTTTATGGTGCCAAAAATACTTTTGAATAAACGGGATTGTTAAAAACATTTGGGTTTAATTAAAACTGTGACAAAACTGAAAACGCAGAGGCACTTTGAAAAGAGCATCTCAGTATCAATTAATTCTGGATTACCTACTACATTTAGTTGATAGAGAGAGCTTGTACGGATTTATATTCCTTTGTGATGTGCACTGCAAAAACTACAGTTGACTTCGCCTCTGTGCTTTGTTAATTAACTCAGTGTATGGCTAAATGAGTCTCTGTAAGAGAAAAGGCCAAGAATCGACCAGGTGTAAAATTAATCTGTCTATTTTTAAAGGAAATGTGAGTGTTTGATATTGAGACTTCTAACTACACTATACCCATTCAGTTGGCTTTACTGAAGAGCTAAGGATATAGTATTCAGGGGCGTTACTAGAAGTTTGTGGGTCCCATAGCAAAATCTCGAAAGCCCCCCCCCCCCCCACCATTGTCACTACAATGTCCCTTAGGGATACAGAAGAGAAGAGGAGTGAGAGAGGGCAAAGGGTGTACAGGGTGAGCGAACTTCATAGGAAAAGAGTTAGAGAAAGAGAGCACAGAGAGTGAGAGAGAGAGAGAGAGAGAAAGAAAGAAGGAGGTACAAGATAGAGAAGGTGGAGGGGGTGCAAAAAGGAGTGATAGAGAATGTCAGGGAGACAGAGAGAAATCGGGGAGCAAGAGAGTGAAAGTGTAAAGGAGACAGGGTGTCAGGGAGAAAGAAAATGAAACCGAGAGAGGGTGTCATGTAGAGAAAGGGGATAGACAGGGAGAGAGACAGTGCCCAGTAGGGAGAGAAAGAGGAGGAGGGGGAAAGAGAGGGGAAGAGGAGAGTGAGCCAAAGTAATGGAATAGAGGAGGCGAGGATAGAGGTGAGAAAGAGGGTGATGGGGAGAAATAGAAGAATATCAGAGGAAGGGAGAGGAAGTGTGAGATAGGTGGGGAAAGAGAACAAGAAATGGAGAGAGGATATTAAGGAGAGAGAGGTTGTCAGGGAGAGAGAGAGCGTGTCAGGGAAAGTGAGAGATTGTGGCAAAGAGCAAGACAGAGAAATAAAGAGAGGAGAGAGGTGAGACAGAGCGGAATGCAGGGGGCAGGGAGTTTAGAGAGGTGGTGGGGAGAGAAAGAGAGAAAAGGGGGCAGGGGTGAGAGAGAAAAAGATGAGGGGACTGGAGAAGAGAGGTGGAGGAGGGTGTGAGAGAGAGGTGGGAAAAGCACAAGATAAAGACATTGTGTCAGGGAAAGAAAGGGTGTCAGGGAGAGTGAGAGTGTGCCAGAGAGAGAAAAAGTGGGTGTGAGGGGGTGATAAAAAGAGGAGAGAGGTGAGAGAGACAGAGGGGGAAAGCAGTCAGAGACAGCAAAGGAGAGGAGAGAGACAGGAAAGGGGGGAAAGAGAAACTAAAGAGTGAGGGGGTCTTGGGGAATCAGAAAGAGAAAAGGTGAGAGACAGCTGGAGTTTGAAATGCTTGAGACTTGCAACACTTTATACCTCCTAATCTCTACCACTCTTCCCCCTCCCCAGTACAGGTTGCACTGTGTCCCTTTCCCACCCTTCCACTTTTGTATAGCTTGTACTCATAGGCGAATCTAAGAGGTGGTCAGGGGGTGCACCGGACCACCAATTAGACCACCGGCCACCGCCGCACACACAATTTAAAGAAATGACAGCCAGGCAGAAAAGGGCTGTGCGCTGCCCGGCTGTATATAGTCACTGGCAGTGGCTAACTAAGTTCTAGCAAAGCAGCAGCTCCGTCCCTGTCAATACTGCCAATGCTCCCGTAGAGCTTGCGGTCTCTCAGCCAATCAGGAGAGGCCACAAATGCCGCTCCTGATTGGCTGCCGGCCTCACGGTCCAGCGGGAGTATTGAATAAAGATATCGTCCTGGATGTAGCTGCTGCTTTGTTTAGAAGTTAGACAGTGACTATACAGCCGGGCAGCGCACAGCCCTTTCTGCCCGGCTGTCATATCTCTATAAATTGCGCCACTCCTCCTTGGCAATGAGCAATTCCCTCCCCCTTGGCAATGAGAAATTCCCTCTCCTTTGGCAACGAGCAATTCCCACCCACCCATGGCAACGAGCAATTTCACTCCCCTCTGGCAACGAGCAATCCCTCTCCCCCTTGGCAACGAGCAATCTGCCCCCCCCAACAAGCAAAGTCACTCCCCTTTTGCAATGAGCATTTAACTCCCCCTAGGCTAGGAACAATTCACTCCCTCTTGACAACAAGCATGTATTCCCCTAAGCAATGAGCAATCCCCACTCCCTCTTTGCAATGAGCATTTAACAACTCCCTCTTGGCAACAAGTAAGTATTACCCCTTGGCAACAACCATGAATCCCCCTTGGCATTGAGCATGTAGCCCCTGGCATCGAGCATGAAGCCCCTGGCATCAAGCAAGATCCCCCTAGCAATGAACATGTAGCTAAGCGGCACTTATGTGTCAAAATATGTAATGGGCATTACGGTTTGTTATATAGTATGTAATGGGCATCATGATGTGTGTTAGGGTTACCACCTCATCCCTTTAATTCCGGACACATATAAATTACACAGGTTCTGTGGCTGGCTGACTTCAAGATTTTATTTCACCTGATTTTAAACTGCCACAGAACCTGTGTAATTAATATGTGTCCGGAATTAAAGGGTTGAGGTGGTAACCCTATGTGTGGTACAATGTGTAATTGGCATTACGGTGTGTGGTCATATGTGTAATTGGCATTACGGCGTGTGGCTTTATTTGTAATGGGTATTACGGAGTTTGCTAAAATGTGTAATGGGCATTACGGTGTGTGGTCTAATGTGTAATACCATGCCCCTTTTTTGATGACATGTCTCATTTCCATGAGACCACGCCCCTTTTCACCGCACAAAGGTCCAACCTGCTTCAGTATTTGGATCTGGGACCCGCCATTACAATATTTCTAGAATCGCCTATGCTTGTACTGGGTACCTGATGCTGCGGCAGCAGGTCTACCAGCCAGAGCAGGGTTGGTGAGTGTTCAGTTCACTGGCTCCGGCAGCTCATGGTCTCCCTCTCTCCTGGCGGGGGGAGTGCGGGACTGTGGCAGCGCCGTTGCCCTCAGCACTACATTAAAAAAACATAAAAGTGTTCAGTGGATTGCCAACTGGACCTTGGGGCTCCCCAAATGACTGGGCACCATGATACTTTCCTTTACACCCTCCATAATTACGCCACTGAATTATGTCATCATTTATATGTGAGAAAAGGTTTTTATGAGTCCGCACATAATCTTATGAGGGTATTTTGTATTTGTTAGACCAACATAGTTTTAATCAAAGGATGATCTATGGTATATCCTGTTGGTGGTGCTCCCAGAACGAGCTTCACTGGAAAGGGAGGGGCCTTGCGGTAAGATGCAAGAAAAGACTGATTCAGTCTTACCTGGGGCACACTTTAATTTGATGTATGTTGTATTAGTGTAATATTTTAAAACATAACTTTTAATTTTTATTTCTTAAAAGAAGGAGTGACATTTGTCACTTTTCTTGGGGATACATTTGAGCTTCTTTATTGCCTTCTAGCAGAAGATTCTGATTGGTTGCTACGGGCAATTAACTTCACTTAACTTTGTTTTAGAAGATTTAGTAACGCTACCGCTTAAGGGTAAATTTACTAAAGCTTCTAAAATTGAAAAGAATGGATGTTGCTAATAGCAACCAGATTATTTCTATCATTTCTCATTGACATCCTAGAAAATGGACAGATTCTGATTGGTTGTTATGGCAACATCACCTCTTTACATTTTTAGATTATTTGGTAAAATTACCCCTTATACCCCTTTTACACCTAAATCCCATATCCGACCCGGTATTTGGAACACGGTTCCAAGCCAGGTCAGATCCAGGAAATGGGGGCGACGCTTGGAGATGACAACATCTCCAAGCAACAGGACCGCCGATCACCCCACCGGTACTGCCAATCATCGCACTGGGGGCAAGCCTAGCTCCAAGGTAAGCTGCTGGGCTGCCCCCAGCCCCCATGTACCCCCATGTACTCCTTCTGTGTGTCACACCAGGGGTCTGAGTCGCAGAGACTAAGGGGGGTATTCAAACACTGTCGTGCTCCCGCAGCCATCTCCTGACAGGGGAGATGGCTGCGGAGCCCTATTCAATGCTGTCTTCCCCGACAGCATTGAACAGGGGTTCTGCGCAGAACGAGCCTGACATCACAAGCTGTCGAGCTCGTTCTGCCGAGAAAAGCCGGAAATAGGCGAGCTCCCGGCAGGAGCTCGTCTATTTCTGTCATCAACTCGCGGCCACGCCCCTTTCTCGCCGCTCGGCGGCCGGGACATTGAATCCCGACCGCCGAGCTCCAGTCGAGCCAAGCGAGAACAGGACAGGGGCACGGCTGTCGAGCTTGCTCGACAGCCATGCCCCTGACATTGAATACCCCCCTAAGACCTCTGGTGGGGGCCTGGACCAATACTGGAATCGGGGAGGCTGCAGAAGACCCCTGCGCATATACGTTGCGCGACAGTGCATCCAGAAGCAGAAAAGAGTCAGTGGTAAAATACAACCGGTTTATTGTAACGCAGGATGGTTGTAAAATAACAGGCAGTAACATTTGCAAGGTGGAAGTCGCTGAACAATATAACACAGGAACAGGTAATACAATACGTTACTGTAGATGTGAGGTAATGACTCGATGGTGGAACATCGGATTTAAGATGACTTGAAAAGATATGGAGCAGGATGAAGGATGACGAGAAGGATTCCGGAATATCCGGGAATATCGGAACTATGGTTGATGATGGAACATCGGATGATGACGGAACATTGGATCAGGATCGATGGCGGAACATCAGATGATGACGGAACATCGGATTAGGATTGGAATCCTTGCTTCAATACCCGGATCGTGACACCGTGAGGTTAATGGATGCAGCACACAAGCATCCATTCACCTCCTCCCTGCCTCCGCTGCTGTCTTCACAATACAGTAGACAATACAGTAGACATCCATGTTGACCGCAATCATGCTGCGATCCGGAGGTTGGGCTTCCCCATTGCTGTAAATGGGAGCCAGGTTAGATGAGCCGGTGTACCCATTTACACTGCTCTCTACCCAGGTCCTGCCCGTGTTCAACCCTGGTCAGGACCTGGGTAGAAGTCCCGTGTAAAGGGACACGGATTAACTCCTTTTACACCCGCACTGACCCGGGTCCACACAGGAAAAACCCAGGTTTTTGCGATGGTGTAAAAGAGGTATTAGTTAAGCCTTGACTTCCATTAAGCATATAGCTAATTTGCATAAATTAAGCCAGCCTTGTGGCAAACTTACACCAGCTAAGTTAGAAGAGATGTAATTATAATTGGAGAGTCAAATGTTGCTTTTGCTCCATTTACTCAATTAGTTTAGGTCATGGCAAAGTATTCATGTTATAGACAACAGGGCTAATTAACGATATTACACTATCCAATTGTTCTTAGCACAGTAAAAGACGCCAAGCTATTGAGTCTTAGGGAGGAACTCAATTGCGCCTGCAGTTTCTAGCAAGCAGGGATAAGAAATCAGTAAGGGCTACTGTACTGTAATGCGCCTGACGTCATTGTGCTCCATTAATGATCCAGAACTTTACATCCCATCTAGGCTTGACGTTATATCTGGTCACCTGCTTTAATAGCCATTATTCATGGAATACGGACAACACTGCGCTGACCCCACCCGCATACAGTACAATGCTCTTTTTTATTGAAGTAGATTTTGTCAATTACAATAATAAAACATATTCTTATGAATTTAATGCAAATGTTATCAAGAGGTAATATTTGGATCAGAAAGGAACACTTAAAGAAACCCGGGTACTTGTGTATTATCACGGCGCCCATCGCATCGCATCGCATCGCATGCCACTAATTAAGGCGCTGCGACGCGATCATGCCCGATTTGGGCTTATTCCCATGTTAAATGGCCCCCCAGACCCGATTTTTAATTGTATACCACCCCTGATGGGTAATGACTATATTAAATGCCCCCCCATTGTTAACGGCACCCCACTATCGCGAGGGGCGGCAGTACGCGTCCTCCGACCTTTTCATACTCCCACTATCCACGTCGGCGTGGAGTTGATTTTAAATAGTGTGGCGAGCGCAGCGAGCCCGAAGCGCAGCGAGCCCCGCGAGGGGACGCGGATGACTTCACATATATTCTGCATCCCCTCGCGTGGCTCGCTGCGCTCGCCACACTATATAAAATCAACTCCACGCAGACGTGGATAGTGGGGGTATGAAAAGGTCGTAGGACGCATACCGCTGCCCCTCGCGGGTTCGCTGCGCTCGCCACGTTTCGGGTTGTCGTTGATAGTGGGATGGCGTTAACAATGGCGGGGCATTTAACATAGTCATTACCCATCAGGGTGGGTGTACAATCAAAAATCGGGTCTGGGGGGGCATTTAACATAGGAATCAGGCATTTGGGTGCCTGTACAATTAAAAATCGGGTACAATTTTTTGGTTGTACAATGCCCTACGATGGAAAATGTAGGCGCCGTGATAATACACAAGTACCGAAACCCGTAAGTGAGTATTATTTACATGTAAGCATAAATTAAATTAAGAATCTTTCAACTAGAGGTGACTAGTCGATATCTTTCACCCTCAAAAAACAAGTATCGAGATTTAAAAGCCATGACAATAGAATTCAGAGATATATTGGGAAATGGGCATACGCAAGGGGCGTTTTATGCCCATTTCTTAAGCGATCTATACAGATCGCTTAGAAATTAAGCACACATCGCTCTTCGTGTATAGTGATGGTGGTTGACGGTCCCACGCATCGCCATCATCGGCTCAGATGTTAAGCACATATACTCAAAATCAAGATACAGTAGATCACCTGCATGTGTTTAAAGGACACTGGTTAGCACAGATCGCCCGTACACACATCGCTATCTAGCCACCATGAAGTTCAAAGGGATGTCGCCTCCCCTATAATGCTTAGCACAAAACGCTCAGCACATCGCCCCGTGTGTATGCCCCTTAAGGGCCCAAGCCATTCGTCAAGGCTTCTTTGAGTTTTGGGGGTCTCTATTGCTATATTTAGGTCTGTTATTGCTATATCTGGTGTGAGAGGCATGGGGGAGCTAGCATTAGGAGGAGGTGCTGGTCCTGACATGCCACATGGAGAATTATGGGGTTGCTCTAGGTAGGCAGCTCTTAGTTTAGATATATTTCAGTAAAGAGCCATTATCATTTGGCTCTTTGCTAGCTAATTTTAGACTCGGTAACATAGGTGTGGGGTGCGGTGCCCCTGGATTGGTGTGGCTGGATGGCTCTAAGGTGGCACACTATTACATACCCTACAACATCTGAAACACAGAAACGGTACACATTCGGGAAGGGGCGTTGCCACGGTCAAAGTAGGTGTGGCCATGGGTAAAGCAGGCATGGCCACAGCTAAAGATGGCACGGTCACATCCCCTTTCTGAATGTGTACTGTGCATTTTTTAAAAAAAGGGGCATGACCAAATGTAAAAAGGGCATGGCCAAGGGGGCGTTGGCACGCTCCCTTTCCGAATGTGTACTGGCATCATATAAACTTCATTAAAGTTGCCCGAGGTCAAGAGCCAAGACATTTCACAAGAATGAGAAGATTGATAAAATAAAGTGTAACCCACCTTATTTGCTGCTTTCGTTTTCATGCGCTTCGCCCGCACATCCTCTGCACATCCCCCCGTCCCGTGGCCGCCGCACCCCACACTGTGCTCCGCTCTCTCTGCTGCGCTTGCCATCCAGAAATCGCCACTGCACATGCAAGAAAGTGCTAACAGACACAGTCCTATCCCCTGAGTGCGCTGGGTCCGTGGTGCTGGCATGTGACATCATAACGCGTTGCACGTTGGCCCGGGACCCGCAATGCACCCTTGGTAACGGGTGCTTGGCAAGTATATAATTGATTTTCTCAGTGCCACTAGCCGGAAGTGCAGTGACAGCCTGGAGCCAGGAGGACGACTGGACAGAGTCAGAAAACGATATTCGGATTCAGTACAATTTTTATTTGCTGTGTATTCACTGATACGTATGTGCAGACCCGAAACATCGCTCCCCGCAGCGAATTCACAGGGGACTGAGCCCATAGTCTAGTGATTTACCTTACATTTTATCTGGTGACCCATTCTCTTTATAGAGGGTAACATGGGCCCTTATTCTGATTGACGCGGACTTTACCGCATACTTTCGGATCGCGTCTTTTCGGCGTCTGCGCATGCGTGGAGAACGCCACGCGCATGTGCCACGCCTTGACTCCGTACCAGTTCGGCCAAATCCCGTCCAAAACTGTTCCCCGCAATCAGTCGGGAAATATGGGCGTATTATGGGCGTCATGCGGAATGACACATGGGCGTAGTTTCAAAGTGGGCAAAACGGGGCGGAAACATGGGCGGATACGGGGGAGTACACTTATGTTGGGGGGCGTACATTCGGATAGCACTCCGAATGCACGCGATCAAAAAGGGCAGAAATGTGCGGTGTCCACAAGTGTACTATTGCTTTGCGGACACCACTCGTTCATGCGGTAGGCGAACGTACGCCTAATGACTACAAGCATTAACACCTGAACCCAATAGAATCGACTCCTTTACTCATTATTTACTAATAGGCCGCTTGTCAGTGCTTTAATTGAAACCATTGCTGCTTCAAGGAAACCTTAGTAATCCCCCACATATGCTGTACTTGTCCCACACTTAAAAACTGCTAACAATGGACATGACTGAATATTAATACTATCAATACACATGTGTATTCGACATGTACTCATGAAACCACACATTTTTGGGTAAAGTAAACAAATTTATTTGTATACATGTCACAGTCAATGCCACTGTGATGCAATGACCAAAAAATACAAAATACAAAAAAGAAACAACATGGCAGGAATGTAGCAAAATAAATAATAATACAAAACAAATATAATTGCACACAGATGGACTCCAGCACCTCCTATGAGCCACTGCACATGCAGCCAGTGGGAAATGAGGATGCTGCTGGCCCTTCTACAGCAGGGCAACCTGCACCTGACCATTCTACAGCAGGGCAACCTACACCTGGCCCTTCTGCAGCAGGCCAACCTGCAGCTGGCTCATATGCACCATCAGCAGAATCATTTGGAACACAACCGGGGACTTCACAAGATAGTACCATGGCCATCACTTCAAGTACAGCTGACACTAATGGCAGGCAAAAGAGGGCAACAGGGGAACCAAAAAGGACATATGAAGCAAGGGCTCATCTGGTTACCCTCAGCACGTGATTGGACACAAGAAGCTGACACACACAGCACAATGGAAGATTTGGGACCACATAACGGTGGAGATTAATGCAGCCACAAGTTCATTTGCGACCACGTTTGGCCTTGGTAGGCTCCTTGGCCTGTGCAGCAGCTCTTCGGGGACGGCCAGATGCTGGGGCAGGTGGAGCAGATGATGTTGAGGGGTTGGCTGGTCTACCCCTCCTGCCAGCAGGGAGTGTTGCCGGTGGTAATGCACCAGAAACAGATGACATTAGGACCCTGTTGCTGGTAACCAGCTCCACCATAAGCTCATTATGGTGGAGGAGGAGATCATTTTGGCGGGTGGCTTGCTCGGCCAGCACCTGAGCACTTGCAGCCATGGCCTGATGTGACTCAGCCATGGCCTGCATGCTCGCAGCGATGGCCTGCTGGGTGCTGACCAAGCTCGCCAGGATCTCCTCGGTCCTATGCATCCGTTCTGATGCCAAGTCTCCCTGCTGGTTGATGTCCCCAAGCATCTGGGCCAAGGCGGCCAAATCGGCTTGGGCCGATGGCGGCTGCTGCTGCACAGGCCTACCACTGGGGCCAGGTGGCACGGACTCCTCCACCTCCTGAGCAGAGTCGTCACCAAGCGGTGGGGTGTCTGTGGAAAAAGATAAACACAATTAGGAGACATTCTAAGATAATTACTTGCACAAGTTTATGGCATGACCAATATTTACCTTCCAGAAAAGACGCAAACACTTCAGCTGGGGCCTCGCTATCCATCGTGCTCACCCCCCTGATCTCCTCAACTGATATACAGCTCTCGGCCATCAACTCCAGGGGGGTGAGCTCTAGCCCTGATGGCATGGGCCCGGCCCCAGATGTCTGGCTGTGTTCCCACCGCTTGGTCATCTTCCTCTTCAGGTTGGTTTTGAAGTCCTGCCACCTGCAATGTAAGTTGACATATTAATACATGTCACTCCAGATGTTAGCTGTTGCAGCCATTGCTCTGTGCTACATATTACGACATGTGATTAATGTCCGAAAGATAATATTACATGCAACTATGATATCCACCGTTACAATACACATTCACAATCACCCTACTCTAACTCTCACCGAAATAACATGGCAATAATGTATGTGTATCGTAACAACCTCACGGGCCATTTGCAAAATCCATCTAAGCATCAATTCAATCATTACTTGGCTATTACTGGGCACATGTATCACAAAACAACTTGCCTCTTCTTCACATGGTCCGTCTCACGAACTTGTGGCGCTACTTCATTAATCTCTGCCGTTATCTGTTCCCAAATCTTCCATCTGCGTGTGTGTGTCAGCTTCTCCGATGGACACTCAATCCAATCACGTGCTCGGGGAACCAGGATGGCAAGCTCCTGTGCTTCATATGCCTTATTTTTTTTGGGTGGTTCCTCTGTTGCCCTGGCTCTCCCCTTGCCACGTCCTTGGCCACGCCCCCTGTCACGTGTCGCTGCACTTGAAGTGCTGGCCATGGTACTACCTTGTGAAGTCCCCGGTTGTGTTCCAATCAATTCTGCTGATGGTGCATATGAGCCAGCTGCAGGTTGGCCTGCTGCAGAAGGGCCAGGTGTAGGTTGCCCTGCTGTAGAATGGTCAGGTGCAGGTTGCCCTGCTGTAGAAGGGCCAGCAGCCTCCTCATTACCCACTGCCCGCATGTGCAGTGGCACATAGGTGGTGCTGGAGTCCATCTGGTCAAATAGTTGCTGCAGATCTGGGTCCACCTCTGGTTGTGATCCAGACATGTTAGCAACAACATGGTCACCTTCTAATACACCTTTATATACTGTTTGTGTATCCTGTTTTGCGGACATCAGCGGCAGCTGCGTTCCGTGCGTGAGCGTACGTCGCTGTTTTTTCGCGCCGCATACGGTGGCGGAAATTCCATTGTGTAAAACCTGGCGAAAGTTCTACATGAAATACTGGGCACCAATGCTAACATTGCATAGAATCTTCTGATACACCTGTGACTATTGCACAATACACATGCTATTTGCTAGCATGACATGACATTTGAGTCATGACTACTGTGGTATTGTGGCGTTTGATTGCAAGCTAAAAGTAGCCCAATCCCTTAGATAATCCAGCCCACAAGTCATGCAATACTCATCTCTACTATTATAGACCACACATGTGAGAGGCCTATAAATAGTGACTTGCTGCTAGAATCATTTGTCTCCAGATCTGGACTTGTCAGGGTCTAAGGTAAGCTCTTCCATGCTCCTTGTAGATATGATATCCATTAACAATGTAAGTGTATGAATGTATGCACCATTGCCTCACTGACTACAGATTGTTGGGTCAGCAAAGTGCGTGTAGCATTATTGCAACATGTCACATGTTCACTATTTCACTCACAGGTCTTAAACCTGTGTGGGTTCATCTATTGCAGGACAACATGTCCCAGCAATAGATGAAATGTCTCATAGTACATGATGTCGGCAAAAAATGCTGACACCTTTATCTGAGTGTTTGGGACGGTGTGTATTGAGTTCATATTATTGTGTCATCATTATAGAGTCAAATGGATCTGAGGGATTTCACGGGGCGGCCATCTATTGTACGTATTGAAGGCTACAAATCTATTTGTAGTGGGATATGGCCATTATGTGCATAGGTGCATCAGTATTTATGTTCATTTCTTTATAGGTTGCTGAAGCAATGATGCGCTACATGGAGAGGAGGCTAAGGGCACTTGCGGCTCTCCCCACTCGTCGGCCAAGGAGGCCAGGACGTGCTAGAATCTATCGCACACGGGTGACTCTGTTTGCTATGCCCGATGATGAGGTACTTACTAGGTACCGGTTACCGCCACATGTCATTCTGGATCTGCTCACCTTAATTCAGAGCGATCTGGAACCTCTACACGGGATCACGACAGCAATTCCGCCTCACACACAGCTGCTGGCGGTGTTGCATTTCTGCGCCTCAGGATCATTCCAACAAGTAGTGGCAGTACTTGCTGGAATATCTCAGCCGGCCTTCTGCCGAATCCTGAGGCGTGTGACGTCGGCCATGTTCAGGCGCAAGGGGCACTTCATGGCCATGACATTTGCCACCGAGACCCTGCGCAGAAGCCAGCAGGCCTTCCATCAAATTGCTGGCTTCCCTAATGTGATAGGGGCTGTGGATGGCACCCATGTACCATTTGTGCCTCCATCTCGAAGTGAGAAGATATATAGGAACCGCAAATTGTTCCACTCACTGAACGTGATGGTGGTATGTGGCCCATCCATGGAAATTCTCGCCTTCAACTCGAAGTTTCCCGGAAGTGCCCATGACTCTCATGTCATCCGACAAACCGGGATATGGCAAAGACTACAAGAGCTGGAAGGCCGTGATGCGTGGGTTCTGGGTGACTCCGGTTACCCATGTACGCCCTGGCTACTTACGCCGTACAGCTACCCAGCACCGGGCCCACAGGAGGCATTCAATCGGGC
This sequence comes from Crinia signifera, assembly GCF_055691185.1. Lineage (NCBI taxonomy): Eukaryota > Metazoa > Chordata > Amphibia > Anura > Myobatrachidae > Crinia > Crinia signifera. Next base: position 52,308,352 of record NC_139217.1, read on the forward strand.
GCATGTTGCCACCAGGCAAGTGGTGGAGCGCTCAATTGGCCTTTTAAAAGGTCGATTTAGAGTGCTCCACCGCACTGGTGGTGACTTACAATATGCGCCTCAAATGGTGTCGAGGATCGTGGGCCTGTGTATATTTTTCCACAACATTGCTGTGCGGCGTGAGATACCCTTTGATGAGTGGGAGGTACCATCTGAGCCGCAAGATCCGCCCATGCGCCCATCCCGCGCCCCTGAATGCCGGAGGGGATACCAGCTGCGGGACTCTGTGGCGCAAAGATACTTCAGGTACATGTTATCGAGTTGACAGAACACACCAATTGTAGTCAAAATCAGCCCTTCAAATAAGTACAGTGTGTTAGTTGTCAGTGTTACAAAACTAAAATTAGCCAGCCTGCCCTCCTAATGGCAAAGAAATAGGAGATATTTATCATATGTGCTTAGTTTTGGGGGAAGTTCAATATAGGTGCTAATTATTATACCTTGTACAAGGGATCTTATGTGTTTGTTATATCTTCATTATTGTAGTTGATACTATCCCTGATGACTGGTGAGTACATTGATTTATTCTCTAATGTGTTGGGGATTTTTTCCTGTGTTGATGTATGATTTGTTTGCAGATATATATATATATATATATATGATATTTGAATTTATTCACATGTTTCAACATTTCAAGGAGCAGGCAGGCAGGCAGGCAGGCAGGCAGGGCTGGTGTATAATGCTGGTCTCAGGATACCTGCAAGTATGTGTATGTGTCTTTGACACATAAATGTACGCATACACATAGATGCATAGAGTAAGTAATGCTAACTACAGCTATGCGTTGCTAAGCTATAGCACGCGTTGCTTGGCGGAGCCAGGCGTCATTGGTTTTGCTAAGTGCATACACACTGTGTTTTATATATATCAGATTTGTTCATTGCCATACATCAGCACTACTGTTTTTAAGGCATGCGAATTTGTCACCATTTGTGTTGGCGCAGAGACGCTGTTCATGTAAAGATGAACAATAAAGTTATTAACACAAATAACTGTGATCAACCAATGCCACCACCTGATTGGTTGATAGATGCCATTGTTAACATGGCGGAGACACGAAGGGCAGACCCCTTTACACATGCGGAGCTGAGGGTTCTGGTCTCCGTCATGGAGACAAGGCTGGGCCGTGCGGGGCCCTTTATAACTAACCGCCATAAGCGGAGGGCATATGCTGCGGCAGGGCGCCGTATTTACGCCCGCACTCGGGTGCGGAGGTCCCTCGGGCAGCTCAAGAGGCGGTGGTCGGACCTCCGCAGGCGCCAGCCCCAGCTATTGCAGCAAATCAGGGGCGAAATTGCTGAATGTGAGTATTTTAGCTATGAAATTTCGCACTTACAACATAGCATATTTAAACAATAACATGTGTCTCATGATAAGTGGGTGTCCATGGGTTTAAAAGTCCATAGACTGTTATGTGTGCTTCTTCCTGGTTAACATGCAGTCATGTGGCTTTTATATGTAATGACATAGCATTGAGGATTCTGATGCATACAATGTGCCAGATCTAATATGTGTTACACATTGATAAATGCCAGGGTTGTAATGTTTGAACAAATTACTAACAATCACATAATAATTTAAATGTCACATTTTTGAGTCCATTAACAGTAAGGAGCTACTTGCCTGCATCGTTTGCCATCATTATCACCCTTCCATGTATGTCTTGTTATGGATTAATACATGTGCCCCAATGACCCGACATTGACCATGATTTTTTTTTCTACCACACAGCACGAGCCCGAGGCCGACAGGCCCGTGAAGAGGCCGAGGCAGCCCTGGCCCAGGAGGAGGCCCAACACCCAGAGGAGGAGGTGGCGGCAAGGGTGGAGGAGGAGGAAGTGGAGGAGGAGGAGATGGTGGAGGAGATGGTGGAGGAGGTGGTGGAGGAGGAGGAGGTGCCTGAGGAGGTGGTGGTGGAGAAGGTGGAAGAGGAGGAGGTGTTGGTGGCGGAGGAGGAGGTGGAGGAGGAGGTGGTGGTGGTGGAGGAGGAGGTGGAGGAGGAGGAGGTGGAGGAGGAGGAGGAGGAGGAGGTGGAGGAGGAGGTGCTTGTGGCGGAGGAGGTGGACGTGGTGATGGTGGCAGAGGAGCTGGCGGAGGAGGGGGCTGAGGAGGCCACGGTTGCCCCAGAGGAGTCAGATTCAGAGGGGGAGGAGGCGTGCCAAGCCCCGGAGTCCCAGCAGATCGGTATGTTTACATAATGCATCATTCATGAAGTAGTTGTACTGGTATTTGTTATGTAGCACTGGTGATTAAAAATTGTGTTCCAATACTATTCATATAGACCCCAAAGTGGGTAGCTACAGATACAGGTACGGGTTAGATGGGGTGTCCAAGGCATCCCTTTCATCCAGGACACCTCTGAATTACACAGGTTTGTGGGATGGGTTGGAGCTCCATTTTGACTGCCACATAACCGTTGTAGTTAAACAGGATCCTGGAGTAAAGGGATGAGTGGATCATTTGTGGATTAAATTCACCTGCTGCAATCGTAGATTATGACCCATCAAATAGTGGAATCTATATTGTTGGTGAATGTTATTTATAAACTCTAGGATGTATGCTATAAATGGAGTATGGGCCGGCCTACCTTGGAATGGAGTCAGAAGTTGCCAGTGTCCCAGGAGCCTCCTCTACCTAAACACCCCCTGTAGTTCAGATTGTTTTTTTGCCGTCACAGAATTGTAGGTTGGTTTAGACAGAATTATGATTTTGAGGATGTGTACTGTGCATTCCTGACATTTGCATAACTCCCATGCCACGAACCATCACTGAACTTAGACTGAGCAGATTGTGACAAGTTCTTATTGACGGAGGCCATGACATGCTTGTCATTGGTTAGTCATGGGTGGGTTGTGACTGAGAAGAAACACTATGACTGTTATGTCTTCTGCAGAGTAAAGGGTAGAGGCAAAAAAAGACAGTATGTAGTAAATAAGTTTGCATGTATGTATATATGTATGTGTCATATCTATTTATCTATGTGTGTCTCTATCTCTCTACATAGATAGATATATATATATATATATATATATATATATATATATATATATATATATATACACACACATGTCACCTAGCATTTGTGGAATTTATGTCGCAGTATGTGAAATGTATGCATGAATAACATGACTAATTTTTGCCCCTTTGACATGCCCACAGATGACACCACACCGGCAGATGAGGGGGTGCGTGGGGCCCTCCTGCGGGCGGAGCACCACTTGAGGCTCCTGCTAGCCGACCTGCAGGACCTCAGAGATCTGCTGATTTAATTTATTATTTGATATTTTTTTATTTATATGTTCATTGTGTTTTCTAATAAATTGTTTATGCAAGTTCACAGTTGTTGGTTTTCTTTGCACATTAAACAGTATATGTGTAGATTGTTTATAATCTTTTACACAGGGTCTAATACAAACCATTGCACTTAAATTGCTGTAAGGGTTAATGTGTGCAATGCATGTGTTAGGCATGCTTGTAAGGATATATTGGCATCTAATTGATTCCAATTCCAAATAAGCAGTTTTTTATGAGGATAGGTAATTGAATAAGTGGGTCATGTGATGTCTTGCAGAAGATACTTAATAGTGGGTTGTTTGGCGTAAATACTCCGCTTACGGGCGGTAGCACCGCTTGGCTCCCGGTCGGATGCGGTATTTCCGAGCATACTCTGTAATACTCTGTAATACCGTGCAGAATCGGAGTGTTTCTCCCGCACACGCATGGTTTGTATGTCGTCCGTAAACACGCCCTGTTCTTAAAGAGTGAGTCCGTCCGAATGCGGAGGACACGTGGGCGTTTCTACGGACGATGGCCGCACGCGGCAAAACACCGTGGCGTGCGGACCGCTCCGTAAGAATGCGGGAATATCCGCACCGATCTGAATAAGGGCCATGAATAGGCTAGTACCTCAATTAAAGAGCAAGTTATATACATTGCCTAAATACTGTTGCACCCAACAGGCTGAATGAAACTCTAGCCCTGTACTGCTTTATATGATGTATATGTAGATTTGGTATTATTTCCTTGCATGTTTTTTCATTATATTTTGATGTTCCTCGTTAGGTATACTGTATGCCTACATTTTTTTTAAATCCTTAATTATTTATGCAGTTGTTGTTCTAGTCAGATATTCTCAATCTACTTTTGCAATTGTTTATTTGGTACTAGGTGATTCATCGCGCCCTACGGGCGCTCTTCACACCGGCGTAAGGGGCTGCGCCCCCTTAATTTGTGAACATTTGTATTGTGAGAAAGATGGTTAGAATTGTATGAAAGATGGCCTGTATTGCAACTTGAGTTATAGGTGAAATGTGTTAAATAGAGAGCATATGATGTGGAAGGGGGTGTGTATTGTTTTGTTTAATTAAAAAGCAGTTACAGAGTAAGATGTACATTGATAGTGTGGAGGGTACAGTGACATTTGTGGGTGTGTGGGGGGGCTGTGTGTGCGTGTTGTTTAGGTGTGTGTGTTTTTGAGTCAGCGGCTCCCCACTGGCGGAGGTCACGACACAGGAAAACAGGAGGCTGGGTAGTTATAGGGGTGTGTGGGCATACGGGGGACTAAAGAAGAGGGTGGGGGACACTGTGCAGCTTCTGCCAGTGGGTGAGGGTCCAGCATGGCAGCACAGGAGTACAGGACGGTGCCCCTGAGTCAGTGTCTCCTCCTACTTGGTGGGAGTTAGGGTGCATGAGAGCAGGAGGCTGGGTGGTAAAGCATGATAGGGGAATGTGGACAACACAGGGTGAGCGGGTCCCCACTGGCGAAAGTTACGGGGCAGGAGAACAGGAGGCAGGGCAGTGATAGAGGTGTGTGGGCATGAGGGGTAGTAAAGGTTTTTGGCTGTTGCTGAGTAGGGATAGGCATTGGTGTAGACGCCATCGATGGTTGGCATTGATGGCGATTTTGCACCCTGCCATCGATAGTAGTAACATATTACTTGAATAACCATCGATTGTTGTAGCTATCGATGGTCATCCATTATATCTGACTGAATAGGCCGTTGGTCAATCAGAACTTGGTGTCTAGAATCGTGTGAGGGGGGCGCGGATTGAGGGAGGGGGTCGCAAATCGCAGGAGGGGGGGTGCCGTGAATCATGTAAGGGGGCGGTGGTCCGCGAATCGCGGGAGGGGGTGGGTCGCGGGGGTCCCGCGAATCACGGGTGGCAGAGGGGGGGAGGTTGCGGGAGTAATGGTGTATGGTGGCTGTGGAGTAATGGTGGATGGTGGGCGTGTACTGTAGCCCTGGCTGGGCGGGGGGGAGGTGATGTCAAGGGGGTGGAACGTTATACACATGAAAACGTTATACACATAAAACACTGGTCTTTTCCCTAGGGGGGGGGGTTTGTGTATGCCGCTGGGCGGGAACGTTATATACACGGGATGAGTGACAGATCTGGCTAAATATATAAGAGATATAGGTTTCTTTGCTGTACATATGTTTATAGGATGAGTCATGGACACAAGGCAGCTATGTTGGTTGGCTGACTTCAGTGGTATCCCAACCACTCGCTCATCTAGCATTGAGTACACTGGGTTTCTGTAGCTTCTATTTAAGGTGAGCTGGTTTGTTCATATTATGTGTCCTTAAAGAAAGTTTGTTAAGGCCAGTCAACTTGATCTGAAACCCCAAAACTCCAGGAGGGGCTCACTACTGCCTCCTACCTGAATAACCTGCATTGTACGGGACTCACCACCCTTTAATCTGGCAGAGCAATGGTTGCTCCCGCACAGGAACGCCCCTTGTCCACCCGCATGGGAAGGACACACCCGCCGTCCTACGAAAAGGGGGTGCCCCACAATGACCGCTTATGCCATTCTTTGACCGCTGGCTGGTAGCGACTTCCCGCCAGTCTTACTGTTAAAGCCAACAACATCGCAATGAGAACCAAAAAAAGAGAAACAAAAACAAAAATAGTGCAAAAAGCCATAAAAATTCCAGGGAGGGCGGGAGGGCTTCCAAAAGGCAAAAGGAAGAGGACCACCTGACCAAACCTATATATATCCTATTCTCTGTCAATATAACCAGCCGAACACCTGAAACTGAAACTAGCTATCCTCTGACTGAACTTAAAATTACCCAAAAGATAGGGTTCTTATGTGGCCTCAGGCAGTTATAAAAGCTGAAACATTGGAATATTCTTTTCTGTCCTAATTAATAAATTTCTTTAGCCCTCAAGTGCAACTCGTACTGGACCGTTGTCGGGATTTCCTCTACTGCAATGCTGATCCTCCGCCGGTCATTCCTAAGTTTCCCCTCTTACACTATCTATCTCTCATCACCAGGTAAATAGGTTTTTATGTTTTATTATTAGTGTAGCCTGTAACAGTTTACAGTCACAGGCTACATGGTTCCGCAGTTCAGCAGTGAATAGAGGCTGTGTGCATGTGCACAGAGTCTATTCCCGGAGACAGAGGGGCTGTGGACATGGACAGCAGCTGTCAGAGTGCTGGCCATGACCCCCACAGTGGCAAAAACGGGGCATGGTCTCGCAGGAGTGATGCAATTTGTAGACCACGACCCCTGACTTCCAGGCCATGCCCCTAAAAATTTCAGGCACACGCCTTCATTTTCCAAAGGTTGAGAGGTATGCTTTGGTTCCATATCTTAACAAAGGCACCATTTTGTAGGAGAGGGAAAATATAGATTTATTTAACAGCTGCTGAATTAACTGTAATTAACTGTAATTGCTCGTCACTAGCAACCGTCAGCAGCAACCATCCGCAACAACCATCAGCAACAACCATCAGCAACAAGGGACCAATTTATAATTTTAGGGTTAGCCACAAAAATTAGACATCCCCCGTAAGAAGGAGGGACTACAGCAGTTATCCTAGATCCCTCCATTCCCACTCACAGCCGCATAGGTTTCTATGGGGGATGTGATGTTGCCTGATTTACCCCCATCCGTACAGGCCCCCTCGGACCGGCTGCACCTTTGGCATCGCAGATCCCGATTTGAACAATACATTAGCATACCTCCCAACTTTTCATTCAGCTGCGCGCGGCCGAAATTAGGGGGCGTGGCTTAGCAGGAAGGAGGCATAGCCTACAAATCATGTCATTCCCGCGAGGCCACGCCCCATTTTTGCCACTGTGGGGACCTGGCCAGCGGCTCTGTAAGCTGCTGGCCGGCCCCCAGCCTCTCTGCTACAGGAATAGATGCTGTGCGCATGTGCACAGCATTTATTCACTGGATGACATGGGGGATTCTCAACTCCCCCCCCCCCCCGCCACGGGACACTGCCAGCCCCGGGTGGAACGTGGGTATGTCCCCAAAAACTGGGAAAGCGGGACAGTTGGAAGGTAGGCATTTGGAAAGTCCTTTCTACGCCCCTGCTTGGCACATTAAGTCAGGGAGTGATGGCTTGACCTGTGGCTGTGATCTAGTATCCCACAGGTTCTCAAAGCCGGTCCTCAGGACCCCACACAGTGCATGTTTTCCAGGTCTCCTCACAGAATCTAGTCAAATAATTAGCTCCACCTGTGCATCTTATAAAATGTGTCAGTGAGTAATGAGAGCACCTGTCGGGTGACCTGGAAAACGTGAACTGTGTGGGGTCATGAGGACCGAGTTTGAGAACCACTGTAGTATCCATCGCTTGTAAAACTATCCGGCAAAGTGCGCTTTTCTTTCCTCTCTTCCATTTGCAGGTGGCATTTCAGGTAACGCTCAAGTGTTTGGCAGAAATGAGCGCAGTTACAGACCATCTGTTTTTTTAGTTTAGTTTATGTATAACAGACCATGAGAGACACCATGACAGATAGATCTGACCTTTAATCATGTGGCTGTGATCTAGCCTATAATAATTAGCCAGACTTTGTATAGCTATAACAGATTAATCTCCTACTGAAATACCGATCACTTACTGAAGAATACAAACATTTATAAAATGTCACTTCTCACAGCTCTCATCCTGTCCCGTGTAACTTCCCCTTGTCATGTGAATAAATAACACTGCAGAATAATGTTAACTCTGTTTTTAAGTAGTCACATCTGTAAACTGGAGGCAGAAGTTTTCTCAAGTCACTTGGGGGCAGTGTGACTCCATAAAACCTCATGATTACAAAGCTTCATCATGCAATTATGGTTGAATGTAACAAATTAGACATAATTAGAAATTCGCAATCTAATCTTGGCGTGAAATTGTAACATTACAGCTTCCATAGATAAGTGACAAAGGGCCAGGAGCTTCAGAAGTGATGGAATGGAAAGTGATAAACAGCCAGCCAATCAGCTCCTACCTGACATTTCACAGACTGTGTTTGATAAATGTCAGACAGGAGCTGATTGGTTGTTTGTTTATCACTCTCCATTTTATCACTTTGGAAGCTTAGTGCATCTGGTCCATAATAACTTACCCTATTTTACAGTAAATGATCAAATAGGTGGTAAGTGGCTCTAAGAGGCTTCTGCTTAAGGTAGTTTTTGGGGTGCAGAACATCTTTGTAAGGGATGTGTCACTGGGATGAGTGCACCGTCTTGTATTTAATCTTCATATGATGCTCATCCACATCTCCCATGTATCAGAGCAGGCGGTGACATGGTTGCTAGGTCGACACACCTAAGGTCTACATGGATTGGGTCGAGCACTGTAGGTCGACATGGCGTATGTTGACACCTGCAAAGGTCGACATAGGCTTAGGTCGACATGGTCGTTAGGTCGACACGAATGTCAGATCGACATGGGCAAGATTGACAGTCAAAAAGTCGACATTGGGTTTTTCACTTCTTATTTGCGCTGACATGTGCCGACAGGCAGTATTGCACGCCCTACCTTCCACTAGGGCATGGAGGGAGATTAAAATAGTGTGCCGAGCGCAGCCATGTGAGAGGATGCGGTGCACTGATACGATGCGTCGACATTCGGGACAAGAAAAAAAATGGGGAAAAGCTGTGTTGACTTTTTGACTGTCAACCTTCCCATTGTCAGCCTAATGCTTGTGTTGACCTTCCCACTCTGTCGGCCTTAGGCCTGTCGACCTATTTTATGTGTTGACCGTAGCCCTGACGACCTTTGGCGGGTGACCTTATGTATGTCGACCTTCATACAGTTGATCTTGCGTCCGTATTCCTAAACATTATCTAGGACTAGTTACCAGCATGGCGTAATGAAAGAACAACATAAAAGTAATGCCAGCACTGGTGGCAGAACACAGCTGTACGGTGCATCACCTGAATTGCTCTGTCAGATGCCATTAAGTGGCCGCTGGTGCGCAAAACACTTGAAATCCCCCCCGTAGAGGTGAGGATCAGTGCTAGCCTTTTATTATACAGGATAGCACCCAAGATAATACCATTTAAAATGTAAAACATTCATTTTGAATGGTTGACCTTTATTTAGGGAATAAAATGTATTTAGTTATTTATTACCAGTTATTAATATAGCGCACACATATTTCGCAGCGCTTTGCAGATAGTATTTGAACACTCACATCAGTCCCAGTGGAGCTTACAATCTATATTCCCTACCACATTAACACGCACACACAGACATTCTTGTTGGGACCAATTAACCTACCAGCATAATTTTGGATTGTTGGAGGAAACCCAAACAAGCACGGGGAGAATATACAAGCTCCACACAGTTAGGGCCACGGTGGGACTCAAACCCATGACCTCAGTGCTGCAGGGCAGTAATGCTAACCATTACACCACATCAGTGTCATGGTGCGGTGCGTTATTCTGATTACTGAAAGCTGTGCTAGAATTATTGAGCAGCGTACGTATAAGAAATCTTGTGAATGGCTAATCTGTTTCTGATTGCTTCTTCAAAAGGGCTAATGTACTGAGTCTATAATGGAGTTCATATCTAGTCATCCATGAAATCTGTTATTTATAGATGACTAAAAGCAGGTGAGATAGGTAACCCACCGTATCATCTTGTTGTGTCCTGTACTCATTCACTTACTCAATATATAACAGTTTGTCTGCAGTCCCGGGAGTTTGTCTGCAGTCCACTCGCTTCTATGTGTGATGCTAATCCTGTGCTATGGCTAAAACACACACCACATCCGGGGGTGATCAGTATGGCCCGGAAGGGGACGAATTCGGCCCCTTTCCCATGGTGGGGGTGCCTGTTTATGCACATATTCAGATTCAGCATTAATTGCAAAGCACAATCTTTCCCAAATAGACAAACCATGCTGCACTGCAGGTGGATCAAAAGAAAGGGTATTGCAGGGAGTAAGTGGCTATTGCCAAACACAAACCAGCAAATTCCGGCGCTAGAATATGTATGTTAATAAATAAATAAAATTAAAATTATGATATAACAACACCAATTGCTGCACGTGTTATATGAGTTTGACTAAACTTAAAAGAATACAGAGAAAAGTTAATACTTTGCGCTAAATGGTGTAAATGTTGCTCTGGGGGGTACCGGTGAACAATATGTAGACTGAACACACCTCTTTAAATTAGCATATGGTATTTATTAATTAATAAAAGAAGCAATAAAAATTACAGTAAATCTCTAAATATAGTGCACAAACATTAGTAAGCTGAATCTAGCATCAGAAGCATAGTTGTACTGTCAATCACGTTTGCAAAATTTGTATCTCCACATAAAATAGTAAGGGTTTATGAGGGTTAATGCTCAAGCCAGAAAGTTAGTAGCTGGAAGGCTAAAGTGAAGAGCCCCTTTTAGCGTGTATGCAGGACACGCACAAGGCAGTCTGATGGGGCTTCACAATAGCTTATGACAAATTATAAATGGTAGGTTATCTCACCCTCCGTGGTAATGGGAAAGGAGGCGGGGAGCCTGATGTCTCTGCGGCTCAACCCGCTGCAGCAAATAGATGGCCGGCTCAGATGGTTTGCCGGGTGGCGGGGAATGGTCTCAGCCCGCTTGTTTGGAAGTTTAGGGAAGCAGCGTGGGTTAGGTACCACGTGGATGAGGCAATTGGCGTCCGTGCCTGCCGAATCTAGCGAGTCTGTGGAGCCGATAATAGCGTCTCACGTGTCCAGGGACGTATTAGTCCGGGAGAGCGAGCTGGGGCAGCGGAGGTTGCTGGCGTGATGACGTCAGGCGGAAGTGACAGCTTAGTCAACGCGTTTCGTCTCTATGGTAACAAGAGACTTTCTCAAGACGGATATGGACTTCCATATTGTGATGCTTTTTAAAGGCTCAATGCTTATTAATCAATCAACAATTAATTATTTGCAATAATGATAAAAAACAGGTGTGTCCAGTACTCACTTAAAAATAATATACACGTAATACACAAAAACAACATTATTTATAAGGTATGAATACAAATGCGTCCTCAATATAGGGAGATATTATTCTATACAATATAGTCATTAAGTCAATTAGTGTCACAGATGTCGGCATCAGTTGTTAATTTGCCGCAAACAGGATTTCAAAGGGCAAACACAGAGAGAAATATGGGTCTTAGTTCAATGGGTTTAAATCCACAATAGAGAGAGATTTTTTAGCAAGTTTTAAAGTGGCAATATATGATACATAAGATAGTAACAATTAGGGGTTTATAGGGTTACATTATTTCACAATAGAGAGATTTTATGCTCTTATAGAGATATTCAGTATATTGACCTATTAGATAAAGAGATAGGAATAATCACGCCATACAATATTCTACGTCTTCGTGGTATGTATGTCCATCAAAAAATATATATTAAAAGCTCAAAAATAATTAAATAAAGAATATATGAGAGAATAAATCAAGAAGAGTTTTTATTTATTGAGGTTAGAGTTGGATCTAATGAAATATAAGATAGAGGTCGGTCTGGAGCTGCAATCCATGGGAATTGGGGGAGCGGCATCTGCAAACCTGTGATGTCGTGGGAATGACCCATGCACCACAGGTAGATGCCGGTCGCCCCAGTCTTCATGGGGTGGGCACCAGACTCAATAGGGGGGATATACTGGTCATTGTCACATTACTCCATACACATCAAATCAAGAGCTTTATTTAATCCTTGGGGTTTGAGAGTCTCTAATTTGAAGATCCATGATGATTCAGCCAAACAAAGTTTTCTAAAGCGGTCCCCTCCTCTCTTGGTGGTAGGGATATGCTCAATTGCCATGACAGTGAGTTGATCTGGATCACTGCCATGAAATTGAGAGAAGTGGTGTGGAATTTTTTCAGAATATTGGACCGGTGTTCTCTAAAACGTGTCTTAACATTGCGAGTAGTCCTCCCCACGTATTGTAATTTACAGAAACACTCAAGAAGATATCCACAGTACACCGTATCACAGTTCATGAATTGTTTAAGGGGGAATATTTTGTTGTTATATGTCGATGTCACTGTGTTGATCCTATTGATCATGTGTTTACATGTCAAACAAACATTTTTATTGCACCTGAAATTACCCAAAGGTTTTGTAGGTAGCCACCGTGGTTGTACTATAGATGGTAGTGATGGTAAAAGACTGGGGGCAATTTGGTCTCTTATATTTCTATTCCTTCTGAAAACTATCTTTGGCTGATCTTGATTATTTTATTGTAGTATTATTTTATCATATTTCAAGATTTCAAAGTTCTTAATAAAATCTTAATATTTTGTGATTCTTTGTTATATTTGGATATAAATGCAAGGGTATCATAATTCTTTTTTGTTTCACAGGTTTCTGAGGAATGTTTCATAGGTTTTAGTAGGCTACTCCTCTCTACTTGTAAGACCTGATTGTAGGCTTCATTGAGTAGATTTTCTGGGTAGCCTCTTCTTTTAAAATGGCCCATCATATTGAATGATTGTGTTTGAAAATCTCTATCTAGTGTACAGTTGCGACGCAATCGAAGTAGTTGCTTTTTAGGGATATTACGGATCCAAGGTTTGTGGTGTCCACTATCAAAATGTAAATAATTATTAGTTCCAACTGGTTTTAAGTAATTTGCTGAGATAAGAGTGCCGTTTTGGATAGAGAACGCAATATCCAGGAAATTAACAGATGTAAAACTAAATGTGTGAGTGAACTTAAGGTTAAAGGTGTTAGAATTAAGATGTTGAACAAAATCTAGTGCCAAATCGTGCCCCCCCCTTCCAAATAATAAACAGATCATTAATGAAACGGCCATAGAGGACCAGATTCTCTCTATATGGGCCACCCCATATAAATTGGTCCTCGAGGCAGCCCATATAGAGGTTGGCAAAACTGTGTGCAAATCTGGTCCCTATGGCCGTTCCAAGTTGTTGAAGAAAATAGTGGCCATCAAAAATAAAATAATTGTGCGTGAGGATAAATAGAATGGAATCAAGAATGAAATTTTCTCGGGGTAAAGAAATATCGCCATCCAAATCCAAGTAATGGTTAATAGCCTTAATGCCTTTATCGTGTGGGATATTTGTGTATAGAGCCTGGACATCTAGGGTGAGGAACGCCCACCCCTCTGTCCAGGATATATCACGAGTAATATTGAGGATGTAAGTAGTGTCTTTAATATGTGAAGGGAGTGAAGTGACAAATTTTTGAAGGTGAGAATCTACAAAATGTGATAAATTAGAAGTGAGAGAACCTACACCAGAAATGATAGGACGCCCTGGTGGTGATGTGAGGTGCTTGTGGATTTTAGGTAAAAAGTAAAACGTGGGTGTCACAGGGTGAAAGGAAAATAAAAATTGGGATTCTTCCCTGGATATTGCGTTCTGTAACACGGCTGTGTCTAACATTGTTTTAAATTTGGATAGATATAAGGAGGTGGGGTTAGATGGTAGTCGTATATAATATTGGTTATCATTAAGTTGTTTATAAGCTTCTAAAAGGTAAGGTCTCTCTCCATTAACACTACTCCACCTCCTTTATCTGCTTGTTTCACCACAATTGATAGATAATTTTTCAAAGCTTTGAGAGCTTGGCGTTCAGTTCTACTTAAATTATCATTAATCACTGTGTATGGTTTCTTTTGAGTTGTTCTTGAACACAACTTTTTAAAGTCGTCCAAAGTTTTTGAATAGAATATAGTGATGGCTGGGCTTTTATGTTCAATTGGAAAAAAAAATTGATTTCTTTTTAAACCTGGGATGCATGGTAGAATCTGATGATAAATTTACATTGTAAGTTTCTAGAGTATCTAAATTGTTCTCGTTGAACAATGATTCAAGGGTTAGAAGGGATGTTTGGTCATTGTCATCCAACAATATGGGGGATGAAGAATGATCCTGATTAGTGTTTTTTAATGTTTTATTTGCAAAATAACGTTTCCTGCACAAGTCTCTCGTGAATTTGTTCAAATCTACAAATAAATCGAAGATATTAGCTTCAGTTAGTTTATGAGTGGTCAAGTTAAAGAGACCTGTAGTATCTATTTGAGGCGGGGTTTTCTGAGGTCTCTTCCTACCTCCTCGTCTCCCTTTCCTTCTCTTGACCTTTTTGGAGTAAAATGGGTTAAGGTCTCGTAGAGGTTGTAATTTTGCCATGTTCGAGCCTGAAAAACCTGGTCTCTCTGAGGGTTAGGTGTCGATTCAGAGGCAGATTGGGAGACTGGTTGATTGTCTCCATTGTACCCGTTATTAGGGCGATATCTACGTTCAAGGTAATTATAGTTAGATCTATTGTTTGGTTGTGTGTATCTATCACCCCTATTGGATGATTTTCTCTGACGGTAAAGTGGGCGTTGCTCATATATTGGTTGACTATCTCTATTTTGATCATTCAGTGTGTTATTTTTGCGATAAGATCGTACAATATCTTTTTGGTAATCGTTCTGGTCTCTGCCCCATTTACGTTTTTTGTTGGTAATTAATTCCTTCTCAAATCTCTCGACTCTATTGTTAACTTGTTCATCTCTCTCTTTAAATGATTATATTATCTTTAAAGGGCAATAGTTCATCCTTAATTTTCTCATTTTTTGTTATTGTTTTACTGACCATCTCCTCTCTATATTGTATAAGAATTCTCATTAATGCATATGAGCAACTGTCCAGTGTCTGAGACCATTCCCTGCCACCTGGCAAACCATCTGAGCCGGCCATCCATTTGCTGCAGCGGTTTGAGCCGCAGAGACATCAGGCTCCCCGCCTCCTTTCCCATTACCACGGAGGGTGAGATAACCTACCATTTATACTTTGTCATAAGCTATTGTGAAGCCCCATCAGACTGCCTTGTGCGTGTCCTGCATACACGCTAAAAGGGGCTCTTCACTTATCCTTCCAGCTACTAACTTTCTGGCTTGAGCATTAACCCTCATAAAGCTACTAACCCTTTACTATTTTATGCGGAGCTACAAATTTTGCAAACGTGATTGACAGTACAACTATGCTTCTGATGCTACACTCAGCTTACTAATGTTTGTGCACTATATTTAGAGATTTACTGAAATTTTTATTGCTTCTTTTATTAATTAATAAATACCATATGCTAATTTAAAGAGGTGTGTCCAGTCTACATATTGTTCACCGGTACCCCCCAGAGCAACATTTACACCATTTAGCGCAAAGTGTTAACTTTTCTCTGCACTGCAGGTGGGGCAGATGTAACATATGCAGAGAGAGTTAAGCTGTGTACATCCGGGGGCGATTTCAGCACATATTGCTGGCAATATGCTCGCCGAGCGACCATATTGCCAGTGATTCCATGTGCTGTGGGAGATAAATTGCCGGGAGTGTGCTCCCACTGCCAGCCCTTCATGGTCGCTGGTCGCAGGAGAATGCTCCTCTGATTATGGCTAAAAATCGCTGGTCGCTGGTGCACAATGCACTGTGCACCAGCGACCAGCGATTTCTAATCAAAATGAGGTAGAGACAGAATGAGACAGAATAGCTTGCAATTTTCAGCCAAAATCACTGGTCGCTGATGAAAACAGTACACTGAGCAATATATTGCTGAGAGATATTAGCAGTACACTGAGCAATATATGGCTAAGCAATTTTAAGCCAAAATCGCTCGGCGACCAAATCTCACTGTGTGTACACAGTTTAAGATTCGAGTGAGTAATTTTTGCAGGGTAAATACTGGCTGTTTTATTCTTAAGGTGCCCATACATTACGCAACTTCTCCTTGGAGAAGTCCCATACAATCCCTGCCGCTGCCGCCGGGACAGGGTCCAACACGGAGATCCGATGTGCACGGAGACGGAACCGCGCATCTGATTGGATGTCAGCTACATATGATTTGGGCCTGATCTCCACCCAACCATCAGAATCGTGTGTATGGGGGCTTTTACACTGCAATATATTAGTTTGAACACACCCATCCATATGTAACTCTCTCTGCACATGTTAAATTTGCCACACCTGCAGTGCAGCCTGGTTTTGCCTATTTGAGAAAGATTTAGCTTTTGCGATGAACTGAATCAGGCCTATGGATTTGTCTGGGGCAAATCTGTCTCGCTCTCCTGTGAGCTAAAGATTTCAGGAGTTTTCTCCATTTTTGTTGTTGTTGAAGATTACGTTGTTCGCAATAATCCAGAGGATTGGGGAGAACAATTTAATTTCATGCTTGAAATATTTTGACAAAGGGAGATCATAGTGACTTTGGCTCTACTTTATCTATAGCAAAATGCATATTTAATAGTTTGCAGAAACCTGATAAATGACTATGGGAGATAGAGAGTGGAGAAAGAGAGATAAAGAGGGTAATTCAGACCTGATCGCAAGACCACAAATTGGTATGGCGACCGATTATCGATACACCGCGCATGCATGCTGCCCATAGTTTGCATGCCCGAGGCTGTCCTGCGATGATATCCTGCAACTTTTTCTATTTGCACGCTGTTCGCAAGTTGACGGGTAGCAGGCGTCTGGGGGTGGAAGCCGGACATTTTGTGGGAATGCTAAGAAAAATGCAGGAAAACAACAGAAGTGTCCGGGAAAAGGCTAGGCATGCCGGAGTGTTCTAGGGGTGGGTGTTTGACGTCAGCTTCAGGACGGATATGCCTTTTTACATTGCACTGCTGAGTAAGTCCCTGGCTTCTCTGAAGGCCCCCATACATTAGTCCGACTTGTCCTAAGGACAAGTCGGACCTGATTTCCCCCTGCAGCTCCCCGGGAGGGGGACACACGATTAGGCACTGATGTGCCAAGTTTTGCAAATGATACATCGCATGCGATGTATCATTTGCAACTCCCGGGGAGCTGCAATGTGGAGGGAGCAGGGGGGCAAGGGACATCCAGGTGGCGGGTGGAGGACGCTGCGAGGTGGCTGGTGGGGCGCTGCTAGTAGCCCAGAGGCAGCGGATGCTGCGGGGGACACAGGCGGCAGTAACGTAGAGGCAGGCAGGGGGAGCGGGAGCTGTCAGCGCTGGGAAAAAAAAAAAGCCCATACAATGAATGGGTGGCCTGTGATTGGCTGAGCGCTCTCTCAGCCAATTGCTGACTGGCTGAGAGAGCGCTCAGCCAATCACAGTCTGCCCATTCATTGTATGGGCTTTTTTTTTTTTTTCAGCACTGACAGCTCCCGGCTCCCCCTGCCTGCCTCTATGTTACTGCCGCCTGTGTCCCCCGCAGCGTCAGCTGCCTCTGCGCTACTAGAAGCGTCCCCCGCCCCCCCTGCTCCCTCCACCGGACGGAGCATTGACAGCTCCCTGCTCCGATTCCCCCTGCCCATCTCCCTCGCCAGCATCCGCCGCCTCTGTGTCCCCTGCCCGGCTACACATAAAGATTTAGCAAATCTTATGTGCAGCCGGTCCGACCTCCCGACTCTGACCCGATGCGCACGGGACCACGCATTGGGTCGGACCGGGTGTCTATACCTGCGATTTGGCCCGATTTCACTGCCTGATCCATCTGAATCGGGTGAAATCGGGACCAAATCGCATAGTGTATGGGGGCCTTGAGCCTGCGGTGTCTTGTGCCCAGTGTAAAATCAGCCAATGGTGAGTCTTTTACAATGGGTTTTGGACATATTCGCTGCGAAAAGATTTGTTACTATACACATCCATCCGCACAGCGGGCACATTAATTTGAAAGGCGGGATTTCTGGTCTGAATTGGCTCCAAATTATCAGCCAATCAGATCCTAACTCTCATGTTACCAGCTGGGGGTATATTTACTAAAGCTGAGACAATGTGTACCCTGACAATATGACGGCTGAGATATCGCTACTGCGGTACAAATCAGAATGAAATAATGAAGGACTGAACATTCACTGTTCCATCCTTAATTAGCATACATCATGTCATTATTGTCTTTAGCTTGGTGCATCTTTAGAGGCAGACATCGGTTGCACCATCGAAACTTGCAGCATCTCATTCCAGGTGCAGTGCCAGTGACATATCTGTAATGGGTGCAAGGTGCATAGATGTCCCTGGGTACAGGGGAATCCATTCCCAGGGTCAGTTGTGGGGTGCCGTGGTCAGTGTCTGCAGCAGTATTCCATGCAGCCAAAATGGCCACCGCATTAGAGACAGATGCTAGAGACCCTACTAAATGACCAGTAGGGCCTCTAGCAACCAACAGGGAAAGGAGAGAACAGCAGTACCCTGAGGTGCTGAGATGCTGGTGGAGAAGCTGCAGTGACCCAGGTGACCGTGGGAAGCCCCTGACAACGAGCCCGAGATTTAATAGGTAGCCAAACTTTTGGGCATATTTAAGTGTCAGGGGCATAATAAGGTGTCCTGGGCAGTACTGTGTGGGGCATAATAAACTATCAGGCATTACATGATGCAGGAGGCATTACTGTGTATGGCTTAATATGGTGTCCAATTGTAAAGCACAATGTAATATGCTGCGCTATATAAGAAACTGTAAATAATAATAATGGTGCAGAGGGCATTATGGTATGGTGCATATTGTGTAAGCGGCATTTGGGTATGGTGCATGTGGTGTAAGAGGCATTACGGCATATGGCCTATTGTGTATGGAGCATTAGAAAGTAGTGAAATGCGTTAGTTTGCTACTACTGCCCCAACTCCAGGACTTAACTATTGATGACCTGTGGAGCCGACCTATCTTTGCTCAACGCAATTTGAAAAAAGGATTAATCTGCCTTCTTCACCAACCCCTGGCCCAGTATTGGGGTGCCCAGCCTGGATATTCTCCGGTGGCTTATTTCATCTGCAGCCACCATTGTGAGATGACGCTTGGTTCCAGGTGCAGCGGGTCAGCCATCCAAACCAGCCCTCCAGGGGACCCATTTGGACTCCGTACATCTAGTGAGGACTGGGTCACTTATTATTGGAGAACTACATCCCCTAAAGTTAAACAGGGTAAAGTGTAAAGGGCGGTGGGAGAGCAAAAGAAAAGCAAAAAAAGATGCTCGACAGGAGGGGTTGTTTGGTGTGACTGCAAGTAAGATGTATGAGGACATATCTGTAAAAAAAAAATTATATGGATCTGAAGGAATCACACCACTGTTATGGTTACAGTATTTCTTTGTTTAATGGAAGTTCATTAAAGACATTTATTCCACATTGACATCTAAAGATTCCCTTTTACCTATATTTCTTGCCGATTCTTGGGATACGAGGGATAACTACCGTTTTAAGACCCTTCCAGATGAGATCTTACATTTCTTACATTAATGATGAAGACACTATTACCATAAGTCCTAACTATGATGAAGTCTCTGTGAGATAAAACGCATTGGGTATTGCTTGTGTTGACCTTCCCATTATCGACCTTATGACCCTGTCGATCTTACCCATGTTGACCTATTTCAAGTGTTGACCTAATGTAGGGTACACACCAGGATGACCCGCTCACGATGTGCACCGTGAGCGGGTCCGATCCGATGGCGACCCGCACCCGGCTGTCGTCATTGAGATCCTACCTGCAGCAGGTAGAATCTCAATGACGACCGACCGACCCGCGGGACCGCGCATCGGATCGGTATCGGTCCACACCAGGACAGAAAAGGGCCCAATCAGCACACAATCTACATCCAATTGGTCGGAATTGGATCTAGATTGAGGGGATCGGGCCCTAGTCGTCCTGGTGTGTACCCAGCATTAATCGTGTCGAGCTTTATTGAGTTGTCTCTATGACCCATACCCCTTTTTATTATGATCAGAATTTGGGTGTGCTATACCCCCCCCCTCTATCTTCTAGATAAATACCCTGCACCATGATATAAAATAAATAAATCCAATAACCACACTTAAGCCTGGAGAAGAGATAAAGTGGAGAAAAAGTAAAGATAAAGTGGAAGGAGATAATGCACTAGCCAATCAGCTGTGTTTCAAACATGACAGTTGGGAGATGATTGGCTGCTGCATTGACGCCTTCCACATTATCTCCACTTTATCTCTTTGCCAGGCTTAATACATTTGCCCCTAGTCTTTCTGTTTATCTAAGGGAGTGGAGTCCTGCCAGCCTATCTGTATAACACAACAACATTATCTAAATGGTTTCCATGAAAAAATAGCAGCTACAGTCACTGTATTCTACAGCTTTCATTCTATATCCACGACTATGTACAAATCTGTAAATCTGCTCCCTCTGTTGCTTCTGAGATCTTACAGGACGTGACATAATAAAATATTATAGGTAAGGTCTCCACTACTGTAGTGGCAGAAGCCGCTGATGACAAGTTAAGTGCTTAGTACATAGCGCATTGATCCCCAGAAATAAAAATATATACTCTCCAGATTTAAAATAATATTAAATCTCTCCTTCTTCATGTGTTCTCTCTCTCTGATTAGTTCTGATTGTTAAAATAAAGAAAATGTTTCCTTATCCCCCAGACTGATCTCTCCCTTGATCCAAGTATAAATTGCTAAAGCACAGAACATCCAGCGGTTAACGTCTAGTAGTCTGTGTCCTCGATAAACCTGCCCCCTAAAGATTTATACTGCAAACAGCTTGGTTCAGAACTTACTGAAGGAACGTGCCTGCTGTTTATATGACGCTGACAAGCCTAATGTCCTACAGGAGTCACACTGAATACTCATTTAGATTACCTTTTATCTGTAGTACTGCCATGGCATAGCTTCCTTTTAGATGTGCTTGGAATCCTGTATAGAATATTTAAAAATCAAAATAATGTTAAAACATTAGGCAGCTGTTTTGCTGTGCTGAATAATAACCTAAAATAACTTAATGGTTGCAAGTATGTCTATTGTCACTCTTATGCTTCTGGTTTCTAAGATGTGGCTAAGGAACGTGGATTAACAAGTGAACTGATGGGGTTGTGGTAGGCTGTCCGGAGGATAGCAGCCAGTAGATTAGAAATAAATAAAAAAACAATGGAGAACAGCAAAACAAATTATATACTTTACTTGAAAACACAGTGTTCAACGGGAACAAAAGGTAAACAGAATAGATAGAAAAAAATTACAGTAATAGTAGATAAAGAGATAAAGAAATGTACAAACAGTTCTGTAGTATCCACTAAAACAAAATGGTAGCTGGGAGTCGAGGTCGGACAAAGATACAGGAAAAAAATAAAGGCGAGAACAGGAATTCAGATGTGGATCTCAGGGAAAATAGCTTAGTATAGCAAATTAATTAGGGTATTTACTAAGATTGTTTGTGGAATCAGGAGTAAAGAGTTTTAGACCAAGGTTCCCAGATAATGCGGGAGAATAGAGAAGTGGGAAGTATTAACAAAAAAAGTTGAAAGTGATTAGATGGGAAAGGTAGAGAAGAGGGGATGGGAGGGGAAGCAAGCTGGAGGTGGGAAAAAAAACAAACAAAGAAACAAATACAGTAGTTAAGCTTGGCCAGGAAGGGTCACACTGTATAGCTTGTACCATGGTAACCATACATTATGAAACTTGTCCACCATGCTGTTCTGGAGGATAGTGATATATTCCAATTTGGCCACAAACCGAATATGATTGATAAGTTCCAGGTGGGACAGAGGGGAGGGTCCAGGATCTAGCAATCTGGTATTTAGCAGCACAACTGATGTGCAGCAACAATTTATTCTCATATTTGGATAACTGGCAAACTGGGGTGCACAATAGCAATGTGGCCGGGGAGAGGAGAGACATTGTGGGATCACAAATGATACCATTGTGTGGACAGTTAACCAAAAAGGAGCTAATTTAGGGAATGTCCACCATATGTGGCAAAAAGACCGTATCTTTCCACACTGCTGCCAACATAGAGCAGTGGTAGTGGGATAAATATGATGTAGTTGTTCTGGGACTAGGTTCCAACGGGTGTACACTTTGTAGGAATTCTCCATAATGGAGACACTAATGGAGCATTTGGAGATGTTGAGATGAATCGCCTTCCAGGCAGTGGCGTAACTATAGCTCCGCAGCCCCTGCGGTGGCGGGGAGGCACAGAGAAAGTGTGGGCGCCGGGGGTCTGCGGGCTATAGTTACCCACTGCTGTCTGCCGACTGCCGGCGCCTGCTGCTATAATGAAACTGACACTTTATAGCAGCAGGAGCCGGTGCCGGGAGAGACGGGAGTCGGGACCGTGACTGCAAATTAGGTAGATACGCCACTGCACTGGTGTTAGCAGTGCCTGTCGAGTCTGCCTGTGGCTTCCTCCCTCCCTTCCTTCCTGTATTCTGACCGGGCTGTGTGTTTAACGGGCTACTGTGCATGAATGGGGTGAGTGGCTGCGCTCCTGTGTGCTGGTGGCCGGCTGTGAGTCAATCACAAGTGGGAACAAGTGCCCCGCCGCTGATTGTCTACTGGGTGAGGGGTGCAGTATGGAGGCCACAGCGCTGCTGTGTCCGAACGGGGCTGGAGGTGGACAGTGGTGCCGATGGCTGCAGTGAGGAAGAGGTGCGGTTGCTGGCTGCTTCTCCCGCAGGTGTCAGTGACTGACTGTCAGTGTCAGCAGGATGGTTTTTTATGCTGGAATGCTCCTCCGTGGTGGTGGCATCAGAGATACACAGGGAAGAGCCAGAACAGCAAAGCAGCACTGACCACCAGGACCAGAGCAAATTATGGGGTAAGCGCCAAGCGGGGGTATGGGAATATATGTGCTGGTTGCTAATTTTATTGAACTTAATTTGGGACCCCCTGACCGTTAGAGCCCCTCTGAACCCCATGGCCTGGTTGTACTCATTGCTGTCCTTTCATGTTGCCAGTCCTGCATGCACATATCTGCCGCTGTGCATGAATAAATTACCCCAGTGCACTCCAAATAGAGGCTACTTAAACAAGCAAGACAATGTGGCGCCTAGGGGATTTGACCACCTTTAAGCTGTGAGACACAGGGGTAGATGTTAGAAGGGTTAGTAGGTAGAAGTGGTATCAGTGCAAGTTATATATAACAACTGCGGCTATCGATTTCAACATCTTTACCATTACCACTTGCTGTGGCAGGAGCAGAGACACAGAGCACATTGCAGTGTGTGGCATGGGCAATGCAGTGTGTGGCATATTGTGTATTGAACATTGTGTATTGAACATTGTGGTATGGCATATTGCATAATGGGCATTACCCCTTTCAGCGAGGCCACACACCCTTTTTTGGAATATGTGCATTCTTTAGCTTTAAATTATCTATTGGAGGGGCACATTTTTACTGTTTGCACTGGAAGCCATATTGCCAAGAAAAAGCCGTTTGACAAAAATGCTATTTGAAGGAGGGGGAGGGGGGGGGGAACAAACTTTTTTGGCTTGGGGAAGCAAAATTTATAGTTATGCCACTGTGTCGTCCTCAGGGTAGTACCAAGATCCAATTCCCAGGAAAGTTCATGAGTCACTGGGGTCGAGTGATCTTGCGTTAATATAGAGTGATATATGGTGGAGATGGTACCTATATTGGTGGACCGAGAAATACAGAGACATTCCATTGCTGTAGGGTTACGGGGTACGTTGGGGGATGGGAGAGGTGAGGTGATAAAGTTCCGAACCTGGAGGTATTGGTAGAAACAGGATTGTGGGAGGGAGTGTTGCTCACCCAGTTCGGCAAAAGATTGTGGAGCAAACTCACCAAGCATGTGGCGCAAGCTAGTTACAGTATGTCGGGAGGCCTATGTTTGCGAGGAAGCCATGGGAGATCACAGACAAAAAGTAACCTTTCCCAATTCGGACTCTAAGTCAACCCAACATTTGGTAGCTTTAGGAAAGTGCCAAGCTACCAATTGGCTGAGTCTGGAGTCTTGATACTATTTAGATATAGATGGAAAGGCCTTCTTAACTTTTCTATGTTCTTTGGCCACTGTCCTGTGATCTTACCTGCACGTAGCAGTGTTACACGGTGGGGTGGTTGAGAGGTAAGTCTTACTGCAGCCTCAGACAGACTACTAGAGACCGTCCAGCAGCTAAGTAAAAGCAGGGCATGACCACAGCATGATCAGAACATTGGTTTGATGCAAGGCCACGGCCTATTATTAGGAGGCCATGTCCCTTGCCTGTATAAGTGCCCAGTGTCCATCAATAGGGTTTGTACGTCAACCATCAATGATGTTAAACTTTCGATGGTGATGTTTTAGCAGTGGGTTCTGGAAGTCAGACCGGGGAAGTTCTGTATTTTTTATTTTGTGTATGCGTGGCTGTATTTAGCTGTGAACGCACTACCCAAAGTCATCGATTAATTTGACCATTAATGGTTTCTTTCTCCTTCCAGATTGCAAATGATAAGATCCACAATAAAAGCCCTTCTCCTTATTACTGTCTGTGTTGGCTGCAATGTCACTTCCAAGTGTTTTAATTCAAAGTGTCTGCAGTAACCCCTTGTATCAGGGACTATTCCGCTTCTAAATGTGCACCGTCCTCCGTCTCCTGTCTGTCTGAGGTTCTCCCAGGGCTTCCTTTTAAGAATATGCAGTCACAACACTATACAGTGTGGGGGTATCAACACATGTCTGAAGTGTCTTTTGCAACAAGCCAAGTAGTTGCTTCTGATCATCCAACCCACTGCATTATCTGGTTTCCATATATACTTTCCCTCAATCGGCTTAGATGTAAGATTTTCAGACAGTTCATTATACTGCGTAGCCGAAAGTGGTATTGGTCATTAATCACCTCACAAGCAGGGCCAGATTTACAGCCGAATATCATGGTCAGGGACAGTATTACAATGGGGCAGATGGAGCTACAGCTCCAGGCCTCCACATAAAAAGGCCCACTATCATGACAGTATGATGAGCATCAAGCAAATACCAGTTGGCCACATGGCTGGCCATGAAATTATTAACATTTCTATTTTCCGCACAATTATACAATTGTTGTGTTTGATACATTAAGGTATAGAGTTTATTGGGTTCTACATGCCTTTGTGGCATTGGCCTCACCTCCTCCACTTCTGTTAATAGGCTCTTAAACATTTTTAAAGCTCCAGACCCATGAGACCCTTAATTTGGCTCTGCTCGCAAGTAGTCGTATGCCCTTACCTGAAACTGGCTGAAGTAAGAAGCTGCTGGTCAAATTCTCCCTCTCCCCATCCATCCTAGTATAGCTGTCACAGATCGGGTTGTTTGTGGATCCGGTAGAGCTGTTCAAGTATGAGCAGACTTTGTGTTAGGAGCTTTAAACATAGCTGGTTTGATGAAGCGTTTGCCCATGAACTGTTGGTAGAACAGATGTGCGTTGCCGATGGTTGACGCTACACAGTACACAGTCTCAGAATTTAACGCGCCGGGTGTTTTCACCAGGTGGCTATCATGTATTTGGCCAATGAACTTGCCCACCAACATTGAGGTCAGTTCTGTTAAACAGGCCCTTAACACTTTGGGGTTGATCTCTGGGGTGCACTGGACCAGTGTTGTTAGAAGACAAGAAGACACTCTGGATCAGAGTTTAACCAGACAGACTAGGCCGGAGTTACTAGAAGACAAGCATTTAGCCTCAGTGGGGATGCCACTGGAGTCCCAGAGCAAGTTCCACTGATTTTCACTGAAATTAACAATTTTATTAAAATCAGACTTGCCCTGTAGGTGCCTGTAAATACATATGATGATTTCTATGCATACCATTTTCAGTCCTGCAATTGAATACCAAAACCCCACAACTGCAGTAAAAACCTTGTGCTGCAGGTTTTTTTTAAATTCATTACTGGCAATTGAATTCCCCCTATGTATAGGTTATTTCATTTATCAATAATGATGTAGCAAACAAAAATCTAGTCTTTTGAATTGGAAAGAGCATGATTAACGTGGTATAACTCTGAGGCTTCTTATCTTAGATCAAAATGAGTGCAGTTCTAAACATGCAGGAGTACATACAACATGAATACCAGGTAACTATTCTAGCTCCAATCAGCCCTTACTGTATCTCTCATTTTACAGGTCGAGGTGGTAGTCGGATTTATTGGCTCTTGGCGATAACCAGGAGGAAGGGGTCAACTAGAGATCATATGATCCATCAAAGATGTTTCACCAATGTTTTCATCTTCCCCGCATAGATCAATATTTAAGCTCAGCCGTTTAAATATGACAGAAGTGTTAATCTAGAGAGATACAAAGTAATACACTGAGGCAATGGCCCACCTAACCTCATGGTGGGAGAGATCATCCCATTCTCATCCCACGCATGGCAATTCATTGAATTTCCTGAATCAATCACACTGATTGTTTGTGGACACTGCTCCATGTAACAACTGTAGAAATGTATTTTTAAATGTACACCTGCAGTGTAACTACCATCACAGTTACAAGATCAGTGTTCAAGTTTATAATGAAATAGCTATTTATTGGAGGAGAAAATATTAATTGTGATGTCCATTTGGTGCCATGTGCACATCCTAGAAAATCCCAATAATCATATGCAGTTTTTCATGAACCAACTGTATAACATGTATTAGTTTTTTTGGATGAATCCAAAAGTTGCGTGGCTTGATCACCCAGTGTGTGTGTGACAAAAACAAGCTAGGGCATTGGAATTTGGACCTTCTTCTAAAGAAGAAAGGCCTCTTTACTCCCCAATCTCATCAGGGCCAAAAGGCCTCCAGGGGATAAACGGTTGATGGGCCCCTCTTTGCCGTCGAGAGACCCTATCCATCAACCCCCAAAGGGGTTTGGGTTACTGGACTTCCTCGGCCTTTCAGCTCGGGGTTGTCCCTTCTTTCTCAGGGTTGGCGGAAGCTTCCCTTGGCAACCAATGACCTTGGCTCTCACCATGAGGAGAGAGCCTCAGTATTATGGGGAGCAGGGCAGCCCATAGGGGTCATCTATACAAAACATGCGGGAAACATACAAATATGTAGAGGAGGTGCAAATAAAGTGCACACACGTGTAAAAAGAATAAATAAATAAGTAAACCTTAACCAGGAGACCGGGGAAGGGTATGAACATTGTCCCTACCCTAGCCAAAAGGCTGGGCAAGGGACATGCAATGCAACCTGATAGTGTGAAGGGTCCTATTAGTGCATGGTGGGCACCTATCACCAGTGCACCCCTGGCTCAGAGTGCACCACGATACTGTAGTAACACTTAAAGTTACAGTAACGTTACTGACATGTGAAATAAAGGCAGCTCTAGGGTTTGTTTACTCTCCAAGTGATGGCAACAATCAGGTAATAAAATAAGGAAAATATCAATGTATTAATGGGGTTCGCTTGTCTACCGCTGAGCCCAAGAACAGGACAGGGCTTAGCATGATACATTGCGGCTGATCCTGAGTTGTCTCAGCCTGGACCGTGTCTGCATCTATTGGTGGTCACCTGTCTGTGGCTTTAGGCCAATACAGCTACAAAGACCTTCCCATGTGTGCATGTGTGCATCCATAGATCCGCATGTGCAAGAACTGAGACACCCTCTGTCAGCAGCCATAGATGGGGAAATACCATGTGGTGAATTTTTAGGCTGAGGACACACAGCGGTGCAGGTGGTCCCGTTCAGTGTACACAGGCTCCTACATGGCCGCCCACACATTAGCAGCGGGGCCGCAGTCGCCGGTCCTACCGCAGCATGCTGCCGAACTGGATGGCAGTATGCCTGGATTTCAAGGTGAACACATACATTTCAATGTACAGTGTGTGTTCACGCAATGCAGCTATGCCACAGTGTGCTTTCCCTGAAATCCGGTCGGCAGTGGGCAGATCCTGTTCTGCAGGATCCGGCCACAACGCTCTGTGTGACCCCAAATGGGTCCCACTGAACAGGTCCCGCTTGGCTGCTATGTGTAGCTCAAGCCTTAGTGGCCACCAGTTGCAGTTGCAGAGGTGAGGCTGCAGTGCTGTCCAAATTTCAAAAAGAGGAGCCACAACAACTGCCACTGAGTCCCAGCTTGTGATATTGGACATTGTTTAGAGTGGCAGTTGATGTGGATCCCCATAAGAATTTTAAACCACCGTGCAGTCCCACCTCTGGAGCCACCACCGGATGCCACCATTGGTTTCATCTTGGAAACTTGCCTCATGGAAAGTTTCCCCACATGACCATGGCCTTCTATTTGAGTAGTGGAGTGTGCATGCAGCAGTCTTTCTTCTGTGTAATCCCCCAGACAACACATTTGTAAACAATCCGCCAGGTTTGCATACAAATAAGAATTAGGACCATAGACAAAGACACATTAGAAAAAAAGCGGTGTTTGCATCCAGCTTCTGCTGTGCATGCAATTTAGAATCGGGCCCATACCACACAATGGGTATGGAAACCTTAGTTCGATATGGGTTGTCTTTGTTCACAATGAGATTGGCAGCATACCCATGAACAGCGGTAAATGTTTGTCATATATTTCAGGATATACGTTGATTTTTGGAGAAAGAACAACAGAAAACCCAATTTGCTGGTGTTACAAGCTAGCGGCTGACCATCGGATCATTATAAACATGAAAACAAAGACTAGACAGATGAATATGGCCACAAGATTGCATTACAGACTACGGTGATTCTTTATCGTCTATATTTAAAACGGTTGTCCTCTACAAGACTTACATTTTACACCATTGTAACTTGATATCCAAGAATACCCAGCGGGCATCATTACCAAGTTTCCATGGCAATTTACCTTTTATCACATAAAAAGAAAATATTCTGAGAAGTGTTGTCGCTTGAGGACAGGAGTATAGATTTTGTATGGTACAAACAGGCACTTTACAGCTATTTACAGAGGAAAATGATTTGTGATTCTGCTGACAGATGGTCCTTGAATAATCACGTGTAATTAAACCCTCCAAATTTAGCGAAGATTCTGCACATTGGATTTGAGACTGTTAAACTTCGGTAAATAATTCCAGGGGACAACCACTAAAGAAAAGTTTTCTATGGGAAAGCACTATATTGAATACTGCTTTTACACGGTTCAATTTTTTTTTTTTTAAGTGAAAGACACTGTTTGTTTGCGTAGAACCTAAGGGGCATATTTAATTAGCTGCGGAGATTACCATGGGCTTCATGTAGTGTCCAGAGCTATTTAACTTTCCGATTCCACTTTTGTTCGTTTTGGTTCTGATTCAAAACCATGTTTAGGTTTTGCCAAAAACCACCCTCAAGAGTTTTAGTACAGATTTGTTTTTTGGTTCTGTGCAAAATAGTTGTATGTGTATATGTGTGTTCCAGCATAACTCTGGAATGCCTAGAGCAATTTACACCAAACTTGGTACACATATGACTTACAATCTGGAAAAAAATACTGTGGGAGTTATGGGCCCATGGACCCAAAAAGTGATCTGTCCACTACACAAAGTGAGTCAGGAAAGCAACATATGGCAAAGTTGCATAACAGAGTGGGTAGAGGACATTGATTGGGTTCAGATTAGGTTAAGATTAAAACAAACAAAGGAAAAAGTTCAGGTAATGCTAATTGCACAACCAAACCTGGGCAACATTGGGTACCTCAGCTAGTGTAATATGATAAATGATGAAAATTGACAAAAATAATAATAACAGCTAAAATCATATAACTTGTGCATTTCAAAACCCAAAATTCAGATTTAAAATCAGAATTTGGGAGACCCTGTTACTGCTTTGCTTAGCAGAGCCGCAGAGATTAGATGCAGTGCGTGCGTGTGCAGCGTCTTTTCACAGAGACAGAGGGACAGCGGGCATGGCCAGCAGCTCACATGGAGCTGGTCATGCTCCCATAGAGGTGACAAAGGGAGGTGTTGCTTGCAGTAGCATCATCCTTGCAAAGGCACGCCCCTTGTGTTGAGGTCACAGACCCTTTTTGGCAGCTGTGTGGCTGCACCGTGCCCCACCTGCAGGAGGTGGAATGTTGGGAGGTATATACCCGTTATACTTTAATATACCAACACCACTTGTAACCGGGCTGTCCAAAGTTTGAGTCTTCCACTGGATTGCACTGGTAATAACAACACCTGCACACACACAGACACACACACACACACATCATTCCTCCCTTCAGTATGTGCCACTGACCTCCTGCCACAGAGAATGATGCAGAATTTCAGCTCTCTGCACAAAGCTAAAAGACTGATCATATCTTCTATCAGGGCTACAATGATCATGATACCGTAATCACTTAAAATAGACCAGTCGGCTTTGTCAGTTCGAATGATCAACTTGTTTGAATGATCCAGCCACGGGCATAGAAGATAAAGAATATTATGATATATACACTATAATTAACTTTATCCTGTACTATACTGTTCCAAGATCAAAGCATCTTCTATAGAAATGACAATCAATGGTTTTAATTCTAACCATGGTTGAAGAGATACATTAATTAGCTCTCTTTTTGTAATTTTGAAACTCCTGTTTTAATTAGTAACTTCGAATGGGAATCTTAATATTTAACTTTTCATTGAGAAGAAAATGTTAAAATATTATAATTGAACAAGGCCCAGCACCATGATGAGAGGGAGCGGTAGTTATGGATAATGTCTTGCCCAACTAGCTCCTCTTGGAAACCTGTTTCTTATTGTCATTCGGAACTAACTGTTCAGTTTTCAGAATTCAAGTTCCGTAGACATTGAATACTGTTCTCTGCATGACGTCAAGCAATTGCAGAAGAGTTTCAGTAAAGCAATTTACAGAGACTTGGTCCAAATACCCAATAACAGTTCTATCAAGGAACCATGTCCCCAAGGCAACAAATCACCGGTATTGGCGTGTCATAAATAAAACACTGTCCATATCGTAAAACATCTTGTAAAACAGGAAATAACTAGCGGACAGTCGCCTCTAGATACATTCCAGGTTTAGTCGTGTTCTGTTTTCCGTATGAGCCTTGTTTTCTAGCAGCCAGTAACACATTAGTTCTGTCAAATTGCAAAAGGATTAAACCATAACATATAAGGTAATTCATTAAACGGTCAAAAAATATTCTAGTCTACATATTCTACATGTTTACATTTCAATATTTTGTTTTTGGAGTGAAAATGTTGTTACTAAAATGTCATTTAAAAAGGAAATTTGATACAAAACAGTTGTTTATCATGTTCATTTAACCATCTTTTTAGCTTTCTAGTTATTATACATATTTATGAGTAGTTTTATTTCTATCTTTTGGCAGTTTTTTTGCGCTGGACACATTCCAACATAAATAGCAGTTATTTGTTATGCAGCACCCACACAAATTGTATTTCGGTCTTTGGTTTTTAGACTTTTTACTGATCAGAAATACCTTACATTTTCTTAAACCTTCATGGTGAATACAATTTTCCAAAAATGATCCATAAAGATTTGTTGGTACAGGTTGAGTATCCCGTATCCGAATATTCGTTATCCGAATTATTCCGAAAACCATACATTCCAGAAAGTGAACAAATTTATTTATTTTTTCTAAAAACTCACTGGGGACATTTGTAACAGCATCACTGGGGACATGATATGTAACTGGCACTATATATGTACAAGAAAATGGTTGCTTGGCTTTCAAATTCAATATCTGAGATAGTACACACATTTTGTTTCATTTTTTGAAACCTTGTTTTTTGAACAAATTAAATATATTTGTGTGCATTTCATGTGTTTGATGTGTTTATACAGCATAAATGCAAGATACTTCAAAATACATCATTGAAATATTAAAATATTCCGAAATACGGAATAATCCGTTATCCAAAATTCTCCTGGTCCCGAGCATTTTGGATACGGGATACTCAACCTGTACTTATGTAATATCTGGGCTCCCGTTTTTCTTATGAAACCACGTCCGCTCGCCACGCTTCGGGCACGGTGGCTCGCTGCGCTCGCCACACTATATAAAATCAACTCCATGCGTAGTTGGATAGTAGGGGTATGAAAAAATGGGTTGTATTTTACATGGGAGCCCAGATAATACATAAGTACCAATTTGTTTGCTTTTTAAAATTGACATTGCAAGAAATGGGACTAACAGCAAGCAGATATTATTATTATTATTATTATTATTACTGCTATTATTCATCATCATCATCAAAATAATAATAACTATACTACTACTACTACTACTACTAATAATAATAATAATAATAATATGTATTTATTAATTTCATTCATTTTAAATGCCACAAATAAATGCTTTGTGGTTTTTTACTTTGGTATGTATCCATTTTACCAAGGAAGCAAAAAGAAAAAAATGACAATACATTTTTGATTTGATAGTTTTCCCCATCTTAAACTCAATGCTGCAATGTGTAGGAATGATGTGGCAGCCCAAGAAGGCACAACATTTTGAAATCTAAGAAACCAACAGGCATTGCATTAAATGAGGGGAATGCTATTTTTCTTGACTCAGGAAGATGATTTACGACATCATTAGATACCCTCCTTTTCTGAATTTTTTTTGGTATTTTGGGAGATATGTTTTTGGTGATGACAGGTGATAACTGCTACGGAGATCCCTTTTTTAAAAGTAATTGTTCTTAGCTTTTTTTTCTTCTAAGAATGGGATATGGTGTTCAATGTACCGGGTTGGGGGTAGGTGGATGATCACCAGTACCCCGTCAACCATTGCCTGTGTTCCATGTTGAATAATATTTTCTTTAGTGCAAGGCAAGTCCAACACCCTTGTGGTATTATGGTGGGCTTACATGTTGATGTCAGTAACCTGTTGTCTCTAAACTAGCTCCCCACTGGAACTGATTATTCTACTTTACTGAAGGGCTTGAGTGTGGATGACGAGTGGGTTCACTCCTGAACATTTGTGATGTACAAATGGAGAACATGTAACTCAAGGGGTTAATATTTTTTTTAAAATTTTGCTTTATAATTTTATAATAGAAAACAAGGTAAGATTATATTGGGGTGCCCAAGTTTGTAGGGAGTATTGATCTCTTTAATCTGCCTTCTGATTTGCTTTCCAATCCACCTTGTACCTGCTCTGTTCTGCCACCCTAAATTTTAGTGTGGGTGTAGCCAGCTCATGAAGAAGATATAACAAGTATGTAACAAATTATAGTCTGAATCATGCAAGGTAAAGTATATGTAATATGTAATTCATACTGTATATTGGTCCAGCAATCCCAGTAAGCAAGTTAGATGTTGCTTATGAGCTGAATGTTTTTTTTATTTCTGCTTGTAGGCACCATTTAATAGTAATATATGCTATATTATAAATGGGTGTCTAATATATACATAGTATAACAAGTACTGTAGGAGGGGAAGCTGAGCTTCCTAAGCACATTTACTACCATGATAAGACACCTGTCTCTTTTTTGCTGGAGCTGCTCTCTTGTCTCTCTGGGCAAGTGCGATAATTGATCACTCTTGTTCTATGTTTTGATTATATTCTGTCAATTTGTTGTTACAGTATTTTGTCATTGAACAATTTGGCATTATGGGATTATGTATTATATGTTAATCTTGTTTATTGTGTTCTCTGTTCAACTCCTATGTACAACTTTGATGACAATTTGCAGGTGCCTTAGAAAAAATATATAGCAATACAAATCATTGCAAATTTACTATGATGTTAGACAAAGGCATAACTACCATAGGTGCAAGGGGTGCAGCTGCTATGGGGCCCAGAGCTAAAGGGGGCCCAGCTTTATGGTCTAAGTAATATGTTTTACATACATTTATCACCATCAAATGCTAAATAGGGGGCCCTTACAAACTTTTGCTATGGGGCCCACGCATATCTAGGTACGCCTCTGATGTTAGAACTACACAACAAGATCCTATTCCACAGTATATGTTTTCTTGGGTTCACAACAAATGGCCAAAGTCACCTGTAAATGATGGACATCACATTTATGACTGGACTACACCTCAAACATAATGCCGTTAAGGCCTAACTTTAAAATAAGAAACAAATCGAGAAATGGAGCAAAAAAGGAGCAAAATGCACCAGGAACAACCCATGGGGGAGATGTCAACATCCCAAGGATATTTTCATGCTCTAGTATCTCCAGTGCTCTCTCCCGAAATGCTCTCAACGATATATAGAAAGAGTCAGAGAGACCAATGGTTAGATATTATTATCTGTATTTCACTGTTAATAAGTGAGGTAAAATGGAGAAAGGGGATAGATGGTTCAAAAGCAGGTGCAGCATTTTAATTGGCCACCGGCTTCCTGGGGTGAATAAGCCTGCGCTCTGGGACCTGCTTTGTTCAGCGCACTGAGCACAGCTTGTCAGGGGGGTTGTGGTGGGCAAAATGAGCTGCAGGGCCCATCCAGAGGCCGGGGCCCAGGACAGCTGTACCCACAGCACCCCCCTATTGGCGGCCCTGAAAGCTACTATTGCTTCCAGGCGATACCTACAATAACCACCGGTAATAACCAATATACAGTACAAAGCTTGCAGCAGTCACCATGGAACAATCCAATACTATAGTGATTGCCACATTTCTAATTTAGTACGTCCCGTCCAATCTCTATTTAATGTTTGATACCTCTCCGCTCGAGTTACAACACAAGGGGTGCAAATGTAAACAATGTGTTTTACTGCATTTAATGATTTTTCGACTTTTTTTTTTACCAATTTCATTCATATTGTCCCTTCTGAACGATATTCTGAACGATATTGGTCAAAATATCGGTACTCTTTACCTAGTAGGGTGCCCATCGCGGCCATCGCGGGCATCCCATGCACTAAAAAAATTGCATGTGATGCGACCAACGCGATGCCCACGATTTCCCATAGGGAACAATGTTAAATGTCCCAATTGACCCGATTTTCCTGTTCAATGTCTCAATTGACCCGATTTTTCATAGGAAACAATGTTAAATGGCCCACAGAGGCCAAATAGGCACCCTGAAGTGTGAAATGGCCCCCACAATTGTTAACACCACCCCACGATCAAAGTCAACCCGAAGCGTGGCGAGCGCAGCGACGGTACGCGTCCTACGACCTTTTCATACCCTCACTATCCACGTCGGCGTGGAGTTGAGAATAGAAAGTGTGGCGAGCGCAGCGAGCCACCGAGCCCGAAGCGTGGCGAGTGCAGCGGACACCTTCACAGGTATACGTGTCCCCTCGCGGGCTTCACAGCTGTCCGCGTCCCCGCTGCGCTCTCCACACTTTCTATTCTCAACTCCACGCCGACGTGGATAGTGGGGGTATGTAAAGGTCGTAGGACGCGTACTGCCGCCCCTCGCGGGCTCGCTGCGCTCGCCACGCTTCGGGTTCACATTCATCGTGGGGTGGCGTTAACAATTGTGGGGGCCATTTCACACTTCAGGGTGCCTATTTGGCCTCTGTGGGCCATTTAACATTGTTTCCTATGGAAAATCGGGTCAATTGAGACATTGAACAGGAAAATCGGGGCAATTGGGACATTAAACATTGTTCCCTATGGGAAATCGTGGGCATCGCGTCGGTCGCATCGCATGCAATTTTTTGGTCGCATGCGATGCGACCGACGCAATTTTTTTTTACTAACGATGCCCACGATCAAAATCGTGGGCGCCCGTATCTTTCAGTTGTTCATCAAGGTTGTTTGTCAACTGTGCATGCAGCTCAACTTGGATATCTTTTTTAAAAAAGCCTATAGACTGTATCTAGATCAGGGGTGGCCAAACCGGTCCTCGAGATCTACCAACGGTCCACATTTTCCACATCACCTTGCTGCTGCACAGCTGCAGTCAATACTAACTGTCACATTTTCAAACATGCATTCATTCCTACTATAGATCCACAGGTTGCCTGGAAAACATGCACCGTTGGTAGATCTTGAGGACAGGTTTGGCCACCCCTGATCTAGATCATTCGTCTTTCATCTTTAATCAACATCTTTCGTCCAGGACACTGGGTTCAAGGGAAATTGGTCATCAATGTATTTTAGTGTACACATGGAAAGATATTTTGACAAATATCGTTCAGAAGTGCCAAAATGAATGAATTTGGTAAAAAAAAAGTCGAAAAATCATAAAAAAAATTGTACAATAATGATTTTTTTTTACAATAATTAGACCAGATGGACCAGCTTGGTCTGGCATAATTATTGTACATTGACCCTATTTATGAAGACTTGAATTAGGTCAATCACTAAAGATTGAAATGGCTTAGGTTGACACATGGAAAAAAGGATATGAACCAGATAGGTGCGCAATTAAAACACAGTGCAGCTATAAGCCAATCAACAGAGTAGAAACACCTGAGACTACTCAAGATACAGGATAGAACAAAAAGATGTGGATAGGCAATAATAGCGCTCAGTGATAGCTATGTCGCAGGGTTTTTGATGCCACTGCAGATAATACAAAACCAAATGAAACTTTAGCCGGTATCACATAGATGACCAAAATCCAAACGGTCCAATGGTTATGACAACTGCTCCCCTATTGCACATACAGGGGAGACAGAATAAAAGGCAACATAGTGCAGGTCAATACAATAAAACAAATTTTAATCTATAAAATGCACTTACAATAAAGTGACTTTTGTAAAAGCATGAACAGGATGAACCAGGCAAACAGCATACATGAGATGGAAAAAGCGTCCTCCTTCAGTCTAGGTCCATTGTCCCGGAAAACAAGGGGGGCTCAGTCCAGGGTTCGGCAATCTGTAGCTGTCCAAACAGGTACAAAGCGTCAAGCTGGATGGTTTATACGCTTAAACGCGTTTTCGGATAATATCCTTCATCAGAAGCGTAAGGAATGAGTCCAATAGTGGGCATATATATACCCCCTAGCAATCAAACTAAATTACATTCAGTTGCCGCTAATCGGCATCCAGTGTCCGGCCTCCTTGTCCCTCAGACCGGTGTTGCGTTCCATACGCCGGAACTACGTAGCCGCTTGCGTTCCAGCTGCCGGAAGTCGTCATACGCATCATATTAGTGTAGAGATGCGTTCCATAGTGTTGCCGCTTGCGTGCCACACAGATTATAAGCACTTTCACGGACAGGATGGTAGCTATGGGGATAACAAGGAGATCGGACGCTGTGTACATCAAATTCCTTTATTCTAAAAGACAAAATGACTATTAAAATCAAATCAATATATGGCAGTATGACCCCACACCATATAGAAATATAAAAGAGACCAATAATAAAAAAAGAAAAACTAGAATAGTGAAAAAATCGAAAAAGCAAGAAGATATGTCTTGTCAAGTCAAGAAAGGTTTTAATTCAAACTCTGTGTTCAGGCCTTTGGGGACCAGTGCACCCAGGCGGTGTATCCACCGCATTTCTGTCATGGAGAGTCTCCTGGCCTCATCATTAGTGCGACTCTTTGGCAGAATTTGTTCAATTGCACAGAAGCTCACAATCTGACACTCATTTGCATTATGCACAACACGAAAATGTTCAGACACTGTATGTGTCTGTACCTTTTTACGTATATTGTAGATGTGTTCTGCTATACGTGTCTTCATGGGTCTGCTGGTTTTTCCTATATAGGATAGGCCACAGCTACATTTCAATAGATAGATTATATTTCTTGAGTGACAAGTAAGAAATTGTTTAATCTTGAAATCACTACCATTAACCGTAAAATGGTCCAGCTTTCTTTCTTTGGACTTCACTGTTCTACAGGCGAGGCATGAGCCACAGCGGTGAAATCCAATTGTTCTAATATGTTGGCGTGGGCCACTGTCCGTTGAACTATGGAC
Organism: Crinia signifera; assembly: GCF_055691185.1. Classification (NCBI taxonomy): domain Eukaryota; kingdom Metazoa; phylum Chordata; class Amphibia; order Anura; family Myobatrachidae; genus Crinia; species Crinia signifera. The sequence continues at coordinate 52,346,028 of NC_139217.1, forward strand.
TAAGTGATCTTTTAAAGATGGAGCCTTCTTGTAAATAAATTGTGGTTTTGGTGGCAATTGTGCTCCTAGAATTGGATCATTCTGGAGCAGATGCCAGTTGTTCCTAAATACTCTCTCCACATCTTTATGTATAGAGCTATATTTACTCACGAAGGCCCATTTGAATCTTTCATTCGTGTGGTCTGGTTTGGGTTTAGGTTCCAGTAAAACTGGACGTTCAATTAAGTCAATTCGTTCTCTGGCATTTTGAATCAGACCTTTTGAGTAGCCTTTAACACTTAACCTTTTAGATACTTCCTCCAATTGTTGGCTACAGACAGTACTATCCGTACAGTTCCGCTTAATGCGGATAAACTGTCCAAAAGGGATTGCATCTAACCATTTTCTATGATGTTGACTATTAGTAAAAATGAACTGTTTGAGTCGGTCTCCTTTCTAAATGTTTTAGTTTTCAAGACATCATTTTTAATGTATAAGTTTAAATCTAAAAAGGATACCACTTTTTGGCTACAGTTAAAAGTCAATTTGATGTTCTTATCATTTGTGTTTAGAGAAGAACAAAAGTTATCCAGAGAATCCTTATCACCGGACCAAATAAAGCAAATATCATCAATGAAACGGCTCCAGGTCACCAGGTCCACCCTAGCACGCCTCCCTGCCACACTACTTGATCTTCCCAGTGGGCCATAAAGAGGTTAGCGTAGCTGGGGGCAAACCTGGTGCCCATAGCCGTCCCAGTGCACTGCAAATAAAATGACCCTTCATGCAAAAAATAGTTATTGGTAAGGATGAATGTGATACTTGCTATCAAGAAGGTTTTGAGAGATTCTGACATAGAGCTTTGGTTCAGAAAATACGTGACGGCTTCTAAGCCTTTCTCTATATCTATGATTGTATATAAAGTGCTTACGTCTGCAGTACATAACCACTGATCATTGGTCCATTGTATATTGGATAGTTTCTTCAAAATGTCACCAGTATCTCTAGTATAAGCCTTAGTTGATAACACTAGTGGTTGTAGATGTGAATCTACGTAGGCCGACAGATTGCTGGTGAGACTATTACATCCCAAAATTATCGGGCGACCTGGGGGGTTGAGGGGGTCCTTATGAATTTTGGGGAGCACAGATATGGATGGAATACTGGGTTCGGCTATATTTAGAAAATCAAATTCACCTTTGGAGATGATTTTATCCTCCAAGGCTTTTGAGGTGAGCTCCAGAAGACCTTTCTTAATTCTGGGTTTTTGTTCTATTAGTTTGACACATGAAATAGGTCAACATGGGTAAGATCGACAGGGTTGGAAGGTCGACAGAAGCATTAGGTCGACAATGGGAAGGTTGATGGTCAAAAGGTCGACATGAGTTTTTCACTTTTTGTTTGAGCCGTCATGTGCCAACAGCTGGAAATGTCATACCTTACCATCCACTACGGCGTGGCATGGGAATTAAATAGTGTGCTGAGCGCAGTGAAGCACCGCGGCCAAAGCATGGCGGGTACATCGAGCCATGCGAGGGGACGTGGTACACTTTGACGGTGTCCATGTTGGCTATGTCGACATTTGGGACAAAAAAAACACGAAAAACTCATGTAGACCTTTTCACTGCCAACCTTCCCATTGTCGGCCTAATGCTTGTGTCGACCTTCCAACCATGTTGACCTTCCCCATGTGTCAACCATGTTGATCTTCAGGGATCAAACCAATTCATGTCGACCTAATATGGGTAGACCCAATGACCCTTCCCCCTTGGTCCTTACTGCCAACATATTCTATGTTTCAGTTTGTACGTGTTTCTACTTTTTTTGTCTCTGTGTTTGCTAAGTTATTGTGTCTTGTTACTGTTTAGAAGACCTTAGTTAGATATAACAGGCGGTGCTCTTCATCATGTTAAGTGTGAAATTCTTCTTTTTTACGCTACTCTTTAAAATGCAGCATTCTTTCCTGTGCTCGCCTGGAGAACGCAATAATAAACATCCATAGACAGACCCTTTTGCCCCGTACATGTTTCTCATGGTTATATATTCACAATAAAATATTCTGCGCTGGAATAAAATGAAAGTCATCTACTGAGATTGTTCTATCCCCCTCCAAGCAAACCTGATTTTAGTAATTTGTACATTTCCACCAACTACTTTTACAAAAATACATTATTTATCTTTTTGATTACCGTTCTTTCTACGGTTTTCCCCAAAGTTTTGCATTATTAAAACTTGCACTTTCTGGTACTCCTCTTGTATTGTAGAGCAGGAAAAAAAAAATAGTTTCTACCGCTATCTATGTATAAGAACATCAGAGATAATCTTTGGACCTCATCTATTGTGCACAGTTGAGGCCTGTTTAAAAAATAAATAAATAGAAGAGACAAAAAATATAAATAAAAGAACAATACACTCCTAGAACAAACCAGGTTGCAATGCAAGTGGTGCAAATGATACAAATGAATACACCAGGGGTGGCCAACCAATCAGACGCAATGAGACAAAAAATATGTTAAGGTAAGACAAAGAGCAGATAGCCTGCAGAAAATGGGTGTGAGCTAGCTTCCACAAGGCCACGCCCATTTTAAAAAGGGTTGTGGCCTAGCTGGCAATTAAATTGCACAATTTACGTAATCTTCCCAATATAAAAAAAACATTATTACCTATTCACTTTGCCGTCGTTTTATTTATTAGTGGGACTTTAGACAAGCCTTGTTTTCAATAATTGTTTATAAAATTCTTGCTTGTATGCGAAGCTACACCTGGTAATTCTCTCACATGTGTGTCTGTTAGTACAAATCAATGTTTTGATTTCACTTATTTCAGTGTTACAAAGGTAAGTAGACAGCCCCCACACCATGTCAGCTATTCAGCTGCAGTCCTGCTCTGATGCCTGGCCGCCGCACCCGTTCTGCTGTCCAGCCGCTCAGCCCCTTGCGGTCTCTGTTCCTGCTTCCTGGTACTGTTCCCGCAATGTGATGTCATGACATCACATCAAGCACAAAGCAAAGTAGCACTTAGTCAGGAGGAAAGTGTCAGTGCCACGTGTGCGAAAGCCGGTACACAGCGGAGTAGTGCACAGGCAGAGGAGACATGCAACGGCCAGTGCGGGAGCCACATCTCATTAAGAAAAGAGCCACATGCAGCTCAAGAGCCACAGGTTGGCCACCCCTGGAATACACCATCAATAGAATATGAGTCCCCAAAAATTTAAATGGTATTGACAAGTTTACTATCTGGTGAATACGCATACGAATTCACCAGTAAATACGAATGTCAAATAGAACATCTTTTTAATTTGCAGTTGACTGAAGCCCGCATGGATCAGTCAGATCCGTGCAGGCTTATCAGTGTAAAAAAATAGAATAAATAATTTTTAAAAAACAACGTTGCCTCCCCGTGGGTATAACCAGCCCCAGGCTCATTGAACCAGTCCTGGTTTTAGTCATTTAGGGGGACAAAAATGGGGTACTCCCGTATTTCTAAAACCAGCACTAGGCTCAAGGGCCGGTCCTGTGTCTCAAAATATGGGGGACAATATGAATAGGGGTCCCCCTGTATTTTGACCACCAGTACTGGGCCCAAACAGCCAGCAGGGTAATGCCACAGCCGGGGGGAACTTTTTATACTAGTTTCCCTGGCAAAAGTATTAAACCCTTTGACTGGTTAGCCCAGGCAGGGACCCTGGGGGAGTGTGGACACCCCCAATAAAGGGGTCCCCCCTTTATTTTTTTATTTTTTTTACACAGGGCCACTAAATACGTGTACGAATGGATACAAATACGAATGGCTATGACTTTGGAAAATACGAATGAGGAGCATAGGACAGCTTTGTAAACTTGTCATATTCTCTAGTCCTACTTTTGGGTCTTATACAGCCAATCCAGTTCGTACCCTTTTGTAAGTGGATCAGCCGTACACGGTCAGCTAAGTAAATTTACCCCTAAATGTCTAACTGCTCACTCCGCTATTGGGTGCGGAAAATGGGTTAGTTCACGTTTGATAGACGATTTATCATATGAGGTGAATTCTAATCTGTCTGCTTGCATGTCAGGACCCTCTGGATCTTTTTTTTCTTGCTTTTCTGCATAGTGCAGAGTCTGCACTGCACTGCAGACCATTTAAACGAACAGGTGTCTGGGCCTCTAGCAAGTGGAAAATAAAAATAAACACAGAAACAGTGGGGTACCACACCTCTTGCGACCTGGTTTAACCCCATCCTGGTTTTAACTCCTTATTGGATGTAACTCCACACTTTAAACCAGAGCAGGTCCTGACCTAAATGACGCCCTAGGCAAGATTTTGGCTGGTGCCCCCTAGCTCCACCACTAGTTCCGCCTCTGTCCCTGCTCCCCTTTCCCAGCACCATCAACCCTCATCATAGCAGTCATCATTTTGGTGCTCCTACCCGCAGTATCTACCCGGTGCACAGCCCAAACAGGGTGTTCTTGCTGGGAACGGCTGGGCAGGCGACAGGGGGGGTCAAAGGGGACACTTGTACCGGGCCTCAAGCATCTGAGGGGCCCCAAAGTTTTGAGTGGCTCAATACAATGGTATATAAAGGCACACGCCTGCATTCCTGTAAGGGTACTTACCCGGACACCCCTCCAGTATTATTGATTATGAATGATTATGTGAAAAACACATTTAATATGCAGTATACTAAAAATGTTCTGCTCAAGGGGATGTGGTTAGGGGAAGGGCCCAGAGAAATCAGTGTACCGGGCCCCAAGATTTCTGTTGCCGGCCTGTTTCTGATTTCCGTTTCTGTTGCCGGCCCTGGGGAAGGGGCATGGCCACACAATAGTACCCCAATTCAAATTATGCCACACAGTAGTGCAACTTTATTCACATTATATCATGCGATGGTGTCCCTTATTCACGTTACATCCCACAGTAGTACCACTTTACCTTATATACAATACTCCTCACATTATTCACATTATACCCTTAGAAAAAAATCCTGAGAAAATATTGTATTTTAAGCACTGGGCCCTTCCATCAGACTTTGGCCTGGGTATTTTGTACCCCCTCGGCACCCCTGATAATACCAAACAGTAATGCCCCTTACACATGACACACATTATTAATGCCCCTTACACATTTTGCCAACCTTTATAAATGCCCTTCATACACATAATGACATAATGCACCTTACACATATGTTGCACATTATTAATGCCCTTATACACATGACACACATAATGCCTGTTACACATGTCACACATTATTAATGCATTTATACATGACACACATAATGCCCCTTACACATATGCCGAACATGATTGCAGAACCAACCCACCCGCAGACAGCACTCGCACAGCCGCTAACACTGTGACCTCTGCCTCTGTTTGAATACAGATGTTTCTGCATACATCTTGCCTCAATAGGCCATGCCGCTCCTGGCTAGTTCTGCTAACGTTGGGTGCCTTTTTTGCTGAAAATTTGTCTTATTTGCATTGTTATGTGACCAGGACACACAAGGAGCTTCTGATGATTAAAATGACATGTGGCATGGCTATATTCTGTGTGCGACTGTGGCTGTACCTGCATGCAGAATACTATGTTACAGTGATTTCCATGAATACACTATTTCATATACAGCCTCACTCACACACATGCATGCTGCATATCATTTTAATCAGCAGAAGCTGCTGGTGCCCCTAAGCATTCCAAACGCCCTAGGCATTTGCCTAGTTTGCCTATGCCTAGGGCCGGCTCAGCTTTAAACAAATGGCACTTGAAACAAAATGGCAGCTGAACTTGCAAGACTGCTGAATTTTAAGAGGCGGTAACCTAACATTTCCTAATCATTAATAGTCCAGAACAATATTTTTGTGCTTGAGACCTCTGTATATCTTTTTACTGAAAATGTTTTATGTTTTTTGTGCTAACTTTTTTTTGGCTTTTTTATGTTCTTACTGTTTTGGATTAATGGCCAACATTTTTTTTTATTATGGACACATAACAGGAAGAACCTCCTTTCTTTGGCACCGTAAGAACCTGAAAGATACCTTTATGCGAACATATTGGCTCTGATCCCTGTCAGTGTGGTTCGCCATTCCCATACATTTGAAAAGAGATAAAGATACAGTACCGTCATATAGGTGCCTGTAACACATTTTATGTGATTTGGGGTACAAAAAAATCCACGATTTGTCCTGGTGGTGGTTTGCAAAAAAAAAAGCAACAAAAGAAACCTTGATACATGGGTATTCACTTTTCTTTATGTAAGTGGGGTACGCACCGCTTTCATAAACCATTGTACGTTTATAGATAAGACATTTTATATTATATACAATATTTAATTATATTTCGTGCCTATGATTGTTTCTACAGTTTTTTTCCTGTCTGTGTTATGTACTGACACATCGTTGCGACCGATCGCATGAAAATTGACACATCGCATGTCATTTTCCTGCGTTTGCGATGCAAATCCCTTTCCCGTGCACCTTGCATTGCAGTCGCAGATCCTACGGGCTACCATGAAAATTAATTGCAGAGCGTAATCTTTAGCACGGCATATGCTTACATATCCCCTTGCATGAGGCAGGGCTGACAAATCATGGCCGATCTGAATTAGGGGCAGGCGGTTGGCGTCATGTGACATGCATGGCACGCCCATAAAACTCTAGGTTTTCCCCCTACTTTTGCCCCCTGTTGGGAGCTGGGAGCAGATGGGTCAGTGGGTCAGTGTGTGTGAAACTTGCCGAAGTCGTTTTAGGTACAACATGCTATACCTCGTCCTAGTGGTGGCCTTTACTGGGTGAACAAAAGGGAGCAAGTCAATAGCATGAACCAATTCTCACACAGGTGGAAATTTGGGCACCAGCTCATTTGGAAGTTGCTTTAATCTTTAACAAAATGGTTTTCTGAATGATATGTAAAACCGCTGCAGCTGCAAGCTGCAGGTTGCGCTGGGATAATTTGCTTCCTACATTACCTATGTATTTCCATTTTTATTTATTTATTAGGCAGTACTTCCCTGCCAGCTCATCTATGTTCTAATTTATGAGCTCTGCGGGGCAGCCAGTTACTATGGCACTGCAGCATAATCAAGTCAAATGTACCCAGAAGGAGATTCAGGAGGATGAAAGCGAAATTGTCTGTCTACAGAAACAGGCTGGTCTAACATAAGTTTTATCACTTAGTGCTATGACTAGATAAATAACTTAAATTACCATTAGTGAGACAGATAGGAATGATGAATATTATTACTTTCTACATACTGTAACACTATTCAATGTCAAATGAAGGTCATCATGGAGGGAATTGTATTAAACAGGTCCCGGTTTGTTTCATTTTAAGATTCTTGTAAAGAGATGAAATGAACCAGTCAGGACGGCCTGTAACACTGGAACAGAGCTAACACAGCAGTAGGTAGAGTTCACTCCTTAGACCCCTGATGGTCACACACCAAAACATGTTGGACTTTTTTAATGTCAATTGTAAATCAGTTCTCGGTTAATGTTGTCATTAGAGTGAACACAAAATCCCCTGCCAGGTGTCTTGTGATTCTGAAATAAACCCCTTTCACATCACACAAATAACCCGGGTTATTGCCGGGTCGAGGAACCAACCCAGCAATTTGACCCAGGTTATAAGAAGGGTTAAACCCAGGTTGCCCTCTGTATAATGGGTGACCCGGGTATTTTATGAAAGGGTTGGACCTGGTTCGGTCACTGGATCGGGATTCGGACCCGGCGTTGCGATGTAAAAGCGGTATTAGACAGCAAGGACATTTCTTTTAATAATATACGGCAAATCTTCCATCACTTCTCCACTTTGGAGGAACCGAAATTCATGCTTACCTACTTGCTCGAAGGAGGAAGCATCGTAGTTGGTGTTTGGGGCACTAACAATGGGAAGACGCACTTTTCTGGGGGTGTAATTGTGGTTCCACCCCACTATACAGCGCCATAAATCCAGAATTATATTCCAGGGCTACAATAACCCAATTAAATTCGAATAGCATAATCGTCCCCCTTAGTCTGCCTACTGCTCTGTAAGTGGGCGGCTGAAAGGGGATGCTGTGGGTCTGGGGGGCATTACAGGAGGGTAGACAAGCTTTATTCAATTGCAAGTACTACAGTACGTGCCTTCCTCTGTGCCTGTGTTTTTTTTTATTTATATAATGTTTACAATGTGTTTTGGAAATGATAGCTGAACTCGTGTGCCTCATCTATATATCCACCTTGGTAACATCATGACAAGTGCACAGTCCAAAACACTTGTCGCAGATGAGACTACGCATTTCACCCTATACACTTCATCAGACGTTTGGCCTCTCACCCCTTCTACATGGTCAAATTTCAAATAATTAATTGTCACCTGTAATTACAAGGGAAGTGCTCCACGATTGGTGCTAGTCCCCATCTAGGATCACAGCCAAGAACAAACAGTAACATATCCTGTAATATCTTTTTACATATGAATAATGCCTTCAGCACATTTCTGCCTACGATTAGCTGAACATGAGTTTAGTATCCTGCAAATGAAATTCAGAATCTGACTGAGTCAGAGGACAGGGCATATCAGACCTTATATCTATTGAGTCACCAATATGTCTAAAGCAATCAGCCCATAGAGAAATGGCCATGAGCAATAAGATCCTTGCTGGACATCACCCTGCCCCTGGCTGTATCCAGTCCTTTCAGTTTAGTTTTCCATAACAACCTCTTGTCATATCCCCTAGGAATACAATAATTCATCATCAGATCCATTTGAAGTAGTTATGGAACCATGTGGCGCATGGGAGCTGTATCTAGCCTGGAGAGAGATAAAGTGGAGACTTTGCCCATAGTAACCAATCAGCTTCTGCCATTTATCTAGCACAGTCTATGAATTGCCAGAACCTGATTGGTTTAGGCAATGTCTCCACTTTATCTCTCTGATGCTTGATACCCTTTCCCCTACAAGATGCAAACATTTGGTAATGGAAGATGTCCGATTTTAGAATCTTAGAGTTAAGAAGATGGGATGTTGCCCATAGCAACCATTAATTTAGAAATTTACTAAGACGGGAGTTCTATTTCACATGGGATGTTGCTATGGGCAACCAATCAGAATCTTCTTCTTATTTATTTAGTACCTTCTAGAAGATAATGGACAGGATCTGATTGGTTGCCCATAGCAATTCTTGATGGCCATTCCTTCGCTGCCACCCCCTGCCCACCCCTGCCCCTCCCTTCCTTTAGCAAATGGCTTGGCGAGTGTTAAACTCGCCAAAGCCGTTCGCTCCCGGGTGTTTGCATATGCGCATAATCATGCATGCGCAAGCTAGAACATCGGGGACGGGGCCAAATTTTGACCCAAACGAACAGGTCTGAATCGGCCCTCTGCTGTATACTAAAATAATTCAGCAAACAGTAGAAACTACATTCTAAAATATAAAACTACAAATACAATTTATTTGGGTAATTGCTTAACCTTTCAGCAGAATCCTCCAGATTTTAACTCAAAAGAATTTCTATGCGGATCACAAGGCTACTAAAGCGCTCTGGTGCCAAGTTTTGCAGACCTGTGCAAAAACAGGATTTTGTTTCGTTCAATAGCTGACAAATATATAATTAGAAGAAGACACAGCTGTAACCCTGGGAGGTTTCAGTACTGAGAATACTCTTATCTGTATCACCTCTGAATAAATTGTGAAGAACCGCACAAGAGGATGAGATATTAGTTTTCTAATTCACTTTCTTTTTTTCTTTTACAGAGACGCAATCAATGGCAGCGCTGGAAGCCCAAAAAACATTGGGAGTACAGATTGTATCCACTTATTAAAGATCGATTTGAGTTCTTATAAAGTACGGTGCCAAAAAAGGAGTATGCCAAAAAAAGAGTTCTTCACCACAGATAACGTCAGGGTTAGAGCCCCGTACACTAATCACCAGGGATATGGTCGCTAAGCGGCCATATCCCTGTGTGTACGGGGTGATGGTCGCCGGGAGCGCGCTCCCGCGCCCAACCCTGGGGTGGTCGCTGGTCGCAGGAGCATGCTCTTGCAACCAGCGGCTTCCACTGGCAGTCAGTTGTTTCCTCTGAAAGTGAGAAAGTGTCTCACTTTCGTCAGTGACCATCTCTGGTCACTGATGAAAACGGGACACTCCGCAATATATTACTCCCTGTGCAAGGAGCTTAACAGAAGAACCCTTTTGTATTCTGTTTTTGGACTGTTTGGTTGCTAATTAACTCACAGTGATATTTACGCAAATATGTGTGTTAAAACAATACACACAATGGGGGTGATTCACGTTGGCTTGGCCAAACACGATGGTGTATCTCTGCGCATGCGTATCGGTGAATATACACATGTGCAGGGCCGCAATGCAAATGCCTTTGCTGTATGGCCCCAAAAACAGTGGGTGCGCCCAGAAAAACACAGGGTGGGCGGCTAACGTCACATGACACCAGCGCCCTTCCCGTTCTCGGACATTTCCAGACAGACTTTTATATGTGAATGCCTCAAAATCATTCCATGGTCGGCAACCATGGAATAAATTTTCGGCCGTACGCTTGCATGTGAATGTATGTGTAAGCATACACTCCATTTGCATGCGGCCGCATATATTCATGGGGCGGCGGCGGTGGACATTCGTTGGCCCTGCGAGGGAACTACCCTGAATCAGGACCAATGTTCTTTTTTTCATATTATGTACCCTGGATTTCATGGTGATCATATGACCAAAGATATCAAGAACAATTTAAAGGAACTTGTAAGGAGTGCAAAAAGATGGTTAAAATAAGCAGACTCACAACAAAAATGACATAGCGGTGTCTCTTGCCAGATAGAAGGAGGCTAATAATGTGAGTAGATGTGTGCAAAGGCAGAAGCTAAGGAGAAAAGTCTGTAGATATAGGGGTGAAAACTTTTTTATTTTTACATATATAAGTGAAAGTTGAAATTCAAATGGAAGAATAATAAGACTAAAAACAGAAAGTGAGATTTTGAATGAGGGAGACAAACCAATCAATTGCAGATCATCTAAATAATTGTTCTCGGTATTCACTACAGAAGGAGTGGAGAAGGGTTGGATCTAGCTCCTCCTCAGCAAATGTTTCCGGCTGAACGGACATACCATATCACCATCAGGGCATGGGGAGCATGAAAGTAGGCAACATGACACACAAAGTGTACCCTCGCAGCCTGCTTTGCTTCGCCATGCTTTGCTCCCGGATGCTCGCTCTGCTTCGCAATGATTGGAGCGTTAACGTCCAATAAGGACTATCAGCTACCAACCAAATTCCCTTCTATGATTGGTATCGCCAACAGAGCAATGTAATTCCTTCAAGCTCCTAAGTGAAAGTCGTGGAGGTTAAAGTTCCCATTGTTCCAGCATTGGAATAAATTGAACCACCAGGTACTCTTCTAGATGTGTTATAAGTATCAATATATAAATTAATGTGGATTATGGACCCTGTTCATTCCCGCTGGACTGCGAGTATTCGTAGCCCAATGAGCATGGCTGCAAATTCACAGCCCTGCATATGGGTCAGAATCATGCCCAATGTCTTCATTGAAAGACAAACCCCTGATGAAGTCTTTATAAGATGAAATGCGTTGCGTTTTGCATTGTTATTATCATCTGAATTGAAGTGGAATAAAGATTGTTCCCTAACACTGATATTATGTGGAAAAAAAAACTCTTTAAATAAATTCTGGAAACTGCACAATTTCTGTATTTATGTGTTGGATTTTAAACAAGAACTATTGTCCATTCTATTTATAATTATTGATACAAAAGGGTGCAACTCACAGGGAGTTGGTCCGTACTGTGAGTAAGGCAGACAGACCACCTATTATTATTATTGGTGTGATAGAGGGAATAAGAAATATTGGGGCAGATGTATTAAGCCTTAACAAGAGATAAATGTAAGGGTGATAAAGAGAGATAAACGTCCAGCCAATCAGCTCCTTACTGACTTTTTTCAAACACAGCCTGTAATATGGAGGTTAGGAGGTGATTGGCTGGACGTTTATCTCTCCTTATAAGCCTTGCATTTATTGGTACTTGTGTATTAGCACGGCGCCCACAATTTCCATCTTATACAATTTAAAATTGTATACCATTGTATATGGCATACAATGGCATACAATGAGATGAGATGAGATACGATTTTAAATTGTATAAGCACACTAATGGGTGCTTTCAATGTTAATTGGCCCCCCTATAAGATTTTTAATTGTATAAGCACCCTAATGGGTGCTTACAATGTTAAATGCACCCCTACGCCACCCCCACTATCAACGCCAACCCGAAGCGTGGCGAGCGCAGCGAGCCCACGAGGGGTGGTGGTACGCGTCCTCCGACCTTTTCATACCCCCACTATCCATGTCGGCGTAGAGTTGATTTTATATAGTGTAGCGAGCGGCCGCATTTTACTTTACATGTATTACGCCGACATGGATAGTGGGGGTATGAAAAGGTCGGAGGACGCGTACCACCGCCCCTCGCGGGCTCGCTGCGCTCGCCACGCTTCGGGTTGGCGTTGATAGTGGGGGTGCATTTAACATTGTAAGCACCCATTAGGGTGCTTATACAATTAAAAATCTTATATGGGGGCCAATTAACATTGAAAGCACCCATTAGTGTGCTTATACAATTTAAAATCGTATCTCATCTCATCTCATCTCATTGTATGCCATATACAATGGTATACAATTTTAAATTGTATAAGATCGGGTCCCATCTCATCTCATTGCATACCATATTAAGCCTTATGGTATGCAATGCGATGGGCGCCGTGATAATACACAAGTACCCATTTATCTCTTGTTAAGGCTTAATACATCTGCCCCATTGTTGGTTATCTATATTTATATATTTATGCGTAATACAGGGAATCATTACTTTTGGTGTCATGTTCCTTTAACACTGTGCATTTTTTAAGCTTTAAAATTCCATATTTTTGCCATCGTTTCTAATTATTATTCCCTAGCTAAACATTGCATTCTGTGGGGGAGTTAAATATACTTTCAATTGCTTTTACACTATTTCAACAAAATGTTTCCTGCGGTATAATTACTATCTGTAGATGTTCCAATAACTGCAGCAACTGCTTTACCTACAGAACTACTGGAAATCACATATTGGTGATTTGCTGAGTTTGTATCTATATATATAGGTCTAGTGTCTGATTTTGTGTCTCCGAAACTCTGCCATCTGTTGACAGCGAGTGAAGCTACATTTTTTTTTCTCTCACACATGCACAAACACAGAGGCAATCACTAGGTAGCAGACTAGCTTTCGAACCATTTGCTTCGAGCGGGCTTACTAGAGAGTATAATAGGTAACAGTGATATAGAGAAACAAACATAAACATTGGAATGATTATTAATGTCTACAGCAAGAATTGTTTTTCTGGCAAAGCTTAGAGCGTAGCCGGGCTCTCCTATTAGCTATGACTCTGGGATTATGTGACCTGCGGATTTTTATCTTGTGCAAATTAATTCACATTTTCATCCTTATTGCGCACATTGGAATGCCAAACGCATCATACAGTACTTCTGACCAATTTAGATCACACTAGGAGAGTACGAATGGCAAAAACTCATCAGTATTCCATTTATTAACCACTTTTCTTTTGATTTTTTTTCCTGTGTGAAAACGTCCTGAAAAGTTGTTGGATTGTGAAAATGGAATGACATAAAAAAAATGTAAAAATGAATTCCAAATTTTTTAGAAAAAGAATACGCTGGCGGTGGTCTTGTTCTCTCCTGTGTCCATATACCCCTGGGCCCTCATTCTGATTGACCCGTAAAGCTCCGAAACACCAGCCGCACGAATGGCCACCACCCCTCGCACGCCGATTTCCCCGCACACATGCAAATGGATGTTTAGTATAAACGTCCATTCGCAGACTTGCATGTGGGGCAAAATCATTCGATGGTCACCAACCATCGAATGATTTCTCTAGTGCTCGCAGACCTAAGTGCCTTAGATCTGAGGTGTCCCTGTATGGGAAGAGGACGGGCCGCTGACATCCGCTGGCGCTCCCATTGTTGGAACCCCTCGTACGCTGCCGCCCACCCCCCCTGCTAGGTGCGAATGGGCCGGCGAATAAGCAATTTGCCACGCCGCTTGTATAAAGCGGCAGCATATGCGTATAAAAGCTTATGCGCATGCACAGTTGCTACACGTTGCTCCCCTAAGGGAACACGCAGGGGAGCGAAGCAACCAGAATGACCTCCCTAGTGTGTCCCACAGTGCAAAAGACTAACTCACGGGACCCTCTTAGTGGTAATAGATCCTCAGTGACAGACAATATATGCCACTGTGAGCATGTGCCAGGGGGCACCAATGATCTGTTCACGATGGAAGTCACGGAACAAGAAACTCAGGAGAACAGACTACAGGGATGAAATAGAATGGGGAATACAGACTACATCTTTTGTACTACATGAGTTTGGTGTAGAGATGGGCAAAACAGGTCACTAAAAAGAGCTGGGACCAAGCGACCAACCCGTGAAAAGATCCGGATCTTTAAGACACCTCATCGGCTCACTTTGGGGGAAAAAGAGGGTAATTTGATAATAACGAAGCGTAATTTGTTTTCCAATAATTGATTGCCATAAACGGTAAAATAAAAAAAAAATTTACTTTTATTTTTTAAAACAGTGAGCTGAACAAATAAGAACATACATGAGTAAAACCGAGTAAAACACTGATCGATGGCTAGGTGCAGAACCGCCATCGATGGCAACCATCGATGGCGTCTGCACCGATGGCCATCCCTAGCAACAGCAGCCTTGTTATTCTTTCTTTCACTTGCAGTCGCAGCACTGTTCAGTCTCAGGAGTTAATACATCTCAGCTGCCACAGGTGGCAGTGCTGAGCTCAGGCAAATGCATTGTAATGAAAAACGAAACTGAAAGTAAAAGAATGACAATATGGAAGGTCATCAGTTCAAATCTTGGGTAGGATAGTATTTTGAAATGTGTGCTTTAAATAAAGGAAATGTGACTGAGGGTCCTGTCTGTGTATGACTGATAAAAAATGTGTGATATAGAGTAAAGGATAATGGGGCAGATGTATGAACCAGCGCTAAGTGCAGAAATGCTGGTTAACTGGGGGGGATTATGATTTCCCTAATGTATTATTAACGCACCTAACGTGCGCTAGGGACAGCTGGGCGGGGATGTCCCCTGCAATCCCCCCCAGTGTTCAGTGGCCGGGGCGATGTATTAACAGCCACCCAGGCGTTAATTCGCCCCGACTGCTTCGCCAGCTCAGGGCAAGCGTTGTCCAATCCCCCACTGTGGGGACAACGTTAGCCCTGCTTCTGGCTCAGGCTGCACTGTGGATCTCATGGTTTTAGCAAGATCTTGCGCATGCCCATACAGACAGCAGGGGGGAGGAAAGCACATTGCTCATGCACAGGACGCCGGGGGAGCCGATAAGGAGAGCCGTTAACACTAGGCATAACGGCTCTCCTTATCGGCTTGTAGGGGGTTAATACATTAGCAAATGCCGGGTGCCTGCTTCTCCTCGTTATGCAGGAGAAGCGGGACCCGTTATTTGAGAAGCGCTAAGGTGGGGTTAGTACATCTGCCCCAATGTATCTAAAGGAAAAAGTCTTCTCAAATCAAGTGCATAAATGATGGATTTGAGAAGACCTTTTCCTTTAGATGTGGATTGGTGTCCAAATCCATTTTCTTGTGAGAGTTCCATGTGCTCTGCAGGTGGGGCAGATGTAATGTGCAGAGGGAATTAGATTTGGGTGGGGTTTTACTTCAAAGTGAGATCTATGTTGCAATGTAAAAATAAAGCAGTCAGTATTTTCCCTGCACTGAAACAAAATATCTCACCCTAATATGATTCTCTCTGCATAAGTTACATCTGCCCCACCTACAGATGTAAGATCTCACTTTGAAGTAAAACCCCACCCAAATCTAATTCTCTCTGCACAAGTTACACACATAGGGCCTTATTTTGGTTCATTCTTTCTGACAAAATCCTTCTTAGATGGACAAAACCATGTGCACTGCAGGGGGGGGGGGGGGGCAGATGTAACATGTGCAGAGAGAATTAGATATGGGTGAGTAATTTTGTTTCTGTGCAGGGAAAATACTGACTGCTTTATTTTTACACTGCAATATAGATCTCACTTTGAAGTAAAACCCCACCCAAATCTAATTCTCTCTGCACATGTTACATCTGCCCCACCTGCAGTGCACATGGTTTTGCCCATCTAAGAAGGATTTTGTCAGAAAGAATGAACCAAAATAAGGCCCATGGTTTTGTCCATTTAAGAAGGAATTTCCTTTGCGAGTGAACCAGAGTAAGGGCCATAGATCGATTGATAGATAAACAGAAATGGGATACGGTCGTATTGCCGACCTGACTTAGGTCGACAGTCATTAGGTTGACACCATTGGGTCGACAGGCAACAATGTCGACAGGGTTCTAGGTTGGCATATATGAAGGTCGACAGGTGTCTAGGTCGACATGGGACAAGGTCGATATGGTTTTAGGTCGATAAAAGCGTTAGGTTTACATGGGTTAGGTCAACAGGTCGCGAGGTCGACATGGGTTTTTTCACTGTTCTTTGAGCCGACATGTGCCGACAGGCGGTATTTCATGCCCTACCATCCACTAGGGCGTGGTGGGAGAATAAAATAGTGTGCTTGAAGCATCGAGAGCGAAACGAGCGATGCGAGGGGCTGCGGTTGACTTCCAACTGCGTCCATGTTGATTGTGTCGACACTCGGGTAAAAAACCAGTGGAAAAAAACAATGTCGACCTCGCGACCTGTCGACCTAACCCTTGTCGAACTAACACATTTGTCGACCTAAACCCATGTTGACCTTGTCCCATGTTGACCTAGACACCTGTCGATCTTCACCCATGTTGGCCTAGAACCCTATCGACCTAGTTGCCTGTCGACCCAACAGCGTCGACCTAAAGACTGTCGACCTAAGTCGGGTCGACAATACGATCCACACGCAGAGAAATCTAAACCAAATCAATAATTGACATGACCACCCTTTGCCTTCAAAACATCAGTTCTTCTAGGCACACACACCCAGTTTTTGAAGGAACTCGGTAGAAACTTTGTTCCAGAAATCTTATGGGTCTTCTTAGGTTGTAGGCTGGCTCAAATCCTTCTGTCTCTTCATGTCATCCCAGATAGACTCAATGGTGTTGAGATCAATCCCTTTTACCACTTCCGGGATCATTTTTAATGCCACTGGCTGTATGTTTGGGGTCATGCTCGTCCTGCAGAATACATTTAGAGCCAATCAAATTGCCTGTAATTCTTGGCATTGTTGACATCATTAATCCTAACCAAAACCCCATCTCCATTTGATGAAATGTAGCCCCAAACTTGCAAGGAACCTCCGCCATGCTTCACTGTTGCCTGTAATTATTTGTTCTGCTTTACAGGGGGGTTATGGGTCATTGGGTTGACATACATTAGGTCGACCACTAAAGGGTGACAGGGATCAGGTTGACACATGACATAGGTCAACATTGCTAAGGTCGACATGGTTGGAAAAGTCAACACAAGCTTTAGGTCCACAATGGGAAGGACAACAGTCAAAAGATCAACATGATTTTTTTCGACATTTTTTTTTCACAGCAGGTAGTAGACCGTAGACAAAGCACTGACTGTCAGGCAGCACTGGGAGACTGGCTTTATACCCCTGGCTTGCTGCTGATTGGACATGACGGTCATCTCACCACAGACAGCCCAGACGCCCTTATCTGGCGGCTGGAGCATCAGCACATGGGGCCTTATTCTAGTTCACTCTTTCTGACAAAATCCTTCTTAGATGGACAAAACCATGTGCACTGCAGGGGGGCAGATGTACAATGTGCAGAGAGAATTCGATTTGGGGGAGTTATTTTGTTTCTGTGCAGGGAAAATACTGACTGCTTTATTTTTACACTGCAATATAGATCTCACTTTGAAGTAAAACCCCACCCAAATCTAATTCTCTCTGCACCTGTTACATCTGCCCCACCTGCAGTGCACATGGTTTTGTCCATCTAAGAAGGATTTTGTCAGAAAGAGTGAACTAGAATAAGGCCCATGCTCACGCATCCATTGCCAGGAATGAGGTCTGAATTGGGCCCAATGTTCATTAGGAAGACCCCTCTTCTGGACTAATGGAAATAAAAATAGATAATTGTGTATATGTATATTTCGGCTGTGTATACAGGGTCCCACATTTATGTATGTATCCCCTTCAAGATTTTTTTTATTTAAAATAACCGAGAGAGAGATTTGGAAATTTTCCCCTGATGTGTAGCCCACAGCGCAATTTAATTTCACTACTTTGCAAGTCCCAGGATTGTTTGCTCAGTAATTACCTCTAATTGTAAATTTTGCTTATACAGTACAAAAATATCCTGCAGGTAAATATTTAATGCTGTTTGCTGGAACAAAAATGCAGTAAACACCTGCATAAATAGCTTTAATTACTGTTGTAATACACTGTGCAGTAGGAGTATGTAACTTGAAGTTTAAGAATGTCAATTTACAGTGAAATTAAAGTAATAGAGGTAAATTGGATATATTATTATTAATTGCACATATGGACCATTAAAAACATAGAATGCCCCCTCAAGATAATGGCTCTTTCTAGTTTCAAATAGAAAAAAATCCATAATGTGATGTGCCCCCACTAATATGGGTAGTTTGGATTTTTGAAGGCACATATGCAGGAGATGGAGCAAGGTTGTGGAGAAGGAGCTGAGGTGTAGATGGAAGAATCATATATCGAGGAGAAATAGCATGAGATTGTGGAAATGAAGAAGCCAGAAGTTGGATGAGAAATAGTGGTGGAGATGTGGAGTTAGAGGTGGTCGAGATGGAGGTGTTGGTTGTGTACGAGAGGGAACAGAAGGTGGTTTGAGATAAAGGAGTCAGATGTGAAGGAGAGGGGCAAGAGGCGGTGAAGAATCAGTCTGAGGTAGTGGCGAGACAGGAGTCAGATGTGAAGTAGAAAGAGCAGATGTTGGATATGAAATAGTCAGATGTGACAGAGAAGGAGCAAGAAGTGATAAAGATGGAGGAGTTGGATTGGTCTGAGGTGGTGGCAATGGCATATTGAATGTGGGGGAGAAGGAGCAAGAGGTGGTAAAGATAAAGGAGTCTAATCTGGATTAGTTGGAACAAAATGTGGTGGAGAAGAAGTCTGGGATGGCAGAGAGGAATGAGTCAGAGGTGGAGGAGAAGGAGTAGTAGGTGATGGAGATGGATTTGGAAAAGGAATCAGGTAAGAGGTTGGGGAGAAGCAGTCTGAGGTGGTGTAGAGGGAGAAATCATATGTGGCAGAAAAGGAGCAAGAGGTGATGAAGACCAGGAGCACTAACAGGGTGCACGTGCACTAACTTTCAAACACCGATTTGGGCCAATGGTCTATTGATTCTACCATGATTTTCATTCATGTTTGAGCAGACTCTGTGTTTTGTGTTTAATTAATTTCCAAAATGGGATCCCCGGCTGAGATTCCCTAATTCGTATCCATCTGATTTGAGTAAATTTACCCCTATTGGATATGCCCCCAGAGTGAAGCCATGTCCTTTTCAATTAATCCCTGTATTTTTTACAATTCACTTCCGCATGGTCTAAAAATACTGCATTGACAATGTGGGGTGTTGGAATGTCGTTAACAAGTCAACGTATACAGTGTGCAGTCAACAGTCAAAGGGGGTATTGAATCCGGAATTCCGACTGTCGGAATGTCTGGACAGTCAGAATCCTGGGCCGTTTTCACTTCAATCGACTGTAACTCGACAGCCAGTATTCAATGTTCTGGCTGTTGAGTGTCAAAAAGTCAGAGGATTGGTGAAAAGAAGTCAGTTTGGTTGAAAAACGGCAGCGGATTCCATAATCCACGGCCGTTTCCGACCATACAGACTCGCCTCCACAGAGAGGCGGGCCTGTAGCAGACGAGTCCAGGCTGGAATTGAATACCTTAACCGCTGATATTTCCACTGTTGGAAATATTGGCAGACATTGAATACCCCCCAAAATGTCAACAGCATAATGTCGATGGGTCAATGCTAACACTGTAGTAATGTGATATAAAGCATGTTACCCATGTTGGCATTATGACTTTAAACATGATGCTTTAGTACCATATTTAAAATTACAATGACATCAGCGCCCGCCCCATCTCCGCTGATCTGCGTGGAAATAAAAGTCAGTTTAATTTCCGAAGGCAGGAGAAATCACTGAAGTGGCTGCCTACTGTACATAAATATTCATCCATCAAATCACTCACAACCTTCTCTATTAAATGAATATTTGTCTTATATTCTGTGATTATGGAAGATGCTCGGCTATCACTCCTGAGGACAGAGAATGATTACTGCATCTCGCCATCGTGCCACAGAATTATAATATACATTACGGGTATATAATTTAGCTGCTCCGTTATTAGTTTTCCAGAGGTGCCAATAAATTGTTTCCTAGATGGACAAGGTTGTGTCATAGGGAAGCACGGGAACAGCTTTTTGTGGTTGCTGTAGCAATACATTTTAATGGGTCAATGTACATGAAATATTCTCCCTTCATCTAATTCAGGGGTGGGGAACCTCAGGCCCAGGGACCATATGCGGCCTCCATAGCTGGTCTGAGTGGCCCTCCCACCTGCCCAGCGGCTTTGCCGGGAGTCAACTACAAGGGAATTCTCGCTTGAGGTCGGTATTTCTCACGAGATTCCTCTTAATCAACAGCAGCAGGAGACTGTCAGTCCTATTCAGCGGCAGCCGCCGGATCGTGGGACGGCTACAGCAGGACAAATTGTAAGAGACATTTTTACATATGGCCCCCGAAGGATTTTTTCCCTATACAAATGGCCCTTGGCACAAAAAAGGTTGTCCACCCCGATCTAATGGGACAATAGTAAATCAAACATGTTATAAATGTAAGATACAATAATAGACGATAATCATAGTATAGAAACTACACAAATGAGAAGGAAAGGAGGGTGTCATGGAAGCCATGAAGGGCGGGGTCCGCAGCATGTCGCAGGGATGCACACAAACGGCGCAAGGTCGTGAGTCGTAGGGGTCGTGCCGTGAGTGGCGAGTCTCTCTGATTGTTGTCCGCCACTCCCATCCGGCCATCGACCCCTTTGGCATTTGACAGAATTGCCAGATGGACTGACAGGTCCTACATCGAAGAGTTGCACAGAGTAATACAGGGTAATCCATGCAATGGATGCCAGAAACAGGAGAGTTACATTTTCTTAAGAATCAAATGGGATTATTATTCAGATCAAAGGTGTGCTCTGTTACCCATGGCTGGTCCCGGGTCTGCTAGCACCCTGTGTCTCCACAATGTCCTACATATGTTCCCACAGCAGTGCCTTACATGCACCACAGTGATGCTCCATATGCCCCCACTGTGTTACTCTGAGCAGGGGTGTAACTAAAACCTTGTGGGCCCCATAGCAACATTTTGAAAGCCCCCCCTCCCCCCCCACCACCTTTGTCACTACAATGCTTTGCAGGGGCACGAGAGATAGAGAAAGAGAGATGAGTGAGTTAGAGAGACAGAGACAAACGGATGGTAGGGGGCTTAGATGGACAGACGGGTGGGGGCTTACCACCATATGGGGGTATAGACAGTAGACAAGAGGGGACATAGATTGACAGAGAGATGGACACAAGGGGGCATAGAAAAAAAAATGGACAGATAGAGCACGATATGGGGCTATAGATGGAAAGATGGAGAGGGGCATGGGTGGACAGACAAAGCACCATATGGAGGCATGGACCTATATACAGACGGATAGGAGGGTGGATAGAGGGATGGAAGGGAGGGGGCATAGAGGGACAGACAGGAAGGAGCATAGAGGGACAGAGGAGAGGGAACATAGAGGGACGGAGGGGAGGGAGCATAGAGGGACAGAGGGGAGGGCGCATAGAGGGGTGGATGGGAGGGAGCATAGAGGGACAGAGGAGAGGGAACATAGAGGGATGGATGGGAGGGAGCACAGAGGTACAGAGGGGAGGGAGCATAGAGGGACAGAGGAGAGGGAACATAGAGGGACGGAGGGGAGGGAACATAAAGGGACGGAGGGGGGGAACATAGAGGGATGGAGGGGAGGGAGCATAGAGGGACAGAGGAGAGGGAACATAGAGGGATGGATGGGAGGGAGCACAGAGGTACAGAGGGGAGGGAGCATAGAGGGACAGAAGGGAGGGAGCATAGAAGGATGGTGAGGAAAGAGCATAAAGGGAAGGTGGGGAGGGAGCATTAAGGGATGGAGGACAGGGAGTATAGAGGGATGGGCAGGAGGGAGCATAGAGGGATGGACGGGATGGAGCATAGGGGGACAGAGGAGAAGGAACATAGAGGGACAGACAGGAGGGGGCATAGAGGGATGGAGGAGAGGGAACATATAGGGACAGAGGGGAGGGAGCATAGAGGGACAGAGGGGAGGGAGCATAGAGGAATGGAGGAGAGAGAGCAGAGGGGGATGGACGGGAACGGATCAGAGGGAGCATAGCGGAATGGAGGGGAGGGAACATAGAGGGACGGATGTGAGGGAGTATAGAGGAATGGATGGAAGGGAGCATAGAGGAACGGGAGGGAACATAGAGGGACGGGAGGGAGCATAGAGGAACGGAGGGGAGGGAGCATAGAGGTATTGATGGGAGGGATCATAGAGGGACGGATGTGAGGGAGCATAGAGGAACGGAGGGGAGGGAGTATAGAGGAACGGATGGAAGGGAGCATAGAGGGACAGGAGGGAACATAGAGGGACGGGAGGGAGCATAGAGGAACGGAGGGGAGGGAGCAGAGAGGTATGGATGGGAGGGAGCATAGAGGGATGGATGTAAGGGAGCATAGAGGGACGGGAGGGAGCATAGAGGAACGGAGGGGAGGGAGCATAGAGGTATGGATCGGAGGGAACATAGAGGGACGGGAGGGAGCATAGAGGAACGGAGGGGAGGGAGCAGAGAGGTATGGATGGGAGGGAGCATAGAGGGATGGATGTAAGGGAGCATAGAGGAACGGAGGGGAGGGAGCATAGAGGTATGGATGGGAGGGAACATAGAGGGACGGGAGGGAGCATAGAGGAACGGAGGGGAGGGAGCAGAGAGGTATGGATGGGAGGGAGCATAGAGAGATGGATGTAAGGGAGCATAGAGGTATGGATGGGAGGGAGCATAGAGGAACGGAGGGGAGGGAGCATAGAGGTATGGATGGGAGGGAGCATAGAGGGATGGATGTAAGGGAGCATAGAGGTATGGACGGGAGGGTGCATAGAGGAACGGATTGGAGGGGGCATAGAGGGTTGGAGGGTAGGGAGCATAGAGGGATGGGCGGGAGGGAGCATAGAGGAACAGAGGGGAGGGAGCAGAGAGGGACAGATGGGAGGGAGCATAGAGGGATGAAGGGAAGGGATCATAGGGGGATGGAGGGGAGGGAGCATAGAGGGAGGGACAGAAGGAAGCACAGAAGGACAGAGTGGAGGGACCATAGAGGGACAGACAGGCCAGAGCCACCAATGGTTAGGAGTGATGGGGAATTAGTGGCCCTGGAAAATAATGGGAAATGAAATTGGTTGAGCTCAGAATTCAGTTGGCCGAGGCTACTTGATGGGGGAGTCCTATTGTCCCACTGTGTGCTCCTGGCCATCTGCTTCTCCCTCCTACAGGCCGGACAATCCACCCCCTCTGGCTGCCTCCCACTGCAGCCTCCCCACTCCGGATCTGGCTCCTGCTGCAGTCTCATACCCCCACAGGACCGGCTATCATCCCCCCCCCCAGATATTGGTAAAGATTCTGCTGTCCCAGTGGCTGGGCTGAGGGGAGAGAACTTCTTTGTGATGGAGTGCAGGTGGAGGAAGGGGTGCGTGCTTGACCAACGCTCACTGATGGTACAGTCTGCTAGCCAGGCATGCAGCTAACAGACTGTACCATCAGTGCGCATTGGTTAGCCGCACACCATCGGCACAGTTCCCTTCTCCTTCCACCCAAAATTAGGCTATGCCCCCCAAATTTTTACCGGGGCCCAACATACCTCTCGGCAGCCGTGTACCCTCCATACTCTGCCACTGACTCTGAGAAAGGCATCTTTGCTGAATTTAATTCAAACAGCAGGTGCTCAACTGTGGTGGTTGCCACAGCATGCTGAAGGTTTGCCCAGGGTGCCGATAAACCTTGCACTGGCCCTGCTCCCAGTAATGCTCTCTATGTCCCCACAGTTATACTCCATATATCCCCACTGAATGCTGATGGCTTAGGAAGACGTCTCATAGTTTTGTTTTGGCTTCTCAGTGTACAGCAGTAAATGTATATAGAATACAGTAGTTGCTATATATACACATACTGATGAGACCTGCATTATATATAATGATTCAAATAGAAACTGATTAAGTTCCCATGCGGCCAGAGGCAAGATATTCATTTGGGCCCCCTCTGTTTATTGATAAAATCCACACCGAATAATCTGCGTGCTTCTGTAACCACCGGGCTCTGGACAGTAACCAAGGACGCTTAATGGATTTCCCAGCCCTGGATAAATAGAAGAAGTGGGTTGCATATGAAGAAATTACCTGTTGTTGTTGTTGTCAAATGGAGATATACTAAGATGGGAGTTCTATCTCACATGGGATGTTGCTATAGACAACCAATTACAATCTACTTCTACTTCTTATTTATTTAACATCTTCTAGAAGATAATAGGTAAGTGGGCCAGATGCACTAAGCTTCAAAAGTGATCAAATGAAGAGTGAGAAACCTCCAGCCAATCAGCACCTATCTGCCATGTCACAGACTGTGTTTGAAATGACAGGAGCTGATTGGTTGGTTGTTTATCGCTCTCCATTTTATCACCTTTGAAGCTTAGTGCATCCGGTCCAGTATCCGATTGGTTTCCCATAGCAACATCTCATCTAAAAAGAACTCCTATCTCAGTAAATTCTCCCATAAGAGGCAGGGGTGACACAACTACAGGGCAGATGGGATTAATGGTCTTCAAGACGTATAAGGACCTGGAATCAGTCAGTGCTGTAAAAGGGGAGAAAGTCCAGTATATGGGCAACATAAGACTGCAGCAGTGAGTGTCTTGGTGGAATATTATGGGGGTAGACACAACTATGGGACAACATGCCCAAAGGGGGTGGCATCCTTGAATCTGGCATGGGCATAAACACGAACCTTCAACATTTAAAACCTGGCTTTTGTAAATCTATCCATTTATAGCAGTTTCTCTATAAAACTAGAAAAGCTTATCCTGAGGTTAATGACCATATACTCTGAGATTTGTCATTTCCAATACCCAATTATCTGGTCAGTATTGTTTCACAAATTCCAAATGTCAATGCGGCTGATTGTCATTATTTCAGAAATGCCAAAAGCTTATTTAGCCATCTACTGCCGCTTTGCAAATGTCACTGGCTCGGGTAGCCGGCGTTGCTCTCGAGGTAACGGAGGACACATCTACCTTCCAAAATATCTATTCACTTAAGAGGGATATCCATACACCGCCATATGTTATAGCAATTCATTTTATCATTCTTTTCAGATTTATTGGGAGAAGCGCCAAGCTGTCAAGTAAAGTACAGTAGCTGGCAAAAGCAATCAATCAGCTCCAAACTGTCATTTTAAAGTGCGCTACAACTCCATCTTTTTCTGTCTCCAAAGCTTGATACATCTCACCTTAAGATGCACATACACCAGCGGTGTATTGGGGAAATCCCCCAATCCCCTAACGGTTGGCATCGGGGAATCGGGCATTTGCCTAATATCCAAGATCCCCTGACAGATTACCGATCAACACTAACTGTTGAACGGCGCATCCTTGTCGGGGGATCGGGAGATCGGTTCCAACAGGTCAGGGGATCAGAGGATTGTGCCAGCAGGTGTATGCGCACCTTTAGGGCCTGATGCATTAAGCTTCAAAAGTGATAAAATGGAGAGTGATAAACAGCCAGCCAATCAGCTCCTGTCTGACACTTTTCAAACACAGCTTGTGACATGGCAGGTAGGAGCTGATTGGCTGGCTGTTTATCACTCTCCATTTCATCACTTTTGAAGCTTAGTGAACCTGGCCCTTACTCTTTATGACACTGATGAAGCTGAAAGGTGAAATCCGCATCTGACTTACTTAGAATAAATGTAGCCTGACAGATCTGCCACTTGGCTTTAAACTTTTAATAAAAGTTTTTAAAAACTTTAGTGCATGAAGTGAGGGTACAGAGCTGACCCTGGTTACCCCTCTCAGCAGTGAATGTATTTGCAGTATTACTCTGGAAGTCTATGTGATTCACCGGAGACGCGCGCATTGCTAACGTATGCAGTAGACTCATTGTTCTTTGATTCTGCTATTTGGCTCACAGCGATAGAATTCTGGCATCTGGTGTGCTGCTGTCTGCAACCTTATGAGTTATATGCATTGTATCCCTGTGGTTGATTCAGCATTACATTCCTTAATTTGCTTACAGCAATATATATATATATATATATATATATATATATATATATATATATATATATATATATATACTAGTAAGCCCGCTCGAAGCAAAAGCTGTGAAAGCTAGTCTGCTACCGTCTGTGTTTTTGCATGTGTGAGAAAGAGATGTAGTTTCACTCTCTGCCAGCAGATGGCAGTGTTTTGAGACTCACGGACACCATACATATATATAGATGATACTGATACCATACCATAACATTTAATGCCCATGCTTTTCTCATATTAGCAGAATATCGGTACAAATACAACTAAGCAATTATAACCCGTATCCACCTATTCTCAATAGAAATCAATTAAGCAAAAATCTTCATTTTACGTATCAGCTTTTTAGCATTAAGTTTACAGGTCCAAAATATATCTCTTTATATAAATATCCACTCATGGCCAGGGCCGTCAGCAATAAGACATGACAAGAATCCCATTCCATCAGGGGCGTAAGTTCACCCCAGTCACCCGGAGGCAAGTAGGAGTTTGGTGCTCTCCCCCTGAAAGGAAAGGAAAAACAATATTAAAACCTACAGTACAAGACTTACAGAATTATATACTGTAGCTAGTGCTCTCAGCTGGTCCACAGAGACTAGAGCCTCAGAGAATTGACAGGGCACCAGCAACACTGTGTAACAGTAGCCGGTGGCTGCAGCATGCAGAATCAGCATTCACTGTTGGGTGAATCGAATCATGTCTCCTGTGGCAGGTGTTAGCAGAGCAGGGGTTATTGAATTGAGTATGCAGCAGCATTGGGTGCATTGCAAAGCTCCATTGGAAGAGCAGTGGTCACACTTGGATCCCACTATGAACCACAGATGTGCTGCTGTACATTAAGGTGCCCCTTCAGGGCTTGGAGCCCGGAAACAGGTGCCTCCATTGTCCCTGGGAGTTCGCCACTCCATCCCACCTCTGATACACTGTGTTTACAGTGGGGGTCTCTCTTTAATTAATCTTCTTTTTACTGAAAGGGGCATCTCCCGGAAATGTCTGGATGCATCCTGTTATCTTCTTTGGATTCTGTTTCATAAAGTAAGGTCAGGACCTGATGTAGGGGAACAAGTGTGGCAAAGAAGCATTGTCCTTATTTGTGATATGACCACAATAAATGAGTATAAAATGATATAGTATTCATATAGGTATGTAATATTATTATTATTACACTGCATTCTGTTATTTTATTCCCAATAACAGACTTCAGTAATAAGTAGTGTCATATATCTGCTACTATCTTTCTTTATTAGAGATACGGCCGACTGTCCTGATTTTGGCAGACAGTGAAGATTTCACGGAGCTGTCCAGCAGTTGTGATCTATGGGGGGAGCTGTCCAGCAGTTCTGATCTATGGGGGGAGCTGTCCAGCAGTCCTGATCTGTTGGGGGAGCTATCCAGCAGTCCTGATCAATGGGTGAGCTGTCCAGCAGTCCTGGTCTATGGGTGAGCTGTCCAGCAGTCCTGATCTATTGGGTGAGCTGTCCAGCAGTCCTGATCTATTGGGGGAGCTGTCCAGCAGTCCTGATCTATTGGGGGAGCTGTCCAGCAGTCCTGATCTATTGGGGGAGCTGTCCAGCAGTCCTGATCTATGGGTGAGCTGTCCAGCAGTCCTGATCTATTGGGGGAGCTATCCAGCAGTCCTGATCTATTGGGTGAGCTGTCCAGCAGTCCTGATCTATTGGGGGAGCTGTCCAGCAGTCCTGATCAATGGGTGAGCTGTCCAGCAGTCCTGATCTATTGGGGGAGCTGTCCAGTAGTCCCGATCTATGGGGGAGCTGTCCAGCAGTCCTAATCTATTGGGGGAGCTGTCCGGCAGTCCTAATCTATTGGGGGAGCTGTCCGGCAGTCCCGATCTATGGGGGGAGCTGTCCGGCAGTCTCGATCTATGGTGGTGGGGGGGGGGGGCAGTCCAGCTGTCCTGATCTATGGGGGGAGCAGTCCAACAGTTCTGATCTATGAGGAGAGCTGCCTAGTAGTTCTGATCTATGGGGTAGCTGTCCAGTAGTCCCGATCTATGGGGGGAGCTGCCAGCAGTCCTGATCTATGAGGAGAGCTGCCTAGTAGTTCTGATCTATGGGGTAGCTGTCCAGTAGTCCCGATCTATGGGGGGAGCTGTCCAGCAGTCCTGATCTATGATGAGAGCTGCCTAGCATTCCTGATCTATATGGGGAGCTGTCCGGCAGTCCTGATCTCTAGGGTGGAGCTGTCCAGCATTCCTGATCTATGATGAGAGCTGCCTAGCATCCCTGATCTATGGGGGGAGCTGTCCGGCAGTCCTGATCTATGGGGGGAGCTGTCCAGCATTCCTGATCTATGATGAGAGCTGCCTAGCATTCCTGATCTATGGGGGGAGCTGTCCGGCAGTCCTGATCTATGGGGGGAGCTGTCCGGCAGTCCTGATCTATGAGGGGAGCTGTCCAGCAGTCCTGATCTATGGGGGAGCTGTCCTGCAAAAGGCCCAGGGAATGCCACCAGCACCACCGTGACCCATGTATTTGGCTGGTACAGTGTCTAGAACTACCGCCAGTCACCATTATAGGCCACTCGATGGACCAAATTACTTCTTTGTGTGTTAAAGGATGTCATAACAGAAAGTGAAATCAATTTTTGCAAGGACACTGATCTGTTTCCAACTCGCTGGCTATGGAGAGAGGGAGCTGTGAAGACAGAGGTTGGAGGTAGGAGCAGATAGGGACTGGGGTGGTGTGACGAGTTTGTGGGCTAAAACTGTCCCATCTCAAAGTGAAAGTAAAAACTGTCACAGCTCAAAATAAAAGTACATTGCAGAAGCGGTTTTTCATCTAGTGTACTGCATATAATAACTGTGCAAGTTGCCATTAAAACAATACAACTTAGGTCATGCTAGAATAATGATAATGAAAACTTACAGTTAAGTTTTAAGTTTTATATCTATTTTACTGGACAGCTCTCAACAGACAGTTGGGTCAATTTGTTTTCGTATGCTCTTGTTACAAAGCAATGCTCCCTTCAAGCCCAAATCAATTACCCTTTGTTTGACTATAATGCTGTTCTGAAGCCCCAGTTGATTATTCCATTTAATTATGAAATATAGCATTATTTCTCCGGTGCATAAAAATTCAATTCTATTTCCTGCGTTAGGCGCTTCCACTATTAATTCCAATCCTCACATCTAGTGCCCGGCTTCATTATGAGAACACAGTTGTGTGTTCCTGAAATTTACCACTTTATATTCCATTACGGTGTGATGACCAAGGAGATACGTCTTGTGTTCCAAGTGTGATTTCAGTTTTCTAATCTAATTAAGTATTTCATTTCCAGCTAACAATGGGCAATGAAGAATAGATATAAGGGTCATGAAAGGTTCTAAGAAATTCTATTATCGTAACTCTATGACAAATAGCAATTCATATTCAGGAACTCTGGTACAATGCACAGTTTCAAGTCTACCCGTCGCCTGTATATAGTTATGGCAAACATTGTGTGTGCGAATGAACCCCGGTATTTAACCCTTGCCGTGCCATTGCTATGGAGGACAGTGATCAGGCCTCACCCCCTGAGTGCATAATGCCATGGCACTGTACAGATTTGAAAGTGATCTTTTCTGTCACAGTGGGACTACCGGTCCCAGCAAGCTTGCCCTGCATGCTGACACTTGGAGAACTGCAAGTCTCAGCATGCACGGCATTAATAGCCCACTGACACTCAGTCCGTGGCAGTCCCTTGCCCTGTAAAGGAAGTATAGTATGAACATAAACACAGTACACACATACTGGATGTATGTCCTTTATCACACACACACACACACACACACACCTGTACTCAAACTCATTGGACATACCCACCTCTTTCCTGCTGAAGGTCGGTCTCATTATACAGTAGGCATCCCTGGTGCTGGATAGTCCTCTTGTCCAGTAGGCATCCCTGGTGCTGGTTAGTCCTCTTGTCCAGTAGGCATCCCTGGTGCTGGTTAGTCCTCTTGTCCAGTAGGCATCCCTGGTGCTGGTTAGTCCTCTTGTACAGTAGGCATCCCTGGTGTGGGTTAGTCCTCTTGTCCAATAGGCATCCCTGGTGCTGGTTAGTCCTCTTGTCCAGTAGGCATCCCTGGTGCTGGTTAGTCCTCTTGTCCAGTAGGTATCCCTGGTGCTGGTTAGTCCTCTTGTCCAGTAGGCATCCCTGGTGTGGGTTAGTCCTCTTGTGCAGTAGGCATCCCTGGTGCTGGTTAGTCCTCTTGTACAGTAGGTATCCCTGGTGCTGGTTAGTCCTCTTGTCCAGTAGGCATCCCTGGTGCTGGTTAGTCCTCTTGTCCAGTAGGCATCCCTGGTGTTGGTTAGTCCTCTTGTCCAGTAGGTATCCCTGGTGCTGGTTAGTCCTCTTGTCCAGTAGGCATCCCTGGTGTGGGTTAGTCCTCTTGTGCAGTAGGCATCCCTGGTGCTGGTTAGTCCTCTTGTACAGTAGGTATCCCTGGTGCTGGTTAGTCCTCTTGTCCAGTAGGCATCCCTGGTTCTGAATAGTCCTCTTGTCCAATAGGCATCCCTGGTGCTGGTTAGTCCTCTTGTCCAATAGGCATCCCTGGTGTGGGTTAGTCCTCTTGTCCAATAGGCATCTCTGGTGTGGGTTAGTCCTCTTGTCTAGTAGGCATCCCTGGTTCTGGTTAATCCTCTTGTCCAATAGGCATCCCTGGTGCTGGTTAGTTCTCTTGTCCAGTAGGCATCCCTGGTGCTGGTTAGTCCTCTTGTCCAGTAGGTATCCCTGGATAGTTTCCTTGTCCAGTTACACAGGCCGGTCAAAGGCAGGTTACAGGTACTGTAGGTCACAGGCAAGTCAGGTATGTTTTGGTTTGCTCCATGTTTATAAACATGATTTTTTGTATTAAAGTCTGCGTTGTAATGTTTTCTATTAAAAGTACTTATTTAACATCAATAATGTATTGTTCAACTGGGTTCCAATCCTGATTTTTCTCTCGTGTTTGGCTTTAGTAAATCTCAGAGTTTGAAAAACAGGCTACACTCGCACAAGAATGCAAACTCAGGCCAACTACATTAGTAAATCTTCCCCAAGGTGTAAGGATTGGATGCCATGTCATTTAGATCTTTTATAGTACTTTGCTCTTCCACAGTTTCTTTTATCGCGGCGTCTGCCAGATTGCGGTGCCGACAGCCAACAGATGGGACATCTCACACGCTAGCGCGCCTCATTCTCTGCGATGGATGTGCGATCATGTGATACACTCGTGCATCCAAGTCCGCTGGCCCACCCTCCACCAGGGCCCACCAGCTACTGAAATCTGGCGCGCTGGCGGAAAGGTGGAGAGCGGCTCCATCTGTACTTTAGTTTGTTATGGGACTTCTATAAGGCAAAAATGCTGGGGCTGATTCAGATCCTTCTGTCATGGGCCGAATTCGTCCCCCATCCCGATGGTCAGGGTTAGCGCATGTGCAAATTTTTACATGCGCAAACCACGGGAGCGAACGTCTTTGGCGAATTTCACACTCGCCGAGCTGTTCACTCCATAGTAGGAGGGAAGGGGGTGGGCAGGGGAGCTCTAGCAGGGGAACGCCTAGCTTTTTGTGGGCATCCCCATAAAAATGCTGGGTGTTCCCCTGCATACACAGGCGGGAGGCTGATATCACATAACATCAGCACCTGCCCCAAATTCATAGTACAACGGGCTCTAAAAAAGTCAGTCCAGGTTGACTTCTCTTAGCGAAGGCAAGAGTAATCGTTCAATGGGGAGCGACCATCAAATGATTTTTCCTCCTTGCGGCGCATGCGAAGGAATGTGTTAGCGTACACATCCCATCGCATGCTAGAAAGGGGATTCTTGCAGCAGATTGGCTGGTGCGTTATTACCTTCAACTTTATCTCCACACCAGGCTTAATACAAAAAAACAAACAAATGACCTTTAGCCTAAATGCGCGGTACATGATCATTTCAGTTTGCACAGCAAATATATAATCATTAATGAAAAATAAAACAATATGTAGTAACTCAAGAGAACCGTGTTACTGTTCAATTCCCTCACACTGATGATGTCTGAAAGAACATTGAATACAGATATCATACGTATGTCTTCTTGGCATTTATGGCTAACACACATCATTTCCTTAGATCCAAGGTCTTATTACTGTACACATCTGTATTTATCATACATACTGTACATGTGCGCTACTCTATAATACATTATAATGTTTTTATTATTCAAGCTAAACCTTTTCATCTAATTAACCCCAATGCCGGTGCAAGGCACCAGAGCGCCGCAGGTGGGGAGGGGGGATGCTCCGGTGCTCACCCGCCCCCCGGCCGCTGTACAGGGGGTTGCCGGTGATTGCGGCCGCGTCATTTCCGGGGGGGGGGGGGGGTATTGGAGGCCGCTGAAACCACTTACCTCTCTGCTTCAGTCCCTGCTGCACACTGGCGCCCTCCAGTGGCCGCTGCCCTAGGCAAATTGGAGAACCACAAGTCCCAGCATGCAGGGCATTAAAGGGCCCACTGGCACTTGTAGTTCCACAGTAGTAAAAAGTCAAATAAACACACTGACACACAAGAAAAATAAAGCTTTATTACTTCCAAAGCCCATACATACTGATACTTTCCTATCTTGAGCCCGTAGGTAGGTCCCTGGGTCTTGGTTCGGTGTCCTGGTCCTCGTCCGTGTCGGCGTCCGGGTCCATGTCAGCGGCATCAGTGTTGGCGTCCGGGTTCGGGGTCTGAAGTAATCCATAGGGACATGTGGAAGGAAATTATACTTACAAGCATCCTATGGCGAAGATCTGGTCCTCTACTCTCCTGAAGTATTCCAAGTCTTCGCAAAATAACAAAACGCGAGTGTCCCGTCAGTCACCTGTCACGTACTGTGGAGAGACGCAGAGATGTTTCATCTTCCGCGCCTCTCCTCCGAATGATTCTATTGGCCGCCTAGTGGCCAATCAGGAGCCAAATTTTGCGGCTCCTGATTGGCCGCTAGGAGGCCAATAGAATCATTCGGAGGAGAAGCGCTGAAGATGAACCTTCAGTGCTTCTCCTGTTCGCTGGTGCTGGGTTATCGATTTTTTTTTTCAAAGTACCGGAGGACTACTGCGGAGAGAAGAGGACCGATCTACGCCTGAGGAGACCTGTGAGTAGAATTTCCTTCCACAGGTCCCCTATGGATTTCTGCGGACCCCGGAGCCAGACCCCAGGACCACGGAGCCCCGGACCATGGAGCCCCGAACCCAGGGACCTACCTACGTGCTCAAGATAGGTAAGTATCAGTATGTATGGGCTTTGGATGTAATAAAGCTTTATTTTTCTTGTGTGTCAGTGTGTGTTTATTTTACTATTTTTAATACTGTGGAACTACAAGTGCCAGTGGGCCCTTTAATGCCCCGCATGCTGGGAATTGCTTGCGGGGGAGGCTTGCTTGGACTCATAGTTCCACAGTATTAAACAATAGTTTTATCTTTCTTTTACACTGAGATCAGCCCGGTGACCACCGCACAGGGTCATCGAGGACAGCACCAGGCTGCAGCCTGATCAGGTAAGTCCTGGAGTGGGGGGAACCCTTTATTGGGGGGGTCCCCACTCCCCCTGGCCAGGCTGACTGGTCAGTAGGGTGATGTTTTGGCCGCGGGAACTTATATAATAAGTGTCCCCCGGCTGTGACATTACCCTGCTGGCTGGTTTGGCCTGGGGCTGGTTCTTAAAATACGGGGGACCCCTACTCATTTTGTCCCCCGTATTTTGGGAACCAGTCCTGGCCATGGAGCCTGGGGCTGGGTTTAAAAAATCAGGGAACCCCTATTTGCCGGGTTCCCTGATTTTTTATTACAGACCTCGGCTCTTTTAGCCTGGTGCTGGTTACGGCTGTGGGGGAGTACCCACGCCGGTTTTTTCATTTATTTATTTTTCTATTTTTTTTTACACTCTGCAGCCTGCACGGATCTGACTGATCCGTGCGCACTGGCTATACAAATTCGTATTAGCGGCCGTATATATGGCCGCTAATACGAATTAATACGCCATAGGAGGGTTACAAAGCAGTCGTATTTGACTGCTTTGTAAATTCCCCTCTGGAACACGACTTTGCATACGGCTGAAACAGCTGTAACAGTTGTATTCATTTGTATTAAGAATACGAATACGATTTTTTGTATTCATATTCTTAGTAAATTTCAGATTTTTGAATAGAAATGTTTCAAGTGTTAACAAGATAAGAATATTGACGTGTTGCAAGTTGACATTATGGTTTTGGTACTATAAATGTTGACATTGTCATTATAACCCTTTTAACTACATCCTCTTCCAGTGGTATTTTTTTTTTTTTTTAAACTCTTTATTTAAACAAGTAGAGCTAGGTGAGCATTTTACATGTAAGGACAGTAAAGGCTATACGCAGATAGCTCAAACATTTTAATACAACAGTTGTACTTAGAAAGGATACAGAGGGGGGGGGAGGAAAGGAGAAGGGGGGGGGGAGGGTCAAGTCATGAGAGAAAGCAATAAGTAGGTTATGATGCATTTCGTAGGTGCCAGAAAGCTCAAGAGCAGTGATGAATATCAAAATACAAGTAGGACTGGGAATTTCAAATGAGAAGACATATATACGTTATAATAGCCATATCAACAGGGACATAGAGGCAGGAGGAGGATCCGAGGGCAGGACACCAAAAGGTTATCGACAGCTCATGTGGCCTGATAGACACGGTTAGAGGTATGGTGATTTGCTAGTAACCAGGGATTCCAGATTAGAGCGAATTTATGGGGGCAGTCGTGGAGGTAATAGCTGATCTTCTCCATGTTTGCTATATAACCAATATAGTTATTTAGTGCCTGCAGGGTAGGGGGAGAGGGTGATTTCCAGTTTTTGGCAACAAGTGATTTTGCAGTGGCTAACACATGAGAGAACAGTTTATTCAAGTGAGGGTCTAGGTTCTGAAAGGGGCGGGCTAGTAAAAAGGACCATGGGTCCAGGGTAATTGCAATGCCAGAAAGAGATCTCAGCAGGTCTAGAACCTGGGACCAAAAGGTGGCTATGATGGGGCATGTCCACCAGATATGGTAGAGAGTTCCTCTTCTCCCGCAGCCCCGCCAACAGACCGGAGTAGTCGAGGGAAAGATTTTGGACAACCTATCAGGGGTATAATACCACCTATAATATAGTTTATAGGAGGTTTCTTTTATGCGTGTGGAAATTGAGCTTTTGGCAATTCCCTCTCTCACCTCGTCCCAGCACGTATCGTCTGGGGGTGGGTTCCAGTGGTATTTTTCATCAGGAACTAGCAGAAAGAGAAAGAGATGCCCATCTTGAAGTTTTGGAAGGGGGACTTGTTTTTTATTGTGAGCTTCTTTGCTGGGGAATCTTGGTGACCTTACGCCTTCCAGGAGCAAGGTAGAACAAACTTTAAAATACAGATCCTGTAATACCGGTTGATAGAGCTGTATAACCTGCCTACTCCTTGGAGGACTGAAAAAATGCCACCACCAGCAAATAGATTTCTTACACTTTTTTTATGTATGTTATGCAATTTTATTATAAAAATCCCAATAAAGAATAATTTTGTGCATAAAGATACCTTTATAAGAGTGATTCCATCGATCCAATCGGGAGTACTGGTACGCCACCTGAAAGATACCTTTACATGAATTTTGTAACATATACCTATGCAAGTAATGTAATCCTGATTGAATAAGATATATTATTGAAGATATATTATTGAAGATATATTATTGAAGATAACCATTCCTTCCTCTGTTCTTGTCATTCTATGTCCAACAAGAAATCATTGAAATTAAATGGAGAACAAATTAAAAGAGGAGGACCAACACAAAAAAAAATCATGTATGATTCGGAACGACTATAATCACACCAACCTAGCGCCATCTACCTTGAAGGAACTAGCAGGGAATCAGATCCTAAACCTCTCATTAAATATGACATCACCAGGAACATTATGGTAGAGTGCATCGAAGCTGTCTAGATCGAACATGTTATGGTCGCCCACCCATAGTCAAACATGTCTAGTTAGATGCGTAAAGATAGTCCACCGTGTCTAGCTAGAAGTTAGTTGCCAGCGTTAGAGCGATGAGACCGAGGTCGGTGATCACATGGCCGACATGAATTTTTCCTGATTTTATTTTTGGTGCCAAACTGCTAGGTTGCGAAACACGCAGCCTAGCAACCCGGTCTGAATCGTGCCTTACGTCTCCTTCCTAGGGATGGAACATAGATATCATTCCTCCACTGGGGTGGAGATACTTCCTAATTAGAGATTCTTCTTAATGTGGGTGATTTTCCTAACTGTAGAAATAGTCTTTACCTGGACAGTCCTGATATCAGCCATGGGGTGAGATGTATCAAGCTAAATTAGATAGGGATCAACCAATCAGCTTCTGCCCTTTTTCACCTATTATAGGTTGGTACTTTTTGTCTCTCCTTGGATTGATACATCTTCCTGTGCTGTGACCAATTGTGTGCCCACCCCTGTTTTAAAGAAAGCGAATTGACCACCAATCACCTCAAGTGGCAAAACTTGGGGGTGGTGAGCCCAGTTACAAAAAATATATAATTTGGTCCCCACTCCTCCACCCCAACCCAAGTTTGCAATATGCAACGTGTCAGTGGGTGACAAGGAGAGGCAGAGGGTGACAGAGATAGACAGGGGGTAAAAGGGAGAGGCAGAGGGTGACAGGGAAAAACAATGGGTGACAGTAAGAGGGTGACAGGGGCAGCAGAGGGCCCCTTAGTCCTTATGGAACCCAGTGCACTGCACCTTTTGCATCAATGATAGTGTTGCCTCATCTCATAAGGTTGGACCATATGACTTGCAAGGTCTTCTGTAGAAATGGTAAAATTGGTAGATTGCGATGTATTTTCTCCAGCTGTCTGCATGCTGGTACTAGTTAACAGACTAAAAGCGCATACACATGGAAAGATATGAAGCAAGATGTGGGCGTTCCCGATCGATCGGAACGACCAATCGTTCAAA
This sequence comes from Crinia signifera, assembly GCF_055691185.1. NCBI lineage: Eukaryota > Metazoa > Chordata > Amphibia > Anura > Myobatrachidae > Crinia > Crinia signifera. The sequence continues at coordinate 52,383,378 of NC_139217.1, forward strand.
TTGTTCCATGTATCGTTCAAGATGTGTGTACCCGTCAATCGTTAAGATTGGTCTATGATCTTTCATGCATGGAGGAAGATCAGAGACCAATCTTTTGTGAAGTGTTTCAAATCGTTTAATGTGTACGCATGATAAACGATAGGAAACCATTGGTAACAAGGTCGGATCGTTTCTAACATCGTTCCATGTGTACGCACCATTAAGGATTATTATACTTGAATACAAATTTAATGAGCTGTGCAACCAGAGCAAACACATTTGCAGGAGAGAATAAGTGATTCCACAGAGAGCACATCTGTGGCTTACAATAACCTACATGAAATACAGTGTCGCTAAGCATATAAAATAGGAAAAATACAGAAAATACTGTAATGAAATTCAGCTCCAGGGACTAATGTATCTGTGAAAGACTTGGAGCCAGGGCTGGCAACTTCATGCGTTCTGTTCTAATAATGATTAAATAAAGTTGCTTGATAAAAAAAAAAGGTAATAAATGACATTTATTTCAATTCCATACATTGGTCATATCCATGCATACTATTATATTATTTGGCTTTGTCTTGTTATCCGCTCATGAATATACGCTGCTTAGTGAGTGGTTCTGAATCAGGCACTTTACCATGGAGCAGTCAGTACTGGGCACACCCCTCCAGTGCCTCATACCCTCCAACATGACCCATTCCATTAGGTACAAAATGCTCTGTTCCTGGACTTCCCTGCCAGTGGCAGTTACAGAGGTTGGACTCCAGCACAGTCCAATATTCAAAGAGGGGTGGTCACATCAACTGCCAGTGAGTCCAGGACAGTGATGTTTGGGGTGGCAGTAGGTGTGGCTCCCCTTTTTGAATATTGGACTGTGCGGCAGGCTCACATCTGTAACTGCCACTGGCAGGGAAGTCCAGGAACAGAGCATTTTGTACCTAATGGAATGGGTCATGTTGGAGGGTACGGTGCCTTTGTACATGTAGCCGCAGCTATTTTTGTTTAAAACACATAAAAATAAATCCTAGCCTGTCCGGCACAGACAGGAATTTCTCTCAGATGTGGTTGCCATGTCGATGTTGGCTGCAGTGGTGCTTCTATAGCTGCACTGTGCACGCTCAGCAACTGAATAGCGAGGGCATTGCAGGGAGGATTTATTTGCATAGTAAGAGACATGTTGGGGAAGGTAACTGGGAGTGGCTACTAAAACAAAGATGTATCACCACCATTTTCTAGGCATGTCCTAGTCTCCTAAATTAAGTTGGGTAAGAGTGTGTGTGTGTGCAGGGGCAGAACTCTGGGAGGCAATGGAGTCATCTGCCGCCATGCTCCTGCTCCCAAGGGGGCACCTCTACTCCCCTGCTAGTTTCAAAAACTAATAAATCAGTTAATTGAAAGCCATTGATATCCCTTCTGTAACCAGCAGCGTAGCTTTGTTTGGGGCACCCCCCCCCGCCGTTAATGGGGGGTGCCCCCCCTCACCGCCCGCCCGTCCGTCCAGCCGGCCCCCCGTGCTCGCCCCCCTGCCCTCTGTGCCCCATCCCCCCATTGCCGCATGCTTACCTGTCCGCGTGTCCCGGCTCCCCTCCTGGCTTCAATAAATTCTATGCAGACGGACCACGATAAAATGGCCGCCCCCATACCGCAGACAGTTTCAGAGAACAGTCTTCTTTATGGGGCGGCCATTTTATTGTGGTCCGTCTCCATAGCATTGATTGAAGCCAGGAGGGGAGCCGGGACGCGCGGACAGGTAAGCATGCGGGGGATGGGGGGGGGGGGATTACTATAGCACCGCAGCCCCCCCGGTGCCCCCATATGCACAGCTCCCCCCCCCCCCGCGACCGCGGGGGCTCCGGTGCTATAGTTACGCCACTGTCCGTAACTGATTTCTGAAATATATATGTGTTCTCTCTCTCACTCTCTCTCAATATATATGTGTGTGTGTGTAAAACACATATATTTCAGAACAGACACATACACTATTATATTATATAAGGTTTGGGGGGCACCAATATATATCTTACCTCCGGGCAACTGTGACAAACTTACGCCACTGTGTGGGGGGGGGTATGGATAGGCACAGGAGGGAGGTTTAACTGTAGGGATTATTAGGGTTAGATATAGCTGTCAAGCACTTAATGGAATGTGAATAGAATGTTGTCATTGTAATATGTTGACATTTAATCACTGACAACATGATGAATGTCAACTTGGTCAATATTGACATCACTATGTTGTCATTCTCATGGGTTGGGTAATGTGGCTCCTCAGTATCCACTGGTCCTTAGTTGGAGGCCTACGTTGCCTTCTGCATAATCCAGCTTTCAAACAAAGTCTGCAAAAAAATAAAAATCTAAATAGATCAATCTTCTTATTTCTTCCTTCAGTATAACACTCAACTCAGACCACAATATAGCAGAGAGGCAAGGATGGTGTCCACATATACACAATGGCAGACAAAATGTATGCAATGTGTTCTTGTATTTACTAACAATGGGGCAGATACATTAAGCCACAACAAGAGATAAATGCCAGGGTGATAAGGAGATATAAATGCCCAGCCAATCACCTGCTAACTGTCATGTTACAGGCTGTGTCTGAAAAAAGTCAGTAAGGAGCTGATTGGCTGGACGTTTATCTCTCTTTATCACCCTTGTTAAGGCTTAATACATCTGGCCGTGTGATACTAAATGATGAGTCTCGAATGAATCAATGATAAAAAGTTGTTCACAAATAACCTTCAATACAATATTTAGAGTTGCGCGATATTGGACAGACTCAGTTAAGCGGTTGTGCAGTTCCATACAGCTAGTATGCTAATGCAGCAGGAGGAGTCTCCTGAACATAAGTGCCTCCTGACGGATTCCGCTTGCGTCTCAAGCTGCACCATTGAATCACTATGCATGACCATTGGTCCTCTTAGTAACGTTGCAGAATTCCATCCAGGATCCACAGCCAAGATCAGTTAATCTTCGCCACCACACACTGACTTCAGCACTCTTTGGTGGAGTGGGCAGGACTCACTTCTGGGAGCCTGGAGTACTACTCAAAAATTCTACAACTCTCCTGGAAGTTCTGGGAGTTTAGGTCAGCATGGCCCCCTATTTGTCTTAAGAGACACTTACAAAGACCGGTGTAAAAAAAGGAATTTTTCAAAATAATGAATAAGTCGATCAGTAAATGCCTAATTGGCTGTTATGAATGGCATTAACTCTATGCTCAATTATCAGTCATTGTGTATGTAAGGAAATTATTTTATAAAGTAATTCAAACACAAAATGTTGCTATTATGCTATATAATAAACCAAAAGTATTTAATTGGCCTTTATTTCTGAAAAACGTACAACATTCTGTAACATAATTTAGCATTGAAAACGTCTGCTGTGCTGGTTCACAGCTTGTCCTTCTTCAGATAAGTACTACAATGGATCATAAAGTAGAATGCAATCATAAACCATCAAACATAAATGCCTCTTTAGTTTATTCCCTTCTCAGAGGGATGCCCCCTGCCATTTCTCCTAAAGGTTATAAATCAAGGCCAATGAAAGCTGCTGTCTGAGTTATTTACACGGCTGACAATGGCAGAGGGCATTTCACATCAGGTTTGACAATGAAGACTTGAGATTTTAAATCATTAAGGGTCAGCTAGTACTTCACTTGGGGAGTAATACACTTTTTTTATAGAGACAATTATGGCACATGTTCCATCTTTACCTAAAAGTGATATGTTTTAGTACAGCTAGGAAGTCAGTACGGCAATAACCAGCCATATGGTCCGTCCTTCACATGATATTAGTGATTACAAAAAATGTCACCAATATAAATCTAAGACGCACCATAAACAAGTAAAAGAAAAAAATTGCCACATACTCCTCCAGCATTATGGTTATTTATATCAGTGTATTGAAACTCCCATACATTTCCCAAAATTAATGTAGAATTCAGAAGCCAGCCATAGCAAAAAGGAGTCCCAAAAGTCATGTTCCTATTTTTTAAGTGCATTTGTTACCCGGTTACTGGGATTTGCCCACCTTTGTCATTGCTGTAATCATATATGCTCCCAGGTACAATATACAGTAGCAGTATGTCCCATATGGACATCGTGGTTGGGACCCTTGGGATTAGATGATTTAGGGGGATATTCAATCACCGGCGACCATCTCCCGACAGGGGAGATGGCCGCCGGGCCCTATTCAATGCTGTCTTCCTTGACAGCATTGAGCAGGGGATCTCGCAGAAGGAGCCTGACTTTACAAGCAATCGGGCTCGTTCTGCCGAGAACAGCAGGGAATTGCCGAGCTCCCAGCCACAGCTCGACAATTCCCGGCCACTTCTTGCAGCCACGCCCCTTTCTCGCCCCACAGCAGGTGGGACATTGAATCCCACCGGCAATTTCTCAGTCGAGATGACCGAGAACAGGACCCCACATTGAATACCCCCCATAGTAGTTAAGATTAAGCTGGGTTCCTTGAGGTAGAGATTGGTTTCTGGAGGGTTGAGACATGCAGAAATATAATCTGATCCAGAGAACCTACGACTATAATCTGCAGAATCAAACTCAGAAAAGGAATGGACACTGACGACTGAGACCTGAACACAGGTGCACAGACCTGGAACCAGTTACAAGGAACTCATATCAAATTAAGCTTGATCATTTTATGCTGCAACAGGACACCGGGAAACTTAATCTAAAGGATAACAGTTGTTCTGGCTGTAAACTACCAGAAGTTCCTGGTTTAAGTAAGATGCCCTCTGAACTGATAGGCTCTCTGATTCATGTGACCAAGGTTGCCGCAGCATGGTTTGTCAGAATGGATCATGTGATGCAATTCAAGATGGCCACGCTCATGAAGCAGATCATCAGGGAGTGTTTGCTTACCAAAGCTGACACTGAACACAGGAGTGCAATAGGCAGCCAGGAGGGACATGGGTGCCTGTGGGTTGACACTGCTAGAGCACCTAAGTGAGGCTAAGTCCCCAAAGTGTAAAACTGTGTATACTGTAGATGGACTTCTTGAGCATACTGAGATTTGTGGGAGTATTCAGTGTACAGTGTTTTATACTGTGTATTTAAAACCTGTCATACCCTCTGCCCTTATCTCTGCTGGCCATGCATACTGAGATCCTTCAGCCTCCAGTACATTTTGTGATCTTGGCCATACACCATCCTTGTCACTATTTATTCAAGTCATTCTGCAGATACGGCCTAACATCTGAACTTAGAATTGTTGTCTCACCAATGTGCTTTATAGAATAAGCGCTTTGACTGGAATAAGCACTTTGACTTACATGTAAATAATTTAGCAGTACCTCAGCGTTATATTACTGCACACATTGCAGAAACTGCATATCTGTATTTTTTTAGGTTTGTTCAAGTTCAAGTCTGAAAGAGATGGAAGAAAAGCATTTAGCGAACAAGAAGGAATTAGGAAAATATAGCAAAATAAATGGACATTTGCAGTCTGGGGTTCGTACTGTACCATATCCTAAATGAACAAGTAAATAGCTACTCAGCAGACATCAGCTCCTGGGGGATATTAAAAAACATTTACACCAAACCAGCCTGTAACCTGACAGGTAGGAGCTGATTGGCTGGCTGATTATCACTCTCCTCTATATAAATTTTTGAAGCCTGATACATCTTGCCCAAGGGCCCAGCCCTGTAAACAAACAAGGTCCCTTTTTAGATCTTATTGCAGTACAAATTTGTTCTCAAAAGGGGCAAAACCATGTGCACTGCAGGTGGGGCCGATGTAACATGTGCAGAGAGAGTTACATTTGGGTGGGTTATGTTGAAACTGGGGGTAGACTGATCTAGTGGGGTGTGTGAGGGGTGTGATGGAGGTAGCAGGGTGCAGGTGGGGTATGGCATTAAGATCTCATCATCATATCATACCACTGCAATGCAATGCCGAGATTACCAGGATTGTAGAACAGGTTTGTGGCTACGATGATGTGATTCAGTGCATCATCAGCCACCCCATCCGCCCACTTTACTCAGTAATCCGGTAGACATGTCCACTTTCCTGGGGGGCCGGGAGTGCCAGCTGATTTTCATAAAGCCTATTTGGACATTCAGGAGGGCAGGCAATTATGCTTTACATGTAAATTCTATTTGTACATGCTGTATAGGCATTGCCATTTTAGATTTTTGATTACAGATTTTCACGCAGACTTCATCCCAACATTACCTATTACCGTTATAAGCATTAATAGAAGCCCATTGTCTAGAATAGATGAATTACCGTGCCTAGAGACCAATTGGATATGCTATCTAGAAAACTGTACCAATAGTGTTAGGGAAAGCTATCTCATACCTCTCAACCCTCCAGATTTTGGCAGAATAGTTGTCTAGGCAGCAGTGTCCTGTGAGGGGGAAAGCTTAGGAGGCCTCTCACATAGGGCGAGAAGTACAGTGCTAAGCCCTGAAAAGGGGTACAATGGAGAGTGATAAGCCACCAACCAATCAGCTTCTACCTGTCATTTTTCAAACATAGCCTATGACATGGCAAGTAGGAGCTGATTGGCTGGTGGTTTATCACTCTCCATATTATCACTTTTCAAGTTCAGTAAATCTGTCTCCTTGTGATTTGAATAGTGACCAGCATCTAAACAGTAAAGAGAAAGGCTAGTGGTCCACCCTTGGTGATCTCCATGTATGCAGAAATAGCAGCATTTCAATATTAAATGCTGAAGTATTTAGTATTTAGCGTACTATGGGGCTGATTCATAGTTGTATACTACTATACTATCACAGCTGCCGGGCCTTTGTGCACAGTGCCTGTGCTAAAATATGCAAAATCTGAATGAGTAGATAGACGCCCACTGCAGGTTTCTGTGATCTGCTGCTTTTAAACTGGCTCATAGTAATGTCATTTACCAGCTTCAAAGAATTCAAGAAACCAATTAGAGGTGAGAGGGGAACAGGAAACAACCTATCAGGATTATAGAGTTCAGCTTTCTGCCCTGCACTGATGTTATCAATATCCAGGGCGAGGAGCACAGAGCATTGACGGATTGGCACAATCCTTAAGTCCTAGATCAGTGGTTCCCAACCCTGGTCCTCAAGTACCCCCAACAGTGCATGTTTTGCAGGTCTCCACACAGAATCACAGGTGAGATAATTAGCTCCACCTGTGATCTTTTCAAATGTGCCTGAATAATGAGTGCACCCACCGTGTGACCTGGAAAACGTGCACTGTTGGGGGTACTTGAGGACCAGGGTTGGGAACCACTGACCTAGATGAAGCTCTCAGATGGTCACTGAACACTTTGCTAAGTATGACCGATGACAGTTGGAAAATCGTCACTTTTCTCACATTTTTGATCGGATTTACATTCTACCTATTAAATTAAAGTGCTGATTTTTCGACTGGCGGAAAAGACAGCATGTTCGGAAAACACGTGCATTGGCAAAAAAACTCACCAATCCACCTGTTTTAGTTGAAATTCACCCATTTTCGACTATTTGCTGCTATCGGGGACAGGTAGACAGAAATCGGTTTTCAATTATAAAAATAAATAAATAAATGCAAATTCCTTTAAACACATTAAATATAGCCAGGTAGGAAATGTTCTGAATATTTTTCGCTAATATTAAAGAACACCCACACTGCCAGCTTGCAATGATTTTTTTTTCTGCTTAATTCATATTTGAAAATTGAACATTTCTCAAAACAAATCGGTAATTTCTTTTTTCTTTCATCATTAATTTTTATTGTTTAATGGAAACCCCCATGATTTTGTAATCCTACTAGTTCCTAGCTTATACCCCTTTCACATCGCACTTGTTAAACGGTATATTGCCGTTTTTTTTCCATTTTAAAACGTTTAAGGCTGCAATGTGAAAGTGCCATAGTTGATTTACCGGTTAAAGTTAACCGGTATTTCAACACGGTTAAAAAGCAGAGTCCTACACGTTTTAAAGCCGTTTTTTTTTGGCAGTTTGAACAGCTCTATTTCAATGGCTTGAAACGTGTCCCTTGGGGGTTAAACGGGTTGAATGTTTGAATGGTATTAAATGATTTTTAAAACGGTTTTCACCTGCAATGTGAAAGGTCTCAAGGCTCAGACCCGTTTTATAGTCCCATTTAAGAATACCGTGTCAATACCTATTTCTGCAATGTGAAAGCAGTATTACTTTTATATTGTATTTCTTGGTAAATGAGGAGTCTTTCAACTGAAGTTGTGTATGTTATTCTTATTATTATTATTGTTATTATCCTATGATCCACAGCGCACAATCACAGGGTTCATAAGCAAATCTGCAAAACAAGAACACCGTATGTTACAGTTCAAGACAAAGTAGGATAAGTACAGGGCATCAGGAGAAATGAGGCTAGATTCCGCACTAGGGGCCCGATTCAGAGCCGCATGCAGCATGAGCGATTATCGAATGACTGCACACGCATGAGCCCCCCACAGGAAGACCCCGTGCACCAATTTAGGAACGGTAGCCCAGTGTTTTCTGGGAGTGGTCCCCGTCTGTTGTGAGGGAGGGCTTCTGACAGCATCAACGGCCTCCTTTTCCCCACGCTGGGGCACTCATTTATGACCCATTTACACCAGAATCCCAGATCCATCCCAGTGTTTGGAACACGGTTCCAATCCGGGTCGGATGGGGATTATAAATCAATCTCCACTGATTTATATTTGAGCGTCCTGGAGAAATCATTCGATGTTGGCGACCATCGAATGATTTCTTCGGCAGCGGACACATGCAAGGGGATATTTCACATCGATTTAGCAGGGTGGCGGGGTGTGCCCTCTGGGATTCTAGAAGATAATAGATAGTATCTGATTGGTTGGTACTGGCAGCATCCCATCCTTAATAGCATTCCCTTCTTAGTAAATTTACCCCAAAGAGGGGTGGGTAGTGTGACCACGTCACACTGTGCAGTGCCGCACTGCTGGGGACGGGAGAAGCTTGGCTCGAACGCTGCCCAGGCATTAGTCTGTACAATGACAGTCTTATCCCACAATCACGGGATTGGAAACTCCAGTCCCAGCATTGAAATCCTGGCAATTTTGGGACCAAATCCCAGGATCCTGCCAATCCCGATTCCGGGAGTGGCCAGCCTAGCAGGGACTGATGTGAATGTTCGAATATTCTCTGTAAAACGCTGCGGAATATGTATGCGCTATATAAATTACTGGTAATAAATAGAGATGTGCGGCGGGCACTTTTTTGGGTTTTGGTTTTGGTTTTGGATCTGGATCTCCCTTCGTGTTTTGGATCTGGATTGGTTTTGGCAAAACCACCCTTGCGGGTTTTGGTTTTGGATCTGGATTTATTTGGAAAAATGCTAAAAATTGCTAAAATAATAGTTTTCAGGCCTGTTTTTGCCCCTAAAGTGTTATTAAGCTCAATAACATTAGTTTCCACTCATTTCTAGTCAATTTTGATCACCTCACAGCTCACAAAATCGTTTTCATTTACTGTAGTAGGGCCAAAAGGTTATCCTGAGGTAGCTGGATGTCTAGGCTAGGCGACAGCAGTGGGCATCACATACAGGTGGACCTTACACTTCCAACCTGGCACATGTTAGAAGCAGAGCAGCACTGCAGGGGCAGATAGGGTGGCAGTTGAAATTGTCCTTGTAGCTGCGCTCCTCTGTTAGAAGAACCTCCACACAAGTACCAAGAGCCCAATGTGGATTGATTTTGCAGTTTGGCATGTGCAGCCAAGGAACAGTGGGCGTTTGGTGCAGCATTGACTGTGTCTGCAAGTTAGTATCTGTTTGTATCAGTTTAATATCTAATAAGACCACTATCTGGCGTGAGGTCAAGTGGTTTCTGGATGCTGGGAACAGTTGCCTGCTTATCAAGCTTGAACAGACTGGATAGACGTGCATTCCACCACTTCACCACTTGACGTGTGTTCCTCCCGAAGCCACGCGCTTGGTCTAGTACGCTGACCATCAGCAGCTGTTGGGCCTTCTTCTTCCCAACCAACCATCCATCAATCCATCCATCATATCCCAATGATATGACCAATTCATGTGTGTTCCTCCCAAAGCCAGGCACTCGGTCTAGGAATGGATAAGACCATGGATGTGCCTGAGGACATTTTTTCATCCATTATGGATGAGGTGGAGAGCGAATCACCCATCTCCCCACCATTCATCCATCAGATGCCCAAAAAGTCTTTCTTGCTCCGAAGAGCCAAAAAAGACGCAAAAAGACGAGGAAGGAAATGATTGGCGGTGGCCCCCCCACCCAATAAATATATATATAATAATTAGAGGAATGGCGAAGACCACGGATGTCTCTGAGGACATATTGTCATTCATAATGGATGATGATGGAGAGCGAATCACCCATCTCCCCACCATTCATCCATCAGATGCCCAAAAAGTCTTTCTTGCTCCGAAGAGCCAAAAAAGACGCAAAAAGACGAGGAAGGAAATGATTGGCTGTGGCCCCCCCACCCAATAAATATATATAATAATTAGAGGAATGGCGAAGACCACGGATGTCTCTGAGGACATATTGTCATTCATAATGGATGATGATGGAGAGCGAATCACCCATCTCCCCACCATTCATCCATCAGATGCCCAAAAAGTCTTTCTTGCTCCGAAGAGCCAAAAAAGGCACCAAAAGACGAGGTAGGGCCCTACCACCCGGCCTGACATTTACATGTCCGATTGTACAAAACAGAAAGAAAAATGACCAAGCCATAGTACAGAAATGTAACAGAAAAATCTACCAAATGATCAGTCTCCCAGGAAAAGGATCTGCAATGGAACCTCTGCAGAGAGTACAACTTACTCCACGCCCAAAAAGCAAAAGGTGATGAAGTCTTCAGAAAAGTCTTCCGAAAAGAAAAGTGAGGAAACCAGGGTGAAACGTCGATTAAGTGCAAAATCACCAACTGCTTTCCAACGTATCGACCAAAGTCCTGTAAAAAAGAGTCCTGCAAAAAATTCTGTACAAGAGTCCTACGAAAGACTCACCACAAAAGGAAAGCAAAGCGCTTGTCAATTCAAGTCAAAAAAATAAAAGGCGAGAATATGTAAAAGATATATTTAGTATCTGTTTGTATCACTTTAAAATCTAATAAGACCCCTATCTGGCCTGATTTTCTGATTAATTATTAATTGATAATATAATAAACTGATTGGTGTACTGGGGAACATTTCCAGTCGCCTCTTCATTTATCACCTAATTGGTGGAGGGGAGGGTGGTTGTTGCTTATTAATAAAGTTGTTGCTTATTAATACTCAGACTATTGGGAGGGAGCTCCCATTACAGTAAAATCACTTAAGTTATTGAGAACTGTTTGTAAGGTATGAATCGCTTGTCATCGCTTACTGTAGTGCAAGATGTGTTTTTTTTTGTATTGGTCACAATGATCCTACTATTAGATAGTGATGTTTAGTGCTGCAAAAGTTTGTTATTTATGTATTACATCCTCTAAAGATTAATCCGCCTCTGCTTGCAGTAAATAAGTGAGCCCCTGGACAGTGGTCACTGCAGCCCCTGCGTGGGAGCACTGCAGCACCTAGTTAGTTAAATGACTCGAGTCTACAACACAGGGCAGTGAGGGCACAGGACAGGTCACGGAGCACAGCACAGGGCAGTGAGGGCACAGGGCAGGTCACGGAGCACAGCACAGGGCAGTGAGGGCACATGGCAGGTCACGGAGCACAGCACAGCAGGGAGCACATGGCACGGAGCACAGCACAGCACAGGGCACACGGAGCTTCCCAACCACCCTCTTCCCTCTCCAAGAGTGAAGATGGCGGGGCGCGCGTGCATCTTTTATAAGATCCCGCGAGAATCCGACAGTGCGATTATGACGTGTGGGCTCGTTATCGGATCCCCGTTATTCTGATCTGTCGGATCTCGGGTATCAGGACCCGCTCATCTCGAGTTAGTATCTGTTTGTATCAGTTTAAAATCTAATAAGACCCCTATCTGACCTGATTTTCTGATTAGTGATTAATTAATTATCAATTGCTATAATAAACTGATCGGTGAACTCTGGGAACATTTCCAGTCGCCTCTTCATTTATCACCTAATTGGTGGAGGGGAGGGGGGTAGTTGGTGGCAGATGAACAAATTCCTCCACCTCTCTAGGACCCCAGGTTTGGAGATCTAGTCCACCCTAGACTGTGGTGTTTGTGAGGTCAATGAGTCTGCGACATCTGTCACCCAATTTACCGCTAAGGTTAATTTGTTTGGTATGGCTGGCTAGAGCCAAAAAAAGATGAAAAAAGAAGAAGAAAAACATTTGCTGGGGCCCTCCGACCCAGCCATCCATCCGGGACATCCCATCCAAAAAGAAGTACGATAATAATAGTTAGGGTGAGTTCATGGATGTCCCCGATGACATCATTGAATCTATAATAGATGAGGTGGCGAGATAAATCGCCCATCTCCCCACCATTCATCCATCAAAGATTTTAAAATTAATGACGCTCCAAAGAGCCCACAAAATGACGCAGAAAGAGGTGCAAGATGACATTGTCCTTGGGCCCTCCCACCCACCCTTATGTTGAATACAGGACATGCACAGTTTAACAAACCAATCATTTCAGCGACAGGGACTGCAGCGGGAGGGACTGTCAACTGTGGCTGAAATGATTGGTTTGTTTGGGCCCCCACGAAAAATAAAAGGCAATGGGCATTGCACAAACTGGCTTTACAAGAGGTCATCCTCAGCGTCAGATTCCTCAGCCTCATCCTCTTCTTGACACACAATTAATTCGTCGTCGCTAGAATCAACCAATACAGGAGGACTGTGTGCAGTAGGAGGACGTAAGTGTTGGCGAAGGAGGTCCAGTTCGTGGAATTTGAAATTCATTTTTATGAAGAGCATCTTCTCCACGTTTTGTGGAAGTAACCTCCTACGCCGATCGCTAACAAGGTTCCCAGCTGCGCTGAAGACTCTCTCAGAATAGACACTGGAGGGTGGACAACTTAAATAAAGCAAAGCCAGTTTGTGCAAAGGATGCCACATTGCCTTTTTTTCCTGCCAGTAATGGAATGGACAGTCTGACATACCTATATTGATGCTATCAGCAAAGTAGTCATCCACCATTCTTTCAATGGTGATAGCATCATAGTCTGTGGCAGTCGACGTGTCCATGATGCTAGGAAGCTCCTTCAGTCCGGACCAGATGTCAAATAGATTTCCGGACTGAATAGCAGTCGGTCTTTTAGGAAAATTGAGCTTTTTCCTCGCAACCCCTGTGGTAGAAATTGAAGGAGAAGTTGTGCGCCTGCCACGTTCCGCTTCAGCTGACAATTTTTGGACCAAGAGGTCTTTGCACCTCTGCAGATTTGTTCCCATTGGTAACAAAGACACGATGTAAGACTTAAACCTAGGATCCAGCATTGTCCCCAAAATGTAAAGATCTGATTGTAAGACATCCGCGACCCTTGGATCGTTGCAAAGGGAACTAATGGCGTGATCCACTAGCCCAACATATCTAGCAGAATCAGTGTACTTCAACTCCTCCTTCAATTTCTCCAACTGCTTCTGCAAAAGACCTATCAAGGGAATGACCTGGCTCAAGCTGGCAGTGTCAGAACTAACTTCGCGTGTAGCAGCCTCAAAGGGCTGCAGGATCTTGCACACCACGGAAATTATTCTCCACTGAGCTTGGCTCAGGTGCATTCCCGTTCCTCTCCCTATGTCATAGGTCGAGGTGTAGCTTTGGATGGCCTTTTGCTGCTCCTCCATCCGCTGAAGCATATAGAGGGTGGAATTCCACCTCGTGACCACCTCTTGCTTCAGCTGATGGCAGGGCAAATTTAGCTTTTCTTGCAAGTCTTGCAATCTCCTGCACGCACTTGCAGAATGGCGAAAATGTCCACAAATTTTCAGAACAACGGACAACATCTCTTGAACACCCCTGTCCTTTTTCAAGAAATGGTGCACCACCAAATTTACTGTGTGAGCAAAACATGGGACATGTTGGAATTCGCCCACATGTAATGCACTCACAATATTGGTGGCATTGTCGGATACCACAAATCCCGAGGAGAGTCCAAGTGGGGTAAGCCATTGCGCAATGACTTCCCGTAGTTTTTCTAGGAGGTTTTCCGCTGTGTGCCTTTTACTGAAACCGGTGATACACAGTGTAGCCTGCCTCTGAATAGCAATGGGAGATGATGTTGCTGCTGCTGCTGTTGGTGCTGCTGCTGAAGGCAATACATCCACCCAGTGAGCAGTCACAGACATGTAGTCTTTTGTTTGCCCTGTTCCGCTTGTCCACATATCCGTGGTTAAGTGGACAGTGGGTACAGAGGCATTTTTAAGGACAGTAACAACGCTTTTTTTAATGTCTGTGTACAGCCTGGGTATTACCTTCCTGGAGAAGTGGAACCTAGATGGAATTTGGTAACGGGGACACAGGATCTCTAGCAACTGGGTAAAACCCACAGAATTAATTGCGGATACTGGACGCACGTCTATTACCAACATAGTTGTTATGGCGTCAGTAATACGCTGTGCAACGGGGTGACTGCTGGCATACTTCATCCCCCTTTCAAAGGATTGACTTACAGTCAGTTGCTTGGCTAAGTGATCAGGACTAGCATTCCTGGTCCCTTTCCATGAAGCAGCAGCAGCAGCACCAGCAGCAGCAGCAGAAGCAACAGGTGTACCTGATAAGGATGCTTCTGAGGAATCCAGGATAGGAGAGGATTCAGTCAGGATCATGACATTGGGTGCAGGACTACTTCCCAATCCCATAATCTCTGAGGATGGGGATGATGCAGTTGTTTGAGGAGATTGCAGGACCTTGGATTTAACAGAGAAAGGGGAGCAGGACGGTGACGCTGTGCGGGCTGCTACATGTTTGTTCACAGTTTCTTTTGACAAAAACTTCTGATGGATGCGCTGCAAATGCCGTAACAGTGAGGAGGTCCCAAGGTGCTGCACGTCCTTACCTCTACTTACAATAGCTTTGCAAACGCTACACACGGCTTGACAGTTGTTGTCCGGATTTGGGTAGAAATAATTCCATACATACGAGGTGGATTTTTTGGTCTTTTGCCCTGGCATGACAATGGGCTTTTCCACACCCCGGACAACAACTGTCTCCGTCGGTGCCTTAAAACAAACAACATCATCCCCAACATCGTCATCATCCGCATCCCTCTGTGTGCCAGCTTCACCAACAGAATCCACATCCAATTCCTCAGAAGCATCCTCAATAACCAGGTCAAAATCTTGACGGGATGCTCTTGCACACACTTGCAGAGGGCATGCAAATGGTGGAATGAACCTCCTCTTCACAAACAGTATTTGAAAGGTCCGGCTCACATATGGCATCCACGGACACACTTAGACTCTCCTCTGGGATTTGTGACATTTGTGAACTCGCCTTTGTCTTAAAAACTTTCATTCTTTTTTTTGTAGTAGCAGAAGGGCTATCATCATTCTTCTGAGACGCTGTACCATCAGTCAGAAACAAAGGCCAAGGCCGTAGCCTTTCCTTCCCACTGCGTGTGGTGAACGGCATATTGCCAATTTTATTTTTCTCCGCACGTGACTTAATTTTTTTTTTATGGACCATTGTAAAATTTGATTTCTGCTTGGCTTTTACATGGCCTCTAGGCCTTTGACCATCGGCCTTGCCATCATGAATCTGACTGGTGGTAGCAGCTTCAGAAGTTCTATCAGGTTGCTGATCTCCCACTATTTCCTCCTCCATCATCCTCCCCCCCAAAAAATTTTTTAATACTTTTATTTATTTTTCTGATTTTTTACACTGGACACAGCCTGTGACACTGGACACTGCCCCTGGTCACTGGACACTGCAGCACGACACAGCCCGTTACACTGGATATATGTCATCACACTGGACACAGGATATATGTCGTCACACTGGACACAGGATATATGTCGTCACACTGGACACAGGATATATGTCGTCACACTGGACACTGGATATATGTCGTCACACTGGACACTGGATATATGTCGTCACACTGGACACAGGATATATGTCGTCACACTGGACACAGGATATATGTCGTCACACTGGACACAGGATATATGTCGTCACACTGGACACAGGATATATGTCGTCACACTGGACACAGGATATATGTTGTCACACTGGACACAGGATATATGTCGTCACACTGGACACAGTATATATGTCGTCACACTGGACACAGAATATATGTCGTCACACTGGACACAGGATATATGTCGTCACACTGGACACTGGATATATGTCGTCACACTGGACACAGGATATATGTCGTCACACTGGACACAGGATATATGTCGTCACACTGGACACTGGATATATGTCGTCACACTGGACACTGGATATATGTCGTCACACTGGACACAGGATATATGTCGTCACACTGGACAATGGATATATGTCGTCACACTGGACACAGGATATATGTCGTCACACTGGACACAGGATATATGTCGTCACACTGGACACAGGATATATGTCGTCACACTGGACACAGGATATATGTCGTCACACTGGACACAGGATATATGTCGTCACACTGGACACAGGATATATGTCGTCACACTGGACACAGGATATATGTCGTCACACTGGACACAGGATATATGTCGTCACACTGGACACAGGATATATGTCGTCACACTGGACACAGGATATATGTCGTCACACTGGACACTGGATATATGTCGTCACACTGGACACTGGATATATGTCGTCACACTGGACACAGGATATATGTCGTCACACTGGACACAGGATATATGTCGTCACACTGGACACAGGATATATGTCGTCACACTGGACACTGGATATATGTCGTCACACTGGACACAGGATATATGTCGTCACACTGGACAATGGATATATGTCACGCTGGACACAGGATATATGTCGTCACACTGGACACAGGATATATGTCGTCACACTGGACACAGGATATATGTCGTCACACTGGACACAGGATATATGTCGTCACACTGGACACAGGATATATGTCGTCACACTGGACACTGGATATATGTCGTCACACTGGACACAGGATATATGTCGTCACACTGGACAATGGATATATGTCACGCTGGACACAGGATATATGTCGTCACACTGGACACAGGATATATGTCGTCACACTGGACACAGGATATATGTCGTCACACTGGACACAGGATATATGTCGTCACACTGGACACTGGATATATGTCGTCACACTGGACACAGGATATATGTCGTCACACTGGACACAGGATATATGTCGTCACACTGGACACTGGATATATGTCGTCACACTGGACACTGGATATATGTCGTCACACTGGACAATGGATATATGTCACGCTGGACACAGGATATATGTCGTCACACTGGACACAGGATATATGTCGTCACACTGGACACAGGATATATGTCGTCACACTGGACAATGGATATATGTCGTCACAGTGGACACAGGATATATGTCGTCACACTGGACACAGGATATGTCGTCAGTCGTCACACAGGACAGGACACAGGATATATGTCGTGAGTGACTTGTGACACTGGACAATGGATAAGATATAGGCCGTCACACTGGACACAGCCCCTTGTATTAATGCTGCCCCTGTACACAGTGTACTACTCAGCAGCACTGCAGCCCCTGTGTGTGAGCACTGCAGCACTGAGTTAGTTAGTTAAATCACAAAAAAAACAAAGGGTTCAGGGCTAAACACAGGGCTTAGGGCTAAATAAATCACATCAGGGCACGGGCCACAGGACAGCCCCTGGACAGTGGACACTGCAGCCCCTGCGTGTGAGCACTGCAGCACGACACAGGATATATGTCTTCACACTGGACACAGGATATATGTCGTCACACTGGACACAGGATATGTCGTCAGTCGTCACACGGGACAGGACACAGGATATATGTCGTGAGTGACTTGTGACACTGGATAAGATATAGGCCGTCACACTGGACACAGCCCCTTGTATTAATGCTGCCCCTGTACACAGTGTACTACTCAGCAGCACTGCAGCCCCTGCGTGTGAGCACTGCAGCACGACACAGGATATATGTCGTCACACTGGACACAGGATATGTCGTCAGTCGTCACACAGGACAGGACACAGGATATATGTCGTGAGTGACTTGTGACACTGGACAATGGATAAGATATAGGCCGTCACACTGGACACAGCCCCTTGTATTAATGCTGCCCCTGTACACAGTGTACTACTCAGCAGCACTGCAGCCCCTGTGTGTGAGCACTGCAGCAATGAGTTAGTTAAATCACAAAAAAAAACACAGGGTTCAGGGCTAAATAAAATAAATCACAACACAGGGCTTAGGGCTAAATAAATCACATCAGGGCACGGGCCACAGGACAGCCCCTGGACAGTGGACACTGCAGCCCCTGCGTGTGAGCACTGCAGCACCTAGTTAGTTAAATCACACTACAGGGCTCAGGCCACAAGTCTACAACACAGGGCAGTGAGGGCAGGTCACGGAGCACAGCACGGAGCACATGGCACGGAGCACAGCACAGGGCAGTGAGGGCAGGTCACGGAGCACAGCACGGAGCACATGGCACGGAGCACAGCACAGGGCAGTGAGGGCACAGGTCACGGAGCAGATGGCACAGAGCACAGCACGGAGCACACGGAGCTTCCCAACCACCCTCTTCCCTCTCCAAGATTGGAGTGAAGATGGCGGGCGCGCGTGCGTCTTTTATAAGATCCCGCTCCCACGAGAATCCGACAGCGCGATGATGACGTTCGGCCTCGTTATTGGTCCGGAATTCAGGCGGGAACACCCGAGCCGGCTCGGATCTGGCCCGGATCCCCGATATTCGGATCTGTCGGATCTCGGGGATCTGGACCCGCTCATCTCTAGTAATAAATTAATACTGCGTGGAAGCTTGCTTGTGTTTCATGGTTGCATCATCGGTTGATATGCCGTCTGTACATCCACCGCTCCCCACATGGTAATACAGCCTTTGCCTTCTGCGGCTGGATGGGATGCAGTCGTAGAGTGTCTCGGAGTTCCTTTACTGCTACAATACTTCAGTGTTTCGTTGTTCTTTGCCTTATTTATCTGACCTCTCAATGTGCCATATAGTGCATTTTTCTCCCGATTGTTATTGCTATTCAATGACAAAGTATTTCTTCATAGAAGCTACGTGAATATTTCTCTACAATGTGTTTTCTTTACTTTCCAGTCTCTGGCTTATATACCTGTCTGACTCAATTGTTCAATCAAGTGTTGTATTTGGTTAAAAGGTTTTAACACTCTTCATTGTCTTGGTTTAACTTGCAAATCCGTGTTTTTAACATTAATTGAGTGAGTTCCAACATAATATTAAATACCATAAACAAATTAATTTCTGATTAAGCGGCTGATCTATAATGACTTGATAGAGAACGGTGGTAAATGCTGGATGATTTGTTACACAATACTGCGCCTATATCTTCTCTAAATATGAGTTTCCCTAGAGACAACAAAAGCGTTTCATTCTCAAACAGCACATCGCTAGATTAATTCATTTCCATTGCATTGTTCTTATTTGAATATTTGTAAGAGTTTGAAACTGTATAAAAGAACTCATTAAATATGTATTTGGAAGTAATAATAAGTTATATGACTAATTCCTGCTTGCCAAGCATATCCAGTCATTTAAAGACTCAGTGGGGCTCACATGCAATCTCTACTGGGACAGTCCTATAAGCACAATACAACAGAATATAAATGGTTTTAATTGAATGTAAAGTTATACATTGAGAAGCGATGCTGCACTGCAGATTGCTTTTCTAAATACTGCTGAAACTAAAGAATGCCCTATTTCACATGCCTGATTCTGATTCTTGACCAGTGGTTTTATCAAACTCAGTTCTCAGGACCCCACGAAGTCCATGTTTTCCAGGTGATCTGAAAAACAAGAACTATGTGGGGCCGAGTTTGAGAACCTGTGCTCCCATATCAGTCACAGGTCTTTCATTTATTGGCAACCCCTATATAGACTGACCAGGTTATTTATTCCACCACAAGACAGTGGTGGATTTCCTGTAACCCAACTTCTTTGTTTTGTACGTTGTGGGAGAATGGAGGATTTGCAGATGGTGATTTTGAGTGTGATCATTAGTAGAGGGGGGGGGGGGGGGGGGGGGGGCGCACTTATGCTGTGCCACACTAACTCTAGTACTGACATGGCTGGCCCCTCGCAGAGTGTGCCCTGGGCTTGGCTCTAAGCACCAGCCTACAGTATACCAGGTAGTGTGTGTACTGCCAAGGTAAGTGTTGAGGTATACTGTAAATTTTAGTAGCTCAATGCAATTTTCCTCCTCCCTTCCATTAGAGTTGGTCTGTCCCAGCTCCACAGTTGCACTTCATCTCCAGCCTCCCCCAATAGCCTATCAGCAGCACCTCTTCCAGTGTTAGATTTATGAAGCAGTTATAAGGGAGGGAAAGTGAGCCAGAGGAGAAGTGGCCCATGGCAACCAATCAGCACTGAAGTTACATCTATAATTTGCATAATATAAAATTATACAGCTGATTGGTTGCCATGGGCCACTTCTCCTCTGGCTCACTTATCCTCCCTTATCACTGCTTCATATATCTACCATCTTGACCATTAGCCATGTTGTTGGCAGCATTGGTCATCTGCCATTTACGCCACACCTACTCATAATGACTGCAGAAAATGCTCAGCTGGGCCAGGAAATCTGTGTTCTATGACGTAGACACTAGCCGCATGATTCCCAGAAAATTAGAATGTTTCTCTATTTCAGGAATGCTGGTCAGTCCCTTCCATCCCCAAACTCCAATAGCCTGCCTATCAGCTGTCCCACCATCAGAGATATACATAGACCATGGTTAAACAAATTTGTTTCAGATTCCGACACTGTCATCAGAGAAAGCCACCCTCATCTACTATATATGGCAGAGTTCCAAAACACGAATAGCTTAGTTCATCTTGTAATTGATAATATCCTAATGCACAACCTGGGCTTAGTATAGAAAGTCTCCCTTTGTATGCTCTGTCTATTTTCCTATATTTTATCCTAGCGCCACTGGTGTAAAGTGTACATTGACAGAGTTACTGGACACCATAGAAGGGCGATATAGTGGCATTAGCATAAAGTCACAGACACAACAAGATGGCAGCAACTGTGTTCAACTCAGACCCTGGGCTAGATTCTCTAAGCTTCAAAAGTGATAAAATAGAGAGTGATAAACAGCCAGCCAATCAGCTCCTACCTGCCATGTCACAGACTTTGTTTGAAAAATGTCAGGCAGGAGCTAATTGGCTGGCTGTTTATCACTCTCTATTTTATCACTTTTGAAGCTTAGAGAATCTGGCCCCCTATGAGGAGGAATCCCGCCCCTTCAACAGACCTAACCCACTGTACAGACTCCAGACTTTTCCCTGGTTTTCCATCCCATCTGTCCCTGCATGTAATCACAACAAAAAGTATAGAAAAAAAATATCAATTACAGTATATTTAGGGGAATTTACTAAGATCGAATTGGTACCAATCATCTATTACCGGTTGGGAATCCCACATCAGAAATGTATGAATGAAAATGATGGTAGAACTCAAAAGTACAATCAACAGGACTTTCCATAGGCCCTTATTCTGATCGGTGAGTACTTTCCCGAATTCTTGCGGTGCGGTCCGCACGCCACGCTGTGCGGTGGCGTGCGGCCAACGTCCGTAGAAACGCCCACGTGTCCTCCGCATTCGGACGGACTCACTCTTTAAGAACAGGGCGTGTGTACGGACGACATACAAACCGTGCGTGTGCGGTGGACACGTACAGATTCTGCACGGTCTTCCCGCGTAAGCACGGTCTTACCGCGTCAGAACGTACGGGAAGCTGTCCGTACGCACCGATGCGGAGTATTTACGCTAAATACCACACTTTTTTACAGAGTACACACAGCGATCACATGACCCACTTAGGCAATTAGGCAACCTCATTAAAAAGGGATTGTTATCTATTTCAATCAATTAAATCTTAATCTATACTGAACCACATTCCTACTACATTCATTACACACATTTAACCCTTACAGCATGTGAACCTAACATACATCTATCTACAGTATGTACATTTTGCTTATTTAAAAGATTATAAACAAGTTACACATATACTTTCCCATTTTAAATAAACACACAGACAACTTCGAACTGTAATAAACAATTTATTTACAAAGCAACAATTTTTGTAACCCAAAATAATTAAAGATCCCCATCCACGAGCTGGTCTAATTCCACCAGCACCTGCCGCAAGTGTCCTCTTATACGTAAGAGGGCCCCACGGAGACCCTCTTGTGCTTGGGCTGGCTCATCTGTGGACAAAATAAAAATGGAAAAATTAATAATGATATTCATGCATACATTTAACATAGTCATACCTAAATTTTAACCATGCACCGTGACAGGTGTGTGTGTATATATATATATATATATATATATATATATATATATATATATATATATATATATATATATGTATATAGACACATATATAACTATATATATGACACATACATCTATACATACATGCATACATACTACATGGAAAGCCTGATTTTTGCCCTATACCCTTTACTCCGTAGAACACCTCACAGTCATACTGCTCCTTCTCAATCCAAACCCACCCATGACTAAGCTCTGAGAAGCATGTCACGCGCTGCACCAATCACAATTCTGCTAACAAAGTTCAGTGTCTGTTATATGATTGAGCCTGGCAGGGGAGTTACACAACTCTCAGGAATTCACAGTACATTGGTGCAATCAAGCATGGCTTGCCTGCTAATGGTCTGCTCCAGAAATCATTGTCATAATGCCAGTTAGGGGAAGCTGCAGCACTAACCCACTCCCATGCTCAAAAGCATTACTAAGACCAAATCAACACACAATTATGGTGCTAAACATACATGCAGACCGCAGGGGGTGGTTAGCTAGAGGAGGGCCCAGGGGCACTGACCACTTGTTACTCCAGTCTAAGCCACGCCTGTCCATACTCCATTTATGCCATACTGAATCTAGTTTACAAAGATCAATCACCAGTAAACTCTACTCACCTATAGGAGGCTACAGATTGTATGCTTGCAGCAGAGACATGTAACCCTTACATGAGCAAGTCATCACTTTCTTCCAGGATACAGATTAACTACACAGGTTCAGTGGCACTTAAAATCGACATGAAAGCCATCCGCACAACCTGTGTCATTAATATGTGTCCAGGATGAAAGGGATGGTTTGGCCACCCTATCTAACCCCTAAGTGTGTCTGTTGCTACCCAGTTTGTTTTATCACTTTATAGTATAGAAAAAAACAATTGAATCACCAGTGC
Organism: Crinia signifera; assembly: GCF_055691185.1. NCBI lineage: Eukaryota > Metazoa > Chordata > Amphibia > Anura > Myobatrachidae > Crinia > Crinia signifera. Next base: position 52,406,656 of record NC_139217.1, read on the forward strand.
TACAAAGCAAATAGAAGATGACAAAAGGAATAATGAATCTTTATCTATACATACCAATTTCTGGTGCCTGCACCACCTCACAGGCCTCCTCTTCTGCTGTGGACTCCACATGTGGCACCTCCTCCTCTTCTGCCACCTCGTCCTCCACTGCCACCACCTCCGCTGCCCACCCCTCCTCCTCCACTTCCTCCCTTTCCTCTTCCTCCACTTCCTCCGCCACCCCTTCTTCAATGGCAACCTCCTCCGTCATTACTGCCTCCGCATCCTCCTGGGCCTGGGAGGCCTCTGAGTCTTCTCGGACCTGTCTTGCTCGTTCCCGTGCTGTGTTTGGGAAAAGACAAAAAAGTGCCAATTAGTGGTAATTTGTATTAAGCCTTATCAACCTATAAATGCAAAGGTTATAAGTACTGATAATTGTACAGCCAAACAGCTCCTTAGTGGCCTTTACAAAACACAGCCTGTAACATGGCAGGTATGCTGTGACATTTGGGCCATTGTAAGCATCACAAACATTAATCCTACACAATGACATATTTTATCACCATTACAGGGTGTCAAACAGGAAGTAGCACACATATAGTGTATGCCATGTTTTACTCATGATCAGGCTGGTGACCTTATTGCCTTAAATAAGGTCATGTAAGCAATCATGTACAAATGGCCATTTAATGTATAAACACTCACATCTCGCTATGCTGGCCCTGATTTGCTGGAGCAAATCCGGCTGGCGACGTCTCAAGTCGGACCACCGCCGCTCCAGCTGTGCGATGGTCCGCCGCACCTGCGTACGTGCGAATATGCGGCGGCGGGCCACCGCATAAGCATTCCGCTTCTGGCGGTGAGTTATAAATGGGCCCGCCCGCCCCAGCCTGGTCTCCATAACGGAGACCAGTGTCCTCAGCTCCGCTGGCGAGAAAGGTGCTGCTCTGCCATAGGCCGCCATCTTAGCAATGGCACAAATCAAACAATCATGTGCTGTCATTGGTTGATCAGAGTGATATTTGGTATTAACTTTATTGTTCATTTTTACACTAACAGCGTGTATGCGCCCGAACAGACGGCTAACCCATTGCATCGCACACCCATCCTAAACAGACAGTGTAAAATAAGATGGAAACACATTATATATAATCTATAACATTCACCAAACATGGGTATAAGCAACAGGTGAAATAGTCTGCATCACTAGACACTTACACCTAACTCAACAAGGTACTAAACAGCTATTTTATAATGAAAGCTATGCAGCAGAAACATAGCAAATAGTGGCAGACCTTTTCCCAAAATTAGGCCATGCTGCCATGTGTACACTTACCTTCTACTGGCCCATACTACAGAGGTGGAATGAAAAGTAGCTAGCATCCAGCCTGAATTTGGATGCTAGCACTGATTACTTGTGCCTAAGTGGTGGACTGGATTTACATATGGAATGGGTAGTGACAGTTGTACTACATACCAAACAAGTGCACAGTACAGATGTACATTCAAATATACATTTCATGTGTGACCTCAGTTTTATTTGGTCATTGGTGTTCAAATCTGCATTTAGCTACTAAATCAGACTTACTCAGTTTGCCAGGTTTTTGAGAAATATTTATCCACAGCAAGGGGCGTGCCGTATGCGCCGCACGGTTGACGCTGCCGTACGGAACGCGGCCGTACGGGACGCAGGTTGTAGCTGATTAACGCCAATTACAGAAATAGTATTTAAAGTTGTCCTAGAAAGGCAAACAGTTGTTGCAAACATGGCTGGCTCAGAGTCAGAGGAAGAACAGGTGGTGCAGAACCTCTTGGCCCGCATGGAGTCCAACACCACCTATGTCCCCCTCAACCCAGAGCAGCCAGATGGGCCATCAACATCAGGCCAATCGGCAGCTGGCCCATCCTCAGCATCAGCAGAATCATTGGGAACACAGCAGGTGGCTTCCCAACAGAGTAGCCTGGCCAGCACTTCAAGTACAGCAACCGGTGGCCGTGGCCGTGGCAGTGCCAGTGGCGGTGCCAGTGGTCATGGCCGTGGTCGCAATCGGGCAACAGAGGAACCAACCACCAGAAATATGGCATATGAATCGCAGGAGCTTGCCATCCTGGTGACCCGGGCACGGGATTTGATCGAGTGCCCACCGGTAAAGTTGACACACACAAGGAGATGGAAGATCTGGGAGGAGATAACGGCGGAGATTAATGCGGTGGCTCCACAAGTTCGTGAGGCGGAGCACGTTAAGAAGAGGCAAGTACATGTGTGTTACATTTGAGCAGTACAAGTCCAGTAATGTTTACATTCAATATTAGATGGAGTTGGTCAATGGGTGGTCACGTTGCTTGGAGGCGCAGACATGTTTGCCATGACATTGAATTGATAGTTATTGTAGGGTGACTGTGGTTGTATCTTCTAAGGGTTGTTTTTCAAAATGAATATAATGTAAGTTTGGTGTCAGTAGGCACATGTTGTATTATGTTTCAGATTGCAATGGGTGCTACAGCAAACATGAGGAGTGACATGTATTAATATGTACACTTTGATTGCAGGTGGCACGACTTCAAAGGCAACCTCAAGAAGAAATTGACCCAGCGGTGGGAACACAGCCACACCTCTGGGGCTGGCCCCATGCCTTCAAAGCTGCAGCTCACCCCCCTGGAACAGATGGCCGAGTGCTGCATTGCAGTGGAGGAGGTCCGGGGGGTGAGCACCATAGACAGCGAGTCCCCAGCGGAAGTAATGGCTTCTACGCTTGAAGGTAATTATTTGCCAGGCCATAAGTAGATGTTTTGAATTTTGCATGGAATGTGTGGTAATTGGTATTTTCTCTTTCAACAGCATCCCCACCGCTTGGTCAAGAATCTCTTGAGGAGGTTGTGGAGTCCGTGCCACCTGGCCCCAGTAGCAGCAGGCGGCAATGTCCGCGGCTGAATTGTCCACGTGGGGGCATGTGCTTGAAAATATTGTGCAGCAGGGAGAGTTGGCATCAGAGCGGGTGCGTAGGGCTGAGGAGGTGCTGCAGGGTTTGACCACCAGCCAGCAGAGTATTGCTGCGAGCATGCAGGCTATTGCTGCTAGCCTGCAGGTGCTGGCTGATCAAGCCCTGCGGCAAAATGAACTCCTCCTCCGCCATAATGAACTTATGGTGGAGCTAGTTACCAGCAATAGGGTCCTAATGTCACCCGTTTCTGGTGCAGTCCCAACATCATCACTCCCTGCTGCCAGAGGGGGAAGAACATCCCCCCCTCCCCAGCATGTGCTCCACGTGACCCACCATCTGAGCGTGGCCGTGGGCGAGGCCGAAGAGCTGCTGCACGTGGCAAGGAGCCTGCCAGGGGCAAACGTGCCCGCAAATGAACTTGTGTCCCCATTAATCTCCACCGTTATGTCTTCCCAAATCTTCCATTGAGCTGTGTGTGTCAGCATCCTGTGTCAAATTCCGTGCCGAGGGTCACCACAATTGCCCGCGGTTCAAATGTCATGTTTGGTTCCCCTGTTGCCCTGTTTGGCCTAGCATTACTGTGTGCTGTACTTGAAGTGTTGGTGCTCTACTTTTGTTGTGAAGCCACCTGATGTGTTCCTAATGATTCTGCTGTGGCTATTTATTATATATTATTTACTTTTAGTCCTGTTATGGTACCATTTATTTTGTGATGGTTTTGAAAATATTTTCTACGTTGATTTAATAAATGTTATTTTTGCCCCCCAAATGTCTGGATTAATTGATACATGCAGAAGTGACATGTGTATTAGTATTATTAATATGAAGTTGTGTTCATTATTTGCAGTGTAAAAGTGTGTGAAAACTGCAGCATATATGTGTGTGTTTAGTAATGGTCCATTTAAGGTGCATTGGTTTCAATTGAAGCAGTGAGAAGCGTGTATTTTACAAGTAATGAGTAAATTAGGTGATTGTATTGTGTTCAGCTGACATTGGTTGAGGTGCGTCCGTCCTGATTAGGCGTTCCGATTGCCTAGCGCATGACCAAGTGGTGTCCGCTAAGCAATACTAGCCTTTTGGACACCGCACATTTCTTCCCTTTTTGTTCGCGTGCTTTCGGTGTGCTATCCGAATGCACGCCTACCAAAATAAGTGTACTCCCCCGTGTCCGCCCATGTTTCCGCCCATTTTAGCCCACTTTGAAACTACGCCCCTGTGTCATTCCGCATGACGCCCATAACACGCCCATATTGGCCGAGTGATAGCGGTGCACATTTCTGTGCGGTATTAGTGAGAACAAGTACGGAGACCATGCGTGGCACATGCGCATGGCGTTCCCCACACATGCGCAGACGGCTAAAAAACGCGATCCGAAAGAATTCGGGAAAGTACGCACCGATCAGAATAAGGGCCATAGGCACCAAGAACAACACAAAAATTTTCTATCATTTGTATGAGCAAAGTTGTCCTAATTTACCTTGTGGTCAGACCACATACTTGACCTAATTAATCTTTGTGGTTACAGCAAACTGCAAAGTTCTCACGTATACTTACAATGGGGATATCGTCCCCATTCTAACTATACACTGAGCTCCAGTTTGACTGGCAGCTCAGCAAATCAGGAGAGTGCTGCAAACATGACGCTTCCTGATTTGTTGCTGGGCCCGCTAAGTGGCAGAAGTCATCTGAGGAACTGGCAGTCAGGGGGAAGGGAGCCCTTTTCAGGTTTCAGTTTGCATGAACTGATCTACACTGGATTATGTATTTAATTTATTTGTTTACAGGTACAGTACCTATGGATTTGCACTGGACAAGTGGTCGAAAGGGCAATGTGTCAAGATAGATAAGTATGTGTGTGCAGTGTTCATGTATGTTTATAAAACTGGTAATTTCATGGTGTGTGTATGTGTGTTTAATGGAATATTTTCTTGCCTGTAGAACTAAAAGTACCATAGAGCCCTTTAATGCCCATGCTGGCACTTGTGGTTCTCCAAATACCAGATTCTGCAGGAACTTTTTTTTTTTTTTAAAGGCTTTGAACTTGGCACCCACTGCCCAGGGGTGCTGTGGCTAGCCCCAGGCTTAAGCCCTGGTCCTTGGGTGCTTGGAGAGGGGGGGCGATGATTCACCGCTGGTTCATTAAATATAGGGAACCATTGGCCAAATTTTTTCCCTTTACTTTAGAACCAGCACCGGCTCAAAGAGCCCTGGTTATGCTCATTATCGGGGACCCCACAACACTTTTTTTTAACTCTTTCTTTAAGTTTACACATAGAAGCATTGCACGGATCTGACTTGCGATGCTTCAGGCGGCCATGTTTGGCTGCCAGTAACCATGGCAGCCCAATACAAAAAACTTCACCATTGGCATATACTGTATGAATCCTAAGAACATGGCAGCTTTGTAAATAAGCTGCATATCAGGACCCAAAACAGACCCGATCCCGTTCGTAACCAGCCGCGTTGCTAATTGGTAGAAGCTACCGATCTTAGTAAATTTACCCATGTGTGTCTGTAACTAATGCCCCTTTCAGACCGCACATATTACCCAGTATTTTGCCATTTTTTTACCGTTTCAAAACAGTAATATGTGCGGTCTGCAAGGTCCACAGTGAATTTACCGTTCCCCCCCCCCCCAAAAAAAAAACTGGTATTTGGGAACAGTAAAAAAGCAGGGCCCTACCCGTTTCAGACCTGTTTTTTTGCAGTCTGAAGGGACCCAGCCAATAGTGAGCACAAGCTGGTCCCGCTCTGTGCATATCTAATGAGCAGGACCTGCTTGTGCAGTGAATAGTTAATGAGTGGATCCCCGCCCTCTGCATATCTAATGAGCGGTACCCGCTAGTGCAGTGAATATTTAATGAGCGGGTCCCCGCCCCCTGCATATGGAATGAGCGGGACCCGCTCATTCCATATGCAGGGGGCGGGGACCTGCTCATTAAATATTCACTGTACAAGTGGTCCTGCTCATTAGATATTCACAGAGCGGGACCTCAGTGCTCAATATGCAGGGGTTTGCTTTCACACGGCAAAACCTGCTCAGTGCGGCCTGAAAGGGCATAAACCTGCTTTGACCCGGTATTTAAAATGTTTTAAATACCGGGTCTAAGCAGGTTTTGCGGTGTGAAAGCAGCATAACAAACAATGTCGCAATGCAAAGGAAGGAAATACATTTACATTTTTTTCTTTGCAGGGTAAATACTGACTGCTGTTGCATGTAGCCTACAAATGTTAGCCAAGTTTATTTTTACACTGCAATTTAGATTACAGTTTAAACACACCCCACAAAAATCTAACTCTCTCTGCACCTGTTACATCTGCCCCACCTGCAGTGCAGCATGGTTTTGCCCAGTTGTTTGCTTGTTTTTTTTTGCTTTACTCACAAACATGAATCATGCCCATTGTATCCAGTTCCATGTGTGCAACTCTGATTCGTTACCTTTAAAGTCAGTTACTAACTGTACAGTAAGATTCTACAATTGAAAGGATGCAATAGAGAAATGATTAACACAATCTGTTTGGTTGCTATGGGAAATACCACCTATTTTTATATTTAAAAGCTTTATTAAATGTATCCCTAAGTATCCATTTACTGACCGAATGGAAACTTCTGGGACACTTTTGATGTTATCGGTATAATCTCATCTACAGAACACGGCATACTGTTCTACCAATTTACTAGATATATTGGTACTTGTGGATTATCACGGCTTCCACGATGGCCATCATATGCGAAAAAAATTGCATCGCATCGCATGCGATCGCATACGATCGCATACGATTTTTCACTGAAAAGCATCCAAATGCATTGGAATTAGTATGAAACATGTTCAATGGCCCCCAAATGGCATTTTTGAGGCTGTACCACCCCCACTATCAACGCGAACCCGAAGCGTGGCGAGCGGCGGCAGTACGCGTCCTACGACCTTTTCATACCCCCACTATCCACGTCGGCGTGGAGAATAGAAAGTGTGGCGAGCGCAGTGAGCCACCGAGCCCGAAGCGTGGCGAGCGCAGCGAGCCCCGCGAGGGGACGCGGATACCTTCACAGGTATCCGCGTCCCCTCACGGGCTTCACAGGTGTCCGCGTCCCCTCGCGGGGCTTGCTGCGCTCGCCAAGCTTCAGGCACTTTCTATTCTCAACTCCACGCCGACGTGGATAGTGGGGGTATGAAAAGGTCGTAGGACACGGGCTCGCTGCGCTCGCCACGCTTCGGGTTCGCGTTGATAGTGGGGGTGGTACAGCCTCAAAAATGCCATTTGGGGGCCATTGAACATGTTTAATACTAATTCCAATGCATTTGGATGCTTTTCAGTACAAAATCGTATGCAATCGCATGCGATCAAATCGCATGCGATGCGATTGCATACGATTTTGTCAAAAACTGCAAAAATCGGTAAAAATCGCATTGCATCGCATGCCATCGCATGCCACTATATATGGCATGCGATGGCATGCGATGGGAGCCGTGATAATCCACAAGTACCGATATATTTTTTTAATTTTTAACGGGTACCTTACATATAAATAGCAATGAAGAGGCAGTGCAGTATATTAAGGCAAGTAGTCCTTGATACGGTTCTGTTCAGCGTGCAATTTGCTGTTTAGATACAAATCGGAGACATCCGTCACTGAAAATAAACCGTATTACTGTTTCTATATTTAACCTGTAACGCTGGTGTACAGTTTAAGTAAATTGCTTTAGGAAATAACACACTAACAATGATGAAGTGATTCAATTCACTTTCTGTTTAATGGCTACAAATAGCACAGATCAGAGACAATGGATCACATTTGCTTAAACGAAAGAGAAGCAAAATGATGACTTCATCACTTGCATGATATAGTTTTGTAGTTGGATTCTGTATATTAATGTAGGTAGGAAGATCTAGGACGATGGTGGTAGGATACATTATATATTGGCCCTTATACATAATTCCTTTGCTTGAGAAAAAAAAAATGACCATACGAAAAAAAAAAAAGCACGCTCTCGTAATTGCATAAGGGAACGAGGGGTAAGTGTCTGAAGCTTGGAGAAGTGGTATCTATCTATCATCCCGAAGAACGGTATGTGCAAGGTGATAATGCACCAGCCAATCAGCTCCTACCTGTCAATTTACATATCAGAGCTGATTGGCTGTTTGATTATCATCTTACACATACTGTAACATTCTTTATTGGGATAGATACCACTTCTTTAATACTGTTTTCAGACCGCAAATGCCGGGTCGCACCCTGGATTAGGACATGGGGCGCCATCCCTGGAGCGACACGGCATTTGCGGTCTGAAAGCTCCGCGTCTGACTCAGCTTATTGCCAGGTCGGTGACGTCATAAGGGGTGGAGCTGAGCAGCGGCGCATCACTGTGGGCTTGGGAGGAGGCAGCACTTGGAGCTGACAGCGCTGCCTCCTCCATACTGTGAACGAGACCCGGGTCGCTCAACCCAGGCACCCGTTCTCACTGCACTTGACATGGGTCAGAGCCGTGTTCAACCCTGGTCATTACCAGGGTTGAACTCCCGTGTTGCTCGACCCGAGGTGGCCCTTTCAGACCACACCTCGACCCGTGTTGGGGCTGCAAGGACATGGCAATAACCCGGGTCTAGAGTTCGGTCTGAAAGCGGTATAAGCTTCATACATTTAACCCCTGAGTACCTTCAGCTGGGCAGCAGGAAGCTGGTTGCTCCTATCTGGGTTCATACTGGGTGGTTGTTATTCACAGACTAATTGCATTGGCTCTGCAGCTTAGCCGATGCCTGGTATATATGCAAATATATTGGTGCATCTGGCTGTGTGTATGGGTGGTCCGCCGACCACATGTTCACAGGTGCCTTTAAACAGAGGAGGGGGCCTGTGTTCAGACTGTGTGGGCCCCTTACTCTCTACAGCATAGTAGACTCTGTCATAAGGCTAGAGTAAGCAGAGGTCTCTGGAAACATAGTAGATGCATAGTCAATGGAAACACAGAAAGGGCCTACTGAACTGGATAATATAATCAGGCCTTCCTCGTTATTGTCCTTACCGTTTCTCACATTGACCATTGTAATCTGCTTTTCTGTAACCTTCCTATCTCCCGCTTCACCGCTCTCTAGTCTATCGTCAACTCTGCCGTTGCTCTGTGCTGCCTCTATCTGCCCATCACTCCTTGATAAGCTTAACATCTGTTTTATACACCAAATAACAATATTGTATAGGTACTCTTATTTGGATGCCCAGCACAGCACCCTCTGGAGTAATTGCAAACCTTTTCGAACATATCGGGGAATTCAATTCATCACGAAAAGTTTTCATGTTAAAAAAAAAAAATGTGACTTTACTGTAATTTATTGCCTGGCGGTGGTGTTTTTGGGCAATTCAATCGTGTCTGACTTTTTTCAGGAGAAAACCGAACCATTTTTTATGAGAAAAAAGCAGGATATGGCATAAGTTCCTGTTCTATGTGTTTTGGCTGTGAAAATGGGCTAGTTGTCTGGGAATTTCCTCTCCTGCCTCCGGTGCCTCCATACTGGCAGCTATTACTGATCAAATTAGAGTGGCTAATTGAATTCTCTTTTAGACATTCACCCCCCCCCCCCTGCTCTTTTATACTGTACCTTCATACAGCCTTCCAACCTTCAAGCATGCCCTTCAATCTCTTACCCCCCACCACCTAATGCGGCATACACACTGGGCGATCGTAGCCCTATTTCTAAGTGATCTAACTAGAACGCTCCCATACCTCCCAACTTCTGTAACGGTGGAAGCGGCACCCACGCACGGCGTGACCTATGCAAATAAAGGGTGTGCCATATGCAAATGATGCTGTTGCTTGGTCCTCCTTTTCACCCTCTGTATTTCTGAATAGACGCTGAGGGGACTCCCAACTGCCCCCCCCCCCCCACCCCCGGTGGGACAGGGGACCGTCCCGTGAAAAACGGGACTGTTGGGAGGTATGCGATACGCGTGTAGGCACCTACGCAACTGCGATGCGTGGCACACATGCAGTGTAAATCTAGTCATCGGCTAGTGATCTGTGCTATAAGCAGTATGGCTCAGCACGGAGGCTCCCTCACCCCGTGTATAAGTATTTTTATCCCCATTGTTTTCACCCAATAGAATATAAACTCGTTTCAGCATGGACCTCTACCTCGTCTGTAATTATATAACTTGTCAGTTTTATTCCCGTTCACAGCTCAACGGAACCCTTAGAGCAACCTATAAATAAAAGATAACAATAGAGATAACAGAAAGCCTCTGTGTGATAGAATAGGGTTTATTAGGTTTTTTAACAGTATTGAAGCTCAAAGCATTGAAGCAAATGAAAACAAACATATATCACACACACACACAGGGCTGCCACAGAGACCACATTACACACCATACTCTTTGTTTCCATATATTAATAAATCAGAATATGCTGATGCGGTTCTTTGTGATTCTGCACATATGTTATACTTAACAATAAAGCATAAACAAAACCTTCTTTTAAATAGGGCATATAATCTCTGTATGCTGGGAATTAGCTGCTCTTTGCGGTGTAATCATTTACAGGAGAAATAATGATAACGCAGAGGCTGCAGTCATAAAACCCCACTGTGAAAATGTGCACTTTATGTAGCAGAACAGGATGCAACAAATCACTGCGATGTAATGTTCCCCAAAGCATTCAGCCATAATGAACTACACCAGCCCAATTCTAAAGATTCCGCACTTTCTTGATAAGTCTGTTATACAAGTAACTACATTTAGGAAACAATATTCAAATACATAAAGTAACTGTACTCCGCACCCCCTCCCCTCTCTTTCCTTCTTTCTCCCTTATTGAATGAGTACAGGAAAACTTTAATAAAAGGTGTTTTCAAGGTTTATTTAAAGCAGCGTTGCCTATTTCGTGGCTTCCCTCTTCGGGGAGAGGGCAGCCAGTTCAGTCAGGCACGGGGGGGGGGGGGACGATGAGTGAGGGGGGTGTGGCAATGCCGGTATTTCAGGCATTGCACAACGGGGGACGGGGCTACAAAATGCAAATTACGTCACTTGCTCGCAGGGAGGTGGGGGGCACAGGAGGCTGTCCGGATTCTGGGAGGCTTGCCTAACTTTCCGGGGGGCTGTTCCGGGAGAGTAGGCAACCCTAATTTAAAGCTGAGGTTGAAAGTCTGACTTGGTGAGAGAGTGAATTCCAGAGTACCGGGGCACCAGGGGCTGGCTGGCAACTTTTAGCCTGGGGGGCAAGTCCAGAGCACTGGCCCATAAGTAACAGCGCATCGTTAAATTTAGGTTTTGCGGTTTAAAAATATGTATTAATAAAAAAAAAAAACAATAATAAGACACCACAGGCTACTCCCCGTCTTATAATAATAACAGGACAACAGAGGCTGCTCCCCCTGTATAATATCAGGACACCACAGGTCTACTCCCCGTCTTATAATAATAACAGGACAACACAGGCTGCTCCCCTGTATAATAATAGTACCCCCACAGGCTGCTCCTCCTGTATAATAATGGGACCCCCACAGGCTGCTACTCCTGTATAATAAAAGTACACCACAGGCTGCTCCCCCTGTATAATAGGACACAACAGGCTGCTCCCCCTGTCTTATAATAATAACAGGACCCCACCGGCTTCTCCCCCTGTATAATAACAGGACCCCACAGGCTGCTCCCCCTGTATAATAATAACAGGGCCCCCACAGGCTGCTCCTCCTGTATAATAATGGGACCCCCACAGGGTGATACTCCTGTATAATAAAGTACACCACAGGCTGCTCACCCTGTATAATAGGACACAAAAGGCTGCTCCCCCTGTCTTATAATCATAACCGGACCCCACAGGCTTCTCCCCCTGTATAATAACAGGACCCCACAGGCTGCTCCCGCTGTATAATAATAACAGGACCCCACAGGCTGCTCCCCCTGTATAATAACGGGACCCCCACAGGCTGCTCCCCCTGCATAATAATAACGGGACCCCCACAGGCTGCTCCCCCTGTATAATAAAATTACATCACAGGCTGCTCCCCCTTTATAATAACAAGACACAACAGGCTGATCCCCCTGTATAACATGACCCCACAGGCTGCTCCCCCTGTATTATTATAATAATAATAATAATAATAATAATAATAACAATAACAGGACCCCCACAGGCTGCTCCCCCTGTATATAAAGGGACCCCCACAGGCTGCTCCCCCTGTATAAAAATAACGGGACCCCCACAGGCTGCTCCCCCTGTATAATAATAACAGGGCCCCCACAGGCTGCTCCTCCTGTGTAATAATAACAGGACCCCACAGGCTGCTCCCCCTGTGTAATAATAACAGGACCCCCACAGGCTGCTCCCCCTGTATAATAAAAATACATCACAGGCTGCTCCCCCTTTATAATAATAGGACACAACAGGCTGCTCCCCCTGTATAACATGACCCCACAGGCTGCTTCCCTGTATAATATTAATAATAACAGGACCCCCACAGGCTGCTCCCCTTGTATAATAATAATGGGACCCCCACAGGCTGCTCCCCCCTGTATTATAATAATGGGACCCCCACAGGCTGCTCCCACTTATAATATTAACTGGACCCCCACAGGCTGTGCTCCCCCTTAAAATAATAACTGGACCCCCACAGGCTGCTCCCCCTGTATAATAACTGAACCTTACAGGCTGCTCAGCCTGTACAGTCCCACCGCCTCTTACCTTGATGCCAGACAGTGAGGCAGGCTGCAGCATAGGGAAGAAAGTGTAACGTACAGGCAGGAATTAGGTGGAACATACAGAGTCTCTGTAGTGGCCTCCTGCACTAGACATGTCCTCAGTGCAGGAGGCCGGCGGCCATGTTCATGGAGACCACTCGGAAACTGGTCAGTCTGGCTGCAGCAGCAGCCTCAGAACAATGGCGGCCCGCACGCAAAACGATTCAGCGGCCCGGGGGGCACATGGCACCCTACCCCCCAGCCCAGCCCGCCCCTGCGGGGCACAATGGGTGAAGTCTTGGTGGTGAGTGTGACAGAAAGTAACCCTGGATAAAACATTATTGCTTACTTTTGAAAAAGCATTTCAGCATACCTCCCAACTTCTGTGTTGGGGAAATAGGGACACTCGCGCGGCGAAGCCCCCGAAAAGGGGGTGGGGCGTACGCAAATGAGGGCGCGGCTTATGCTAATTAGGCGCAACCTCATTTTCATACGAGAATAGATGCTGTGCGCATGCGCACAGCGTCTATTCTATTAGATTGGGGGGTCTCCCAACTGCCACCCCCCGCAGCGGGACAATGCCTGCCGCGGGTGGGACAGCGGGACAGGACTCGAAAATCGGGACTGTCCCGCTGTAATCGTGACAGTTGGGAGGTATGATTTCAGGTAGATTCTGAAGGTGTCACCTAAATGTAGATGAGCCCCCAACAGAGCCGGCCCTAACCAATTTAACATTTTGGCTAGTTCCAGCACCCATTACCAAACAGCACTGCACTCGGGAATGCATGCGACTCTGAATAAGGTCCTGGAGGGGTGACATAATGTACAATGATGTGCTTTACTTAGACTATGGGCGGTATTCAATGAGCCTGATTCGCCATGTTTTTATGGCGAATTTGTGCTGTTTGGCGAATTTTTGACAAAAACGGTGAATCACCCTATTCAATGACCACATGGCGAATACATTTCAAGGTTTTTTTCGCCATGATTCACCGAGTAGCAATCGCTATCTTTTTATGGTGAAGTGGAATGTGAACTTTTAACCCCTTCCCGACATTTGACGTACATTTACGTCATGGTCGGGAAGTACTTCCCGACACATGGCGTAAATGTACGTCATGGCTTTAAACTGTCACCGCGTCTATAGACGCGGTGACAGTTTAAACATGTCTGCTGTCCCTGACAGCAGACATGTCCCTGCATGCCCAGGGGGGGCTGCGATGCCGCCCCCCCGTCGGCGATCGCTGTGATTGGCTGTTCAGTGTGAACAGCCAATTACAGCGTTTTCTGTGTCACCGGCGAATAACGTTCGCCGGTGACACAGGGATCGGAGGTGATTGGTGCTGTAAAGTACAGCACCAATCACCACGGGGTGTAAGGGTGACACTGGTGTCAACCCACCTCACCCCGCCCGCCCCCAAAGGCCGTGATTGGTTCGTCGGACCGACGAACCAATCACAGCCATGGAGGGGGATTTAAACTAACGGTGACTGCACTGCAGACGCCATTCCGGTCTGGAATTGCGTGCAGTGCGGTCACCGTGCCTATCTGCCGTAGTATACTGACCTGATCCTTGCAAATACTTACCTGATCACTATAAGCGTGCTGGATGCTTCCTGGATCCTGTTACTACTTGTGACTTCCTGTGTTGTGCTGCTGCAGTGTGATAGTGTTATAGATAGAGAGAGATAGAGAGAGATAGAGAGAGATAGTGACAGAGAGTGCTATATTTTGTGCTGCTGCAGTGTGATAGAGTTATAGATAGAGAGATAGAGAGAGATAGAGAGAGATAGAGAGATAGTGACAGATTGTGCTATATATTTTTTATATAACTGACTGCTGCCCCCCCTTTTGTGCTGATCAGTATAAATTAACTGATCAGCAACTTTTTGGGGGCGCAGGTTTTTTTTTTTTTAATATATATACCTGTCAGTGCTGCTGCTGCTGCAGTGTCATAGAGTGATAGATAGTGAGAGATAAAGAGATAGAGAGAGATAGTGACAGAGAGTGATAGAGAGTGCTATATTTTGTGTCTGCTGCCCCCCTTTTGTGCACCCCCAGCAACTTTTTGGGGGTGCAGGGGTTATTTTTTATATATATATAACTGTCAGTGCTGCTGCTGCAGTGTCATAGAGTGATAGATAGTGAGAGATAGGCCCTTATTCTGATCGGTGCGGCCCGATCAGAATATGCGGCCGCAACCGTGCAGGCGAATCCCCGCCTTCCATACGGATCGCCACCTGCCGTCCGTACGCGGATATGTGGCGATCCGCATGAAATTGGACGGGGATACGCCTCCTCCGTCTTGGGAGCTGCCCCTGCATTCGATGGTCGTCGAACATCGAATGCAGGGCCGCACGCTCCACCAGGTCCCGCAACACAAGACCACACGGACACTTGTCCGTGTGAAATCATGTATGTGGGCGGGCAGCTGACATCCGGCGATGTCAGATGCCCGCCCCGTACCCACGCGTCACGGCCTCATTACCATGCATACGCCCCGCGTTTGCATGGGAACGCCCATGAAACGCGGGGCGTATGCATAGGGTAATGAGGCTAAGTAGCCCCTCACGCCCCTCTACGCCCCCTGTGCGGAGTATAAAGAATCCATGCGGCGAAATCGCCTGCACATGCGCAGAGTGACCTCTGCACATGCGCAGACGATAAACATCGGCGGGCCGTACGCAAGCGGGAATATCCGCACCGATCAGAATAAGGGCCTAGAGATAGAGAGAGATAGTGACAGAGAGTGATAGAGAGTGCTATATTTTGTGTCTGCTGCCCCCGCCTTTTGTGCTGATCACTATATCTGAGGTGATCAGCAACTTTTTGGGGGTGCAGAGGTTTTTTTTTTTTATATATACCTGTCAGTTGCTGCCAGTTGCACTGTCAGTTGCACCAAAGGTTGTGCACCTGCTGCCCCTCACTGGTAATCAGTGTCGCATCAGTGATCACCTTTTTTTTTTTTGAGGGTGCTGTGGGGTCTTTTTTTAATTTTTTTTTTACACACACTGTGATTTTGTGGGTGTCCTGTGGCCACTGTGCGCTGATCAGTGACGTACATCACTGATCAGCTTTTTTGGCACAGGGTTGATCTATTTTTTTTTTTTTTTGGATCAAATTCCTGTTGCCTTTGAGCGCTGTTCAGTGACGGACGTTACTGACCAACATCTGTGCTCAATTTTTGGGCGCAGGACCTTTTTTTTTTTTTTTTTAACCCCTTCAATTTTTTTTTTTTTTTTTAACCCCATCAATTTTTTTTTTTTTTTTATTGGGATCAAATTCCTGTATAAAGTATTTTTTTTTTCTGCACTACATACACACTACACACTACATACCCCCCTGGTTGAAATAAAGTTTGTACCCCCCCTACACTATACACGTGTTGAAACATTTCACTACCAGAAACACAAAAATAAAAATGGCATCCCAAATGTCATCCCAAATGTCATCCCAGTCATCCAGAAGAATGTATTCAGCGGAGGAGGCATATGCCATGCTTGCCTCTGACTCTGACACAGCCAGTGAGGCAAGCGGGGAATTTGAAGGATTCATCTTAAGCTCCTCTTCCTCCTCTAGTGATGAGGGACCCCCTCAAAGACGCCCCCGTAGAGCAGCTGAGACCCCCCCCCCAATAATTGATCTCGTATGGACCCCACCACCAGACAATTTTGAGCCCCAGGTTCCTGAGTTTTTGGCCATGCCAGGAATCCAATTTGATTCCACAGGTCTCAGAGAAATTGACTTTTTCAAATTATTTTTCTCTGATGATTTTATAAATTTAATGGTAGACCAAACTAATTAATATGCCCAGCAGTTTATTGCTCAAAACCCCACGTCATCATTTGCTAGGTGGACCCCTGTAGATGCAGTAGAGATGATGACGTTTTGGGGTCTGGTGTTTCATATGGGCATAGTAAAAAAGCCAGAAATTAGGCAATATTGGAGTACAGATGTTCTGTACAGCACCCCATTTTACCGTATGGCCATGACTCGGGCTCGTTTTGAGATGATCCTTAAATTTTTGCATTACAACGATAATGCACAGTGCCCACCCAGAGATGATCCCACCTTTGACCGGCTATTCAAAGTCAGGCCGGTCATTGATCATTTCAATGCCAAATTTGCAGAGATGTACATCCCTGAAAAATGTATTTGTATTGACGAGTCCCTTATACATTTTAAAGGAAGGGTTAAATTCCGCCAGTACCTTCCCAGTAAGAGGGCAAGGTATGGCATAAAAATGTATAAGCTGTGTGAAAGCACCTCAGGGTACACCCACATGTTTAGGGTATATGAAGGGAAGGATTCAAGAATTGAACCGCCAGAATGCCCCCCCCTCCCTCGTAGGTGTTAGTGGAAAAATTGTCTGGGATTTAGTGCACCCCTTCCTGGATAAAGGTTATCACCTCTATGTGGATAACTTTTACACTAGCATCCCCCTGTTTAAGGCCCTTGGTTCAAGAGGTACAGCAGCTTGCGGTACTGTGCGCAAGAACCAAAGAGGCCTCCCAAAAACGCACATTGCCCAAGTAATGAGAAGGGGTGAAAGCAGGGGAATATGCACCGAAAATATGTTGTTGGTCAAATATAAGGACAAGAGGGATGTCCTTATACTGACAACAATTCACGGAGACAGTACCACCTCCGTCCCTGTACGAGGTACCAGTACCCACACCTCAAAACCTAATTGTATCCTGGATTACAATAGGTACATGGGCGGAGTGGATCTTTCAGATCAGGTACTGAAGCCGTACAGTGCCCTGCGGAAAACAAAAATCTGGTACAAGAAGCTGGCCGTGTATATCATCCAGATGGCACTGTATAACGCTTACGTGCTATTCCGTTCTACCGGCCAGAGGGGGACATTTATGCACTTTCAAGAGGAAGTCATAAAGGGCCTAATATTTGGGAACCAGCAGGCAGAGGGCCCCAGTACTTCTAGTACTGGCCCCCGTATTGTACCAGGGCAGCATTTTCCTGATGAAATCCCCTCCACTGGAAAAAAGGGCAGGACACAAAAAAGGTGCAAAGTTTGCTATAAAAAGGGAATAAGAAAGCAAACTATTTTCCAGTGTGACACTTGCCCCGACAAACCCGGCCTATGTATAAAGGAGTGTTTTAAAATATACCACACATCTATGGATTATTAGGTTCATCATTTCACCGTGCTTCGGGGGTCTTGCTAATGCCACATAGCACCCACCATTCATTCCACCAGAATCTGAGCCGCAAAATCCAAAAATCACTCCTTCCCTTCTGAGTCCTGCCATGCACCCAACTGGTATTTTTTGGTCACATGTGAGGCATTGCCGTACTCGGGAGAAATTGGGGCACAGATTTTGGGGTGCTTTTTCTCCTTCATACCTTCTGAAAATGAAAAATTTTGAGCCAGTACTGCATTTTTGTGTAAAAAAATTTAATTTTTCATTTTCACTGCCCACTTGTATCAAAATTGGTGAAACCCCTGGGGGTTTGAAATGTATACTATACCCCTAGATGAATTCCCTGAGGGGTGTAGTTTGCAAAATGGGGTCACTTGTGGGGGGGTTCCACTGTATTGGTGCTTTGAGGGTCTTGCTAATGCGACATAGCACCCACCAACATTCCACCAGAATTTGTGCTGCAAAATCCAAATATCACTCCTTCCCTTCTGAGTCCTGCCACTTTTTGGTCACACATGAGGCATTGCCGTACTCGGGAGAAATTGGGGCACAGATTTTGGGGTGCTTTTTCTCCTTCATACCTTCTGAAAATGAAAAATTTTGAGCCAGAACTGCATTTTTGTGCAAAAAAATTTAATTTTTCATTTTCACTGCCCAGTTGTATCAAAATTGGTAAAACCCCTGGGGGTTTGAAATGTACACTATACCCCTAGATGAATTCCCTGAGGGGTGTAGTTTGCAAAATGGGGTCACTTGTGGGGGGTTCCACTGTATTGGTGCTTTGGGGGTCTTGCTAATGCGACATAGCACCCACCAACATTCCACCAGAATCTGTGCTGCAAAATCCAAAAATCACTCCTTCCCTTCTGAGTCCTGCCATGCACCCAAATGGTATTTTTTGGTCACATGTGAGGCATTGCCGTACTCGGGAGAAATTGGGGCACAGATTTTGGGGTGCTTTGTCTCCTTCATTCCTTGTGAAAATGAAAAATTTTGAGCCAGAACTGCATTTTTGTGTAAAAAATGTAATTTTTCATTTGCACAGCCCAGTTGTATCAAAATTGGTGAAACCCCTGGGGGTTTGAAATGTACACTATACCCCTAGATGAATTCCCTGAGGGGTGTAGTTTGCAAAATGGGGTCACTTGTGGGGGGGTTCCACTGTATTGGTGCTTGGGGGGTCTTGCTAATGCGACATAGCACCCACCAACATTCCACCAGAATCTGAGCTGCAAAATCCAAAAATCACTCCTTCCCTTCTGAGTCCTGCCATGCACCCAAATGGTATTATTTGGTCACATGTGAGGCATTGCCGTACTCGGGAGAAATTGGGGCACAGATTTTGGGGTGCTTTTTCTCCTTCATACCTTCTGAAAATGAAAATTTTTGAGCCAGAACTGCATTTTTGTGTAAAAAAATGTAATTTTTCATTTTCACTGCCCAGTTGTATCAAAATTGGTGAAACCCCTGGGGGTTTGAAATGTACACTATACCCCTAGATGAATTCCCTGAGGGGTGTAGTTTGCAAAATGGGGTCACTTGTGGGGGGCTTCCACTGTATTGGTGCTTTGGGGGTCTTGCTAATGCGACATAGCACCCACCAACATTCCACCAGAATCTGTGCTGCAAAATCCAAAAATCACTCCTTCCCTTCTGAGTCCTGCCATGCACCCAAATGGTATTTTTTGGTCACATGTGAGGCATTGCCGTACTCGGGAGAAATTGGGGCACAGATTTTGGGGTGCTTTGTCTCCTTCATTCCTTGTGAAAATGAAAAATTTTGAGCCAGAACTGCATTTTTGTGTAAAAAATGTAATTTTTCATTTGCACAGCCCAGTTGTATCAAAATTGGTGAAACCCCTGGGGGTTTGAAATGTACACTATACCCCTAGATGAATTCCCTGAGGGGTATAGTTTGCAAAATGGGGTCACTTGTGGGGGGGTTCCACTGTATTGGTGCTTGGGGGGTCTTGCTAATGCGACATAGCACCCACCAACATTCCACCAGAATCTGAGCTGCAAAATCCAAAAATCACTCCTTCCCTTCTGAGTCCTGCCATGCACCCAAATGGTATTTTTTGGTCACATGTGAGGCATTGCCGTACTCGGGAGAAATTGGGGCACAGATTTTGGGGTGCTTTTTCTCCTTCATACCTTCTGAAAATGAAAAATTTTGAGCCAGAACTGCATTTTTGTGTAAAAAAATTTAATTTTTCATTTTCACTGCCCAGTTGTATCAAAATTGGTGAAACCCCTGGGGGTTTGAAATGTACACTATACCCCTAGATGAATTCCCTGAGGGGTGTAGTTTGCAAAATGGGGTCACTTGTGGGGGGGTTCCACTGTATTGATGCTTGGGGGGTCTTGCTAATGCGACATAGCACCCACCAACATTCCACCAGAATCTGAGCTGCAAAATCCAAAAATCACTCCTTCCCTTCTGAGTCCTGCCATGCACCCAAATGGTATTTTTTGGTCACATGTGAGGCATTGCCGTACTCGGGAGAAATTGGGGCACAGATTTTGGGGTGCTTTGTCTCCTTCATTCCTTGTGAAAATGAAAAATTTTGAGCCAGAACTGCATTTTTGTGTAAAAAATTTAATTTTTCATTTTCACTGCCCAGTTGTACCACAATTGGTGAAACCCCTGGGGGTTTGAAATGTACACCTAGATGAATTCCCTGAGGGGTGTAGTTTGCAAAATGGGGTCACTTGTGGGGGGGTTCCTAAATTTTAGCATCTTATGGTGCCTAGAAACCTACATGGTGCCTAAAAAATAATCTCATAAAAAGGAGGCTCCAAAATCAAGTAGGTGCTCCTTCTATTATGAAGCCTGTGGTTTGGTCAACGTGCACACTAGGGCCACATATAGGATATTTATGAAAACAAAAGAATTGGGGGAATCAATTTTTAGTCACATTTCTCTAGTAAAATCTACTGTGTTCCTTAAAAAAATGTATTAAAATTGCAAATCTGCAAAACAAATGAAATTTTGAAATTTCACCTACACTTTGTTTTAATTCCTGTGAAACACCTAAAGGGTTAACAAACTTCCAAAATGCTGTTTTGAATACTGTGAGGGGTGCAGTTTTTGAAATGGCATCATTTATGGGGGTGTCTCACATACAAGTCCCTCAAAGTCACATCAGAACTGAACTGGTCCCTAAAAAAATCAGTGTTTGAAATTTTCTTGAAAATTTGAGAATTTGCTATTCATATTGTAAGCCTCCTAGTGTCCAAAAAAATTAAAAGGAAGTTGAAATAATGATGGAAACATAAAGTAGACATATGGTCTATGTTAGTTATTAACTATTTTGAGTGGTATGATTATTTGTCTCACAAGCAGAAAATTTAACATTTTGCAAATTGCTAAATTTTCCATTTTTTTACGACATTTTGGTATTTTTCACAAAAAAACACAGACTGTATCGACCCAAATTTACCACTAATTTGAAGTACAATGTGTCACGAGAAAACAATCTCAAAATCACTGGGATAAGTAAAAGCAAAAAAAAGTTATCCCCACTTAAGTGATACATGCCAGATTTGAAAAAAGGGCTCTGTCAGGAAGGCAAAAACTGTCTGTGTCAGGAAGGGGTTAAAATTAAGTGTTTTGTTTTTTACATTTGGTGTCAAAAAATCAGGAATTTTATTCTGAGGAGGGGCATGCTATTTTTATTCATGTGCTGTAAGCACATGAATATATATTTAATTAAAAAAAATATCTATATATATATTTTTTTTTACACAGACCAGCCAGCAGGGGGCCGGAGCCGAGCCGCTCATTAGATATTCATATATTCACTGCACCCGATCATTATCGGGTGTAGTGAATATACCCGGTCCCCTGTTGGCACCCCCGGGGGGGCAGCCTGTGCTGCCTGGCACCCGGGGAGCCCACCTCCCCCCCACATACGCTCTGGGGCAGGCAGAGAGACTTCCATCTCCCTGCCTGCCACTGTCCTAAGGCTCCCTGCGGCATCGCCGCAGGAGCACAAATTCGCCAGTCAGGGGCAGTGAGCCCCTGACTCGTTGAATACCGGAGCCGTCGAGGCTCCGGAACGTGGCGGGCAGTGGCGAATGTGCAGCGAATCCTAAACAGGATTCGCTGCACGTCGCTGGTATTCACATTGAATACCGCCCTCTACCTCTGCCACCCTGATAATTGCATCCGTGTCATGTCCCCTGCTGCAACTGGGTATCCGGACTGATCATAGACTGACTCATGATAGACAGTCATATGGTCCACCACTAATGGTCGACAGTCAAAAGCTCGACAGGGTTTAAAGGTTGACACACAATAGGTTGACAGGGACTAAAGGTCAACATGGTCAAAAGGTCAACATGGAAAAGGACGACATGAAAAAGGTAGACATGCATTTTTTTTACAAAATTTTCTGCCGACATGTGCCGACAGGTGGTATTTCATGCCCTACCATCCACTAGGGCATGGAGGGAGAATAAAATAGTGTGCCGAGCGCAGCGAGCCGTGCTAGGGGATGCGGTGCACTAGACACAGTGTCTATGTCAACATAGACACCCTAAAAACATTTAAAACTCACGTTGACTCCTTTTCCATGTCGACCTTTTGTCCGGTGACCTTTTGACCATGTCGACCTTTTTCATGTCCAACTTTTAACCGTGTCAACCTTTTACCTGTCGACCATTAGACCCTGTCAACCTTTTGACCCTGTCAACCATTAGTTGTCGACCATATGACTGTCTATCATGAGTCAGTCTATGGCTTAAATACCATAACTCTGCAACTGTCTTTACTTACCATGTACTTGTCCTAAATTGCATTGTACTGTAATTTTTTTTTTTTGAGAAGTGCAGTTAGAACAATAAAGTTTATTGAGAAAAAAAACATACAAAAAATCCCCAGAAGTCCCGACTCCCGTAGCGCCACCCCAGGACAGCCGGGCCGGGGAGAGAATAAAAAGAATACAATAAGGTTTATTGTAATGAAAAAAAAAAAAAAAGGAGGGTACTTATGTATTATCTGGGCTCCCATGTTAAATGCACCCCATTTTTTCATACCCCTACTATCCAACTACGCATGGAGTTGATTTTATATAGTGTGGAGAGCGCAGCGAGCCACCGTGCCCGAAGCGTGGCGAGTGCACGCGGTCTCATAAGAAAAACGGGAGCCCAGATATTACATAAGTACCGAAGATTCATAAATTAGGTAAGGCTATTGCGCACTGTACTAAAACTAGTACATGCGCTACGCCGCCGCCCCCGCACCGCCACCATTAAAGTTCCCGGCCAGCGGGTTTCATAGATGAAGTGAAGCGATATCCCCTGCTTTAGCGCATGGGATAGCGCATATGCCCCACAGCGCCGCTTCATAAATCTACCCCATAGTATTTAAAGTTTGTAAACATGAAAGTGGCAGAGAACCTGCCAAGATCTTTTAAGTACAACTGTAAACATCCTTCATTTTGTTCAATATTCTATTAAAGTAAATGAATGTGAGACGCTGTTATATTCATTTGACAAAATAACTTTATGGAGATTTAGCAGCAAACACCAATTAAAATGTAATATGTGTTTTCAAATTTCACTCCCAAGTGAGCAGAGCAATTATTCTTTCATTTGTAAGTAGTTCTAATTGATATACAGTATGATTATAATAATGCAGTGCTGCTAATGATTAGATAGAATGGTTTTTATTTGTCACGATGAAGAATGTTGTTTTGTGTTGTAAATTGTATTGTAGAAAAATCTCATTTAAAAACATTGCACTCGTGTTCATATTATAATTATTTGTACAAAAACACTGGGTCCGATTCAGACCCCATCAGACAGGGCCGAATTTGGACGCATATTGCCAACATGCACCAAGACCGCTGGGTTATCCCCAGTCCCTCCCAATAATCTGTCCACCCGGCCCATGATATGACGTACCCGAGCACCCAGGAGACAACAGACTGTATGCCTATCGCGGTCCCGATATCAGATTGCCCTATCATCTTCCCTAATAATTGAATCCCCTACCACCACTTATTTATTTATTACCAGTTATTTATTTAGCGCCCATATATTCCGCAGCGCTTTACAGAGAATATTTGAACATTCACATCAGTCCCTGCCCCAGTGGAGCTTACAATCTAGACAAAAGAGGGGGAAAAAAGGGGTAGAAGGAACTTAATCGCACAGGATAGAATATTAATGTCAATGTAGATTTGAATGAGGCCCCCTATATAGGTGATCTACTTGGATGTATATATCATGGTAGGGGTGTGCTACCACTGGACACTGGTCAGAGACTAGAATATGTACAGGAAAAGGAGTGTCACTGTGTGGTGCACCAAGAGAATTTACAGTAAAATATAACCTTTATTGTTTAATTGGTAAAAAGCATTAGCGAGATAAAAGGACACAATACATACAAATACAAACATTGAACATGTGAAAATAAAAAGGATATTACTATCCTCACTACGTGGGACTCCACTATTCCACTTCAAAGGATTCTCAGTTATCACTGTAATAGTGTCAATTCAAATGTGTATAATTTGTTGCAGTTTACTAGTAAGTATGAGAGTGGTGGCACCTGATAAGGTTAATTGGTAACAGATCGTCTGTGCAATAGCTCAGACTGCTATATGTCAGCTAAGTCTGAAAAAGACCAACGGTCCTCTATTTCAACAGAAGAATGTTTTTATTGGGGAATGATATTACACACCAAGCAACCACTGCACCATGGCTAGTGGATTCTCATGCTGCGTGGTGTGCTGCGTCTGATGTAGTCAGTACGCAATCACAGGCTGGGCTAACCGCCCAAGGCCAGCCGGTCTGTCAGCTTCGTGGCTGACCGAGATAGTCGGCAGTGATCGCCGCTCGGTCTGTCACCGTGTCTGTGCTGAGGATCGCGGTGCAGACGTCAGACACCGCACACCCAGCACCCGCACGCGATGGTATGGCTGACCAAGTCCGGTCAGGTACCACTACGTATTACAGTCTTTCACAACAATTTTAAATACACATTAATAAATTGGGGGAAGGGAAAGTGGAGTCAAAACCACGAAGTGTGCGGTCAAAGTCACTTCGTGGTCACTTCGTGGTTTTGACTCCACTTTCCCTTCCCCCAATTTATTAATGTGTATTTAAAATTGTTGTGAAAGACTGTAATACGTAGTGGTACCTGACCGGACTTGGTCAGCCATACCATCGCGTGCGGGTGCTGGGTGTGCGGTGTCTGACGTCTGCACCGCGATCCTCAGCACAGACACGGTGACAGACCGAGCGGCGATCACTGCCGACTATCTCGGTCAGCCACGAAGCTGACAGACCGGCTGGCCTTGGGCGGTTAGCCCAGCCTGTGATTGCGTACTGACCACATCAGACGCAGCACACCACGCAGTAATAGAATCCACTAGCCATGGTGCAGTGGTTGCTTGGTGTGTAACATCACTTTCTAATATAACATTCTTCTGTTGAAATAGAGGACCGTTGGTCTTTTTCAGACTTAGCTGACATATAGCAGTCTGAGCTATTGCACAGACGATCTGTTACCAATTAACCTTATCAGGTGCCACCACTCTCATACTTACTAATAAACTGCAACAAATTATACACATTTGAATTGACACTATTACAGTGATAACTGAGAATCCTTTGAAGTGGAATAGTGGAGTCCCACGTAGTGAGGATAGTAATATCCTTTTTATTTTCACATGTTCAATGTTTGTATTTGTATGTATTGTGTCCTTTTATCTCGCTAATGCTTTTTACCAATTAAACAATAAAGGTTATATTTTACTGTAAATTCTCTTGGTGCACCACACAGTGACACTCCTTTTCCTGTACATATTCGAGCTTACAATCTATATTCCCTACCACATGTACACGCACACAGACATTCTAGGGTGCATTTTGTTGGGAGCCAATTAGCCTACCAGTATATTTTTGGATTGTGGGAGGAAACCGGAGTACCCGGAGGAAACCCACGCAAGCACGGGGAGAATACCTCCGCACCGTTAGGGCCATGGTGGCAATCAAACCCATGACCTCAGTGCTGTGAGGTTGTAATGCTAACCTTTACACCATCCGTACTGCCTTGGGCCCTTTCTCTCTGAATTACCCTCCCTGTCAGAGGGGTTATTCCTCTCGTTGCTAGAGGAATTGTAATTCTAATTTTGTTTAGTCATGTTTGTGGAGTGTGTTCTGCAGCAGCTCACTGTGATCTGTGCATGGCTTCTCTGTTAAAAAGAAATGAGAGTTTTAAAAAAAACCTCCCCCACCCCCACAAGCATTATTAATCCTGGGATCATTGAACAAGCACTGGTTCAAAAACAATGGGTAACAAAATGCCCCTATTTAATATTTAATGATCCAGCACCAGGCTCTTGGAGCCAGCCCTGGTTCTAAAATTTGGGAGAGAAAAATTAGTATGTGTTCCTTGACTTTTTGGAATCAGTACTGGGCACCACTATCAGAACTACTAAAACCACCCTCAATAGTCAGCCAAGGATTGGGATTCCTGGGGAAGTGGGGACCCACCCAATAAATGTGTCTTCACACTCCAGTGTACACCAAGCCTAGGCTGAAATCTGTGTCAATCCCCGGCACATGTGGTACCAGCATGCTGCCATCAAGTGCTTGGTGGTACCTATAGTCCCACTGTAAAATAAAAATGAACTCACGTAAGTTCTGTAATTTATATGGTAACAGGCCACTGATGGCTGTGAGTGGCCTCTCTGTCTGTCCATCAGTTGGCTGTCTTGATTGAAAGCTGGATGGATTTAATTTGATCGTGGTCATCTTTGGTGGTTGTTGAAACTTTGCTGGTTATTCAACCAAATAAAGCACCTTAAAATAACAAACGGTGTGGATGTGGCCACGCTAAGGTTAATTACGTTCCCATGAAAATGCTGGGCGTACGTATGGTAATGCGGCCGTGACGCACGTGTAGGGGCGGACATATGACATTGTCGGATGTCAGCTGCCCGCCCAGATCCTGCTTTTGAACGGAGAAATGCCCGTGTGGTCTGAGGTTGCGGGAGCCGACGGACCACTCGGTCCTGCATTCGATGTTCTGCGACCATCGAATGATGGGGGAGGTTCCCTGAGATGGAGGAGGTGTATTCATGCGAAATACACGTGCGGTCCGTTCGGACAGCTTCTTACCGCGTACGGACGGAGTTGGCGATCCGTATGGAAGGCCGGGTTTAGGACGCACGGTGCTGGCCGCATATTCGGATCCGGCCGCACCGATCAAAATAAGGGCCATAGTTATCCTCTGTTCTAAATATAGAGCATCAGTTATTTTAGCATTACTGCTTAATTACTTTAATCTTTGAACTCCACCCTGGCTTTTCATGGCCGTACACCCATCGGGAAGGTAATATAGTAACATGCTGTAGTAACATTAATTAAGGTTGAAAAAAGACGTTAGTCCATCAGGTTCAACCTACAGTATCTGACTTGTAACTACTGACTTGAGTAAGTCATATCTATAGGATTCCCTTAGTGGCCAAGAATTTATCCAGTTTTGATTTAAATTAATTAACATTAGTTGCTGTAACCACCCCCACCGGCAATGAGTTCCAGCTTGTTACTGCTCTAATGGTGAAGAATCCTCTTCTTAATTCAGTACGGAATTTCTTTTCCTCGAGCCTCAGTACATGCCCGCATGTTCTAAATATAGGCCTGTTAGTGAACAAATCATCTCCCAGTTCCATATGATTCCCAGTCCTGTACTTGAACATAATAATCATATCACCTCTCAACCTCCGTTTCTCCAGTGAAAAGATATTCAGCCTGATTAGCCTAACTTTGTATTCTAGTGATTCAAGACCTTTTACTAGCTTAGTCGCCCTTCATTCATGTCCTTTTTAAGGTGTGGCGCCCAGAACTGAACACATTATTCCAATTGTGGTCTCACCAATGCCTTGGTGCTGCAAATATCACTGAAATTTTATATAGAGCCATATACAGGGTTACTGGGATGTACAGAGCACGTATAGTGGGCTCTGGTATTGTCAATGAGGAGTGACTATGCCCCACATGCTGAGCCATGCCCTCTGGTATCAGGGCCCAATAGATTTCGATGGCCCTGGTCATATGTACCCAATTAAATTTATGTTCCTATCCTTAATAGATTACATTCATGCTTTTTTTTTTAAATGTGCATCCATAACTTTATTGTATCGTGGGGTGTGACACAGCTCACAGACAATGTCTATGTGGACAGTCAGTAGGTTGACCCCAAGAGGTCAATATGCACAATGTTGACATTAGAAAAAGGTTGACACATGAAAAGGTCGACATTAGTTTTTCACATTTATTTGGTATCAGTTTCAACAACTGAGCATGTGGACACCAGTTAGTGTACCTCACTTGGCTCGCTCCACTCGCCGGGCTTCGGCTCAGCTTCCTTGCTGCACTCGAGATACTTTACCATTCCCATTCAAAGACCATGCGGATGGTAATGTATAAAAAAGCCCCCCCCCCCACCAAAATAGAAAAATTTGAAAAACTAGACTTTTTTATGTGTTGACCATTGCTATGTTGATCTATCTTGTCTCGTCCTTTTGACTATGTCAAACAAATGTATTTCAACATATGGCGGTGCGCTCTTGACTGTGTACCTAACACTAGGGCCAATTCAGACCTGTTTGCACCGAATTAGGCCCTGCTTCTGATGTTGGGGGTCTGCACATGTGTATAGTCCCTCATGCGCATGCACAAATCCCCTGAGCGAATGCCTTCACTGAGTTATACACTCGTCGGGGCCATTTCCAACATGATGGGCAGGCAGGCGGTGCGAATGCAGAGGACTGCCCATTCTTTTATGGGCGTTCACACAAAAAACTGTTGGGCGCGCCCTTAGAAATGCTAGGCCTACCCCTGCGAATGCAGGTGTGCCCATGCCTCGGCCCAGGCATCTGACGTCACACGATGTCAGCATCCATCCCCAATTCAGCAGCAAGCGGCCACCTGAAAAAATATGTATAGACTTACTTTTCAGACCAAAAGGTGGAAATCTCTTACGATGGTGAGCGATGGTGAGTGAACATTGAATGATCCCCTGGCTGGGCTATGCTGGGCTGTTCCCCGCTCCTCTGCCCGCTGTGTCCGGACTCCAGGAGAGAGACGTGCTGCTATGTAAAATTCATATCTCCCGCTGGACCGCTAGCCAAAAGGCGCTTGCGGTCCAGCAGCCACCAGTTGATTGGCTGCTGGACCGCAAGCGCCCATTGGCTAGAGGTCCAGCGTGAGAAGTGAATGTTACATAGCAGCACGTCTCTCTCCTAGTGTCCGCACACAGTGGGCGGGGGAGCGGGCAAACGGGGAGGCGAGCCGGCAGGCAAGTGGGCTGGCTGGTGGTGCTGGTGCAGCTCCGGCGCCATGCTATTTTGTGTGGGCTCCGCCCTCGCTACGCCTCTGGGCATACACATCTGCTCGCATGGTAGCGCGGGTATTTGCTCGGCGGGGGGCATGAATGTGATGCGGCGATGTTTACCTGCTTGCTAAGGCAGCGAATACATGCAACCTAGCGAGCATGTCTGAATCAGGCCCACTGTCAGTCAGCCATCCAGATTCCCCTATCATCCAGTACATTTTTCATTATACTATTGTATTCCAATACTAGAGCGGAGGCAGCGTAAGTGCCGTAAAGGGACCTGCCGATCTATGAAGACATTTTTTTACAATGGTTATTAATGAATATGCTTCCACTCACATCCTAATATTGCCGCACATCCATAAATCCCCAGCCCCAGCTCCTGAGAATGTTGGCGTCTTGGGAATAAAAAGAATTGATTCTGGTCACCAAATATATGGCTGTAAAAACATGCCATGCTATCATTTGCCCCTAGAGAAAGCTCGTTCTCTCGAATATGCGCTGGAGTTTAGTATATCGCTTACCGCCGTAACATTTAGAAAGTTAGAACCGTAACATTGAGACGCGAGCTGCTGTTTCCGTCCTGGTTTGCATTTTTTCTATATCCCATATCAGTACATAACTGTACAGTAATTATGAATATCCATTCAAAACAAATCTATATAATCAGATCAAAACAAACCAAATAAATAATCTATTCCTATATTGAGCCATGTTTGTCGGCAAATATGATTTATCTGTGACTAATATACAGTGACTTGTCTATATTTTATGTTTCATTGTATGTAGAGTAAGTATCGCAGAAAAATAACAGTACTGATCAATCATTGCTCAAAGGGAAATAGGTTTATTAGGTTTAAGATAATATAAAAGCAAAAAACAAACAAGAACCGTATGATGCATTATTAAATGTAAAACCTTAAAATGAATTTAGATTTTAATTTGAGTTTCAACTACATAGTAATTTTCATAAAAGCATATAGTGAAATAACAGTGGTCGCCAACCATCGAATGTTTTATCTCCCCTTCGGGAAATAAAAGTCAGTCAGAACTGACCTTTATTTCCTTGAAGGTGGGGCGGCGCTGATGTCATTTGATGTCAGACGCCCGCCCGGAGCAGGGAACGCCATGCCTGCATTCCCAGGAGAACGCACAGCGTTTTCATGGGGACACTCGTAAATGCGACTGTGATAATCACCGAAGGCGTTTGCACAGCGGGTCTGCAGATGTGCAAATATGCACGCACAGAGCCGCACCATCAGTCCCCAGAGCGAATACGCCGGTGAATGGTCAGTTATGAATCATTGAAACCATTGAAATTACCACCATTAGATAATACCATTATACATTATGAGGATGTTATAAACCTTAGGATCAATTATAATTTACAGTATCATCACTTATGGGCAGATTTATCAAGCTCGGCGAAGTGTAAAAGTGGCTGGTATTTATCACCTGCCAATCAGATCCTAGCTGTCTAGTTTCAAGCTGGATTTAAAAAAGGACAGTTGGGAGCTGATAGGCCAGTGATAAAGCATCAGCCACTTTTAAACTTCACCAAGCTTAATATATCTGATGCCCCTTAGGCACATCATTATACAGCCGTTACCAAAATGATAGGTGCACTTTGTTGCTTTTAGCCTGATGTATTCTAGGAAAACATGGAAATCAATAAAAATCATCAGAGTGTTCTTTTATTGTACAGTAAATATAACAATTAAATAAATGTTGAAGGAGAAGTACCAAAAAAGATAAAGATGAATAATAGATTTATTATTATTGTACTTAATAAAGGATATTTCTTCAATTTCCATCATCACCTCTTCCAATGAAACTTGCATAATGCACCGATGAGCCAAAACATCATAACAGCTACCATATGAAGTGCATGGTGTTGCCAGTGTTGTAACAACAGCGCGTGTCATGGTCAGGGATATATTAGATGGAAACTTGACATTACTGTAGGTACTAGTAGCATGCAGAAGATATGGGCATGTCAGGACCTGAGTGACTTTGATAAGGGCCAAATTGTTATGGCCAGACAACTGAGTATTTTTTAAATGGCAAGGCGGTGCTCAATATCAGCCATGGCTATGGTCTGAGAACAGTAAAACCTCAAGCCCCAGAAAGGTTGTTGGGCAGCCAAAATTTATTGATGAGAGAGGTTATTGAAGGCTATCGTGGGTCATTCATGTGGATATTAATTTGGTCCATACCACCTACCTAAATATTGTTGGGAACCCTGTACAAAACTTTTTGGCCATAGTATTCTCCAATGTAAGTAGCCTCTTTCAGCAGAATAATTCGCCCTGCCAAGTACAGTACCTACTGTTGAAGGTGTTGCATTGGCCTTAAAATTCCACCTGTCTTTATA